>NC_139042.1:1524154-2124154 GCF_965140915.1 Aythya marila
GTTTCATACGTATTTAGGAACTGACTGTGGTTATTTCAGTGAGCCTCAAGCTTTATGGGGTTCAGGGCGAGATTTAATCATGGCTCTGTGTCAATAGATAGAAACTCACGTATTTAGCCCCAAAACTGTGAAAAAGCAAGGGAACCTTGACGAAAATACAGAGGCCTGGAGCTGATGTAGTCTTTTTAGCTGAGAAAATAAGGAAGCAGACAGGTAGCCAACAGAGAGGTAGCCTTGAGCTAGCAGAAGCAAGGATGATCAGGGATTTAAGTTAAAAAATAAGGAGAAAAACAAGTTCCAGACTGACCTGAAACAGCTCCAGACTGCCCTATAGCAACCTTTTTCTCATTAAGGGTCAGTAATGTTTTATAAATTACACCCATCAAAATGCAAATGTGGGATTTGGTGTCATTTCCCCTCCCCCCAGTCCTTTGTAATGTGTAAACTCAGTAGCAATAATTGCGCTGGAATAGCTGATCAAAAGTAGCCTAAGACATCGTTTTCACAAGTTTGCTGTGTCTAAATAACAGTGACTGAAGTCAGAGGTGTGCTTGCTTTGCAAAAGATCACTAAGCACCTGACCCTGCAGAATTATATATTTAATTACTTAATTAAAAGACCTCCATGTGGATTCTGTGTGCTTATTGGCACGAGGCACACACCTACAGACAACATCTCAGCCAGAGCTTTTTTTTTATTATTATTATTTTTATTTTTAAAATTCTCATGAAAACATTGTTCCCCATGTTACCAAAGCAGCTGCTTTATTTCAGTCCATACCACAGTACAGTCACGGCCACCGTGCCCAATCCCAGTTTAATCCCCCCCTCAGAAACGGCAGTTTTTAACAATAGTTAAAAAAAAAAAAAAAAATGCTGCAATGCCAAGAACCTAACACCTCAGAGCCACTTACCAATGAAAAGACACAGTTATCTTCTAACAGGAATCCCCCTCCCACCAAAAAACTCCCAATTAACAGCCTCAGACACTTCTATTTACACATCTCACACGCACTGTACAGGAACAAAAGCTCGGAACAGCTATTCCAACACAGCTCTGCTAGTCCGTGCTCACAACACCTAGAGGTCAGAAAGCTGGTATCTCCTCACTACCCCGTCTCTGCAGCACGTATAAATCTGCTTCTCCCAAGAAGCCACCTGAAAGGAGAAAAAAAAAAAAAAAAAAAAGCAGTATTTAAGCACAGGATCCTTCATGTGACAGTTAGACATAAAAGAAGAGATGGCCAACACCCTGCAGCTTCTCCAAGAAGAGCCTGGATGTCTAGAGAAGACGTGTGCCACCTTAAACTTTCTCTCTCAGAACAGATCTCTTCCATCAATCACCAGTCACCACCATCTGGCAGGAAGCGTTTCCATCTCCCCTCGGTACCTAACAACTCACTGAAGGACATTCACACATACAGGAAGAAGTTTTTCTTTCCCTCGGATTTCCAGACAGCCCAAATACCAGATTTACAGGCAGGCTTGACAACCAGCTCTGGCACTTGTTGACAGAAATCAGATTTCCTTTTGGACTTTATTTTTTTTTAAACCAGAACGAACAGCAGGTGACCACCTCCTGAAACAGCATTAGCAGGTTTGAAAGGACACTTCAAGACTTCACTCATCTCAGAGATGAGCAGGAAAGTGCTCACATTAATGGGTCTCCTGTTAGATCTGAAGGGGAAAATGGGTTTTGCTCATACAGAGCCAAATTCTGCAAGTCAATTCAGCCTCAGAGTGATGCTGCACGTTAACCTTGTGTTTAGTAGGTCAGAGGACTGTGCAGCTAGGACAGCACAGAACTAGGAGCTAATTTCCATCAGTAACACAAGGTTCAGAGCCCAGGGAACCCCAAAATTACTCTCCCTGATCTGTGCAGGCTCAGCAGGGCTTCTGGACACAGAACATCCCAAGTACTTTCCGGGCTCACACTGCCAAGGTGAAGACAGGCAGCACTGTGCCACCAACTGTTGCTTTTACCGTGCTAATCTTCCAAGCACAAATCAATTCCAGCTTCCCTACAGAACCACGGCTCTGTAAGATCTACTACAACAACAAAGTTTGCTGCTGCTGCTTCAGTTTCGCTCCTGCACAGCGGAGATAATGCTACCCCGGAGCCCAGAGAAATGCTGACGGGATTTGCTTATGCAAAATATTCAGATTATTCAGCTGGGAAAAAAAAATAAGCTGAAAAGTCAACTGCGTGGAGGAACCCATTATGTGGGCTGCCAACTCCTGAGATAAATCAGAGGATCAAATAAATATCAAATAAATGCAGCTGAATGCTAGCTGGTGTCTCCTTCCCCAGCACCTTTTACCTTCGTTAATGTACCCTGCTCCTTACCTTGTACACAGGGTCACAATCAGCCTCCGTGAGGTCGATGACATAATCGAGGTCTTGCTGGATGATAAAGCAGGTTCCGTCACCTGGTGAAGCAGAGGAGATACCAAGCAAGGAAGTTTTCATGGATTGCTGAAATAAGCCACATTCTTTTTACAATCAGCACGACAGGCCCAGCAGAAAAGCCCAAAAAAGGGAGATGTGCTGTGAGGGCTTCACTGAGATGGGAAAAGGCTCTGATGGGTGAGAAGCACCTTGGAGACCCCATTTTGGAGGAACACAAGAAAAAATAAATCAAAAAGCAAGCACATCATTCCTACTGCAACCCCTTTGTGCCATGGAAACTGTCCTTCTAGCAGCTGACACCCAGCCAGCACCCAAATATGAGGGTAACACAGCAAGAGCACAGCACTGCTCGGTTTCATTACACGATCTGCACTGCCACGACACAGCACCCCGGTTACCTTGGCTGGCAACGAATCCATCCCGGTACGGAAGCAGAGAAAGCACTGGCGCTCCTGATCTCTGAATCACCTGGATTGGAGCACTAAGAAGAGAAGCAGAAACAAAGAAAAATTACGGTTTGTAGTCAAGAACACATTCCAGTGTGTCAGAACTGATCCAAGAACGTGAGCTAGGAATTAAAAGATCACGAGCAGAAGATAAGACACGGGGACTCGATCAGAAATTAGCAGCCCGTTGTCTAGATGCAGAAAACACAGCACAGTTGGACAACACTCAGAAATATGGTTTAATTTTGGGGTCCAGGAGTTGGACTCAGTGATCCTCGTGGGTCCCTTCCAATTCAGGACATCCCACAAGATCACCCACACCAGCAAAAGCATCACCCTCAGCGCTCCCCGAGAGAAAAAAACCATCTGCAAGGAGCTCAAATGCTCTCAGTGCCATTTTTTGGGCTGCATCCACCCTTCAGAAGAGGCACCGTCTCCCAGCACCCATGGCCTGGTTTCTCCTTCCCAGAGGAAAACAGAAATTTGCCGTTGAAATACCCGCAGCCCCAGGCGGGCACTCACTTTGTGTTTCTCACATCCAGCTGGTAGATGTTCCCATCCTGAGTCCCCGCCAGGAAATAAGTACTCGAGAGGAATGTGCAGCAGTTGAAGGCGTCGGAGCCGACAAAGAGGAACACCTGCGAAGGGAGGACAAGGGTCAGGGCCTCACAAACGGGGACAAAGCAGCCAGAGGAGGCAGAGGAACAGGAACTGAGTTATTTAGGAGGTCAGCGTGGCTGTTTCTGTGTCACGGCACAAACCAACACGTGGAGCAGCAGGACCAGGTTGGCAGAGACCACTCCTTTCCTCACAGAGCTGTGCCACACGCTCACCGAGGCTGCTCAGTGGGATCTGCTCCGCCCAATTTTCACTCCCCACAAACCCCACGAGGAATGAAGTCTGCTACAGGAGTTTCTGTCCTGCTATCGGCCCTGGTATCAGCCCCCGAGGCCTGCCAGCTGCCTTGCCCTTGCTGAAGGAGCACGCGAGTAATTCTTATTCCTCAAAACAAGGGGCTGAGGCCCTGGAGATGGGTTTGTAAGAGCAGTTTTGTGTCTCAGAGCACTCTCAGTGGTTGGAAACAGCACTGTGTGCACACCACAGCTCTGTGCAGACCATCTCCTCCTGAAAATGGGATATTTTGAAGAGCGTGACCAGATCTCGGGCTCCTTACCGGCTGCCTGCTCTGCAGTCCCACTCCTTGAAGCTTCTTGTCTTCTCGAGCCAGCAGCAGGATTTTCCCTTCTGTCCCGATCTCGCGTTCACCTGGCAAGAGGACAACAATGAGCTCCAGCAACATCCAGCAGGGAAACTCGATGGCACCAAAGCCTGACGGTTGCGACCACCCCTGCTGAACCCACAGCAACTTTCCTGCTAAAACAGCCTCCAGGATGCAGCGAGGTGGGCCAGTAATCAAAAAACCCTCAGCTTTAATCACTCAAATTGCTTGATAAAGCTCAATTCCTCCCCAGAACCAGGGCACGCTACTCTCACAACCCTCACGAGGGCACGCGGCAGCACGCTGTGCTCTCAGAATTGTACAGAATTGTACAGGGAAGGAAAAAAGAAGAAGAATAGAGATGAATTTCAGAGAAAGCTCCTCACTGGGAGTTTTTTCGGGAGCGCCCAGGTTCACCGAGTTGTCAGCAGTGCCCACGGCGATGCCGTTGACAGGGGAGCCGCAGTCAGCCAGGACACCCAGGCAGGCGGATTTGCCGCAGTCCCAGAGCCGGGCCGTGCCGTCTCTGGAGCAGGAGAGGACGTTTCTTCCTCGGTCCACAATGGCAGTGTCCAAAATCCCTGCAGCAGAGCAGAATCCACGTTCAGAGACAGCACAGGGGGCAAGAACATCTCTGAGAACATCTCATTTCTCAAGGCACTCGACTACGAGCCCCAAGGTGCTGTTCCCAGGGTGCCAGCAGCAGATCAGGGCAGGGAGGCTGCACGCAGGCAAATCGTGGGGGGTGAAACGTGGGGCACGGAGCCACAGCTGCCGGGTTTCTACCTCCAGAACCATCCTCTCACAAGCAGAGCCGTGAGATTTGGTCAGGAAGGAGGGAATTTTGGGAGGGTTTGGGCGTCCGATGCTGCACCCCCAGCTCCTCGAGACTTGCTGACGAAGCATTCAAGTTTGTAAACGGGATTAAACAGCTGAAGCCTTAGGATAAACCCAGGCTGCTTCCGAAGGAAGGGTCCTGGAAACCAAATCCTTTCAGAGATTATATCAAAGAAAGGCTCTGTCCAGGAACTTGTTCTCAGGAGCCTTTCTGATAGCTCATTTTCCATCCCTTGGAGCCCTTCACCGCCCCCTGAGCACAGGGAACAGCATCCTTTATGCAAAAACGCAGGGAAGGTGAGGAATTTACTCTGATTTAGTTTATTCCAGCCCTTCTTAAGGAATAATCGCTTAGGCACAGCACAACTGTGCCTGCCTGAGGTCTGCGCGGCCATAACAAGCTGCTGGCTGCTTCTGGGGGCAAGGGAAAGAAAGAAAGAGGCTCTGGGTGGAAATATGATGAGCTGGGAGCGAGGAGGAGGCAGTCCCAGTGCAGCAGAGGCCACCAAATGCAGGTCAGGGCTGCATCCTCCCCCTCTGCGCCTTAATCCAGGACAGAAACGCAGCTCAGGAAGACCTGGGATCTTTTTATTCACACCCTGGGGGTTTAAAAAAAAGCTCCTCGGGACTTTTGCACGGCACAGAGTGCAGCAGGCTGCTGGCTGAAGCCCTCAGGTGTGAGATAATTAGCACAGGCAGCAGACAAAGCCTTGGGAAGGCCAAGCACTCCCTACCTCCTTTGTGACCCTGGAAGGTTACGGCGCAGCTGGCGTCTTCCACCGACCAGATCTTTAGCTGGGCGTCCATTCCCCCGCTGAGAACCACGAGGCCCGACGGGAAAAACCTGCAACAATTCACATCATACACATGGCCTTCCAAAAGTCTCTGGAAAAACAAAGAGCTCCGTGCTAGTTCCGTCGTCGTCACCCTCGCGTCAAGCAGCTCCTGAGCTCGCAAACTCAGGGGAGGAGCTGGCAGCTACCGTCAGCACCCCGGCTGTAAATCCCAACCACCCTTCCTCATTTTCACCCCGGGACTCTCCCCCTCTGCTTGCTGGGCTTCAATTCTTTCTGGAGGAGGCGTGCTTGCCAGCAGACACCCCGTAAAACCCCCGAGATGTCAAATTTCTAAGAGCTTTTCAAGCAAAAACCAAATTCTTGCTGGCCCCAGGGCACAGGGGGCCAACAGCCTGACCAAATCCACGGCTGAGTGATTTTAGTAACGGCACAGGCAGGGTTTAAAACACCACAGCCACCCGCTCTTACTCTGATTTCTCCGTTTGCAGCCTGCCAGATTTTCATGGTCCCGTCCGTGCTGGTGGACACGCCGAGCCCCCCGCCGCTGGAAATATCCAGGCAGGTAACCTGCAGGAGGACAAAACAACAAATTTCAGTTTTGGAGGATTCTGTACGCCAGTATTTCTGCTCAAAACCATTTTTTACACCACCTGGAAGTTTCCTTACCCCTAGCTGAACGTTTTCAGCCTGAAAATGGTCTCCTAATGTTTAACATCCTTCAGCCAGGACTCACAGGCTCTCCCCCCTCAAATTCTCAATCCGTTTTTTGAGATTTTAACTAAGCTTTCCCTTAGGAAATCAAAACCCAAGCGGATCCTGAGCGTCAGGCTTCCTCCACAGGAGAGGGACAGCACGAAAAGAAGCCCTCCCCGACTGATCTCCGGGCTGAGCTGCAGCCAGCGGGACTGAAACCTGGCCCAAAATCCCCCAGATTTCCTGTAATCGCCACCAATCTGACAAAAAATTTGCTATTCCCTGCCTGTCTCTCTGCAGAGATCCACAAAGCAGCGAGGGGAAAGAAATGCTGAGTCAGGAGCCTGCGGAGAGAGCAGCCGTGTCGTGGGTTTCCCCCAGGTGAAGCAGGAATCGGGATTTTTCTACAGAATCCTGCAGGCAGCCACGAAATAAGCTGGAGAAGTTTCTGCAGCATCCTGTAAAAACCATCCCAGCCCCGCAGAGGGACAGCTGCCAAGTTTTGCAGGATTTTAAAGGTGCTGGATCCGCGCTTTATCACCTTCAGAAGCTCCCCGGTGATTCTTGATGCACTTTGTGGGGTTTTGCTGAGAGGTGACAGCTCGAGGCCCCAGATTTAAGGGAAATGCTCTCAGGGAAGTCTTTTTAGGAGGTGTGCCCGACTTTTTCAGGCACAAGTTCCCCTAAATAAGCACGAATCAGCCCAAACTCCTCTCTGGGACAGTGATTGCTCACACCACGGCCAATTTAAACAGGGCCCAGCTCAATATTCAACCTCCATTAAGAAAAAAGAGGGGTTTAGGGATTAAAACAGGAGTTAGAAGCACAAGGTAATGGCTCAGACATTACAAGAGCCATTAAGCACGTTTACTCAGACTGCTAACGTTTTCTTTAACCAACCCGTTGCAATTTGCTCCCTCTCAAGCAAAAACCAGCCTGGGAAAGAGGTTTAAGGAGGAAGAAAAACCCTCGTGGACTTTTGGCACGTCCACAAGCTTTCAGGAGGGCTAAGGAAGCACGCAGGAGTGCTGAGAACAGGAGGCAGCAGGTAAATAGGATTTATTTTTTTTTATTTTTTTTTATTTTTTTTTCCACCTCGGGTTAAGCACTCTGCAAACTCAGAGCGCTTCCCAGCAGGGCCCAGCTACGTCTCCGAGTGAAAAAAAATAAGTTTTTTTGGTCTGAATTGGCCATTTTGCAGCACTCTGAGCGAGGAGCTGCACTTGGTGTATCCCCAAATGAGTCCTGTGGTTATTGAAACGTGAAGAAATGCAGGAAAATGCTCAAAAAAACCTGCAAGTGCTGCAAAAATCACATTGGGTGCCTGTGGTGATGGGCAGCCTGAGTTTTTGGCCAGAAAAACAGTTAAAAAAAATAAGAAACCAGCCCCAGCAACCTGTTCTGGATCCCAGAAATGAGAAACCTGCCCCAGTTCTGGATCCCGCAGCTCGCTGCTGTCTCCTCAGCCCTGAGCCCCGCTGCTCCCAGGGGAGGCAGCCCAAATTTTGAGGGCGCTGTCAAAAAAAAATCAGCCCTGCACCTCTTGGGTTTCTCTAGTTCTTCAGCTGCCACCCTCAGATTTCTCTATAATTACTCCTCTACTGCATCCCCTTGCAGGAACCCTCTAAAATATAACTCAGAGCTCGCCTCAAGACTTTAACATGAAAAAAAAATACCAATATCCTAGGATATTCAGGGGAATTGGGATCTTTATGGCTTGAAATCACTCGGAATTTGTTAAAAAAGGAAGATTTTTAGTCACAGACCGAAGCCAGCCCTCGTTATCAGTCCCACCTGAAGGTTTGGTGCCTTACAAGTTTCATTTTTGAAGCCTGCACTACCCTAGAACCATGCACATCACGATTAGTCATGAAAAAAATGGTTAGTTTTGGAAATCCAGGCAAGCATCGAAAGGATCTTGGGCTTTTTTTGGGGAAGTTTAACCCAGATCGTGAGGCTGAAGGCTGGGAGGTGCCGTGAGCTTACGCTTTTCTGGTGGATTCTGGAGAAGGTGGTGAAGGGCGCCAGGAACTTCGTGGAGACGTTTTCGTGAGGGCAGGAAACGAGGATGCTTTTCTGGGGGAGAAGAGGGGAAAAACAGAAGCGTGTTAGTGCCGCTGGGATGCTTCTGAACAGAGGGGCTCCAAACCGGAGCTGGGAGACCCCAAACAGCTCAGGATCCCTCAGGAGAGGGATTTTGGCTGCTCTAAGACCACGGCCACTTCACACCGCCCCCCACAACCCCCCCAGCCCCGGCACCTTGGTGATTTCGCCGACCACGAAGCCCTCGGAGGCGGCGATGTCGGGGACGCCCTCGGTGCTGAGCCCGCGGCGGGTCAGGCTGCCGTACAGCGTCGGCTTCCCTGCGGGGAGAGGAGCTTTCAGCTTGACCCTAACCCCCCCCCCAGCCTACAAGGACTCCCCCAGCCCCTTTACAACCTACAAAGCCCCCCCCAAGCCTTTCAGGACCCCCCCAAGCCTTTCAAAACATCCCCTAAAGACCCCCCAAGCCTTTAAGGCTCTCCTCCAGCCCCCCCCCCAAGCCTTTATGATCCCTCCTCCACCTCCCCAATCTTTCAGGACCCCCCCCCAAGCCTTTAAGTACACCCCCAGTGCCCCCCAAGCATTTAATACCCCTACTCCAGCCCCCCCCAAAAGCTTTATGGGTCCCTCCTCCCCCCCCCTAACCTTTAAGGGCACCCCCCATTACTCCCCCCTTCCCCTACAAGGACCCCCCCCAAGCCTTTAAAGACCCCCCAACCCCCAATGCCCCCCCCAGATCCTCTCCAACCTAAAAGCCCCCCCCAAGCCCTTAAAAACCATACCCCCCCAGCCCCTAAGCACCCCCCAGCCCCCAAGGCCCCCCCCCCAAAAGCCCTAAAGACCCCCCACACCTCTAAGAACCCCCTCTCCAACCCTTAAGGGCCCCCCCTAGCCCCTAGGGACCCCATACAAGATCTCAAAGACACCCCCCAAGCCCTTAAGGACACCCCCAAGCCCCTTAAAGGCCCCCTCAGCCTTTAACGATCGCCCCCAGCCCCTTAAAGACCCCCCAAAGGCCCTTAAAGATCCCCTCCAAGCCCCTTAAGGACCCCCCAGAGCCCCTTAAGCCCCCCTAGCCGCCCCCTCACCCCCTCACAGCCCCCCCAACCCCTCCCTCAGCGCTCACCCGGGCTCCTACAGCTCAGCCAGGCCTCGCCCTCGTCCCTCCTGTGGAAAAAAAAGCACCGGGGGTGAGAAAGGGGCCGATTTGAGGCGGGGGGGAAGGGTCCGGGCCCGGCTCCCACCTCAGGGCCCGGCTCCAGTCGCTCTGGATGCGCAGCGCGGCCGCCATCTTGGCGAGGCGCCCTCCTCCTTCCCGTCAGCCCCCGCGCGGCGGAAGCGGGGCTGCGCCGTCCAATCAGCGCGCGGCCACCGCCCCCCTCTTCCCCTCGCCGGCGGAGCCCCGCCCACGGCGCGGGAACCCGGAAGCGGGACTTAAAGGGGCCGCGCCGCTCTTCTCGGGTGCGGGGGGCACCCATGGGTGCATAGTGGAGGGAGGGGAAAATAAGGGGGTGCTGAGCACCCATGGAGAGTGCATGGATGGCCTGGGAGGTGCTGGGAAGCCATGGGTGTAAGGGGGAGGGTGCTGGGCACCCATGGGTGAATGGTGGGTGCTGAGCACCCATGGGTGCCTTGGGGGGTGCTGGGCACCCATGGGTGCATTATGGGTGCTGGGTGCCCTTTGGGGGTGTATGGGGGGTGCTGGGTGGCCTAGGGGTTCTGGGCACCCACGTGAGGAAAAGGGGAGTGCTGGGTGCCCTGGGGGGGTTCTGGGCATCCCTGGGTGCATTATGGGTGCTGGGTGCCCTGAGGGGGTGCATGGGGGGTGCTGGGTGCCCTGGGAGGGTGCTGGGCACCCATGGGTGCATGGTGGATGCTGAGCACCCATGGGTGCCCTGGGGGATGCTCGGCACCCCTGGGTGCATTAGGGGTGCTGGGTGCCCTGAGGGGGTGTATGGGGGCTCCTGGGTGCTTGGGAGGTGCTGGGCACCCATGGGTGCTTGGGGGGGGCGCTGGGTGGCCTGGGGGGTTCTGGGCACCCATGGGTGCATTATGGGTGCTGGGTGCCCTTTGGGGGTGTATGGGGGGTGCTGAGTGCCCTGGGGAGTACGGGGTACCCATGGGTGTATGGGGAGGGTGCTGGGTGCATGGGGGGTGCTGGGCATCCATGGGTGGTGCTGGGTGCCCTGGGGAGTGCTGGGTGGCCTGGGGGTGCTGGGCACCCATGTGGGGAAAAGAGGAGTGCTGGGTGCCCTGGGGGGGGGGTTCTGGGCACCCATAGGTGCACGGGGGGTTCTGGGTACCCTAGGGGGTGCCATGTGGGATTGCTCAGCACCCATGGGTGCCCTGGGGGGTGCTGGATACCCTAGGTGGTGCACAGGGAGGTGCTGGGCACCCATGGGTACGCTAGGGGGTGCTGGGTGCCCTGGGGGGTGCTGGGCACCTATGGGTGCATGGGGGGTGCTGGGTACCCTGGGGAGTGCTGGGTGCCCTAGGTAGTGCACAGGGAGGTGCTGGGTGCCCTGGGGGGTGCTGGGCACCCATGGGTGCATGGGGGATGCTGGGTGCTCTGAGGTGTGCATGGGGGGTGCTGGGTGCCCTGGGGTGTTGCATGGGGGGTGCTCAGCACCCCTGGGGATACAGGGGCTGCTGGGTGCCCTGGGGGGTGCTGAGCACCCATAGGCGGGGGGTGGCAAGGTGCTGGGTGAGCGCCCCCAAAATTTAGGGGAGGCAGCACCCCAATGACCCCCACCCCCTTCACCCCAAGCCCGTCTCCAACAGCAGGGCAATGGCGAAGCCCGGACACTCCTGGAACCGCCGCAAGTCCAAAAAGGAGGAAGAGGAGGAGGAGGAGGAAGGCGAGGACCCCGTGGACGCGATGATCGCGCGGACGGGCTGCACGGCGCAGCACTGGGCGCTGCAGGAGTGCATGGCCGAGCAGCGCGACTGGCGGCGCTGCCAGCCCCACGTCCAGGCCTTTCGGGACTGTATGGCCCAGCGGCAGCGCCCGCGCCCCCAAGACCCCGAGCAGCCCCAACGCTCACCCCCAGGGGACTGAGACCCCCCCCCAGGGGCTAAAATCCCCCCTTGGGATCCCCTCCCGGGCACCAGCACTACCTCCAGATGAGGTGCCCCAAAGACGGGGGCTGTGCTAAATCATATATATCTGATTTTTCTATTTTTTGCCATGTTCTACCTGTTTTTTGTTAAGCGGGTTGCTGGCGTGGTTAAATCCGTGTTTAATTTGGGGCCAGGAAATTAAATTTTGATGTGGTTCATCCTCCCGGCTCGCGTCGTTCTGCGCAGCTCGGGTGTGGAAGAGGTCATGGCGCTGTGGTGATGCAGGGCTGAAACTGGGGGTGTGATACAGATTTATAAAATCCCCGAATTATTGGGGTTGGAGAAGTCCTCCAGGACCATCAGGTCCAAAAACCCACCACCACCAATGTCCCCACCAAGCCCTGTCCCCAAGCACCACGTCCAACCTCTCCTTGAACACCCCCAGGGACGGGGACTCCCCCACCTCCCTGGGCAACCCGTCCCAAGGCCTGACCGCTCTTGCTGAGCAGAAATGTCTCCTCATTGCCAACCTGAGCCTCCCCTGGCACAACTCGAGGCCGTTCCCTCTGCTCCTGGCCCTGCTTCCCTGTGAGCAGAGGCCGCCCCCCAGCTCCCCACCCCTTCCTTTCAGGCAGTTGCAGAGAGCAATAAGCTCTGCCCTGAGCCTCCTCTTCCCCACCCCAAACCCCCCCAGGTCCCTCAGCAGCCCTTCACAGGACTTTTACTCAAATATTTTCTCAAAGCATTCGCTTTGGGGGCGCTGGCGATGAGGCATCCCAAAATGGCGGGCTCACACCAGGCCATGTGGGAGTTTGGCGCTGCCCTGCTGTGGATTTCCCTCCTCTGCGCCTTCCTGAAGCTGTTCCTGGTGGCAATAACCTCGTGTCCTGTGGGACAGGGATTTGGGGGTTGCTACTTTTTGGGAAGCCCCAAGAGGGAAGGGGTTGTGGGCTCTTATGGGGCCACAAGCCTTCCCTCAGTCCTCATAGCACAGGAGTATGAGGTGGGATGCCTCAGCCCCACAGAACACCACCTCAAGGCCCAAAAGCTGTAAAAATCGACTCAAATCTTCCCCTATTATGTTGAAAGGGGAGTGTGCCCCCAGCTTTGGCCCCGGGGGAGCTTTTCAGGGAGGGGGCTGCAGCATGGCTGCATTTCAGCAGCCCAAACCCCAAAACTGGGGGAAGTTTTTCAGTCCTGGTCAGGAAACCTTAGTGAAGCCGGTCAGCTGGAGGCAGGAGGGCACTGCTTGCACCTGCTGCTGGAGATTTCTGTAGGGAAATGGTTCATTTCCCACTGAAATGTGTCAAAAAACATATATTTTCCTAACTTCCTCTTCGCATCCATCAAATCAAGGGCTCAGACTTGGTTGTAATATACCTGAAAGACGACACAATCAGATCCCATCTCAGCCTAACTAAAAAAAAAAGCCTTCACCACTAGCTTTTGGAATTAGAAATACAAGGAAAGGAGCAAAAACTTCACTGCTGGGACCTGTTTGTGGGCTCTGGGTTTTATAGGATGGCAAAACGCGGCCAAATTCGGGACAAACCTCGGTCCTGCATCTTGGTGGATTGCAGCGGCGTGGCAGGGCTGATCAGTATTCCTGTGGGGGCGCAGAGCCGTCGGGCTGTGGCTCTGCAACCAGCTCGGAATCAATTCCCTGCCTTTCCAGCTGCTGCAGGGCTGAGATCCTCAGCACCGGGAAAAGCAGCCTGATTTGCACAAGCGTGCTCATTGTAACAGCGGGGCTGAGCTTATGGGTCTGTTTTTGAGGTGAACTCGGCCTAATTCTGCCTCACAACAGCAGCACAACTCCCCGAATACACGAGAAGCTTCCCTTGCACAAAACAAATATGAGAAGGGATCAAATTCAGATTTTACTTGCCCCCCCTGCCCAAGCATGGATAAGAGGCACCATCCTGGGAAATTCCCCAACCCGCTTTGCATTTGGTCCTTCCAAGGCAGGCTGATTTCTCCCCTTCCAAAGGGCTGTGGTAAAAAGGAGACTGACTTCAGAGATCCAAGGGGAAACGCGTCCTTTACGGCCGTGAAAGGCAAATCAGAAACGGAGGAGGGATTTTGCATACGGCTCCAACCTTCCTGCCTCTGCCCTCCGAGGCTTTGTGCCGTTAAGCAGCGATTGTTCAGCTGCTCAGGGATGATCGCCCCCAACCCTCCCAGGGCTCTGAGGCTCCATTCATGTTGGCAAAGCTCTGATTTAAGCAGCTGTCCGAGAATAACACGATGTTCCAGCCTTCAGCTGCAGAACAGAGCAGGATGGGCCCTTCTGCATCAGTAGCATCTGGGAGAATTTGCTTGCAGCGATGAGAGAGAGTGTCTGCAGGAGGCTGTTGGGGCTGGGAGGACGTAGCAAAGTCCCTGCTGGCTGCCACCTTTCCCAGACTGGTAAAAAAACAACCAGCTCTCCAATTCTGGATCTCTGAGTCTTGAAGTTTAAGCCCTCGATTCTAAATTTGGGCAGAGATTTGCCTCAGCAGGCAGCGCAGGTGAGCGTAATGACCTAGCGCTTTCTCCAGGGTGCAACCTGCAGAAACGCTCACAAAATAGAAGCAAAACATGCAGAAAAAGCAGAATTGAGGAAAGTAAAATTTCACCATGGACCCTCTTCCCCCAAAAAGAAAAACAGGCAGTTATAAACACATTTATTTCTCTTTATTAAGACGAGATGCTTGACAACAGTGGAAATTTCTTTTAAGTCACAAATTTATCAACACGGCGCTCATAAAGCCACCTTCTGGAGGCTTGAGCAGCTGAAGAGGAGAAAAATGATGTTCTCAGGGTGGCTCTGATATGGACGGAGTGTTCTTCCTCCTCTCAGCTCATCTGCGCTAGCAGCTCCTCGAGTTCGGGTCGGGCCTTCAATCGGCTCTTGAAGTCAGCTTCGGTGTGCTGTGGAGGGAGGTGAAAAAACAAGCAAGTCAAGATCACCTCGAGTGCTTTTTTCAAGTCAAATGGAAGGTAAACCCTCTCCTAAAGGGAATCAAAGAGTAAAAGGAAAGACAAAGACGAGGCAAGCAGCAGGCCGTGCATCATCACCGTGCGGCCGCTCTGCAGTTCAGCCTTGTCGGCTCCTCCTCACCCAGGGACCTGCTGCAGTGCTGAGGGAGCGACCAGCTGGGGTTTAGAGCATTTACCACACCAAATTTTGGGGTGTAAAGACCACACAGTAAAGAGAAAACTGGGGCAAGCTGTTGACCTTGTGTTAAGTGCAGCTACCAAACCAAAATACGCTTTCTTCAAGAGAAAAAATCCATTTTGGAAGAGCGAGCCTTGGCATTGTGCTCAAGAAGTCAGCTGAAGATGCCCAGACCTGCCTCTTTCTCCTGAATTTTAGAAGAGCATCCCGAAGCTCAAATCTCTTCGTTGCCAGTCTCCCGGAGCCAGCTTGGGTCTTTCCCAAGGGCTTCCTGCCTCAGACCGCAGTGACTTTGCAAATGGCACAATGTCACGGCGCTCCCTCCAGAGACAAAGCCATCAGCCAAAATTAAAAAAAGAGAAGAAAAAAAAAGCAGTCCTAAGGCAGGGATGGGACCGTGACCAAAGCAAAGCAGATTACTGGACTCGAGAGACCTCCTCCTACATCCCACTTTGCAGATATGGAAATAAATAAACATCCTACAAAGGCCAGTGAAGGGAACCGTTTTCACGTTTGAATTTAGTGTGCTGCTTTCCCTTTCCTGCTGCAAAATCTGCTCTCTGAATAAAAAAAACTCCCCTTCTGCAGAAAAGAAGCAGAACCCCTTCCAGAATCCATCAAAACAGGGCACAGTATTTGGCTTTCCCATCTCAGCTTTGCTGCCAACTGCTCCACGCGATTCCTGATCATTCCCAGACAAGTGGCTGTGGGTTCTGACTTGCAGGGAATCTGCCTGAGCAAAAGAAAATAACTGGGAACTTGCCATCCCCTACAAATCTGTGGGACTGGCTGGGAAGGCACCTTCTGCAGCACTAATTCTAGAAGGCTAAAAGGGAAATAAAACTCTCAGCAGGTGTTAGAGGGAACAGTTTTTGATAAATCAAGTGAGGGCCTGGTTCTGGGAGATCTTGGGTATCCGTAAGTCTAGAGCAGAGCTGGTGGCCTCAGGAACAGGTCCTGTGCTTTTCAAAGCAAGCTGATAGCACGCGTCACACCCGCTTTGTCAACGTGGAGATGTCAGTAAATGAAACCCACCTCTTTCACTAACAGGTGGACCCCTTCAGGCTGGTTGCTCTGAATGATTTCCAGAAGTATGGGAGCAAACGTGGAGCTCAACCCGCTGACCTGGAAGAAGAAATAAAGCACTGCAGGGGCAGAACAACAAACGCAGAACGGATTTGTTCTACTAACAGCACGGGAAGAGTCCACTCAGCGTGCACCTAGAGCTGGCAAGCACTTCATCACGGAAGCAGGCTCTTGTTTTGTTTCTCCCCTGTGAATGTTGTGCCTCCAGTGCCTCTCCTCTACCTGCGTGACAGCTTTCACCACTTCAGGCTCTACTGTGCTATTCGTTCTCTCAGTGGAAGCACACTTCTAGCCCCTTTTCCACGTTGCATTGATGCAAAGAGTCTTAACCGTGCACGGAAATCTTCTTTACTTCAGGTGAGACTAATAAAAAGCTGCCACGGCAAGCCTGCAAGCTCCAGCATTATCTCACACTGACTCCCTAGAGGAAAAAGTCTGCCTCAAGGTTTGGAATGTAATTCAGCAGAGCAAGGAACACACTATGAAAGAGGCACAGAAATACTTATCTCAATTAATTGTACAAATTTAAACTGATGCTAGTGGTATTTTTACATTTCATCAAGTTTGCCCAATTGTTCCTCCTTAAAATTGACTTTTCTACCCCTTCTATCAAGCACTCTGCATAAAACAGGTAATTTATCTGGCTGAGGCAGACAATCCAGGAATCCCTTCACTCTCTTCTACTTTCTGAGTAACTTTTAGCAAGAAATCTAATTTAGACTTCTTTGTGCTTCAGTTTATGCACAAATCACACAAATTTGGGACTTAGCTCCTGCTGTCAGTGGATTTTGAGAGCCTGGCAGAGGAGGTGCTGTACACGGAGCGCAGCACCAGGAGCCAAGCCCAGCTCGTACCTGAATAACCCTCTGGTGGGTGGTAAGGACGGCGTCCAGCTGCATTTTGGAACCTCGCTCTTCCAGGAACAGCACTTCGTTGGTTTTGGTGGGCATGGCGTAGCTGCAGGAAGCACAGGTCAGGGCTTAGGACAGGGAGAGGGGCACTGCCTCACAGGAACGAAGCAACTTCCAGCAGCAGAGAACGTGGAAGGAGATTAACTTTTCATGAGAAATTAATTATGCAAACGATGCATCTTGCAAATCAAGCCCTGGCAGAAGCCGGGGGTTTTACTGGAAGGAGATAAGGGAGAAGCTTGCAGCACTAGAGCCAGGAGAAACCTCTTTCAGCTACAAACATCAGCCCAGGAAGAGAATTTTGAATTTCTTTATCGTTGAAGGGGAGCTTTACAGCAAAAATTCTGGCTGAACCACCACACCTGCTCCTCATCTCCCACGCTACTCTGAGCACAACCTCACGACCTCCACCTGCTTCAATTTTTCACCCGGAACATTTCCTTCTCCCCCATTTTGCCTCGCCAATTGGGAGGCTTTTAAAGCACAAATCACTTCTTTCTGCCCACACTGAACTTCTCACATCAAGGCCAACCTCAGAGGGCCCAGGCACGACGCAAGGCAAAGACACTTCACGTTGGAAGCGTTTTCAGTAGCCTCAGGCTGGGGGATTTCCCTGATTTTCCCTTTCAAGCACATCACCGCTGACAGAATTAGAATTTCTGCGTATCCTTCTTGATAGATACCTAGGAGTTGCTGATGCGTCACAGCTTTTAGTGCTAAAGATGTCACAGAGAGACTCCAAACAAGCAATCTGCGGGTACAGCATCTCAGATCCACGTCTGACAGTTCAGCAGAGTGGATGAACAGAAAGAAAAATGATTTTTTGATAGGTTTAACCAGCACAAAGCCGGAATCACTGCTTACACTCAGAGGTGCACTTAAAGATGGACATTTCAAATCACCACCACTAGTATTTTTACTTCCTTACAGCAACACAGTGCTTCTCCCCGTGACTACAGAGGCACTGCAGAAGCCAAGGAGCTCTGTAATGCTCTCAGAGCTCACTCAGACCATCAGAGCTGCTATCAGGTGTAGATCTGCTTCAGGGATCTGCTGTGCAACTGAAGCATCCTTTATTAAACCACCCGCTACCGAGCTAGCAGTGCTGGTAGCTCTCCCAAAACCTTCACCCTGGCTTTCCCAAGCTCATGCTGGTTTGTTTAGTACCACCTGCTTGTTGCACAATGCCTGGATAAAACATTATAAAGAAAAAAAAAAAAAAACAGCAGCAGAAGTCAGCAATATTTATGCCTGCACCCACGTGCTTAAGCTTTTTTCTCAAAGGAATGAAGCTACATTTCCCTGAGATTTGTTCACTCAGTGCCCAAATAATTCTGTTTCAGCCTTCCACAAATAAAAACTCCACAGACAAACGAGGGAGCTAAAGGAGAACACCAGGCAGATGACATCAGATGTGGATTTGTAGGTGGGAATCGATCACAAAGATTCTCTCCCACCCTTTACTGCAAGGTACCATCGTCTACAAGCCTCACACAGCAACGTGATGGCGAGGGATGACAGAAGCACAGAGCCACGCTCTTTATACCTTTCGCTCACTCTGATGGAGAACTGGTTGCAGAGTTTATGCACGTACTGAGCAAAATGCTCCACGAGACACATATCATAGGAAGTCATCTGGATATTGACATCTCCGTACTCGTGTTCGGTCCCAACGTTTATCTCTTTCATCTGTACTTTATCCTTTTTCCTCTTTGGAACCTGTATTAAGGAAAAAAAAAACATTTTTTTTTCTGAACGCAGCTGGAAATAAAACGCATTAACCCTTGCCAATCGCAGGAGACTGCCCTGCTCTCATCTGACAGAGGTTTGCTGAACACATCGCAGCCCATCTGTGCTCGCGTTCCCTAGCTATAAAACTGGGCTGACACGATCTCAGCAGATGTTCTCAAGTGGAGCAGTTCAGCTCTTGGATGGCAGAACCACAGAAGTCACACAGCAAATACGTGCCTACCATGATTGATTCCTTCCAGGAGAAGCCAAAGATGAGAAAACAAACTGCTTTTAGTTCAGCTCCTGCCTCCGAGGCAGCTCCCGGGATGAGTTATCGTTACCTCATTTTGCAAAAAATTGTCTTCCTTCCAAATTTTCAGGCAATGTAAAAAGTTTAAATGCAAATAAGAGTTGCTCACAACGTTCAGCAATAGTTTGGAGTTGGTTTGTCAAATTCATCATCGGGAAGACATTTCCTCCCTCCCCAGCTACTAATTTAAACAGGAGTGTAGTGGACAAGAGAAATTATTTCTGCAGTGCTGAACTTCATGGGTTTTAACACTTTCCACTGAGAGCTGCAGCAGTAAACTGTTACCTGCCTCCATTTTAATATGGTTCACCAGCCACAGATTTAATAATAACATTTTAATCAGCCTGTAAATAGACGGGTCAGTGAAAGCAAGGACAGGAAGGGGGTTTTCATGCCTACCTCCTTTGGGAGCAGATGTTTATACTTCCCAATGCCGTGTGTAGGTCGGGATCTGTACTGTCTGTGGCAGCTCACGAGGGCACCACCTTAAAATCAAAGCAGAGCAAACACCTTTTCTCTTGAACAGCACACATCCCTTCTTTCAACAAACAGCCACGGGTGCTGCACGAGCCCAGAATCCTTTCTGGGGACAAGAATTTGTCTTTAGTTCTTTGAGGGAAGGCAAGAAGCAGACCAAGGCTTCAGCGGTCTCTACCCCACGTGAGCAGCCCGTGTATCCCATCATTGGGAAAATTCACAGCTGGTTACGGTGAGCAACCAGTAAGGGAGGTAGGGATTAAAAGTGACTCATTTCCCAGGCAAGTTCTCAAGCAAACAAAACAAAAAAAAGGAGACAGGCTTGTCAGCACCAGTGGATGGTGAGGATCCTAATGAAACATTACATCTGCCTCCTCTTACATGACAGCAGTGATGTTGTTATGATGGATCTGAGCCCGCTTAATTTTAAATCCAGCCTGTTCAAATATTCATATGCTAGGAAGCCAAATCAAAATGGCATCAGCTTTTATTTATACTTCCTTCTCCAGAGGAAAATGAAACCCTCAACAGCTTTCATTTTAATAAACGAAGCTCAGAACAGCAAAGAGAAACTGAGCACCACGGCTCTAAGCCACTTGGTTACACTTTGCCTCCACGTCAAAATCAAATTCTACTTCAAATTTAAACAGAGGACTCCACCAGCTCAACAAATGTTAAAGTAGAACCTCCTGTGGGTATAACAGCAACAGGGGCTGGCTGATGCCACCCTGAACAGGAGCACCTGCTCAGCCAAGAACAGGGAAACAGGACAAGAGGTTAGGGAAAAAAAAGGTAAAGGTGGAAGCACAACAGCACGCGCTCGGGTTATTTAACCAGCCAAAATGTGACTGAAAAAAAAATATCAAAAGGAGATGGGAAGGCTCAAATGTGAAGTATTTGTGTAGATAAAGTTTGTCTTGCATGGGATTAATGAGAAGCCTTACCTGCAGCACACAGACTGCTTTCTCGGGGTGTTGCTGCTCTGTAGGAAACAAAATAATTATTATCTGTAGGAAACAAGATAATTGTTAAAATTCCAATCTCACACAGCTATGGAAACACTACAGGTCTGGCCGATCTCCTCAATAAAGGCTCACATCCTCAGACCCATCAGCCACGGATCAGATCCTGCAATCAGACTCTCTCCTCTTCTCATCCTAGAGGTCTTGCAGCTCCCAGATACCAGCTGAAAGTCCTCCCTCCACAATTAGAACACTTTCCTTATCTAGAAGTATTTTTTAAAACCATTTATGTCTTCTGACCCAGTCTGTAGCAGTGATTAAGTGTTCTTAATCTGTTATTCTGTGTTTTATGTAATAATTTGATTTCAAGCCACTCACCTGCTAAGAGCAAACACCTGCTTAAGCAGCATTCCCTTCTTCCAGCAGAGCACCTGCAGCACAGTCACAAAGCAAATGGTGAATTTTCAGCGGCACTTCCCAGAAAATACCCCTCAAAACAACTCCCCAAACCCTCTAAATCTACCAACAAACCTCCCAGCCCACCCACAGCTATTGCTCCCCAAACCGCCACCACCACCACACAGAGGAAAGTGATGAGGAAAGAGGAGGGTGATGATGACTACAATGAGTTTCTCCTGCACCCCCTCGCCTTCCTTTGAAGGAATTGGGGTAGGAGATCGTCCTCCTTGCGGTTACAGATCCCACAACAGATCCCACAGATCCTACAACAGCCACACCACCACCCACTGGGCTCGTTCCAGCTCCACGTGGACCTGTGACAACGCAGCTCATCCATGGTGGAATAAAACAAGGAGAGTGGCTTTGCTGTCACCACAACCCCGGTGGGCCGAATGGGGCCAACACCCTCACCTTGCCACCACTGAGATATGGGGTGGGGAGAGCTGTAGGGTCCCTGATGGCCGTGATGGGGCAGGGGCTGTGCTGCACCCTGTGGCACTGGGGTGGTCCCTGGGCTTCCAGGGAGGGGTGGGGGGGGCCCTACACCTCCAGACCCGCCACCAGTAACAGAATCAGGGCCTGTCACAGGATCCCAGAGTCATTAGGGTTGGAAAAAGAGCTTCAATGTCCCCACCAAGCCCTGTCCCCAAGCACCACGTCCAAGCTCTCCTTGAACACCCCCAGGGACGGGGACTCCCCCACCTCCCTGGGCAACCCGCCCCAATGCCTGACGGCTCTTTCAGAGCAGAAACGTCTCCAATTTTCTCCTAATTTCCCCAAATTTCCACCCTAACCCCCCCGCCCCATTACCTTGGCCCCCGCCGCGCTCATCCCTGCGGGGCCGCGTCCGCCGCCCAAAGCGCTCCCCCCGCACCCTTCAGCCCCAGCCCCGCGTTCCGCCGCCCTTCCCTTCTCTTTTTGGGGCGTTTTAGGGCGAAACCCCGGCGGTGGGAGAGCCTTAGAGGGATGGAGGAGGGAGGATGGAGGAGGGATGGCGGCAGCGGGGCTGTGTGGGGGAAATGTCTGCTTGTGCTGACGGGGGAGGGCAGAGACCGCCATAACGGGCATTTGTTCACGTTCAGGAGCAAACAAGGGAAAATTCCTGCAGCGTGGAAGGGAGGACACACTGTCCTTGACCCTATCTTGGCCCCTGTCTTTGTTTTTGTCCCTGTCTTTGTCCCTGTCCACGTCCTTGTCCCCACACCACTGCCAGCGCGGCGCACCCAACCCTGCTCGCTCGCCGCTTCGCCTTGCTACCCTCCGCCCGCCTCCGCGCTCCGATTGGTCCTCCGCCTCGCTTCTTGCAGCCTGATTGGTCTTCCCTTCCCATCTCGCCTTCCGATTGGTCTTCCGCTGTGTCAATCAAATCTAACCGGTTACCTTTGCGTCGCGTCGCGGCGGCCATCTTGAGTGTGGCGCGCTGAGCGCGGCCCGCCCAACCCCTCCCCAGCGCGGGGCGGCGGCCATCTTGAGTGTGGCAGGCGGGGCGGCGGCCATGTTATGGCGGCGCAGGGGCGCTGTGAGGGGAGTGGGGCTGTGGGGTCGGTTGTGGGGTCGGCGTTTGTCAGCCCTCAGGTGGCCCCACTCCGGCTGTAGGATCACAGCCAGCACCCAGCAGGCTCCCCCCAGCCTCCTTCTCCTGCCTGAGGGGCGCTTGGGGTCGTCCTGGGCTGAGGGGAGCTGAGGAGATGCTGCTGAAGCTGCTCAGGGCAGCCCTGCTGCAAATCGCCCAGAAAAGTTTTATTTTTTAGGGCTTGCAGAGGCAGGACAGGACCTTAGCCCTTAGCAAACATCCACGTAGCGGTTCTAGGGTCAGCTGTGGCCACGCTGGCAGGAGGCCAGGGCCCTTGAGGCTGAAGGAGGGGTGAGGTATTCGGGGCCTGCAGCAGGCCCGCGCGTGGCTTGTGAGAGAAATAAGCAGGATTTTGTTTTATTTTTTTGAAGCAGGGTGCTCTGCTGAGGTAAATCCTGCCTTATTGCCTGTGCTTTGATCCCCGTTGCTGTCCCTCTCAAGGCAATGCCCTAAAATAATTTAAATGGAAGGAGTGGGGCTGGCGGGAGCCTCTGATTTCTATATGTTTGTTTATTGCCAAGAGGAGGTCTGCATGGAAAAAAAAAAAAAACCAGCACAATCAGACCTTGATTTCTCTTAAACAACAACAAAAAATGGATATCAGCTCCTTAGAGCGTAATGGAACTGGAGAAACCCTTGCAGGGTCCCTGCCACCCTCCGTAACCCTCTGCTGCTCCTCTTCTTCCCCAGCCCATCTCCAACCCAAACCTTCATTTCCCCTAAGCCCTTCCCCACACTTTTCCTGAGAATTTCCCAATTTCTACCTGGCAGATGCTCCTGGGGCTGAGCCCCCACCTCAGTGCCCTCCTTCCCGGGCAGCAGCTGCCTGGCAGCGTGGTGTCAGGTCAGGATTTAAAGCCCTGGATTACTGATTGCTGCCCCGATTGCTTTTGGCAGGGCTCATGATTGACTCTCTCACTCTCTCTTTAGGGTTTATCAGCTTTCATGGGCACCTCAAGCCTCCAAAGTTGACCGTGTGCCTGCTTTCTTCCCCCTCATCCACCCTGCCGCCCCGTGTCCTTGCTGGCTGCGTGCATGGAGCTCCCAACGTGCTCTCGACACCCCAGGTATGCACGGAAGGAGGAGAAGGAAGGTGACAGAACAAAATCCACGCAAAACCAGAGCCCCTCCACGCACAGCCTGGGCTCAGCACCACCTTTGCATTCAAATTCAACCTCCCTGCGTTGCGAGGACGCAGGCTCCCGGGTCTGAGCCGTGTTTTCTGGCACTCCCTGGCCACGACAAAGCCGCTCACGGGGCCCAGATGTTGTCCTGCCCTTTGATCTCTTCCCCCACACCGGGGTTTGTTTGATAACCCCAAGGCGCTCGCAGCCAGGAGCGCTGCTGGAGTTTGAGCTGGCTTCAGACCTCCGCTCCCCTTCCGCAAGGGCTGGGCTTCTCCTTGGGGAAACCTTCAAGCCGTGGAGGCAATGCCGGGCTTGAGGAGGGGCAGCTGTGCCCAGAGGACAATTAATTGACCCCATTAATTTATGGGGTGAGGCCGTGACGAGCGCTGCAGTTACGAGCGTGTCGTGCCCACGGTGGTGCTTTGTTTTATGGCCTCAAATGCTTTGTATCCCTAAAATGCTTTGTATCCCCCATCCCTTAACGGCCTGCAGGTCTCGGGGAAACAAAGAGCCCACCCCGTCATTGCAGAACTGCCACGAGGTCTGCCCGAGAATGATGAATTTTAAGGCCGAAGGGGGCTGCTGGATGACGTCATCTGGTTTCCTGCAGGTTGCAGGCTACGTTTTTCTGCAGCCTTGCAGCTGTGTGGGAGCAGATCACCCCTGGATTCGACGAAAGCATCCCTCTCACAACGGCTCCCGCTCTCCATTTCGCTGCTCCCGGCGGTTTTCTGCCAGCTGAGAACGCTCTCGGCTAAAAAACGGGGAGCCAAAATGGGGAGAAACGGGCAAAAAACAGCTAAAGGGAGGGCTTGCCCCAGGTCAGCCGGATGCAGTTCGTCCAGTAAAAGAGGAAAAAGGGAAAAAAATGACCCGGATTTCCATTTTTTCCTACAAACAAAGGTGAAACCAGCCGGGGGGGGGCACCCACATCCCCGGCGGCCGCCTCCTGGAGGAGCCTCGGGATGTTTTGGGCCGTGTTGGTTCCTCGGGACCTGGAAATGCCGAAGGTCACCAAAAGCTTCCTGAATTTCCACGTGGTTTGGGGCCGCGGCGTCACTCGGGGCCCGGGCACTGGCTCAGGCTCCCCTTGCCATCATTAGGCTCCAGAGTGAACACCCCCCAATATCCAGCACCATCCCCCAGCCCCCATTAGGCTCCAGAGTTAACACCCCCAAAATCCAGTACCACTGCCCCCCCACCATCATTAGGTTCCAGAGTGAACACCCCAAATACCCAGAACCACTGCCATCATTAGGATCCAGGGTGAACACCCCCAGTACCCCGCCACCATTAGGTTCCAGAGTGAACACCCCCAGTATCCATGTCCACAGCCCCTCTCCCACTCCCAGCCCTCATTAGGCTCCAGAGTGAACACCCCAAATACCCCGGACCCCCACTTCCCACCATCATTAGGCTCCAGGGTGAACACCCCAAATACCCAGCACCATCCCCCTGCCCCCATTAGGCTCCAGAGTGAAAGCCCCCACTCCCCTCAAGCCCCGCCCCCACCCCCTCAAGCCCCGCCCCCACCCCTCAAACCACGCCCCCACCCCCTCAAACCACGCCCCCTCCGCCCCTTCCGCCCATCTGATTGGCTCCGAGGCCGGGGCGCCGAAAGGCGGGGCGCTTAAGGGCTGGGGCCGGCGGCGCGCATGCGCAGAGGAGGAGGCGGAGGGGGCGGTGGCGACAACGGGCGGGGCTCCCGCGGCTGACTGCGTGAAGGCGGGGGCGGGAGCGCGGCCCTGAGGGGAGCGGCGGCGCCTCCAGCTCCGGCACCTCCCGGGAGAGGGGGGGGGGGGGAAAAAAAAATAAAAAAGGGGGAAAAAAAAAAAAAAATAATATACCGGGAGGAGCAGAGAGCTCGCTGGGGGGGGGGAAAAGGCTGCCGGCAACGGCACCATGTCGGCGGGAGGCGACTTCGGGAACCCGCTGCGGAAATTCAAGCTGGTCTTCCTGGGCGAGCAGAGCGGTGAGGAGAGGGGATTTTTGGGGATTTGGGGGGAATTTGGGGGGGTTTGGGGCTGATCCGTGTGGGGACAGCCTGTGGGGGGGGTGTTTGGGGGGGTGTTTGTGAGGGGGGCGCCCCCCCCCCGAGGGGGTATTTGAGGGGGGCTGCCCTGAGGAGATGGGGTGAATTTCGAAATAATTTAAAATTGAGGGATTTAGGGGGTTGTTTTATTGATTTATTTGCTTATTTGTATGGGGGGGGCCTGTAATGGATCCTCCAACCCCCCCTCTCCGCCCCATATCAGCTCCCTTTATGGGGAGCGGGGCCCGGCTGCTGATTCATCAGCCCTCAAAATCCTTCAAAATCCTTCGAATTCCCCCCCAAAATCCCTGAAAACCGAGCCAAAAGGGCTTATTTTTCCCCTGGCCTTGTGCATTAAGAAATAAATAACCGTGCTCCTTCCTCAGGAGAGCCCCCCTGTGATGTCCCCAGGGCAGCGGGGAGTTTTCGGGGTGCCCTCAGTGGGATCTCGGGGCCATCCCCGCTGATTTTGGGGAGGAAAACGCAAAATCTGCCACTGTCAGGGTGGGGTGCCGGCCCCCACAGCCACCTTTGGTCCCTTGTGTGGCAGCAGATGACGAAACACCTCGGCTTTTCTCCCCCAGCGCCTCACAACCTGGCATTTCCTCGCTCCTTTATAGGTGAGCCCGGCCGTGGGGCTGCTCCGAAACCCCCAAAATTTCATTTTTCACCCACCCTTTAACCTGCTTCTTAATTTTATTTCCCCTTTCCCTTAGCCGTTTGGGTGGCACGACTTCAACTGGGTGCTTTCTTTTTGGAGGGAGTCGCCGGCTCGGCTGCTTGGCCAGCCATTTTCTGAGGATTTGGGAAAAGGAGCGTGTAGAGGGGCTGCCACCGGCTTTATTTCCATTTCCCTTCTGAATAACACCGTAACACGAATTAAAAACCCGCCGTGCGTTCCCAAAATCTTGCGTTTTAGTGTGTCTGAGCTTCAGTCGGGGTTTGGTGCATCTGAAATCTCAGCAGCCCTCGGATTGCACGTGAATTTCTCACCCATCCATTCCCGCAGCCGCATCTTCAGGCAGCTCCTCGCCGTGGTTTGTTTTTTTTTTCCCCCTTCCCAGCTAATCGTTTGTGTTTATACCACAAGCTCTCCGATAATTCCCATGGATAGCCTCAAATCTGAGAGATCTGAGGGGAAAGAGACGGGGTTTTATGGGCGTAAGATGGAAAAAAGATCCTGCTAACTCAATCCCTGCTGCTGGGGCCGGCGTGCGGATGCCTCCGAGCTGGCTTTGGGGTGGCCCCGCTGCGGTGTAGGATCGAGACCTGCCTTTGTCTGGGCTCTGATTCCCCCCAAGGTGCTGCAGCCTGGCCCTGCTCCCTGCCCCGACGCCGTTCTGCCATGAGAAAGGGGGAAAAAAAACCTGAAAAAACGGCTTTTTCTTTTAGGGCTGAATCTCTCCGGGCGGTGCTGGCGTGATGTAATGCTGTGGTTTTTTTTTTTTTTTTTTTTCCTGGTGTCCAAAGCGTTGAATAGCTCCCCTTACCGTGTGGTTCCTGGAAGAATTCAATGTCCTCAGCGTGCTCCTCCGTGTCAGGGGGGTAATTCGGGAGCATCCCTCTTTCTGCCGAGGGATTTCGAGCGGGTTTTGCTCCCCTGGACCCCCCTCACCCGGTGCCGTTTTGAAGATTAAAGGAAAAAAATCTCAATTTTATTTATAATAATAGAATTTTCGTGAGCCTGCGCGTCTCTTTGTACAACTGTTGCTGCGTTCCCTTCCCGTGCAGCCCAGAGCTTGCCTGCCCTGCTGGAAGGCCCTAATTAAAGCTCTCCCCCTGCTTTTGGGGTGGGTGCTGGATGCTTCAGGGACCTCGAGGTGGCAAAGGAAAAGCTCCCGGAGGGCCACACCGCTAAACATCTGTGTTACAGGGCAGAAACCCTGAACCGAGCCGCTTCAGGATTTTCTCTTCCAACCTCAATATTTCCCCGGTGGCGTGGCAGAGAGCAGGGCCTCGCCATTTAGGGTCTTTTAGTTTTTTTTTGGCTGCTTTCTGCTGCTCCCCTCAGCCATATTGCGGGCTCTCGCGCCGACTGCGGCGATCCTCCCTCGTTCCGCAGCTCGCCGCTAGCTGCGCATCCTCTCCCCTGCGCTGCCACGGTGATTTTAAGAAGCCTTGCTCCCCTCCCCAGCCTTTTTTCCTCTCCCCTGCCTGCCCCTGGCTTTTTATTGTCTGCTTTTTCTTGCGCCAGCTCCTCCGGGCGGCTGCCAGCCCTCTGCAGGGAGGCAGGGCGCTCCCCCTGGGATTTCCTGCAAGTCATCGCCTCGGCCGGCCAGCGAAGCTCTTGCCGCATGCACCGAGGCTTCATCTCCTGCAATACAACCTCCAGGAGAAAGAAAAATCTTCTTTTTCCCTTTTTTTTCGTGTTATAAACTCGTAGCACGAGGATACGGCGCCGGGCGAGGAGGCGGCTTGGCCACCGCTTGCCTTAATTGAATTCCTTTTTTCTCCACGATTGGAGATTACGGAGTTTGAGTAGTTTTAAATATGCTAATCTTTGCTGAAAAGGCAGAGAGCTCTGTGCCGGGGGATTAGATAAAGCTGTGGTGTAAAAAAAAAAAAAAACCCAAAAAATGGTGTGCTGCTCACCGCCTTTGATCTTGTTTTATCAGGTGCCTTCCATCAGCCCCAGTGCCTCCAGCTTGAGGGATTCGGATTTCTGGGGCACGTCAGTGAGTGCACACAGCACCTGTGCTGAGGTAGCTGCCCGTAAATGTGGTATTTATACCCAAATATGACACGTTTAGGCTTATTTTGCCCGCGAGCACGTCTCCTTCCCTCATTTTTTGGGGTGGAAGGGGCAGAACCGGCCGCTGGGGCGCTGCGGGAGCGACGTCCCCTCCTCACGTGGCTTTATGATGCAGCTTTTATTGGCGAGCGAGTCTGAAGGGCACGGGCACGGACGGAAAGCAAACGAAGGCCCCGGTGCCTCGTGCTGCGTTGCGTAAAGTCCCAAATAAATGAAAAATAAGCCCAAGTATCTGTTTTTATCAGGAGCCGAGAGGTTGGCACCGAAAATGATGGTGTAAGAGCAGGTAGGATGCGACTGTTTGGAAACCATGCCGTGATGGGCAGTGCTGAGCACGGTAATTAATTAGATAATTGGAGAATTGGAGGTGGTTTGGGTGCGAGGCTGGCCCAATGCTGACCACTACCTCCAAGACAGGCATCCTTGAGCAACTTGTGGCTGGTTTTTGAGGAGTTCCCTGCCCTGCAAGCTCCTGGCAGCCATCAAATTGTCCCCTTTTCACCCGTTTATTTCCCAGGGTCTTGATTTTCTTGGCTGTGTCTTTGTCTGCTTGGTTTTGTGTTTGGTCTGGACGCCTTTTTCACAAGTCGCCGGGCTTCGTTTTCTTGGGTTCTTCTCAATATCGTCCTCCTCTCCTCCATCTCTCAAATAACCTCACCGAGGAGTGTGCCAGGCCTGGAGAAGGAGGTTGGAAATTTTGGCGGTGCGTTTTGATTCCTGCTTATTTGTGGGAGGAAGGAGCCAGATCCGAAGGAGCTGGAGCTCTTCTGCAAAGGGAAAAGAGCTGCACCTCTGCACTTCAGTGGGTTTTTCTCTCTGTATCGCAGAAATAATTTGTGAATTTAGAAGAATGGGGTCTTCTGATCACTTTGGGGTAAAATAACAGGGTTTTATCTGCAGTTCTTCATTTGGTGTGTGCAGTCCAGGTTCTGTGAGGCTGATGGTTGAGCCTTTTGCTGAAGATGTAAGTGGGGCTAAAGGAGGAAGGGTGAGGAACATCACAGCCCTATGGACCACACAGAGTTCAGTTCAGGTCTATTATGGCATTTGCTGATGGAAACCAACCAAAAAATAACCACCAGAACAACCAAAATGCCTCCCGGTGGTGTGAAACATGGCTTGAAAATCAAATTTGCTGTCTTGACGTGAACACTAAAAGACTTTTTCCCATGACAACACCTGAAACTCATCATTTGGGTCCCGTAAGCTGCAGGAAAAAGGTTCCTGGTGACAGCTGAATGCTTCTGAAAGGGTGTGGGAGCTCGTTTCGCTCTTCTGCTGTGGGACAGGGTAGGACAAAATAAAAAAGCTCTTTGGAAACGAATGGATGTAATCGTAATTAGGAGTTTGACGTGTTAGTGTAAATTATTTATGCGATAAATAGCAAAAAAAGGGGCTCAGCAGATGACTGACAGCCAACACGTGGACTGGGAGAGGGAAAGTGGGATTTTTCAGGTTGGTTTTCTTGATGTGTTTGCTGAGTTTATGTAGAGTGGAAAGCTAAATGGGTTCTGTCCTCGGCACAGAACAAACTCTGCTGGATGAGAAAATATTGAAGGGCCCAGGGACAGTGAATAATCAAATCAGTTGGTGTACATCAGGCATTTTCTCTCCTGTTTGAAGCTGGCTAGGCTGAATTTCTTTTAGGATATTCAAATAATGTGAACTGGGGTAGATTTTGAGTGCGTTTCCTTCAAATTCTTACCTATATGAGTCTTAGTGCATCACAAGGGGAAAAATGCTAACCTGGGAAGGAAATAATGAATGAAACTGAACTTAAACGAGTGGTTTTCACCTGGGGGAACGAGATGCTGGTTCACACAGTTTCTGGCTGCCTCCTGCCAGCTCTCCTTGGCACAGTCTGCTCCTCAGGTGAGGAAGGAAATCCTGGTTCAGCCGTGAAGCTCAGCAGCAGCAGCGTTTCCTTAATTTGCCTACAGACCAAGGGTGGAACTTGCCTTTGTTCCCAGCCAGCCCTTCTTTCTGCTGGCCTCCTGAGTCAGAGCTGCCCGAGGGCTGGTGCGTGGCTTCCCACCTCTGGAAAAGCTCCTCCAGCTCCTGCTGTGCCCAGGGAACACCACCAGGTTCAGAAGCTGAGGTCAGAGCTTTGACTTTTAGATTAATTTTTTTTACAGAACCAACCCCCAAATCCTTAATTCTCAGTGATGATGAGAACCAGGTAGAACGAGCCTTTATTTTTGGGGCATTTTTGGCCACGTCGCGACTTCTTTAATCCCATTGCCGACACCGGAGCTGGCTGGGTGGATCCTGCGTGGCTTTGGCTCCTTGCTGGAGCTCCTTGCTGGCCACTTCAGCGCCTGGGCATCCTCGTAGGAGTTTCCAGAGATGCCACTCAGCCTTGTGGGCTCGCAGCCTTCTCATCCAGACGCGTGTAGGAGTCATCAACACGCAGGATTAAGGTTTTGGTTGAAATCTGAAGCGTATTTACCCAAATCTGAAAGAGCCTGGAGGAAATACCAGCCGTCTTGGCGATCCTGCTGCTGAGAAAATGGTCTTCGCTTCCACTTGGCCTCGCCTAGCTCGTGAATTTCCTTGAACCTTTGTGCTGTTAATGCTTGTGAGCATCTAAACGAGCACTGCTCATCCCGCTGAGTGGTGATATTTAATGATTTGCTTCTCGGAGAGCCCTCAGCCTTTTTCTGCAGCACAACCCCCCCCCCTCCCCCGTGCTCCACCGTTCCTGTAATTAACTCAGGGCCGGCTTCTTGCATTTCTCCGAACCCTTCCTGCTCGGCTTCCTCCGTCGAGGTTTGAGTTACGGCCAAGGCATTTTCCTAATGTCCGCGATAGGGGCAGCACAAAAGGGAAGGGAAATTCAAGCTGGATGGGCAGCTAAAAGGAGAGGGGCCCTGGCAGGGTGTAGCCTCGCTGGCGGAGCTCCCAGCAGGGGATTTATCCCTGCCAAGGGGTCTGAGGAGCTGCCTCTGGGTTTAGGGAGCAAATTCCTGCTATAGGGGGAGAGCTGGGGCCCTGCAGAGGCTCCGAAGCTGTCTGCAGAGAAACGGGCAGGCAATATATTAATTTCAGTGCAGAAACATCCTTGCAGCTCTTGGGGAGCTTCCTTTTGTTTTAAGGAAGACGCCGGCTGCTCCGGGAGGAGAAAACACTCCATAAATTTCAGGAAGAGGGCGTTCGGTTCGAAACCCAGGTAAGTGGGGAACATTTTCTTTGGGAGAGGCGACTGGAGCTGCAGGCGATGCTTCCTGCTGCTGGAGGCAGAGGAGCAGGGCTTAACTTCCACAGGCAGCAAAATTAATTGGCAGCGAAGCCCTGTGCTCGTTCAGAGGAAGCTCTGACCTCTTCTCGCCTTTCCTAGACGGGAACAGGCACGTCCTCCTGCTGCAGCTTCGTGGCCTTGTGTTTGTGTTGTCTGTGTGAGATGATTTTATTTTCTTTTTCCCCTTGGTTTCAGAGTGACGTGTTTGCTCTTGAAGCACTTCTCGAGCGCCGCGTGTCCTTGGCGCTCGCAAAATGGCTGAAAAAATCACTTCATGGCTCCAGAAAAGCTGCAGCGACTAAAGCTGAGCTTCTCCTGCTCGCTTGGGTGAAGGCAGGAGCAGCTCGCAGCGTAGCAGGAGGAGGCTCGAATTAAAATGGCCACGGAAAGTTTGGCTTTGGCCTGTCACCTCCAGGAAGCGCCGAGCTGTTTTGCCTCTCCTCCTCACCTCCGAATGCCTTGTCGGAGAAAATCCCGTGTTGGAAGGGACCCATGAGGATCACCGAGCCCAATTCCTGGCTCTGCGCAGGCCTGCCCAAAAAAACAGAATTCAGAGAATGACAAAAATGGAAGGAATTGCAAAAAAAAAAAAAAAAAAAAAAAGGCCTTACAAACAAGCCCCCTCAGGCTGGAGCTCTTCCAGCCCCAGCCCCCAAATACCTTCACGTATTTAATTCCTGATCATGTTCCCTTTCTCTTTCTTCATCCAACTTTCTCATTTTTTTTTTGAGTTATCTCACTCCTCTTCGCTAAGCAGTGAGCCGAGTGCCTTTTATCTGCCACCATGCAATTAACGTGGTGGCCGCGCTCCTTTCCCACTTTATTTTTAGCTGCCTTTAAACCTCGATGGCCCCTGGAGAAGGGGAAAATTTGTCTTCTCCCGAGCCTGCATGAGCATCAGGCTGTGTGCCTTAAAACTTACCCCTTCATTTGGATGCTCCAGTGTAAGAGACTTGAAAAAAAAACCTTTTTCTCGGGGAAAATATCACAATATTGCAATCATTTTTTGGTTTGCTGTTAAAAATTCTCCCCTTTTTCCATGCAGGAGTGCGAGAGGCCGATAGATCACATCTGGTTAGTCAGATCTGCAGGCTCTGCGGGCTGCTGAGGCAAGTTATTCACCATTAACACAGCCTTGGCCTTGGAAATTCCCCAGTTTTGCTTGAAATGACACAAAAGGCTTTTTTTTTCAGTGAAATAGAGCTGGATTTGTCACTGAATCATCCAAGTGGGGGATATAGAATAAACTTGGGAGCTCTGCAGGATTTCTGCAGGCTCCATCCCAGGAAAAAACAAGGCTTTTGGACAGTGGAGGAGGGAACAAAGCGCCCTGGGTGAAGTATTTCAGGAGTTTCACAGCAGCTCCGTGCTTCTTCCACTGATTTGATGCTTCCCAAGCACTTGCAGGTTCTTGAATTGGGCGTTTTAGGCTTTATTTTAGGCTTTTTTCTGCTTTTTCTCCAACCTGCTTTGATCAGAAGAAACTTCTGTAGTTGGGAAAAGTCTTCTGTCTGTATTTTGGGGAATAAAAATTAGAGACTGAACTAGTAGGTGTCCTTCCAGCCCTTAAATGAATGAATTTAGCATTGCTGTTCCCCTGAAAAATACTGCAGGAGGAGAACATTTCAGGGTACTGCACCACAACTAAAGCGTGGATAATTCTCTTATAAAGAATTCCCTCCTCCAAACCCAAATTTTCATATAAACACTTTTTTTTTTGTCATCAAATCCTATAATATTCTTCTGGAGCAAACTTCCTAGAAAAAGTCAGAATTAAAAATAACACCCGAGCACTTGGGGCCTGTGTCTCACTTCGGAAGTTTGAGAGGCCTGCACGTTGAAAGGGGCGGCAGCGGTTGTGCAAGATTCTTATTACTTCCTTCGCCAGTTTGACTGTTTTTTCCCCAAAATCTGTCTTCTGGAGGGCAGGAGGAGCAGTGCCAGGTGCCCGTGCTGATGGCCTCGACGTGGCCAAGAGGTGGGGAGCTGGGGGGCGGCCTCTGCTCACAGGGAACCAGGGACAGGAGCAGAGGGAACGGCCTCAAATTCTTGAATTCCTAATATCTTAATTTCCTAATACCAAGCATTTATAGCCCTGCGGTGTCTGAGGAGCCAGGAGCTGCTCTGCCTTTCTGCACATCCTCAGCTTCTGTTGCTAGAAATGAAATATCTCAATGTTTTTTTTTTATTTTGGTGGTGAAATTTTGGAGCCCTGCTGCTCCTGTAACACACACGGGTGTACACGCTCTGCCCCGAGCTCCTTTCCTCCTGCCTTGCTGTGGGGTTGCATCATTTAGGCCAACCTCTGAGTGGATTTTTTTTTTTTTTTACCTCCCTGGTTATTTTTGCAGCAGTCCCCAGGTATTCTCCACCTCCACGCTTGTCAGCTTGGATCAGCGAACGCCACCGGGATGCTCTCAGGGTGTGCTCGGTGTTTTTCCTTCGGTCAGGACTATTTCAGGACCATCTTCGAGCTTCCTTCTGCAGAAATCCTCACCCCTGTGTCTGTCTGAAGGATGAATTTGAGAGAAGAGAGCCCTGGTGGGAGCTGTTCTGCTGCTCTCACGTGGAAAGAGTAAAGCTCACATTTTAATCCTTCCCGAGCCCCTTCCTTCTTGCTGTGGGGAGCTCACTTCTCTCTTTTTTTTCCTCCACTTCTTCTCTCTTCTCTTTTTTTTTTTTTGCCTCCATCCTTCAGGCAGGACAAAAATCGGTGCAGAGCTGCCTTTGGGGCAGCGTAGGGTGGTCACAAAAGGAGGGAGCAGGAGATGTGTCCGCCTGCTTTCCAGGTGAATAATGGTGGTGGGGCAAAACTTAAATCTGGTAGGAGATGGAGGGCAGGGAAATCATTAGGAAGTGATCCCTGGGGTTTTAATAGTCTCCTGAAACTTGTTTAATTATTGCTCCGAAGCCTGGAAAGGCTGACTTAGCATTGCTCCTCCTTGTTTTTTAAGGGTCAAATATATTGAGGAAGGCAGTGATCGTGTTCCTTTCAGCTTGTGGCGCAGGGAAATGGCAGCTGGATTCCTAATCCTAAACCTCTGCTGGTTTAGTTTGCATCAGAACAATGTTTAGGGTCGAAAAGAGGAGAAACTGTTTCGCTCCAGAAGTGTGTACTCGGGTGGCCAACCATTTTATCTCCTCCTTCGTGCAGCCATGCTCTGCCTGAGGTTATTTCCACCCTCACACCACTTCCAGGAGCTGCACAAAGTCTCACCTTGTGTACCCTGATACCACCAGGCAGGAATTTCTCCTGCAAGCCAAACCATCTTCTCTCCCCATTGCAGTATTTTGGATGGGATTTTAGCTATTTTTTTCTAACCTCCCCGCGTCGGTTGCATCTCATAGCAGTGTTTTATTTGGATTATTTTGGATTTGAGCTCATTAAACTAAACAAATTATAGCTAACACAGGACAGGGGCTGGGAGTGCAGAGGACAAAGATTGGGGATTGTGCTCCGCGTGCTCATTTCGAGGGGAAACCGAAAGATCCACGTCTGAAGCGGACTGGGTTCGGACTCAAAGCTCTAACAGGGAGCAGGATTTTTATGGCAGGCTTCCTGTTTACACAAACAGCTGCTGGCAGGAAGGCTGCTGCTTTCCCTGTTTGCCTAGCTCCCGGTCGGGCTGACGAAACTTTCTGCGTGTGCTGCTAGCCCTGGAAATCAAGGGATTGCCTCAAAGGGATCTAGGAACTGCAGAAATGTGGTCTCAGGTAATTGTGGCTCGGGGGAACCTCGGTGAGACTTGGTGGGATGGGAAGAAAGGGTAAAAATGGATTAGGGCTTGAGCACGACGACAGATGTAGGGGTGAAAGCTGTCCTAAATCTGTGTTTTTAGGAGGGTTTTATTAGGAAGGAGTCATCTGCAGGAAAAGGAGATGAACCAAACTTCAAATCATGGAATATTATTCCCAATTATTATTGGGAAGGGACTTCAGGCTGAAGATGTGTGTTCAGCTGCCTCTGCAGAAACAGGACGACTTCTCCGTGCCTTCCCCAGTGGCACCAAGGCAGGGAAAACCAGGTGGGCTGCGCTTGGAAAACTCACAGCGAAATCACAGCAGTCAATCGGAGTCTTCAGAGGGAAGATGTTGAAGCCAGAAGAGCTTTTTTTAACTTTTTTTAACCCCGAGTTGAGCGTATCGACCTGGAGACCCCCTCCAGATGGCAGGGGATGGAGATGCCTTGACGCCAACGGCGCCCATATGGCGCTGAGGTGTGGGCAAGAAGCTGGCTGTGGCTAACCAGGAGGGAGTTCAGAGGTGAGAAAGGGAGAGGATTTCTAAGAGAAACACTTGGAAAATGCACAGAAGCTTCTGGATGCTGAAACAATCCAGCTAAGGATCTGGGAAGTGCTTTGGTTTGGCTTCTGCAGTGGGGATGGTGTTCCTGTGAGTGATGGGCGTTAGGAGGGCGATGATTCCTGCCAAATCCACGTTGTTTCATGGATTTCAAGCAAGAATCCCTTCAACAACGGGCATCCTTCCAGACAGCTTTCTCCAATCCCCTTCCTCGGGGGAGATGTGGTCTTCAACACGCACAATTCCTTTATTCCTTGATGAATTGTCCTAGCACTCCCTCTACAACCCCACAACTATCCAAAAAAAAGTGCAAACTTTCCATTTTACATCAATGAGGTCCTACCACGGAGTCTTTGGGAGTGAATGAGTGATCTGTTAGCCTACAAGACCTTTCAGTTTGGTTTCATTTGTCTGCTTAGGATCCTTCCCTAACAGTTGCTTGATTCTGCTTTTATTTTCTTGTCAGTTTACTTCCACCTTCATCTGGCAGAAAGTTTCAGGTTCTGAGCCGTGAAGGAGATGGCGAGGGATGTTTTGTGGTCCAGAAATACGTGGGTGATTCAGCTAAACGTAAGGCACGTAGCAGTTCACTTTGTTAATTTAGGAATGACCTGCAGATGCAATAATTAGCTAACTAATGGGATCTGCTTGTCCCAACGCCCGTGGAGGTGTCCAGAAATTGGGGCTGTGCTTCTCCTGAAGACCACCCCACTGACCTTGCTTCCACGGAGCTCTTCCAGGTTTTTATTCTCGGCATTCAGTTTCCTGATGCACTTGCCACTTCTAATTAGTACCTGTCTAGGTGTTCTGTAGCTGTAAACACCTCTGATGATGAGTTAATTAGTCAAGTCTTGAGCTGTTTATTAAACAGAGGCGTTTCCCTTGCCCTGTTTGCAGTGTCTTGTGAATACTTCCAGTGGGAATCTGCTTAGATTTGTCAAAATCTTTGTGCCAGTTGGTGCTGGAGCTGGTTTGCCTGGATAATTTTGGAGATAAATTGGTATTTCTGTTAATAAAGGATAAACTGCTTAGTCTCAAAGTCTTTACAGCATTTTGAGGACTTCATTTATAGGTTCATGAAAAGGTTCATGAAAACAGTCCAAATAGCTGTCACCTGTTGTCCTCTTTCTCCCCCAGATGAATTGTTTTCATGCAGTCTAGCTCAGGAGCAATCCCAAAGCCACACCTCCACGTTATTAGTGCCTAATAAACGAGCTTCCTTCCTTCTTTAGGATGATACTGAGTGCTCTTCTGAAAGCTGAAGTTAAAAGTTCTGTTTTAAGAAAGCTAAGTTTTGCTTAGCAGTGAATATTGAACTTCATCCTGCTTAGTTTTTGGCTATTTGTGTGGTTTTTGGACAATTTCTTGGGAAATTTCTTGGGAAAAGCCATAAGCATCGCATTAAAGGCTGAGTTCAGCCTTCACTCCTAGTTAAGCAAACGAGTTAATTTGACAGCAGCTGAACGTGTCCTCATCATCAGGAGTTCCCACCAATGTTGAAACAGGTGAACAGCACTCATTGGCTTTCAATAAATGTAGGTTGAAGAGACTTAACTAGGGGGCAGGCAGTGGTAGGCCTTTGGCTGCAAAAAAATCTGGGAATTAAAATGATTTTAAGGCTGGATTGATTTAAAAATGATTTTTAAAGCTTATATAACTGTCTAGACTTTGCGATTACTTTGCAAAGTAGATTCATGCCTTGGTCTGGAGCAGGCTGCGCAGAATTTTTGGTGATGACTTGTTGGGAAAAAACCTCAAATGCACTTTATCAATGGTCAGTCTTGTAATATTTTAAATTGTGATTAAACACTTGATGTACAATGATGTGGTTGTGCTCCTAGACTGCTCAAGTTGTGGTTTATCCTCCTCAAATTAAAAAAATGCAAGGCCACTGGGGTTGGGATGCTCTGATTATGGTGAAATCGAACCAAATGAGTGATGCAAAGCAAAACTCGGGATTTCTGAACGTATTCGAGCACTTCTGCCTAGGAAAGAGGAATCTCCCTCCTTGCTGTATCGTGTTCCTCATCCTGTGAGATTTATTTTTGATGGTGGCAGGGAAATGGGCATTACTCTGTGGTGCCTCACCGCAGAGATGATGAAACAGATGATTTTGCAAGGCAATGTCACCGGTGCAATAGGATTTTGAAGAATCTGGAGGAGAATTTCTTGCGTTGATGTTGTTGTAGCCGATCATTTTGAGCTTGTCTTCGTTTTAAAATCAGTTTTGGAAGGCATGGAGGGTTTATGTGAAGATTCTTGTAGAAACTGGCTGTAAATGTAGTTCATTTTGGAAACAAATACTGTGCTAAAGGTATTTAAGGTAGAAATTTTTGATTATCTTGTGTGCTTCTTGTTTCCAAAATGTTGCAGTGGCAATTAGTTTCTTATATAAATTGCTGTAAAAGTGGGAAATCTGCTTGAAGAGCACATTTCCTCTTGATCCTTTCCCACTTCTTCAGTAAATATGAACGAATATCTATCTGATAGGTGCACAGGTTGTACTTTTTGCTGATACTCCCCTAAAGCTGCCTAATTCTGGAGAAACAGGATGAAGATCTGAGTATTCTTACTCCTGACGCGCTCATTCCCAAGCCAGTTGTAATCACACAAGGAGGAGACGATCGTGTTGGCCCTGGCTTGGTACCCAGAGCGTATTTCTGCAGTAGGAAGTGTCATTTCGATGATGACTCTTTTTTTTTTTTTCCCAAATCCTGTGAGCAGGGAGAAGGAGAGGAGCTCCTGACTCTTCCCTTCGTGCACGAGGACGCCGGTGCAGCACCGGGCACACCACCAGGACCGTTCCTCCAGCACAAAGTGCCTTAATTACCCTTGAGCAGTACATCTTCCAAGTGTTTTAAAGCAGCTAATTAGGTATTTAAAACACTGGGATGTAAAAATTGGAGCCGATGAAGGATTAATTACTTCACCTCTCCTTGTGGATTTTTGCTCGGCGTTGCGCTTGTTTTTAATAAGGCGTCTGAAGGCCAGAGCCCGAACATAATGCAGGATTCAAGTGAATTTTTCTCCCCAGGTTTTAACTTGTATTAGCTTTTTTTTAGGTTGTGTACAACATCTTATAAGACGTATACAAAGTTATAATAAGCTGCCCCTGCATGACAATAATAAAACTAAATATTGGCTGTAAAAATGTACCTCAGTCAGGTCTGAAATTCTGAGGGAAATTTTATGTAACGTTAATGCATAAAAGTAGGAATAAAACAAGTGGAAGCTGTCTGTGAGCTGTTATGGAAACAAGAGGCGGGTTTTTCTTTGTGCTGCTGTAATTGCCTTTCTGCCTGGGCTGAAGGCGTGACGCTGAGGTGTCTCTAAAAGCCTTTAATTTGTCTCAAGGTGCTTGCAGGAAAGCCGTGGTTTTGGGCAAACTGGAGCGAAGTTAAGCAGATAGAGGGCAGATCGTTGTTCTGAAATGTCAGCCCAAGCACCACAATCCAAAATGGTGTCAAAAAGTGAATTACCAAGGAAATCCATACCAAAATGTTGCTGGGACCTCTGAGGCACTCACTGAGCAGGCTGTTAGGGTAATAAGTGAACCTTGAGGAAGGTGCTGCTTTGTGTTAGCAGTAGTTATGCTGAGGCTCGAGGAGCTTTACTTCTGAGGCATCCAGGTCCTTTGGAGAACATTTTCAGCCTAATTGGGAACTCGTTCAGAAAAGGTTTAACTACATAAGATGAGAAGGAAAGCTGACTTGAGGCTGTTGTGAAAAATATCTGTAAGAGACTCTATATGCTGGTTTTTGTTTTTTTTTTTTTTTCATTCCTGGCAAATAAGAAACAACTCTGCAGCAGTCTTTGAAATGCAAAGGTGACCTGTGAGTACCTTTCGTTAATTAACTAGGCTGTATTGCTCCTTTTCCCTGCTCCTTTTCCCCCTGCTTCTCACACAGTGAACTAGAAAGCCAGGAACGGAATTTCTTCCCCAATCCATTTCTGGGGGCTGTAGCTGTGGACAATTAGCGAACTAATGCAGACCGTTAGAGGAGAAAGGAGCCGTTTGCTTCTGGCTGAGCAGATTTCACTCTGAGATTTCACTCTCAGAGCACTCTAGCATCAATCTTCCTTGTGTTCATGTCCTCGGAGGGATCCCAGGTGAGTGCCCGAGTGCTGTGGCCAAAGCTGCTTCGTGTCATCCCGAGGACAGGACACAGCATGGAGCCCTCGTGTCTCCTGGGTGTTTTGGTTTTGCGACTTCTGGGCTGTGTTTGTACCACCTCAGTGGCTTTTGTGCCTTATCTCAATTTGTTCTTCCTCCGGTCGTTTGAATGAAGCCACATTTACCACAGCGTGTAGCAATAGCGCGTGCAAGTCTCCCAACCCTTCTTCTGCTGATGCTTGCTCGTTTGCACGTGTTTAGCTGCCTACTTCATGCTTAGAGTCTCAACATCTTCGTTACAGGTCTGTACAAGATTATAAGAGACTTTTCCAGTGATAAAAGCTTCTAGCCTGCTCTGCTGTAGGCAGTACAAGACAGTTTCTGACTTCCCCACCAGCTCACAGGGTGTCAGTCATCCAGAAACAGTCATCTTTCTGCTGCTTCAGATCCAGCTGCATTTCAGTTCAGGTCTTGGCATCATTCAGGTTCCATTTTCTCTGCCTCCGAAGGACGGTCTCTGTACCTGCAGGAGACAACGGGATATTTAGCCCCCTAGTAAAGGCTGGTGGAAGATTCGGAGCTCTAAACGTGAGCAAAACCAGCTGTTCTAATAGAAAACTGGAAGTACTGAATGCAAAACAGCATTGTGTAACTTCCCAGGTGCTTGGTGTTGCACCAGCTGAGGAAAACTGAAATTGCCAGAAGGCTGGGGGCTTGTGACACTAACTCTGGCTCTGGTGTTTTTAGAAACCCTTTAACCATTGAAACTAGCAGGGGCTATGTTATGTGGCTGGCTTGGACCTGCAGAAAACCAGACAACTGACTTCATCTTCCCAACACAAAGCCTGTGTTTTTAAAGCTGTTCCATAGCATAGGTAAAATTTCCATGATTTTTTTTGTCTTGACAAAATAATTCTTGACAAAATAATCAAACCATCACATTTCTTTCTAAAATGTTCATAAACATACAATTTTTTTTAATGGATTCTTCGCTTTCCATCAGGATGATCCCAAGATGGACAGGTAGTAAGTGGCCCTCAAAGTCTTTACGTTTTTCTTCTTTTTTTTTTTTTTTTAAATGTGGAAAGTTATATAACTGCCTGAATTTCAGCAGCAGACTTCTGAAAAGGCTGAGCACAGGGGAGCTGTGAGTGTGCTTCTGATTTAAGCAGCTCCTCGGAGCACCTACCTTAGCTTTGGAGTCCACTGTGATTGAAACTGTGCCCTGGCAAGGGGGAAGAGAGTACGAGCTGAATATTCCCTAGAAAAGAGGAAAAAAAGGGGTAAAAATGCAGCACAGACGTATGCAAACCTTTCTCTTCCTGCTCAGCAGCGAGCATCTTAATTGTTTTAAAAGAAAAATCAGTTTTCCTTTGTGCTCTTTCCTGTTTGGGGAGGAAAAGTAATTACCAACAAGAAACCCTCCCCGGATTAACGAAGCTCTTCATTGCCATGTATTTTTGTCACTGTCACAAGGGAAACTTTGCCCACCCGTTACTCATCAGAGCTGCATGGTTTTAACTGCACCAGCCCTCGTTGGGGTTTACTTAGTGGCAAAATCTCACACAAACCAAAGCCACGTGGTGATAAAAACAAAACAAAACAAAAAAACAGCCACCAAACTTCAGGTAAAGCCAACCTCAAGGAAATCTCTCTCAAACCAAATAAAATGGGCTTCTAATGTGTCTAAGGAAAGCAAGCAGCTAATGTTGAGTCAAAAAAAAAAAAAAAAAGCTAATGGAAATTACATTTTTCTGCCTCCTCCTTTCCCCTCCAGCTACTGCCAACCTTAAGTACAAGTGACAATTCCTTGCTTCTCTTGCTGGTCTTAAAATGCCTAAGAGACAGCCGAAAATGCATCCATATGGCAATGAGCGCTGAGATCAGTGGCACAGCAGATTTTTAGCCAGTCATCCTCCAGCATCGAGCTGTCAGCTGTAAAAAATCAGTGTTTTTTTTTTTTTTTTTTTTTGGTAGTGTGGCATTTAGCTCTTGGTGGCTCGGTTACATAAAAGGTAGGAGTCTTTGGGAGAAGTGCTCCCCTGCTTGTTGAAGGCAGCTTCTTGCCCGTTTTGTGTCCCTGGGGATCACAAATGTGAGGTTTAACATAGGCTTAATGCTATTTAGTTCAGCATATGCAGGTTTTTGAGGAGCTGCAGCATCGCAGAGCCTCGCTGGAGGAAGATTTGGGGTGTGCTCGTTCAAAATGACCTCAGGATGTTCCTGCAGGTGTTGTGCAGAAGGACCCTGGCATTTCAAGGATGGTGTTTCGTGCCCAGGAGCCCCTCCTGAAGTCAGGAGAAGCTGAGCAGCCACGTGCCAGGACAGTATTTCTCCCACCTTCTGTGCCCCACGCATCCCCAGAAGGCTCCTGGAGGTATTAATAGATGATCTCCATCGGAAGATCCTAGTTCAGGGCACGAAACGCTCGAGCATACGCTGCTTTAGAAGAGCAGTGTGAAAATTTGAGCAACCTGGAGACGCTTTGCTGTGAAAATAGAACAGCGAGCCAGCCTGGCTGTGACGTGGAAGGAGGCTTCTAGCAAGATGGAGCCAACAGATTGCTCTCAGAGCTTTTATATCGATGATTGGAGCAGGATCCCATGTGGAAGGGAGGTCTGATCTTATAAAAAGGGAAAGCAACCACGTTGGTACCAAGTCACTTGCCAAATATGTGCAGAAAATGGAAATAATGTGCAACAGGAATTCTACTGAGAAAAGGTAGAGTGCAAAGTTGAGAATAAAACAAGAATTTAAGGAAGAGGAGTGGTCTTTTAATCGCTGTCGTTGTCTAGCTGTGTGTTCTGCACCACAGAGACGAAGGCATTAAGAGGGTTCAATTAGATTGAAATGCAAATGTGCAGCCAGACTGGAGTGTTTAGCTAATTTAAGGCTGAGAGCCTCGCTTCTGAGACGTGAGCCAGCCTTGAATTGTTAGGTTTTGGAAATCTTTTCTACCCATTTTTAGGAGTGGATAAGGAGGGGCAAGAGAATAAATTTCAGGATTGTGGAATGGGTTGGGTTGGAAGGGACCTGAAGGCCTCAAGCTCTGCTGAATTTCTCTGCATGGTGCTGTCAGCTTTTAGTTAAACATGAGGCAGGGCAGAGTTTCACAGCGGATATTTCCTGCCTATCTCCTGGAGTAAAACCTAGAGGGTTAAAAAAAAAATGTGGAACAGAAATCTGACGCAACCCAATTCTTCTGTTGGCAGAACCTCTTAAAATCCCCTCAAATACATGCACGGTTGTCTTGAAGCAGATTGAGCTCAAAGGCCAAGTTTCTTACAGAGCACGGTACCCCGAAAAACTTCCTTTGGTTCATCCTTAAGCGAAAATCTGTTGCAGATTCCTTCTGGAAGACAGTCACTGTGGCCAAGGCAGCTTTTCAGTCCTGGGTTTTGCTTCCCTGAGGTCCTGATCCCTCTGAATGAAGCACCTGGAACAAATTCATGTATTAGAATAAATTGTTGGCTGTCTGCAGGGTTTTTAACTAATGAATGAGTCTCGTTCCTCTGCAGTGGGGTGATGAATGAAGCGGCTGCTTGTCCCTGACAAAATACATCAAAAATCACAGTTTGCTGTTGAGATGGCATCCTGTCAAAGTCAGCTGGTGGTTTCCAAGCAGGAATGTAAAAAAAAAAAAAAAAAAAGGGAAGAAACTGGAAGTTTCTGCTTTCGTGAGTCATTGTCTAAGCAATGCAAGCATTGCTGGTCGTAGCCGTGAACAAACCCTGGGAGAAAAGCACTTTCTAGGTCAGAGAAATGCTTCAGCTTCCATTTCCTTCTGTTTTGGGTGAAGTGCTGTGGCGCAAGCAGGGCCAAGCTGCGTCTGGTTGGAAACTAGCACCGTGCTCCTTCTCTTCTGAGCTACTCGGAGAAAAGACTGAATGAAAATGAATGCTAATGAAGCTTTTTTTTCAGGCGAGCCTGTATTTTCGTAGGCAGCCTTTTTACAAGGCGGTTACTGGAGTGTTAATCATTTGATTACTGGTTGTTGTAGATGAGGGAGTAATTGGTCCCTTTTTGTAACTTAGGGGAATGCTTGACAGGAGAGAGCAGCGGGCACGACAGCTCTTGTTGGCGTGGGTTATTGCCTGACCTGCACCCCTCTGCTCTGACACCGGGGTTGTGACAAAATCGGGTTCCCTGCTCGCTTCTCTGATGGCAGGGGCACGTCTTGCATCAGGATCTCAAAAGCTTGCGAAGCTTTCCTCGTTTTGGCCGGGGCTGGAAATGCAGATGCAGCAATTTCTGGTAGAAGCCATTAAAAAATTAATCTTTGGCTCGGGGAGAAGAGCTGAATCTTCGCCTCCTGAATGACAAATAGCTGTAGTGTGGTCTCTGCTGTCGGAGGGCATCTCACTGAGACAAAATGGACTTAGGGAGCTGCAAATTTCACTGCCTTCCTGGGGCCGTAACCGAAATAGATGGATATTTTTGCAGGAACTCTCTAAAATCCTTTTTGGAGGATCGTGTCGTGCCCTCTGCCTCGGAGAGGGAAAGCATCAGGTGTAGCAGCAACGTGTGTGAGATGCGGGATCACTGCACCTTCTTTATATACTTACTGCTGAAAATTTCTACGGTGGAAGCCGACTTGCTGCCTTTCTTTGTGTCCCTGCCATTGCAGCATGCGAGAATAAGGCGCAGATGATATCAGCCGTTCACATAATGGCTTTCTGTGTGCTCATCTGCTGGGTAGGTGTCATTCCTTGTTAGATCATGCCATTTCACTCGGCTCCCTTGCTTCCCTTCCTGCTGTTCTGCACCAGACAGTCATAAATATTCATGCAGGCTTCTTAACCATCCATTTAGGCTTGTATACCTAGCTCATGGCCTCCTCGAGTTTGTTAAATGCAGGTTTTTTGTGTGTTTTTTATTATACTGGAGTGCTGAAGGCTGTCTAGTGAGCTAAAAGGCTGATGTCACAGCTTCTCGGTGCCATTTAAAAACCATTTAAAATGGTTTGCTTGGTTCTTCCGTGACAAATACTCGACTGAAGGTCGAATGGCAAACTGAAAGCTGAAATTTCCTCGGCAGCAAGCCTTCTGGCCCTGCTGCCGCTCGCTTAATTGCAGCGCTAAGTACGACCCCTCTTCGGCCCTCAGCTGGAACAAAAACCGTCTTTGCTTTGGGTAGAAACTCTCTAAGGATTCAGGTAATCTAATTCCCAATGAGAAAAAAAGCAATGCTTGTTGCATTTTTATTTCATACTTCAAAATATTCAGGGCTGTGCGTTGAGGAGGGAAGGGTCAGGTATCGTGCCGGCCATTTCACGGTTTGGTTCACCAGATGCTGGATCTCTGAGTTCATCACCGTCGTGTGCAGGGCTCTTGGTTTTCTTACCTGGGGCAATCCTATTCCTGCTGAGCCGTGGGGTGTTACAGCCTGTGTAAAAAGTGATTTTGGAAGAGGCTGAACCCCCCAGCACCTCACCTGGAAGGGAAATGGAAGATGAGCAGTGCGTCTAAACCTGAGCCTGAGGAACGGGTGTTGATTTTACTTCAGGCTACGAATTTGGGATTTCAAGGTTAGCAAAAATGTCGTAAGTAATGTCCAGTACTATGGCCTGAGATTAAAAAAAAATAATATTGTTGTGCTTGTGGGATTACCTCAGGCTTCTGGAAGTCTCTTTTTTTTACCTCAGGCTTCTGTAAGTCTCTTTTTTACCTCAGGCTCCTGGAAGTCGTTTTTCTTCCATTTGATTAATTTCTGTAGGTTTTTTTTTTTTTTATTTATTTTTAAAAATTGCCAGTGGTATAATAGTCTTTGAACAACTGTGGTAATGGCTATCCTATGTTACTTCATATCATTTTGTCAACCAGTGACTAACAGACAGAAAATACAAAAATGCTCGGTGCTCTCTCTTCCATACGGTTCCCTAAGGTGGCTGCAGGACTGAATTTCAACTATGGGAATTCCTGGGGTCCTGTCAGTGTTTAAAACTCCAAATAACATGTCCCATCAGTCTGGGGGGTGGAAGATGTCCCTGCTGCAGCCCACAGGTGGGTGAGAAAGGCGTGTAAAGTGAGGTGAAGGGGAGCCCAGACTGGGAAGGGGACGTCCACAGAGATGAGGAAAGAAGAGGTGGTGGAGCTTAGAAAATCCCAACAGACCTCAAGCTAGTGAATTTTAACATGTTTTACTAGTGGTTTAGTGCCTTGATCTGTCACTCTTCTCATTTGAGGAAGGAAAGAAAGAGAGGAGGTGTCGGAACAGGGGCATGGTGCTGGCCGCTTGAGATGGCTTCCCTCACCTTAGCTGTAAGAGGCTGCTCTGAGGAGGCAGTGTTTGGTGTGCAGTGGCCCTGAGAGAATCCCAGAGTCATTAGGGGTGGAAAAGCCCTACAAAATAATCAGGTCCAACCACCCAACCACCAATGTCCCCACCAAGCCCTGTCCCCAAGCACCATGTCCAACCTCTCCTTGAACACCCCCAGGGACGGGGACTCCCCCACCTCCCTGGGCAACCCGTCCCAAGGCCTGACCGCTCTTGCTGAGCAGAAATGTCTCCTCATTGCCAACCTGAGCCTCCCCTGGCACAACTCGAGGCCGTTCCCTCTGCTCCTGGCCCTGGTTCCCTGTGAGCAGAGGCTCCAGGGCCTCGATGTCCTTCTGGCAGTTAGGGGCCCAAAGCTGAACCCAGCACTCGAGGGGCGGCCTCAGCAGGGGTGCGAGCACCTCCCTGAGGGGACAGCTCTTCTTCAGGCGCCTCCTTCCTTTGAGCCTGGATCCCAAGGCACCCATTGCCATATAAATGCACCTTGTAGGCCTCACAGTGCTGATTCTGTGCTTTTTTGCAGGCTTGTAACCACTGATTTTTGGTAAGCAGAGCGTGCATCCCTGGAGTTCTCCAGCAGCACAACAGGGCGGGTCACAAGCCAGTGATTCTCCAGTTGGGAGCTGCTGGCAGTCCCTGAAGCCAAGGGAATCGATCCATTACTACGTCTAACAGTTTTCGATAGTGCTTTTAATTAAAAAAAAAAGAAAAAAGGGCATTGTTGGGGTGGTGACCTGAAAAGAAATTAAGGCTTGGCAGCGATTCGTTGGCCCCAAAAGGCCCCATACAGCTGTCTGACACTGTTATTGATCACGTCCCCCTTTCTAGAACTGCTTTTCGAGGTAGGATGCCATAAAAACTGCACACGTATTGCCAAAAAAACCCTTCTGGACTGGTTGCTGGGCTGTCTGTCCTCCTCCCCCCTGCTCAATAACGTACAAACCACTGCCAGCAGCAGCCTTGTTGCTGCTTTTCCCCATTTGTGTTGTTCACCTTCTGCTTTCTGCACCGCTGCACAGGGGTTTGTGGCACCCAGTCATGCGCTGCCTGCTCTGCTTTTAAATTACTTTTTGCGTTTTAGAAGCATCCTTGCGATGGACCACAGGTTCTGCTGAAACACCAAAGAGTACAAGTAAATAAATATCAGTGGTTTGCATCAGCAAGTTACCTGCAGATCCTTGCTGGCCAATAATACCTGTCTACGACAATCAAGTAGCCACTAATTTTGTCCCTTAAAGAGGCTACAGTTCGAGTGACAAAGCTGCCAGGATTGCATTAATTAACTTTCTAATCAGAGGATGCCTGCTACTCAGGGCTCTGCTATATTTTGCTCGATCTGAAGTTGAGAGGTTCACTGTACGTATTTCAGTTTCCCTCACTGATCTCTGTGTTTGTGATCTGGGTGCAAGCTTCAGTTCATTATTCATTCAAGTGAATATCAAAAATACAATCAATTAACATCAAGGTGAGTTGCCTCTGTTCTCTGGGATAAAGGGAACAAATACGTTTTAAGTAGAAAATGGTGGAACATATCTTAAATTACTAAAATTACTTAAAAACCACCCTGGTCTTTGTTTTTTGCATCTCATTTGTTTCGCTTTCTCTCTCTGGATACTCTGAGTTAACTTCCTAAAGAAAATCTTAAACTCCTTAAAGATGCAAATCTGTTTAAAAGGACGAGAGTGTAATTTATAAGTTAAAACTTAATTAGGCTGGGAATAAATGATCTTAGAAGAGGTTATTGGAAGCGTTTTCTTTGTGCATAAAGAAGCTATTGCTGCGTTGGAATAACGCAAGGACCACCGAAATAGTACGGAAGCACAATTTTTGGAGTGTTAAGAGCACAAAATATTCTTATAGCCTGGAATCAATGGGCCAGCCATTCCCTTCCAGCAGCAGGGCTGGGAGGGCATCCGAAGCTCTGGGTAGCCAAAACAAGCTTTGAAAATGTCTGATAAATGCACACGTAGTATCACACGTCCTTTGCTCTTAAATAAAATAAAAGCTATGTGGCTTTGTGGTTCTGCTAAAAATAACTGATTTTTTTTCTCCAGCCTCCATGTTTTCAGATGTAGCCAAAGCTACTTACTGAGGGGAGAGCTGTGGATGTTTTTAGGGAGGTTTCTGCTTTGCAGGCTTTCTTCTGGTTTTTGTCCCGGATTTGTTTTGATTTATCGGACACTTAAGGATAGAAAATATTGGATTTGATGGTCCTTTGGCCTGACCTCGTCTGGCATCGCGCATCAGGAGAGAAACGGCAAAATAAAAGAGGTTTGACAGCAGAGCACAAGTGGAATCAATGGAGAATACTTCAGGGTAAACAGTTCTTTAATTACAGCCTAGAGGTAGCACGAGGAGGCGAGACTGCACCAGCTCCTGCTTGTAGCTCTGCTCTCTGCAGCTGGACCTGGTGCTGTCCCCAAGTTCCTCAGCCCTGTTTTGGGTGGATCTAATCTCACTGAGAAGCTGCTGAAGCTGCAGTCTGGCTCCGTCGGTGTCTTTGGGATGATGAATGAGCTCAGTTTCTTGCGCTGGGTGGACCGGTTAAAATTTCCACAGCACGACAGCGAAAAGCAGAGGAGGATTTTTCTTAACGAAGCTGCTTTAATCACTTTAATACAGCATTTCTGTTTTAAGAGCTCAGACTGACATATCTAAAAATACCCCTCTTGATTACTGGTTCGTACAGATCATTTTAAGTACGAGCATCCTTGTTTCGGGGCTTGGTCTTAAATAACAACCTAAAAATGGTTTTCAGGCATCCATAATCCAGGATATTGTTCTCAGCAGCGCTTTTTTCGTCGCCATGCCTTGGGTTGTTTTTACCAGCACGTTCACAGATCTTCAGCATTCAATCCTTGAGTTCCAATGATTTCTAAGTCTTGGGTCTCAGGCACCAACAGATCAGGTCTTGGAGCTGCCCTGCCAGCTGCTTTGAGGGCGTTTTTACAGAAACACTTCCAGGGAAGATTTTGGGGGGAGCTTTGAGAGAAAGCTGCGTCGCTGGGATTTGTCCTTTAACCAGATCTTGCAGGAATGTTGCAGATTTGGGGATTATACTGTTACCATCTCTGTGATGAGAAGCTTTCTTCATCTTCCTCTGCCTCATTTATCCTCTTAGAAAACTGGAGCTTTGTTAACTGGACCTGCCACCGAGAACTCGGAAAGGTTAAGTGCAGACTTTTGGCTTTATAGTGAAGAAGCTGGATGGATTGGTGATATTTTGGATTTTTTTTTTGCTTTACAGATGTTTCTTTTTATTGATTACGATTTGAAAGAGCTAAACAACAACTAGTAGGAACTCAGATTAGTAGGAACTCAGACCTCAGTGTGACTTTTTTGGAAGAACCCTTGGACCAGACGCGACTCCCCGACATACGAGGCAAGCCCTAAAGCAGCAGTGCCACGATCCCAAGTTCTTTTTCCTTTGTGGGTCACTCCTGAACGTCTCCTGAGCTCTTTGCACACCCCGCCTGGTGCCAAACAACCTGGAAATGCCACGTTGGTGGCGTCCTGTCCCTAACCTCCATCCCTGGCTCCTGTAAGAGTCTCCCTGGGGACTCGTTACCTTAAAGCCAGCAGTAACCACCAGCAGGTACTCCACAGGCTCTGGCACCGAGGATTTGCCTCTACCTCCTATTAATCAACGTCATTAGCAGTGCCTGGTGCTGGACGCACCAACCTCCAGCACAGGAGGCTCCAGCAGCAGCAGAACCAAGTGAACGACCATCAGGAATCAGATGGACGACCTTGAAATCTCGCCGGGAAGTGCTGGCAGATGAAAAGTCGCTGGAGCTCCGAGATGAACGCTATCGATCCCATCTCGCAGATGAATGCCCGGCCTGGAATAAGCACCGGGCAGCAGCTCAGGGCTTCCAGACAAAGAATATTGATCAGGTCGACTCAATTAGCTGCTGAAGGCTTCGCATTTGGCCCCCCCCCCCCCGTCGTTAGCGGCAATTTCACGGATAGAAACTTCACAAGTTCCCATCTTTTAACTCAATTATGTCTCTCTTTGCTCTTAGCCACTGCTGATTCGGTTGCTGGTTTGGAAGGAGGCTCGTCTTTGCTTGTCTCTGTAACGAAAAAAGGATCCAGCTTCTCTTTTTAGGAGCTCCTTATTTTTCTGTAGCAGCATAAAAGCTTTCTCCCTGTCTCGTGGGATATTAAAACATTGCAGTTTATCAAAATTAAGGCAGATTAACACTTCCACTTATTGTCTTGTGCAGCAAAACGCTTCTCTCCCTAGGAAAAAGCACCCCACAGACTGTGTTTTTTGGGTCTGATTGTTCAGGGAATGGGTTAGGGAGGCAGCTGGTGAAAAAACCCAGAGCAGGAGCCACCAGACATCCCTTGGACCAGACTTTTTGAGCTGGCGTAGCTGAGGAGAAACCTGCCAGTAAGTCAGAGAGCCCCGAGCTTAACCAGCTCGGAAAAGCTTCCAGGGTTGATGTTCATTATCGGGACAAATGAGGTTTTTTGGTTAACCACTAAGGTGCTCCTCTGCTCCCCATCGCCTTCTGGTCATTGTGTAATCCGTGCAGGCTGAGATTTCTTGCCCAAAAAACTCTTTCTCAGCTCCTGAACCAGAGTTTTTCCTCATTTTCCCCTAACAGAGCCATAAATGCCTCCAGCAGAAGCTCCCTCTGCTCCACCAGCGCCCTGCACGAGGGAAAAAATCCTTTCCCTCTCTCCTTCCCCACCTTTATCCCTCCAGGGATAACCTTAACACCTTTTTTTTCCGTGTCCCAGCAGCATACCAGAAATATTTTGGCTTAAAGGCTGCTGCCTGCCACTGTGCTGTTGACTAACGCTGCCCTGGACGTGTTTGCATCTTGAAATTTTTCCCCGCTCTGGGGGAGAAATGGCTTAGAGGTGAAACACGTTAAGAAACTCCATCCAAACATTGGCTGAAGCAGGTATTGAAACGTGAACGAGCCAAGCTGCACCCCGTTTCCCTCCTCTGTGAAACGGGTGAGGGTAGGAGAAGAAGCTCAAGGAACTCCTAGACACCTTTTAAAGATTTTATTTTCTAGATTTTAATTTTCTAGATTTTTTAAAAATTTCTAGATCTTTATTTTCTAGTTTTTTTTTTCTAGATTTTTTTTTACTTTCTATTTTTTTTTATTTTCTAGATTTTTTAATTGTCTAAATTTTTATTTTCTAGATTTCATTTTCTAGATTTTTTTTTTACGTTCTAGAACTTTTTTTTTCTAGATTTATTTTCTAGATATATATATTTTTTAAATTTCTAGACCTTTATTTTTTAGACCTTTATTTCCTAGATTTTCATTTTCTAGATTTTTTATTTCCTAGATTTATCTTCTAGATTTTATTTATTTTCTAGACTTTTTTATATTCTAGCTTTTTATTTTCTAGACCTGGCTCCCTTCGAGAGGTCTCAGTGTGCGGTGGGAAGGCACACGATCTGCTGCAAGACTTCCAAATGAAAAAGTGATTTCCCAAAGCAAATCCTTCCATGGGTTTGATTGCAAATAATCCAATTTATCCGGCCACCTCGGTGGCCAGGTGAGGAAGAGCCACCTTGTTTGGTGCTGCAAAGCCAGCGCTAGGATTTAATAAGTGCTGCAGTGGGAAGGTGTGGGATTTCCTCATCCTTTTCCTTCCAGGTTCTTGTTTTTGCTGGGTTTGGGGTGAAATCCTTGCAGCCCGTGGCTGTTTGTCCTGCAGCAGCTTGTGCTGTTGATCATCTCAGGGCAAAATTGAGCTCTGGCTTCAGGAATCCTGCCTGCCTGAGACACAGCACTTGAGGCCAGCACAACCCACCCAGCTCCCCCTGCTCCTCTTAAGTGCCTGGGAGCTGGCAAATCCCAGCTGCAAGGAGGCCAGAAGACAACGGGAAGGATTTATGCTTGAGGAAATGTGTGTCCTAAATGATCTACGTGCAATTAAGGGGCTTTAAAGATAGTGAATTGAGGCAGCTTCGGGTGTTTGGTTCCTGAACATCTCTGGGTGAAGGTGGGACGGGGTATGGGGATGTCTGTTGGGTGTGAGTGGGGCTTTCTCCCAGCTCAGCTGGGAGAAAAAGCATGGAAAATAACTGTGTGATGGTGATTTCTCCGAAATGAACCTCTGGTTACTTGGTTTTTAAGAAAAATGGGATTACGAGGGGGTCTGATAGCCGGCCAGAAGTGTTTTTAACTATATATCTGTGTGTGTGATGTATATATCTGCATATATACGTATATATATGCACCTACGTACACATAAACACACAGCTGATGCAGATCCTGGTTATGAAATGAGAACTTGATGGTTCAACACACCTGAGATTTAACCTGGCCGAGCAGATTTGCAATTAGAGGAGCTGCAGCACCCCAAATGGCTGCACGGAGCAGGCTTTGCCCGTTGTTTTTTGGCTGCTGGCTTCCAAAATCTGCAAACCTGGCCTGGCACCACGTGGATTTGTCAGCTGCAGGGGTGGGTAATGGGGTTTTAACAGCAGATCAACCTGCTTGTGCAAAAAGGAGTTGTGGACCTCTCATCAAAGGAAGGGTGAAGGTAATGGAGCGGTGAGGATTGTGTTGCAAGAGCCATCCCTTTCCAGAAAAACATGCACATTAATGACTTTGCATTGTAAAGCCAAATAACTACTCTTTTGTTTATAGGAGGTGTAATTGCACCATGCAGATCTGCAGGACTCTGGGTAAAACTCAGCCCCAAACCATTTTAAAATCTCTCGTTTAAAACTTTTGCTGAAATAGCTCCTTGAATCTGTGTTTTCTTTTTTTTTTTTCTTGTAGTGGGGAAGACTTCCTTGATCACCAGGTTCATGTACGACAGCTTTGACAACACCTACCAGGTAAGTTAATCTGTTTTATCCCCACCTTTTGCTGCCAGACCTAACGCCTCTGTGGGGAAAATGTAGCAGGTACCCAACTCCTAAAAAGAAGAGGCAGAAAGCTGAACTGCAAGAGCTGATGCAGGGGGCTGAGCAGGGACTCGAGGAGCAGACAGCACTGGATTGTAGGGTTTGGTGTGTTTTAGGACACCATTTTATGCTATCTGCCAAAACAAAGACCTCAGACCTGGTTGTTTTGGGTTATTTTGGGTTGTTTCGCACTCATTCCCTGCCCCCCTCCAATTCTGTGACCGTTTACTGTGCATATTTACTAATTAAACCAGGTTGGGGTTGTGAGGTTGGGGCTGGAGCAGTGCTTGTCCTCTTCCAGTCGGCCCTGCAGCCCCGTTGCTGGTTAAGGTTTGGTGACAAGTCCCTTCGAGCTGATGCCAGTTGGATTTTGAGGAGCAAGTTTTGGCACCCGCTCCCAAATTTTATAGCTTGCCACCTTTCCAGGCTCATCCTAAACGTGCTTTAGTGTCATAAACGGAAGTGTTGAAGTATAGTTTCATAAACTAAAGTGGGTCTTCTCCAAGGGAAGGCTGGCTTCGTGGCTTGATGGCACTTGGTGATGTTCCATATTCACTAAATCGAGAAAATCTGTTCCCTGACGGATGCGAGGGGTTTTTTAGGGAGGTGGGAGGAGAAGCTAATGGGGAAAAGACACAAAAAAAGCCGTGTCTCTTTTGTTACTTAGTGGCTATCCGAGGATCTCTTGATTAAATCTCTTTACCCATTAATGATTTCCTTCCTGCCTCCTCAGTAATTCCTCACTGCTGCTGCTGGGCAAGTTGGGCAGAGCGAGCTGGAAGTTCTCACTTAATAACAGGAGAAGCAAAGCTGCTGTGGTGTAGGAGGGCAGGAATGCACATCGCTGCTCCCAAGGGAGCAAACATCCTCTCAAATTCTGCCCACTGTAATTACATGGACATGTGAATGCAGTTTTTATTTAATCTGTGTGTTTTTTTTCTTATCCCCACAGTATTTTGCTTTCAGGTCTACTCCTTTTCTCTGCAGAGCTCGCGTCCTAGTTCTTTCTTGAAGAGGTTTGACCCTCTGTGCTGTGTGATAATATTGCAGTCTCCACGGGAAGCCGGTGTGACATAATAGGCTAAATGATTGCAAAATGAGTGAGTGGGGCTTAAAACAGTGAGAAATCTTGAGGGTTTACCAAACACGTGCGCTTATTTTGCGTGTTAACGTACTTGGGATGGTGCCATTCATCCAAACACCTCTCTTCTACTCAAGTCATGACCGAGGCAGGGAAATGTGTCCTCTTTTGATGCAGCTGGAAGAAGGAATGAGTCATGAGAATTGAAGCAATTCAGCCAACATCACGTCACGTTAGCATCAGCTCCGTGCCCAGGGCTTTGTAGAGACCTCTCCAAGCCAAGCACTCGGCTGATAACGCCTATCGAAAGCTGTCCGTGGGTAACTGCAGCTGCAGGTTAGCTGCTGGCTGATTTTGCTCTTTCTGGACATTTCTGATAAATTTTGAATGCCCGTTTTCCGAAAGCTGCCACAAGCTATCATTTGAACAAGGCTTTTTTGTGTTGGGCTGGTAAAAATAGAAGGCTGCTGTTTAATAAAATCTCTGCTGTGCGTTGCTTTCCTTTTTGCTAGATAAAAGGAGTTCAGCTGCTGCCCAAATAGCTTATTAATGAGCTGTTTTCGTGAAAGCAGCGCTGGTGAATGAACCAAGAACTCGCTGTACCCTGTCCAGCCCAAACGCCGGGAATAAAACCCTGCCAATTTGGTGTTTTCTGTTTCACCAGGAGAGATTCTTCCCCGTGGCCGTGCTGGGAGAGGTTTTCCTTGTTCTGTGGCGCCGTGTGCGGTGCATAATGAAAGCCCAGCGGTGGCAGACACGGCGACTCTGTGTTGTGCAAGAGGAAAATTAGAAACCACGCTTCCCTTTAGCTTCAGCCTCCTGGAGGAGAAGAGGGGAGGACGCTGCTGAGTTGGAGCCCTGGCCTGTGACTTGGCCTGGTTCTTGCTTTGCCTCAGGCTCCTCGCGTAGCCTTGGGTTGTTGTGTGCCAGCAAGGATTGTCCATAAAGTGGTGTCCTTGTTAGACAGCAGGGAAGGGAGGAGAGCTGGATTAAAAGCTGTTCTGATGCACGTTTGCACAAACCCATCCATAACGTGGCCCACCTGAGCATCTGTGCTGGGCCTGTAGCCTTGAAATCTCCAGCTGGGCCTCGCAGCACCTCTCAGCCATGCAGAGAGCATTCCTAATTATTGCTTGTCCTGTGTACACAGCGTTAAACCCTCTTAATAAGGGTAGCTTCACTTCACAGAACCATTTGTGCCCGTGGTTTTGTGCCCGTGTCTTCTGTCCTGCCAGGAATAAGTCTTTTCCTCCCCTCGTACATTGCACAGCTCTTCATACAACCGATCTGTGACGATTTCCCAAGCTTTTCTCCTCCTTTTTGTCAGGCCTGTGACAAAATGTCTGTTAGTAGCTTACCTATTTTAGTACAAGTCTGGGCTGGGGAGTGCCTGGATCCTCTCCTTGCCATCTGCTCCTGGTTCTTCTCCACATCCTTGTGAGCTGGTCCGAGCAGCACAGGTAGACAAATGCATCTGGCTCTCAGCTGTGGAATTCTTGAGTGCAATTATGAAATGTAATTTAATATTAACAAACCTCATGTCATTCTTAAAGGTGCTAGGGGCTTAGAAACAAGAGCTTTTTGTCACAGCCTGGAAGCGAGGGACCTGCCGGCCTGTTTTTCTCAGCACGATCAGCGCAAATATTTTCAGGATCTGAAGTGAGTTCTGAGCCTGGCCTTTCTGTCCCACCTCCCACATTTTTGGTGCTGACGTGCAGGAGTCTCGCTGCCCTGAGGGAGCTGTGCAGCACTCAGCATTTCCAGCAGGCTCACGGGGACTTGGTACGGCCATGAGGAAGCGTGAGGTAGGGGCTGAGGCAGGTTCAGATCCCGAGGTGTGAGATCCAAAGGGTTTTGTAGCTTTTTTTTCTTCGTAGACAAATCAAGGAGCCACAAGGGAACACAGAAGGGTCTTTGAGGCAGTCTTAGAGGAGTACCCTTCACCCAAACCATACAACACAAAAGCAGAAGGGAGGCACATTGCTCTGTTAGCCTCCTAGGGCTCTGTTCTTTCTTCCTACCACCTAAAATACCTGTCAGAACACAGGGAATTAATTATATGTAATAATACAATAAATAAGAATAATATATAATGATGGCATAATAGAAGTCTAACAATATAAAGCATAAACAGTAAAATAAACTCTCCTTTAGAAATGCCTGCTTCATCATGGGAGTGCAGGGAAGTAGCCTCAAGTCTCTTTGCCCTTGCTGACACTTTGCCCTTTATCTTTTTTAATCAATTCACTTGATTCAATAAATATTGAAGTTGCTGAGGGTGCAGCTGCTTGAGGTGCTCGGTGTCCTGCTAAATCCTGGGCACCCCTTTAGCCTCAGCTCAGTTGTGTCCCTGATGCAAACGACCCCTTTGAGCTTGGATTTGCTCAATGCAGCTGTGAAATATGGGGAGAAGATATTTAAAAAGCAATTCTTGAAAGCACTTAGTTGTGGTTTCCTCGTTTTTCTTTCTCTTAAACACATTTGGAGGTTCGACACAAAGCTCCCACTGGTGTCTAGCAGCTTGGATGCAGTCGTGCTGCAGTGAGCTTTAGGATTAGCTGAGCATTATTAATAAATTGTTGGGGTGTGTGCTCTCGTGCTGCAGCAGGCGTGAAGCTGCCCACCTGAGGAAAAAGGCTTAAAAGGAAGGTATGTGGTTCAGCTGATGGACACCAAAATACTTCTACAAGAATCCTTGCTGATCCCCACATGATTGTGAGGATTAAACTGCCAGTGAGAAGAAGTTGAGGTTAAGCTGAACAACTTCTGTGTTTTAAGATAATGTACCTGCTAGGGATATTAAATAAATTCCTAAATGAATCCTAAAAGTAAGAAAACACTTTTTTTTTCTTGCAGATCCACTCCAGTTGTGGCAGAAATGCTCGCTCCCCTGCAAACTGTTGCGGTTATTCCGGTGCTTCATTTGAAGTTCTTTTTTTTTCTTCTTTCCCTCCAGGCAACAATTGGCATCGACTTCTTATCGAAAACCATGTATTTGGAGGATCGAACAGTGAGTAAGATTTTCCTTGGCACTTCTCTGTGTACAGTAGGAGCGAGGATCAGCATCTGCTGTGACGGTGCAGCGCGCGCGGTTCTGGGATCGCTTGGAAGGACAAGCTGAGCCTTCACCCACCAGCTGCTTCCAGACTGACAGAGCTGTGCAGGGAAATCGCTTCACACTTAACCCCTTCAGCTTTTGAAGGATACAGCGCAGTTTTGCCAAATGTTGCCGGTTTGTAGCCGGCTCATTAGTTCTTAATTTGACTTATTTAAATGGAAAAAGGTTGCCCTCAGTAGTAACCCACAAATTACTCCTGTTACTTAGCTTGCTGCAGCTCTAGTTCCCGAAATGAATGAAATCACTGCTCTCTGGAAGAGAGTCTGTGGTTTAAAATTAGCTCAGATCCTTCATTAAGAAGTTCCCTTCGTTAAGGAGTTCAGTTCAGCCACTGAGCTGTTCGCAGAAGCAAGCTGAGCAGGGCTGCATAAGCTTACGGTTCTGTCTGAGCCCACAACAAATGTGATTGCATTAAAAGGGCTTCAGTGCTGAGAGCTGGTCTTCCCACAGCAAAACAACTCCTGCACATCCTTCCGCACACGTTGCTTTTAGGATATTTTGCCTTTTTCTTTCAGAACCCTGATGGTAAGAGACGTTAAACCTCATCTGTGTGCATGTTAATTTAAAACGTGGCTAGGGCTTAAGCACAGAGCGTAACTAGCGTTTTATCCTCCCTGAAAAAATCACGTTAGTAGCTTTTCCTGTGCTTTGACAGCAGCTGAAGGTTTTTTCCTTTAAAAATGTGGTGTGGGGCCTGATTCTTCCAGCAGCAACCGGGCTGTTGGAGAGTTACGTGCTTGAGTCCCGAGGGAGGATAGCAGCAGAGCATGAAAACCTTGCGTAGGCAGAACTGCAGGTGAATATTATTTGCCTTAGTTACCTCCTTGCTCCTTTCCCTTTGAAAGCTGAGCAATCCTCTCTCTCCCCTTCTGGAAGGGAAACATTTTTGAAGAGATAAGGCAGCAGAAAGGGCAGCTGGGTGCACACACCACGCCAGTTTGGCTACTACAAGTGCTTGGGAGAGATCTCTGTAAAGGAGGAGACAGTTGGCAGCTGCTCCCAGCCCCCAGTCATCTCCTGCATGAGTTTATATTTTCCTTGGGCTTTTTCAAAAAGTGCGATTTATTTACTCTTTTTATTTTTTAGTGGCAGTTTGGCTTTTTTAATTTTCTCCCACCCACAGATCAGGTTGCAGCTGTGGGATACTGCGGGTCAGGAACGTTTCCGTAGCCTCATTCCCAGTTACATCCGTGACTCTGCTGCTGCTGTAGTAGTTTACGATATCACAAGTAGGTATATTGCACTGGGTTTGACCTTTTTTCTTATTTTTCTTGCTTGTTTGACTGATTTTGTTAGGTACGGTTGCAATTATGGGACACAGCAGGTCAAGAACGGTTCAGGAGCTTGATTCCTAGCTACATTCGTGACTCCACTGTTGCAGTTGTTGTTTATGATATCACAAGTGAGTGGGGGGAATTCTGCATTTCTAATCCTCTGCCCTTTCCATCCTTTAGCCTAGCTTTGCATGTCCTATCACAGCCATGTGCTTGTTCTTCATTCTGGCATGACAAAGGAAACCTTTTCTTTCACCGTCGTTCAGTTTGAAGCTAGCCACCCTCTTGTAATGTATGAACTGTCCCACGAACGCCCTCGTTTCGTAACCCTTTCCTCTCACATCCTCCCGAAGCCTTGGGTCCTGGCTGGTCTTGTTGCACTTTTTTTTTTTTAAACCCCATTTCATCAGCTTTTCGATCACGGTATGACCTCTGATTTTTGGTCCCAAACACCTGAGTCGTGTCCGTCGAGGTCTGAATTCTCCATTTAGACTTTGCACTGGTAGCCCGAGCTTGCTTCACTCCATCTGCCCCCCCCTCCCCACGAGGTTTGGGCATGGGCTGGGGGGAAAGTGCATTAACACCACATTTTCATTCGAATCAATCATCCACGTTTTGCAATTTGTGCGACTTTAACCCCTGAGCCCTTGCCCTTTAACAACTGCTCTTCCATTTCTTACTAAGGTATGTACATTTTTGTGAACTAAAATATTAGTGCTTTCTTCAACTCTTCTCCTTCTGTCCCTCCCCTCAGTCCAGAGCCCCCTGATTTGGTAGGGTTCAGCGTTTTAAAAGAGCAGAAATTTGGTTTAGAGGAATTAAACCTGTAGACATTTCCAGTTCCAAACCAGAACTGACGGAGAGCGATGGCCTAGATCTATACAAATGCAGAAGAGCTTGTCCTTTGACTTATAAATATTAGAAGATTATAGCAGGAATGAGGGCTTTACCTATAAAATCTTTAATTGTTAAAAATAGCGCTTTCACTTGAGCTAAAATTGCAAGTTAGCCGTGAACCTTGAATTTTTCTCTTACCGACCTAGCAAATTCAATATTACCGAGTAGTAAAGAGACAAATGAAGACGCTGGCAAATGATCAAGCCTTGCCTGTCTGGCGTGCAATATATTACTATGCAGTAGAAGCCATTAAAAAAAATCAATAACTGTCGAGAGCTGCTGCAGAGCCCCCATTTTCTAAGTGCTGAAAGCCACGCAGGCAACTCGGATGCTCTCGTGTGGCTAACTGGCAAATGCTGGGCTCTGGGGCAGTTTTCCTTATGGGAAAAGGAAATTATTTTTACTAACATGCTGTCTCCTCAGAGCAGGGTGGCTTTCCTAAAATTCTCTTCCCTCTTTTAAGGAGGTATCGTTAAGAAAAAGTTATTATGGATACGTTAAATTTTGTCTTTCTTGTTCCATGCTAATGATCAGGAACTGTTTGGAACTCGTTTTTCAGCAGTGCAGGAGTTGCTAGGAGGGTTTTATAACCCTGGTAATTCCTAGGGAGAACCCTAAACCTAGCCAGTGAGAAGCAATTAAGCTGTACAAATGCATAGCTGATATGAAATAACTTTGAGAAGCAATGAAACTAAGAACCTCTTGCTGTAGGTGCCGAAGTCATGAGCAGTTTAGGATGAGGGGCACCATCCTGTCGATCTCTACACAAAAATCGACACAAAATTCTTGTTCAGCTAAACAAAATGGGAACTGGTCTAAAAGAGCAGTAAGACTTCTCATTTTAGATGCTGTCAAGACCAAGTTATGGATAACTCTGTTATTTCGAGGTGAATTTCAAGCCAGGGAGTGAAGTTAGCCCATCTGAAGTCACTGCCAAAGCTTTCCTACAGGTCAGCGTGGGGCATGTAGGGTCTCGCTTGCTGGTTCTTCATCACCTTATTGTGCCAATTCCAGAGAAAACGAAGCTTTTATACGAGACTGAGATGTGTTAGCAGCGAAACGTGAAGAATACCTGCAGTGATAATCCTCTCCCCTGTTCTCTGCTAGATGTAAACTCGTTCCAGCAAACAACAAAATGGATCGATGATGTCAGAACGGAAAGGGGCAGCGATGTCATCATCATGCTGGTGGGAAATAAAACAGATCTAGCAGATAAGAGGTACGGAGGAAGAACTCCTCTTTTGAATGCTTTTCTTAGCCTGATGCTATTTTCTCCAAGATGATGATTTTAAAAGGAACACTTCTATTTCCTTCCCAAATGCTCAAGTTTGTTTTAACTGGAGGTGGCTGTGATTAGATAAACCCAGATCTTTAAACTCCTCTCTTTTGGGCAAGCCCAAATTTGCAGCACAGCGCTATGAATGAGTGTGAGAAACCGTGACCCACTTGTTTGGGTGTCAGGAGAGAACAGAACGTTAAAAGCAACCTGCAGCAGTGAATGAATGAGCTGAAGTGGTTACAAACACTCAGACTTCATAAATTTGCTCTGATACAAGTGATAGGTGCAAGTAATCCTCCCATTTAAAGGTCTACAAGGTGTTTTCCTAAGCTGGCAGACTTAAATACTTTTATTAGAAGATAAGCATCCTCAGCTTTAGCTGTGTACTCTGTTTATTGTGTACTCTGCTTATTCTGGGTTTCTGGTACTGCTAACATGGAGTAAAAAGCCATAAAAGTATAAAACTAAAGCATGAAATGGAAGTATTTGTATTTGGAAGTAATGGAAGTATTCCGTATTTGTTTGGAATCCACGTTTTTTCAGAATAGCTTTGCTTGTGACCCTTCAGATTTATAAAATCTGTTATATAAAATCTATAAACATCCTATTAAAAACTGTTCTCTCTCTCTCACTCTCACACACGCACAGATGCCTCATGGTTTTTGTTCGGAAGCTCTTGAGACAAAGTTTTCTCCAGATTTAGCGGACTGCTTAATGGGTGGGACGCCCAGGTGGGGGGAAAACAGCAAAAAGTGATTTGATATGAGATGGTTGTGCTTGGTCCTTCCTTAAAATAGTGCTGTTGTCTGCAATTTTGTGATAGTTATTGGGTATTAAAGTCTTCCAGTTGCTGCCTTTTCAGGCATAAAAGCACAGCTTCCTGGGCAGGGGCTTGAAGGAGTCTCATTTTCCCTTTCAGCTGCTTTACTCTGGGAGCCAGGTGTGCTGCTGAAGTCCATCTAATGGGATGAAATGGTTATCCTAGTGCAGAGCTACACTCAAAATGTGGCATCTGTGTGCAGGGAAATGCTTTGAGAACTGTAATGTAGGAGCTGTTTCCTTGGGTTAAAGACAACAACCTTAATTCTCGAGGTGTTTTTTTTCTGATTCTGTGTTATCTTCCCCCAGACAAGTGTCCATCGAGGAAGGAGAAAGAAAAGCCAAAGAGCTGAATGTAATGTTCATCGAAACTAGTGCAAAAGCAGGATACAACGTAAAACAGGTGAGTGCCGTGGTGCCTGCATCCAGCATCAGACATCTTCTGTTAGTGCACACCAGTGTGGAGATGAGATCTGCTCCTAGACATCTTTGTGTAGGGTGTTGGAGGGACGTTTGGAGTTTGTACACAAAAGGAGGGATCTGGGAGTTAAATTGTTGGCTGAAGGATCCCTGACCTTGCAGCAAATGACATGGAACCTCTTTCCTCTTAGAAAAGAGGAATTAGGAGGAAGCTTTGTGGGCACAGCATCACGCCTTCCCAAATTCTTGTTGATGCAGCCCCTAACGGTGTCTAGATCAAACAGATTCAGGCACCAACCAAAGCCTGTTCGGTGAATGAACGTGGACAAACCGAGGTAGGAGGAGTGTGATGGATTAAAATGCTTCTACTGGATACTGAGACAGTGTAAGCTGGTGTTCCTGCTCTGTTGGAAGGCACTGAAGGCTCGAGCAAATGCTCTTGGACGGCTTAAGCTGTTTATTTTCGTTAGCTGATGAGCTGCTTTTGAATTAGGGGAAGCAGGGAGATGTCTCGTGAGCTGATGCAACAGCAGCGCAACTCGGGGTTTGTGCTGCGAGACGAGTCAGAATTTAATCAGTTGCCTTAACGAAGATAAAGCGAGCTGGTAAGAGCAGTAAACAACTGATCCGGTGTTTACATGACAGAATTGTTTGTTTCTTGTTAGTTATGTCAGCAAATGTGCTTACTGGGGCTTCCTGAATACGCAGCCAGAGCTGTGCATCCCTCCCAGCTCAGCAGGGTGCTGCTTTTTCATTGATCTGGCAATTTCTCCTCTGCAGCCATGACCACTAAAGCGTTTGGCAGGCGGTGTTATGGCAGGAGGAAATAACCACTGCAAGCTGCAGGAGGCTTTCACCCTTGGGTATCACCACAGAGCGAGCACGTGCATGTGTCTGCATAGATTTTTAGGTAAAAAATATAAATCTGCATCTTTTAGAATCATAGGGTCAGGTTGGAAGGGGGTTTATTGTATAGATGCAGCTACTCAAGCAGCTCGTGTACAGGATTTTGTGAGGAGCTGCTAAAGCAGGTTTGTAAATCACTTTGAGTGTATGTTACAGCTGGGACTAAAGGGTCTGTTATTAAAACGTCCCTTGACCTTGTGTCTTAGCAGCAAAACGATTCCCCACCTAATGGAATAATTAGAAGTGTTAACTCGGCGCTGCCTTCCCGTGCATTAACGAGCGTCAAAAGCGTTCGGTTCCGGGGGTCCACCAATTACCATGCCACAACACAAAGGCTGCCTTGTAATTAAGGCTTTGGTTTCCTGCTGCAACCCTTGGTGTTTGCTGGGAGCAGTGGCACTGAGAGGAATGATGCTGCTGCTGCTCTGCTCCTTTTTTTTCTTGAGGGAGCTGCCCTGCCCCTGCCACGTTCCCAGAAGCGTGTCCAAGCCTGGAAAAGGCAGCTTGGGGCTTTTTGGGGGCTGGTCGATGCTGGTTGGGTTGGGAACCTGATGATTTGAGACGTGAGGGGGAAAATCTAGCATGCCTGTAGCCCGACTTAGCACAAAATACTGTAATTTAATAAAACCTGTGCTTTGTAAAGCCTCCCCTGCCTGGTTTGAGGACGGGAGCTGCATTTAATACGTTACAAAGGAGCCAACTTCACCTCCTTGGGTTTTGTGCCGAAGCCATTTAGGGATTGTGCTAATGAGCTTGTCAGAACATAAAGCCATTTCGGTAGCTGGGGCCTCACTCGCACTCTCTCCAGAGAAAATTCGTCGCTGTGTAACGGAGGTCCAGACAAATTATGCCTGATTTTAATTGCCGGGTTACATGCTGTAAGGCTCCATCAGTAAGGAAATAGGCTTGGTAATTCAGCTCCAGCAAAAAAAAAAAGGTGTTGGTGAGTAACCTGGGGGTGAGTTCCCTCTGTTAAATCACAAATTGGGTGTGCAGAGAGGCAGTTCTTGTTCTTCACTAACATCCAGCAGTATTACCCCAAAAAAACTCGGGGCTGCTACGTATCGCTGCATCACAATCCATAGCGTGAGGGCTTGGCAGAATTGGGCAGGAGACAGATTTTCAGTGACTTTATTCCCTGCAAGATATCAAAACAAAGGATGGGAGGACTTATTGAAAAAGAACAACGAGTGGATTTTCCTTCTAAATTTCAGTGGCCGTATTGCAGGCATAGACTGTGATTTTTAGGAACTTCAGAGCTATTTTATCCTGTAGAATCATTGAAACTTTCATTTTTATTAGTTTACTAGGCAGTTATTGAAACAATTCTCAATGGATGAGGCTTAAAGCCTCTAGAAATCTAGTTCCTTATTTTCTTTGCAGCTTCTCTGTTGAACAGTGTGAAATTATTTTACCAACTTGCCAACCAAATCTTCCCCAATGAAACAGGAAAGCGTGGGGACAGCTGCAGCATGGGTACCCTTCCCATAACCTGTACAAAATCTTCCATTAATGAGCTGAGTGCAGGTTTGGCTTTCCCATAACGTGATAACATCGTTCCGTAATGCATTCTGATTTACCGCCCGAGGTAACTTTCATCTGGGATTTTTAATTCCTAGCAGATTATTTGGGAAGGGCTCCACGTTTAACGAGTCACGCTGATGTACAAATTACGATCGCTTCGTGCTGGCTATCAAATATTCATGTGGAGGTGGATCTTGGGCCAGCGACAAGCCATCTCTTTGTCCACTAGGTTATGGGTTGGGATTCAGCAATTTTCTGAGATACGAACTGTTTTTTTTTCCCTTCCCTGCAAAGCTCTTGTCTGTCAGTATTGAAACTTCTCAGGCTGCCGAGTGAAGCGCCGACAACCCACCAGGACAGCCCAGAAAACTCAATAAAATGCTGATGGCTCCCAGCACAACGTCCATCTCCTGGCCCTAAATGCTTGGCCCTCTTTTAAAGGTAGCAAACGGCACAGTGAGAGTTCATGCAGGAAATTTGGGATGGAGCTGGGTCCCCAGTCCTCTGCTCTTTGTTTCTTTGAATCTTTACCCTTTCATATTAAGCTTTAGGTTTCTCTGCGGTGCTGGATGTGCACATCTTGATGTTACCAGCTCCAGATTCGTCTCATTTCACTCATTTCCACAGCCTCCTCGCTTCCCATCCTCCAGCACATATCTCTGTGTGAGTTCCAGTGTCACTTCTGTGCCTGAGTCCTTAAGAAATCACTTGCAGCCCTTCTTCCTCCTCTGCCCAGTGCTGTCTGCAAGGTTTCCACATCAGTATTTACCCCACTGAGGACACAGAAGAAATTTAATTCCTTGTCCTGCTTGGGGAAAATAATGGCCATGATTTTTTTTTCACTTTCTTGGCTGTGGCACTGGTTTGCTGGCCTTCGTTCAGCACTTTTGACCTTGGGTGCTGCTTCTGGCTTCTCCTTCATCCTTTTCTGCAGGAAAACAGCACTGAGAGGAGGGAAGGGTGCTGAGCTCTGAGCTCGCTGCAGGCATCCCACAAATCCAGGATGGTTTTATTGCCTGGCTCTAGAAGGTGGGTCGCACCAACACACGTTGCAATGCCAGGATCTTCCAGCAACAGAGGACGTGCTGCCCTCCTGTACTGCTGGACCTCTGAATCTACAGGGACACCGAGCTGCTGGACGCTTCCTGCTCCTTCTGGCTGCAGGGAAGGGGTGTCAAAGCACAAATCAGAGTGAAATTGGTGATATTATCGTCCTGGGGTTAAATAGGTGCGATAGAGGGGAAAAAAATTGGCTTTTGGATCCTCTGGGTTTCAGCTGAGAGTGATCCAGGAGAGCCTTGACGCTGAGACGCTGAGATTCGTGCTGGATTTCGGGGAATCTTCCCGTTACTTAGTCTGGGGACTTGGTGCCCAGAATCTGTCAGGGTTGGTTTCCCTCTCTTGTGGACGGAGAAGGGGAGAGGGAGAGCCCTGGAGGCCTCCTTCCAGCAGTACCTGGCACACTTCACGCTTCTCAAACAGCCCCGGGCTGCATTTGGGTTTTGGCAGGAGAACTTTCTCACGGCTGAAGGACCGTGGCCCCATGAGTAACCCTTTTTTTTCACCGAGCTGCCTGCATCCAGCAGCTCGGCTCTTTTTCCCCCGCCCTTTGATTTTTGCCTGCTTGCTGGGCACGAATTATTCAGCATTGCAGAGCTTGGGGAATGAGAATCAGGGAGGTGTTTCTCTCCCTTGGCTCTGGGGAATAGGATTCGTGTGGCTCTCAGACCTTCAGACAGCTGCATTTAACTCCTGCTATGGAAAAAAAAAACAAATCCTCACCAAAATGTGCATTTTGTGTGTACAAACACATGCACAAATATATTTTCCAGGGAGATAAGGGAGCTGGCACGGGTCCTGCGGAGCAGTGGGGTCCCTAAATAGAAAGGCAGCTTTCTGCCCATCCTAAAGTTCCCCTACTTGGATTTGTTCGCCTATGCCGTGGCTGATAAGCAGGAGGTTAATAAGAAAGAAAGTTGATTTCTCCTCGTTGCCAAATTCCTCTTTTTACTCGAGTAGTTTAGGGGAGAAGTGCAGCTGAAGGCGTCGGTTTTATTCCTGGCCTTAATGTTAAAAAAAAAAAAAAAAAGGATTATTTTATTTTAAACAGCCTTTCTGTCAGCAGTTTTGTCTAAATGCAGTAATTCCGCTTGGTTCCCAGCATCTCAGGGCTTTTTTTTTTTTAAAGGTCTGGTGCTGGGCGTTGTAAAAAGGGGGCACAAACGGTGATGTCCCCGCTTAAAAACGTGATCAAAACTATTTCCTGCAGTGCTGTTTCCACCTGGGATCTCCAAGCAGAAGAGACGTGAGATGTTTTTCCTTCTGTCAGGGCAGAGATGTGGAGCGAGCATCCTCATTTAGGCACGGGACTCTGCCAAACCTCCATACCCATCCTTAAAACGGATGGAGGGCCTCACAAAGTCCATAAAAATGAGCCTGAGATCACCAAATATCGAATATTTGGGGAGTAGAAGTCATTTTAGGGACAGAGCTCAGTAAAGGGGGAGGGTCAGAGCCTTCTGTACCCACACGTGGTGGAGTTGGGAGCTTTATTAAAGCTTGGGGGATTTATTGAAGACACTTCAGCAGCTGGAATTTAGACACATCTGCCTTATTTTCTCACTGAATTCGCTTAAATTCTTCGTCGAGGCTGGGTGACGCTTGGATGGGAACGCTGAGCTTTGAAATCATTTGAAATTTGAGCTGAAATCAGCAAAATAAACCAAGTTTTGGCTCCTCCAGACCCATAATCTAGGCTCGGTCTCCGTTTCGGTGCGTTGCTGCTGGTGGAAAAAGGAGCGAGGATGCTGGAAATGGTTTCCAAAGCAGGTTTGAGGGAGATGATGGCAATCGCTAGGCACCGTGCTCAAGTGGTGGGTGAGTGCCTGACTCCTGTGGGGTTGCAGGAGCCCCCTGGCACCTGATTTTGTCCTGTTTTACACCCATCTTGGGGCTGGGAACAGGATAACGATGCAGAGGATACCAAAAGCTGAGGGTGCTAGGAAAGGATTGGGCAAATTCCTGGAAAAATAGGTGTTTTTTCTGACTTTTGGGTGCCTGAGCCACACGTACACGGAGCCTGGAGGGCGACTTTGGGGTTTGTCATTGCTTATGGGCCCTATTCTGATGTTTTTGTGGTGCCAGCCTGGCCACTGCCTTTACAAATCCTGCCCCGTGGGGGTCCGAAGGCTGAATATGGGCAAGTTTTGGGGTCTGGGTAATAAATCCGTGCCAGAAATCAGGCTTCCAAGCAGCAGAAACACAGAAATGCTGAAAGGTTTGGTGCTTGCAGGCTGCAACATTTCATCTCCGGCAACAAAACCCTGCTCCGCCGCTCACGAGGAATAAAGGTTATGTTTGGTGCCAGGCTTTGTGGTGCCAGCAGCACGGAAGGATGCATCGGCTCTTTGTTTGAGCTGGATCAAGCAGGGTGCACATCTTAAAGTCCGATTGTTTTGATCTGTTCCTTGTCTTTTTTTTTTGTTTTTTTTTTTCTTTTTTTGCAGCTTTTCCGACGCGTGGCAGCCGCCCTGCCTGGCATGGAAAGCACACAAGACAAAAGTAGAGAAGACAGTATCCTTTCCCTGCCCTCAACAGGGGGGTGAAAGCCTCACTCAGCTCACGGACATCCCAAAAAAAAAAGAGGGGCACCGAGGCAAACAGCCCCCGAGCTTCGAGTGAGGCTCGGTGAGGTGGAAGGCAGGGGCGACAGGTAAGGGTTGGAGGCTGCTGGGGTGAAGGGAAGGAGGCAGGGAGTGTGAAAACGAGGACAGCTGGATAAAACTGAAGGGAGGAGGACGGGAAGGTGCAGAGGGGTGCAGCCAAAAAGGATTATTTGGGTGGGTTTGGGACAGGCTGGATGTGGAGGAGCTTGGTACAAAGAGATGAAGCGGAGTGGCCGTGGTTGCTCGGTGTAGCTCTGAAGGTGAAATTCCTGAGCTTCTTCCCACGTTTTGCTCTGCTGGGCTACAAATTTCTCCTCTTTTTGGTGAAAAGAGGCGGTGGAGGAGCCAGAGATGGGCTCCTGCCAAAACTATTTCCTCAGGCAGGTCACCAAAAGCTTAACGAGCAGCCACCCTCGTTAAGGAGGGGATGAGGGCAGGCTGCAGCATCGCTCTGTCGGGGTTTGATCACCGGTCCCTACACGGGAGGCTCAGCAGGGCGCTTCAAATCCAGCGTCCTGCGGGCTGCAGATAGCAAAAGCTCGACGAGATCGTCTCCAAAACAGCTGCCTTGGGATTAGGGGGGGGATTTTCCACAGGGTTTTGTCACAGAGCTGAAGGATCTCGAGCTGCCCGTGCTCTGAGGGAGCTGCCAGGGCTCGTTTTGAGCATCTCCAGCTCTCAGCACATGGCCAGGTTTAAAGCAGCCACACAAACAGGGCTCCTGTTCGTAATAACCCCTCCTGCTGGGTGCAGACATAGATATATAAAATAAAATAACCCCTAGATAAATAAAATAACCCCTCCTGCTGGGTGCAGACAGCCCCGAGAAGAGATTATTTGCCCAGCTGGGGCGAAATGTAGGGGAGCAGGAGTTTAAGAGGTGAGCTTCCTCCAAAAAAAAAAGGACCCCGGGGGCTTTCTGGGATGGGATCTGACCCTGCCGTGTCCCTAAACATCTCGTGGGAACGGTGCCGGGACAAGAGAAACCTGCAGCGTGGATTTTGGTTTGAAACTGGTCTTTTTGAGAGCACAAAGAAGCGTTTTAGTGGGAAACGGGGGGCGCTGAGCCGAAAATCCCAGTAAAAAAAAAACAAAACCAGGTAGGGAGAGCGAGCTGAACTCTGTTTGCCTTAACTTAACTCCTTCCAGTGATCGACATCAAACTGGAAAAGCCTCAAGAGCAGCCTGTCAGTGAAGGAGGCTGCTCCTGCTAATACCACGTGGCTTCTCCCCTTTCTCCAGAACATCACAGCTTCCCCTCCCTTTTACTCTTCATTGACTGCAGTGTGAATATTGGCTTGAACCTTCCCCTTTCAGTAATAACGTATTGCAGTTCATCATCGCTGGCTGTCTCGTGGAGATGATCTATTAGCTTCACAAGCACACACACACACCCACACCCACCCACACCAAGAAAAAATGTCAGTGTCTTCATTTATTTATAAGAAAAAAAAAAAAAAAGCCAAAATATTCCAGCGTATTCTAGTTATAACTTGAAAAAAAAAAAAGAAAAAAAAAGAACAAAAAAAAAAACAAACAAGAATAGGTACAATTTCTTAATATTTGTTCCTTTTTTTAATATGTTAACGAGATTGCACTTTGAAACGGTGGGAACCCAGGAAGTTTTGAATTGGGCTTAGACGAGCAGTAGGTGCGGAAGAAACGCTTGCAAAAACCTCAAACACCCGGCGAGGGCCAGGCAGCAGGCGGAGGGTGAAGCAAACGCTGGCCTGAACCCCTAATAAAAGACAACGGCGACTAAAAACAAGCTCTAAATCCTTCAGGGTAGTCCGAGGGGTTTCCAAAACCCAGGAGCTTTTTTTTTGGGGGGGGGTTTTGAGAGCAGGCCGGGCTGCCGGGAGCTTTTAGTTCTGGCCGAGGCGAGGCGAGCGCGGTGGCGAGGCGGCGTCCCGCAGGGGGTGGCTGGCTTGCGAAGGGATTTTTTTTTTTTTTTTGGTGAGGGGGGGAAAGGTGGAAAGCGAAACACTTGCAGGAAACAAAAGAAAAGAGGCTTGGAGTGCAAGATGAGTTTTTTTTTTTTTTTTTTTAAAAAAAAAGAGCATTTTTTTTCCTTTTAGGTAGAGCCACCGACCGAACGGTGACTGCCCGCCGGGTGGGAGCGGAGCGGGGCAGCCGCGGCTGGGGGGAGAAGGAGTTTGCTGCTTTTTGAGTTTTCTTTTTTTAAAGATAAGGGGGAAAAAAAAACCTTACCCCAGGACTGGGGGCCGCCGCCGAGCCCTGCCTGGGGCCCTTTTCTTTTGGCAGAGGGACGCGGAGCGGCGCCAGGCCAGGCGGGGACGGGGAGAGAGGGGCGGCCAAAGGGGACTTGGGCCACGCAGAAACGTAGCTGGAAGAGCGTAGAGGGAAAGGAAGGGACTTGTAGGATGGAAACCAACTTACGGTTATGCAGATTAATGCCTTGATTTATTTTTTTTAGCTTTTTTTTTTTTTTTTTTTACGTTCCGTCTTCCGAGTCAGGTTTAGTTTTTTTTTCACTAGAGCTGTATAGTTTGGGTGAATAACGAGTAATTTAGTTTCCTATTTAACTAGGCTTACAATTAACCGGTTTTCTTCGATATTTATTTCCTTGCTTAATTTTTTTTTTTTTTTTTTACGATTTCCAGTATATATATATATATATTTTTTTTTTCCCTTTCGTTGCTGAGGAATCCGTGTAGAGCTTCGCTGGCGTTGCGCGATGTAGCTACCCGATGAAACACAGAGAAGCGAGCACGCTCGAAGTGCACCCTTTTAACCTTTACTAGTCATTGTGAAGTTGCTGTGTAAGTTCCTAAACACAACCTGTAAATACCTTGTTTGCTGGGCGAGTACGGCTGGGTCGCAGTGCAGGAAGGAATTGGGGCGAGCCTGGCTTGCGATTGCCACTCCGGGAACAATGGCAAGCGAATATTCAGGCTCCTCCTTCGTTCCCTTCTGCCCCTCTACCACCTAAAATTACCAACCGGGGAAGGGAAGGGAATCGTCCTCATCAATTTTCACCGGGAAACGGGCACGGGAAGCTTTTTGGAGTTCTTCATTCCCGAGACGAACGCCAGGCGCGTGCCCTGCCCTGGGTGTAGAGCAGCTCTGCACACCGATAAGCGAAAGGCAGAAGGAGATGTGGAAGTGCTTTTATTTTTGACGTGGCATGTCTTGAAATAAACATCAACGATATGTGACCAAGGATCATTCTTTATTTAAAAGAAACTCTCGAGGGGAAGGAAACCTGGCTACTTTTCCTGTATTGTCCTGTTCCTAACTGTGCGAAAACCATCCATCTCGCTGCTTTTTTTTTCCCCACGTTGGTCCTTCCATTGCTTTCCACGACCACTTCCATTTGTTTTTTTTTTTGGGCTCTGGCCTAACCCAAACCCGACGTTTCCTCGCAGCTCTGAGCTTTAAGCACTGGGTTTGCAGGGCGCTGGCTCGGGGATGTGGGTTTTGGTGATCAGGTTCGGGAGGCGTCCCCGTTACCACCCTCGAGCAAAACCCTTGCAGGGGCTGCGCCCAACACCGCGGTGGCTGCAGGCACGAGGCCGAATTTTTGGTCCCCGAGGTCTGCTCAGCACCTCCAGGTGGGTTTCAATTTTGCTGGTCCTGCAGCCAGTGCTTAAGGCGACAGCAGGGCTCCCTCCTGCCCTTCTCCTTCCCAAAATAAAAACCTCTCCCAGGCGAGCACAGGAGCAGCAGTCTGCAACTTGCTTGCGCCCTGATGCCTCCTGCCATCTGTCTCTTCGTTTTTTTTTTTTTTTTTTTTTTTGGCTTCTGGTTTGATTTTTGCTCCATCAGCATGGCCGGTAGGGACCATGGGACCAGGCTTCTGTTGCGACGACTTTGTTTAAAAAAAAAACCACAAAACAAAACAAACAAAAAAAAAACAGCGAAGGTTTCTGCTCTGTTTCTTTTCTCCTCCCCGCTCTGGCTTGATTGTTGTACAGTCCATTCTGCGGCTACCCATCCCTCACTTTTTGTCTTGAATCCGAGTAGTGGAAGAAATTTGTTCTAAAGGGGAAAAAAACAAAACAAAACAAAACAAAAAAAAAAAAAAAAAACAAAAAAAAGTTCCTTTTCTTCATGTCGGAATGTCACTGGTACCTCAGCTCTGTTTGATAATATGAAACGACGACGAAATCCTTAGCGCTTGAACTAAATAAATCCCTGTCTCATTGGAAAGCTCCGGCTCTTTTTTCTCTCTCTCTTTGGGGTCTGGGTCAGATGGGGAGCGTTCGTCCCATTGCAGGGTCAATTCTTGATTTAGACGGGTGCTGCCAGGTAAATTTGGGCTGGCCCCAGGCTTGGCAGCCTCTCCCCTCCCAGCACAGCGCCCTGGTGCCTCACTCCCAGCTCCCAAATCTTTAAGAAACGAGGCGGGGAGGGGGCTGCCTGGAGCAGCAGCCCCCTTTTTCCACGCCGACCCCAAAAGGAAGAGGAGCAGGGGGTGGGTATTGAAGGTGTAAGATGCTCGCTTGTGGGGTGAGCACGGCAGGCAGGACCCAAAACCACCTGGAGGGCGCTCAGCCTCTTCTTCCCTGAGTTGTGACTGCAGCCGGGTTCCTTTTTCCCCCGTTTTTAGCCCCCTTTTCCTTCCCCGCCGTGCGTAAACCCCAAATGCAGCTTTTTAGGGGATGGATTTTGGGATCCTCAGCACCACCACGGCCACAAATCCCAGGAGCTAAAAACCCTGCTGGGGCTTTTCCTGCTGCCCCCGCAGGGCTCCTGTCTCCAGGAGCTGCCGTTTCCCGACCCCCTTCCCATTTCCCAGGCTAAATTTGGGGATAAAAAAGCAATTTTGGGCGCTCGGGCGTTTCCCTCACGTTGACCCTACCACCGTGAGGGACTAATTAGCGGTGAGGCTCCATCGGCACTAATTAGCGGTGGCGGAGAAGCGGGCTGGTGGCTCGGGGTCCCCAGCGGAGGTGGCTTGGCCCCACTGGTCCCAGTTTGGGGCCGTGCCTCCCGCTGCCCTGGGGACCCCACAGCGAGGTCCTAAAGAAACCGGGGACGTTTCCCCCGGTCCCACGTCCCCCCCAAAACCACCCCCTGAATCCCCCCGACCCGCTGCCCCCTCCTCACCCTCACGCGCCCGCAGAGCTGGGTCTGGGTTCGGCCGCTTTTATTCGTTTGCCTTTAGGGTTTTTTTTTTCTGGTTTTGCCCCAAACCTCGAGGCGCTTCGCAGGACGGGGGTTGCAGCAGCAGCAGCGACGCGAGGGAGGCCGGGGGGGGACATTTGGGGACGTTCCTGACCCCTGGTGTGGAGGAGAGGGGTTGGGGGGGTTTGGGGCAGAGAAAGCGAAGCCCCCCAGGAGCTGAAGCAGGAACCGGGGCGCTGTTGGGTTTCTAGATTTTGGGTTTCTAGATTTGGGGTTTCTAGATTTGGGGTTTTTTCTCTTGGTTCTGTGATCCTCGAGCTCCTCGTTTCACGTCAGAGGTGGCTTCAGGGCGAGGGGCCACGTCCCGGTGTCCGCCTCGTGCTGCCCCACGCAGAAAGGAGACCCCCCTCGGTGCCACCGCCCCGCATTTGGGGACCCCAAAAAGTGGCCGTCCCCACACCCAAAACCCTTTTTGAAGCCCAAAAAGGGTTTTTGGGCCTCGGGGCCCAGCGAGCGGCGCCCTCGCCCCCTGATACTTCCCCTTCCCAAAAACCTTGGTGCTGCGTGTCCCCTGTGTGGTGCCGTCCCCCCCAGTGTGCCCGGGGGCTCTTCCAGCCCCAATCCTTGGGGTTTTGGCCCCAATTCCCAAGGGTTTGGCCCCAATTTTCAGCGTTTGGTGCCCGTGTCCCAACCCGGTGCCCCAGGGGGGGGAGATTTGGTGCCACAAAGCCCCCCCTGCTCCGGGGGAAAGCGGCGCTGAGCATCCCGCTGCGGTGCTGGGTCCCCTTCAAAAACCCTCAAAAAATAAAATAAATTAAAATGAAATAAAATAAATAAAATGAAATAAAATAAAATAAAATAAAATAAAATAAAATAAAATAAAATAAAATAAAATAAAATAAAATAAAATAAAATAAAATAAAATAAATAAAATGAAATAAAATAGCAATTTTGCAAGAAAATGTCACCTACCTCCTGGAAACTGCTTGGGGGAGGGGGGCAGCACCCCTCCCACCGTCCCCAAACCCCAAGGTTTTTGCTCCCGGCCCCTGGAGGTTTTGGGGTGCAGAGCGGTGCCGAGGGGGGGGCAGATTTGGGGATTTGGGGTCCCTGGAGCCGCGTGCGGGTTTTGGGATGCAGAAGCCGGGTTTGGGGGGGGGCTGGGGAAGCGAAGGGGCCGCGTCTTGTGGGGTTGGGGGGGGTTAAAACCAGCACGGCATCCACATGAAGGAGCCCAGGGCGGCGCCGGTGGCGGCCCCCGCCAGCAGCCCCAAAGCCATCTGGTCCCCGGAGACGCGGTAAGGGTCCTCCCGCACGATGACGTGGGTCACCCCGGGGGCTGCAAGGCAAAACGGGGCTGAGGGGGCACCCCAAAAAGGCGCCCCCCCCTCCGTACACACACACACACAGCGCCGAGGCTCCCCCCGAGCACCCTCATCCCCCAAACCCCGTCCCCGTAGCACCCGGCTTGCTCTCAGCCTCCCCAAAATCCCCAAACCGGCCCCCCCCAGCCCAATTTGGCGCCCCCAAACCCCAAATTTGTGGGGCGAGCGGGGTGCCGGGGCCACCCACCTCCGTACTGGTGGCCGTAGTGGCCCGAGCTGATGTAGGCGGTCTGGTGGGAGTCGATGGGCACGGCCTGGTAGTAGTCGTCGTCGTAGGGGTCGTAGACGTGCACCTGGAAAAAGGGGGGACACGAGGCCGGCACCCCGGGATGTGAAGGGTTTTTTTTTTTCCCCAAGTGGCTGGCGGGATGCTCACGGTGCCCAAATTTCGTGGGGAGTTGTCTCTGAGGCACCCCGATCACCTCCCTGCTCTTGGGGTCCCCGTCACCCTAAGCGCTGCCTCCGTTCCCCTTAACTCTGCCCCTGCTCCTCTTAAATCTGCCCCGTCCCCTTAATTCTGTCCCCGAACCCCTTAACTGTGTCCCCGTCCCCTTAACTCTGCCCCATTCCCCTTAATTCGGCCCCCATTCTCCTTAACTCTTCTTCCATCCCATTAACTCTGCCCCCATCACCTTAACTCTACCCCATTCCCCTTAACTCTGCCCCTATTCCCCTTAATTCTGTCCCTGAACCCCTTAACTGTGTCCCCATCCCCTTAACTGGGACCCCATCCCCATAACCCTACCCATCTTCCCCTTAAATGTGTCCCCATCCCCTTAACTCTCCCCCATTCCCCTTAATTCTGTCCCCATCACCTTAAATCTGCCCCCATTCCCCTTAACTCTGCCCCTGAACCCCTTAAATGTGACCCCACTCCCCTAAACTCTGCCCCCATTCCCCTAAACTCTTCTTCCATCCCCTTAACTCTGCCCCTGAACCCCTTAAATGTGACCCCACTCCCCTAAACTCTGCCCCCATTCCCCTAAACTCTTCTTCCATCCCATTAACTCTGCCCCATCCCCTGAACTCTGCCCCTGAACCCCTTAACTGTGTCCCCGTCACCTTAACTCTGTCCCTCATCCCCCTAACTGGGACCCCATCCCCATAACCCTGCCCATCTTCCCCTTAAATGTGTCCTCATCCCCTTAACTCTGCCCCATTCCCCTAAACTCTGTCCCTGAACCCCTTAAATGTGTCCCCATCCCCTTAAATCTCCCCCATTCCCCTAATTCTGTCCCCATCACCTTAAATCTGCCCCCATTCCCCTAAACTCTGCCCCATTCCCCTTAAGTCTGCCCCATCCCCTTAACTCTGCCCCTGAACCCCTTAAATGTGACCCCATCCCCTTAACTCTGTCCCCATCCCCTTAATTCTTCCCCTTTTACCCTAACTCTGCCCCATTCCCCTTAAATCTGCCCCATTCCCCTAAACTCTCCCCCATTCCCCTTAAATCTGCCCCCATCCCCTTAACTTTCCCCCATCCCCTTAAATCTGCCCCCATCCCTTCACCCCCATGGGGGAGGCACCGATCAGCCCAGACCCCCGGGCTCACCCCCACATTTATGGGGCTGCGTTTGGGGCCGCCTGAGCCCCCTTCCCTAATACCCAACCCCCTTTTTGGGGACGTTTTGGGGTGGTGGGAGCCTCACCGGGGTGGATTTCGCCTCCAGTAGGGCCAACTTCCACGCCCTGCGAACGAAGCAGAGGGAAGAGGGCTGAGGGGGGGGGACACCCGGTGGCTCCCCTGATCCCACAAATCCCCCGCTGATCTGGATTTGTTAATTATTAATTCCTAATTAGCCGGGGTGTGGGGTTGGGGTGGGGACGCCCCGTCTGCGTGAGGCAGGGAAATGATGCCTAAATCGGGGGGAAAAGCGGAAAATTGGGGAGTTTCCATCCAGCTGTGATCAAGATCAGGATCCCAACACTTTCCTTCATCCCCTTTAAGCCTATTTTAAGGGTTTTGACCCCAAAATAAAAATAAAAAGGGATCAGAGCTGACCGTGGGTGTTTCCCCGTGCAGGGCACGGCCCCGATCCCATAAGGATTGGCACCGTTTACCGACAAACCCCAAATGGAAACGCGGCCACGGGCGCTCGCGGGTGGCCGCGGGGTGGTTTCTCACACCACCGAGGCTCTTTTAGGGTCGGGATGATTGTAGGGTGAGGGGATTCGGGTGCTTACACGGCGTCGTCCTCGCTCTCGGCGCAGAGCGAGGTCTTGGAGGCGTCCCGCAGCACCAGGCTCAGCAGGCACTCGCGGCTCTTCCCCTCGGGGGGCTGCACGTCTGGAGGGGAAAAAGGGTTTGGGGACACGGGGTTTGGGGTCACGGGGCAGGGAGGGGCTCAGCGAGGGGTAGGGGTGTCCTATAAGGCCCCACGGGGTTGCCCAAAGGGAGCGGGTTGGGTTTTCATCCCAAAAGCCACGCTCGTAATTTTGGGGTTTGGGTTTTTTGGGGTTTCCTTCTCTGCTTGGGTCGGGAGCTCGGGGGTTGGGTGTGAGCAAAGGGTTGGGGACGCGGGGTTTGGGGTCATGGGGGTTTGGGGACAGGGAGTTTGGGGTCATGGGGGTTTGGGGACAGGGAGTTTGGAGACAGGGAGTTTGGGGACGCAGGGGTTGGGGATGCAGGGGTTTGGGGCCGGGGAGGATGGGGACACGATTTTTGGGGACATGATTTTTGGGGACACGGGGGTTTGGGGACGGGAGGGGAGGGTTTGGGGACAAGGGGTTTTGGGGACAGGGGTTTGGGGACGTGGGGTTAGGGGACACGAGGGTTTGGGGATGACACGAGGTTTGGGGACGTGTGGGGTTGGGGACACGGGGGTTTGGGGATGACAAAGGGTTTGGGGACAAGACGGTTGGGGACACGAGGGTTTGGGGACACGAGGGTTTGGGGACACGAGGGTTTGGGGACACGGGTTTGGGGAGATTGGGGTTTGAAGACAGGGTTTGAGGACTGGGGGTTTGGGGATGACACAAAGTTTGGGGACAAGGGGTTTGAGGACACAGGGCTTTGGGGACACGGGCTTTGGGGACATCGAGGTTTGGGTAGAGGGGGATTGGGGACATGGGGTTTGGGGACGTGAAGGATTGGGGACATGATTTTTGGGGACAGGGGCTTTGGGGACACGGCGTTTAGGTACATGGGGGTTTGGGGACAGGAGGGGAGGGTTTGGGGACACGGGGTTTTGGGGACAGGGGTTTGGGGATGCGGGGTTAGGGGACACGAGGGCTTGGGGACACGGGGGTTTGGGGATGACATGAGGTTTGGGGCCACAGGGGTTGGGGACGCAGGGGTTTGGGGCCACGAGGGTTTGGGGTCACGGGGTTTGGGGACACGGGGTTTTGGGGTCACAAGGGTTCGGGGTCACAAGGGTTTGGGGACTTGGGGTTCGGGGATGACACAGGGTTTGGGGACACGAGGGTTTGGGGGATGTGAAGATGGGGACAGGGGGTTTGGGGACATGGGGGTTTGGGGACAGGGAGTTTGGGGACGCGAGGGTTCGGGGACACAAGGGTTTGGGGACACGGGGGAGGGACAGAGGGTTTGGGGACACAAAGTTTGGGGACCACAAGGGTGTGGGGATGCGAGGGTGTGGGGACGACACGGGGGTTTGGGGACAGAGGGTTTGGGGACACAAGGTTTGGGGACACGGGGAGGGGACAGAGAGTTTGGGGACACGAGGGTTTGGGGACACGGGGTGTGGGGTCATGAGGGTTTGGGGACAGGGAGTTCGGGGACACGGGGGTTTGGGGACATGAAGTTTGGGGACGGGGGGGTTTGGGGATGACACGAGGGTTTGGGGACAGAAGGTTTTGGGGACACGAGGGTTTGGGGTCACAAGGGTTCGGGGACTCGGGGTTTGGGGACATGAGGGTTTGGGGACATGGGGGAGGGACAGAGGGTTTGGGGACACAAAGTTTGGGGACACAAAGTTTGGGGACCACAAGGGTGTGGGGACGACATGGGGGTTTGGGGACAGGAGGTCTGGGGACACGGGGTTCGGGGACAGAAGGTTTTGGGGACCACAAGGTTTGGGGACCACAAGGTTTGGGGACAGAAGGGTTGGGGACACGAGGGTTTGGGGGACGTGAGGGTTTGGGGACAGGGAGTTTGGGGACACGGGGTGTGGGGACATGAAGACGGGGACGCGAAGTTTGGCGACACGGGGGTTTGGGGACACGAGGGTTTTGCGGACAGAAGTTTTGGGGCCAGAAGGTTTTGGGGCCAGAAGAAGGTTTTGGGGCCGGGGGGAGTTGCTCGCCTCGGCACTCGGGGCCGGCCCTGACGTCGCGGCAGCCGTGCTTGAGGTGCAGGCGGCCGTCCATGTCCCGCTGCGTCTGGTCGTGGTAGTACAGGAGGCTGCCGTCCACGCAGAGCACGAACCAGTTCCTCTTCCAGCGCCGTAGGATCGAGCCTAAAAGGGATCGAGCACTGGTTGTAGGATCGGGGCGGCCCCTCCCCGTTTGGGGTGCAGCCAACGCCGTCCCCAAAATCCCCCCCGGGGACGCCTGGCGGCGGCGACGACCCCGACGGCGCGGCCAGGTGGTTTGGGCGATGCGCTTGGACCAAACCCCAAAAAGCTGCCAAAAAAAACCCCTATAGGATGCCTCCGTGCTGCTCTGTAGGATGCGGAACGGCCCCATCCGTGCTCTTGGGGCTCCTCTCCTCTCCGGGATCCCCCTCCCGGCACCCCAAAGCTCCCCACTCACTCTGCCGCCAAAGCCAGCCGCTCTTCACCAACGCCATGGCCACGGGGAGGTTTTTGGGATCTGTAGGGTCGAGGTGGAAACAGTGGGGTTAGGGGAGCAGCTCCCTGTTCTTCCCCTGCACCCCGTTCCCTGTCCCCCTTTTTGGGGTTTGGTAATCCAGGGAGCGCTCGGGCGGGGAGAGCTCCGGCCACCTTGCTCCGTGCCCCTATAATCTCCTCGGGATTTAGGGATTATCATCCCGAGGAGGTAACCACCCCCCTTAATCCCCCCCCCGGTAACTTTCCACGGTCCCTGCTCGTTTGTTTTCCCTGCCTGGATGGAAATTAGTCCTTAACGAGGCCGTGAAATCATCGCTCCCCGGGGCCCCGAGCACCACCCCATATCCCCATCCCCCTGTACCCCACCCCCTTGTACCCCCATCCCCTTTTAACCCCATCCCTGGCACTTTTATCCCCTTTTATCCCCCCCCCCCCAGCACCCCCACCCCATTAATCCCAGCCCAATCCCACCACCCCCTTTTCTCCCACCCCCTCGTACCCCATCCCTAGCACCCCTATCCCCCGTTACCCTAACTCCTAGGACCCCCATCCCTTTGAAACCCCATTCCCGGGCACTTTTATCACTTTTTACCCCCCAAAACCCCCTTTTTACCCCCTCCCCATTTTCCCCATCCCCCTATCCCCCATCCCTTTCCACCCCATCCCTTTCCACCCCATCCCTTTCCACCCCATCCCTTTCCACCCCACCCCCTGACTCTCCCCTTCCCTCTCCCCATCCCAGTTCCCCCCCAAACCCTCCCAAAACCCCAAAAACCCCCTTGGGCACCCCTCACCGAGCGGCAGCAGCACGGCGGGTCCCCGCTAAGGGCTGCGCTCTGCTCCCGCTGCCCGTCCCTACCCGCACGCACGGGGTTTCGGGAGCTGTAGTCCTGCTCGGGGAACGCGGCCTAAAGAGCTGCAGAGTCCCCAAAGGACCACAATGGGTTTGGGATCGGGTTTTAGGGTCGCTGGGCACAGTGGTGCCGCCAGCAAGGATGCCCCGGGGATGTTGGTGCAGGGAGGGGATGCTGCGGATGCGGCCCCCGCATCGCCTGCGGCCCCAAAAGCAGCTGTGGGATAGGGGTTGGGGTGGGATTCGCCTCTCCCGATGCGAAATCCCAAAAAAAAGCAGGGCTGGGAGGAGCGGGGGATCCATGAGGAGGTTGCGGCTCCAAACCCTGAGCCTCCCCGACCTCCCCGAGCTTTAATCCCCCCTGCGGTGCCCGTGGGGAAAAGCTGGGGAAAAAAAAACCCTAAAAAACACTGAGCTCGTTGCACGGGTGCTGGGTTTTTTTTTTGGGGTCTGTCGCTGCTGCTGCCACAGGTGGGGGTCCCGTGGGTGCCATAAGCACGAATTTGGGGTGACGGAGAGGGGGCGGCAGCCCCAAAACCCAGCTCCTCTTATCCTCTGCTCCTCGTCCATAAAAGCCATACACACACATATAAATTGTGGATATTCCCACCATGCAGGCATTAAAATCCCGGTCATGTTATTTATAAGCGGGGTGATAATTAATATTAATATAGAATTAATATATGGGCTGATAATTAAGATGTTTATTAAGCTTTCGGCAGCCCTTAAGGCAAAAAAAAATCATCGATTCCGGCTTTTTACTATAAAAACCTTTCCCCTCCCCTCCCTCCAGCGCTGGCTTTACAGCCATAAATTGGTAAAATTTGTTCGGCCATAAATTGGTAAAAAAAAAAAAAAAAAGACTTTCTTAGGTTGAACTTTGGCTGAAAATTTAATTAATTTGAGGCCGATGTTGATCGGACCCTCGGCCGGGCGCTGCGTTTGGTGCGATCGAGCCCAAAAGGTTTTCTTCTGTGCACGGGGCTGGGATAATTTGTCTCCTGGACAGCCAAAGGACTGAAATAAAGAAATAAATAAATAAAAACGATATTTAAAACGGCAGCGGGTTTTCACGGAGTCGAAACCCCCCCCCAGCGCTGCCCTAATGGCTTCTGGCTGGCTGCAGCACCCGGCTGGCTGGAAGAGGAGACAAGTTTATTCCGAGAAGAGACAAAAAAAAGGTGGAAAAGAGCAGAAATAAAACCTGCAGGGAGCAAAAAATCAATGCAGCAGGATGCCGTGGCAGGCATCGGGACCTTAAAACCAAAAGCAAGGCCATAAAAACCTCCCCGAATCGCTCAGCTTTCCTCTGGGGGCGAACACGGTGGTGGTGCAGGATTTGGGGGGTGGCTGATTTATTTATTTTTGTTGCAAACTGTCTGTTTTTTGGTGTTATTTTTGATCTGCCTGGGATAAATTTGGGGCACGCTGGATGGAAATGGTGATTTGGGGACTTTAAGGGGTTGTTTGTCTTTACAGCTGGCAAAGCTGGGAGGGTGGGAGAAGGGAGGTGGCTGTGGGATGCAGTGTGGAAACAGCCTCAAATGCTTGTGGAGGAGGACCAAAGCGTGGCTTTGCCCAAATTTTTGTACTAATCAGGTGGAGCTAATTAGGAGAAACCCACTTGGAGACTTCCAGCTTGCTCTACCTCCAGGTAGGCTCCCAGGAGGCGCCTGGGGCTGTGTTAGCGATGCTTGGAGTTTTGGGTGTAAAACGAGGGATTTCTGAAACTGTTCACACATCTCACACGACCAGGTGGAGCAGTGAAGGAGCAGGGAGGGATTGGGACGTCGTCCTTTGATGAATCGCCTTTGTGCCAGCTCTTTGCACCCCCAAATTTTGCCTCAGCCTCCTCGTGCCCCCCAGGAGCCCTTGGGCAGGTGAGGAGGGGATGGGAATGGGCCTGAGGACCTCGGTGAGGCCAGGACACTGCAATATTTGCTTTTTTTTTTTTTTGTCACATATCTTTATAGGTGATTTGGATGAGGGAACTGAGTGCACCCTCAGTAAGTTTGTGTATGGCACCAAGCTGAGGTGCTCGCACCCCTGGTGAGGCCGCCCCTCGAGTGCTGGGTTCAGCTTTGGGCCCCTCACTCCCAGAAGGACATCGAGGCCCTGGAAACTCTGCTCACAGGGAACCAGGGCCAGGAGCAGAGGGAACGGCCTCGAGTTGTGCCAGGGGAGGTTCAGGTTGGCAATGAGGAGACATTTGTGCTCAGCAAGAGCGGTCAGGCCTTGGGACGGGTTGCCCAGGGAGGTGGGGGAGTCCCCGTCCCTGGGGGTGTTCAAGGAGAGGTTGGACGTGGTGCTTGGGGACAGGGCTTGGGGGTGACATTGGTGGTAGGACCAGATGATTTTGGAGGGTTTTTTTCCAACCCCAATGATTCTGGGATTCTATATGTTGGGATGGGTCAGTAACCGGGAGTGAATAAAACCTATATGCACCCATAGTGTGCTGTTTATGAGCCCCCATATCCCACTGGGTGCTGCTTTGATACAACACTCGGCATCACCCCAGACCAAAATCCCGTGAAGGGACATTTTGGGAGGACTGGGAGCTTCGGGCAGGACATGGGGACAGGGACGGGGACATCCCCCTACGGCACCACAGTCCCTGCACTGAGGTCCTGAGGCAGGTGGTGACCTGCAGGGACTTCATTGCCCACCTCCTGCATGCCAGCACTTGCCAAAAAGCGTTTTGTGTTTGTGTTTTGTGTTTGTATTTGTGTTTTTTTTTTTTTGTGTGTTTTGTGTTGTAGGAAAGTGCTCCGGCCCTAAAAGCGGGGTGCTGAGTACTGGGGCGCTGTGTGATGGGGATGCACTGCACCAGTGCTGCTGGTCCTTCCTAAAAGGATTTATTTGATTATTTATTGATTTATTTGTTTATTTATTGATTGATTTGTTTGTTTATTTATTTATTTATGTATTGGTGCCCGCTCCCCCAGGCACGAGACCCCCCCCCCTCCCCTTCCCCTCAGCTCTCCCCCCCCCTCAGGGCTCTCCCCGCATGAGGCGATGCGGGCTAACCGCCGCACGGGGGGGTTCAAAACACACTTTTCCTCTTTATTTTATGCTTCTACTTGATTTTACACGCCTTTACAAGCCTGCCCGGCCTCCCTATGAACCGGGCCGGGCCGAGCCGGGCTCACTGAGGCTGCCCGGGGGGCTGTGGGTGATGGGGCCCGGCCTGACGGGGCCCCTCACAGCCCGGCCACCCTCAGCGGCCTCCCCCCCCCCTTGAACTACAACCCCCAGCATGCCCCACGGAACTACAACTCCCGGCATGCCTCGCTTCACCCCCCCACTCTCCGCACTACACCTCCCATCAAGCACCGCGCCTCCCCACCTCCCCCCTCCTCACGTCTACCCGCGCCGGGACTACGCTACCCATGGTGCCCCGCGGCGGGCGGCCGGCAGGCGGGCAGCGCCCGCGGCGCGCGGGGCATGCCGGGAGTTGTAGTCCGGGAGGCGGCGGTAACGGTCCCGCTGCGGTTCGCCCCCCCCCTTTTTTTTTTTTTTTTTTTTTTTTTTTTTTTCGGTCCCCGCCTGCCGCCGCCGCCCCCTCCTCCCCTCAGCGGCTGCGGGCAGAGGCAGGAGGCGCCGCGGAGGCAGCGGGAGCCGGGGAGGGAGAAGCCGCAGGTGAGATTTGGGGAGGGGGGGGGGAGACAGGGAGGGGACCCCCCCTCCCCCCTGAGGCGAGTCCTGAGGCGAGGGGGGGGGAGGTGGGGGAGGGGAGGGGGTGAGGATGAGGTGGGGGGGGCGATATGGGGTGAGGGGGGCGATATGGGGTGAGGGGGGACGTGGTGAGGGGGGAGGAATTGGGTTTGGGGGCTGTGAGGGGTTTGGGGCCAGAAAGGGGCAAAACGGGGTCAGCAGCAGCCGGGGAGAGCACCCAAGGGTGCTTGGGGGGGGGGTAAGGGGTGGTGGGGGCACCCAAGGGGGTGCTGAGGGCACCCAAAGGGGTTGGAGGGCACCTAAGTGGGTGCTGAGGGCACCTAAAGGGGTGCTGGGGGCACCCAAGGGGGCTGGGGGGGCACCTAAGGGGGTGCTGAGGGGGTTGGGGGGCACTTAAGGGGGTGCTGAGGGCACCCAAGGGGGCTGGAGAGCACCCAAGGGGGTACTGGGGGTACCCATGAGGGTGCTGAGAGCACCCAAAGGGGCTGGGGGGCACCCAAGGGGGTGCTGAGGGCACCTGTGAGGGTGCAGGGGGCACCCAAGGGTGCTGGGGGACAGCCCTGGTTTACCCCAGCAAAACCCCGCTGGGATTCCCGTCCCCAGCGGGGTCCAAGCCAAATTTCGCCTCTTCCCCTCGTGCTGGGGGGGTTCTCGCCTTGGTTTGTGGATGCGCCCAGCCCCGTTTGGACCCCATAATTTGGGTTCGGGATGTTGGCACCGCTGGGTGATTCGGGCAGGCTGCGGGATGCTCCCAGCTTCTTAAAATCACCCCGAGGGGCTCGCCGAGCCGGGAGCGCCGCTGATGCTCCTCTCCGAGCTCCTTGCCGAGGTTTTGGGGCTCCCGTGACGCCACCACGGGGGTGACACGTTGGGGACATCACCGCAGGACGTCCTTAGCCCGCAGGGCAGCGAGACGCGAGGCCAGGAGGGTTTTGTGCCCGTAGGATATAGGTAGGGGATTGTGCTTCTTTTTTGGGGAAGGTTTGGGGTTTTTTTCTCCTTCGGGATCGTTGCTTCAGCGCTCGGTGCCTGGCGTCGTGGTGTGCGCTTGAGTTGGGGGTTAATGACACCAGGGAGGTGCTGAGCAGAGGAGCCTTGAGATGTGGAAACGAGAGAAATATCCCTTATCGATAAAGGTGTTGGAATATGTTAGATTTTATTTATTTATTTTCCATTTTTCTCCCTTTTTTTTTTTTTTTCTTTTCCTTTCCGCTCCTCACGGTGACAAGCTCTCGGGTTGTGCCTCGTATTCCCGTACACCAAATTCCATTCAGAAAGCGTTTTTTTGGGTTCTGAATTCCATCAAATGTGGAAAATCGAGCAGGTCGAGTGCTTTTATTTTTAATTTTATTATTATTTATTTCCTGGACAAAGGCACGTTGTACCAACCAGAGAGAAACCCCACGCGATGCCGTTTGTCTTTTAATCCAAATATGCTTTGGGATGCAGCTGTGTGTTGGTTCTCGCCCCTAAATAGGGATGGAGGAAGCTGGAGCTTTATTTATTTCTTTACGAGCAGCAACGAGGGCGATGGAAACATCTTTAGGGAAACGTTTTGCTGGACCCGCACGATTTCGGGAAACGTTAACCGTGAAGTGGTCGTTGATTAGGGCTCAAATCGAGTAGGGATGTAAGGAAAAAGGAACCAAAGCTGGGAGATCCGATGCTTTTTTTTTAAATATTTCTTTCTGATGTTGAATTTTAACAATTCCTGGGGTTGTCTGCACCTTGATGGCCGAGGACATGAAAACAAACCCCCCCTCCACAACTGTGTGCTGGGTATTTATCCCTGCTAGTCGTTAAAAAGACTGATAATAGTTGGCTGTGTATTTTTAAGGCAAAATATACATTAAATCTGAATTTGTTCTGGACGTTACAAATATCTACTTGCCTACTTTTGCATTTTAATCTGTATTTTTTTAACGAAAGGCAACGTTGACCATTTTTCGGAGCAAAGGGGTGGGAGAAGCAAGACTGTGAGGGGTATTTTTTTGGGATCTGTTCGATACTAGGAGATATCTCACGGGGCGGGACGCCGAAATGACGCACCCCAAAATCCTGTGAGCGCCCTTGGGGTGGTTTTTAAAGTTCATCTTCGCAGCTAGGTTACCGAAATCCCCCCCGATTTCGGCAACCCACCGCAGAGGTCACGGGGAAAGCAGGAGGAAGGTGCTGCTGCTGCTGCTGCCGCTTCCAAATCACTCCTCGGGCAGGTGAAAATGCTTCGCAGAAGCACTTCTGTTGAAGGCCTCCTGTATCTCAGCCGAAAGCGTAATTAAAACCCTAATTCAATTGTGTCTAAATTGAATTATCTGAGCTGTCTGGAGGAGCTCAGAAGCCTCCCTTTGGATGCCTGAGTGCTCAAACGCCCGCTGTCGGTACGGGAGGTGTGTGTTTAGCCCGGGTTAGTGCCTGATTTTGGGGTGCTGTGGGTGTGACGCTCGTGGATCGGCCTCGACCGTGCTCTGAGGAAGGGCTGGGGCACTTTTTGGGCTCACCCAGTCCCCTCTGCTGCTGAATTTGGCAGCGCTGGCACGGACACGGCCCAGCTTTGGGTCAAGCTGGCGGAGGACTGAGACCTTTGTGCCTCCCGTGGTAAGAAACCTTCCCGTTTCCACCCCTCAACTCTCTGCTGATTTCCAGCCAGTCGCGAGCAGGAGCTGATGAGGTTGTCCAAAGGGAAATACAATTTTTATTTCTTCCTTTCCGAGCCCTCTCTTCCCTTCAGCCTGGGCTCCGGCTTTCATTTGTCTTCCAGTCATGCCTTTTGGGCTTGATTGTATCCGCAGAGGCCCTGATTTCCTTTTCCGCAGCACAAGTGCTCAGTGTACTTTCTGTTTCCTCTGTAATTCAGAAAAGCCTCTCCTTAAACTCTTCTTTTCTGGGCCGTGGATTGCAGCGAGGGACTGCCTCTGCTCGTGTCCTGCACGCTGCCTGGTGGCAGGAAACCCCTTCGGATGGCTGAGCCAGGGGATCACAAGGTGAGAGAAACACCACGGCGAGCCCATCTCCTCCTCCAGATGCTGGTGTGACAAAAGGGACCCCTCAAAAACCAACTTATTAACCAGCCTGCTCAGGATTGACCCCGGCGTTGAGTTCAGGAACTAGAAAAGCACAAATAACTGGTGCAAAAACCAACATAATTTTTAAGCCACGGTGCTGGCTTTCCTTTACTCGAGGTGAGATCGTGATTCCAAGAAAAAGCTGGCTGGGAAGGAGAGGTTCTGGCCACCACGTGCCTTAGATGCATCAGTCTCATTTCTTAATTTACCATCACCTTATCAACAAGGCTACGTTTTGTTGCTCAAAGGTCGTCATTCGTGTTCTGCCCCCAAAAGCCTTGGATCCAGAGAGATTTAAGGAGAAAAGTTCTATTTTACGGTATTTTTCAAACTTACCCAGACAGTTTTCTGCTGATTTCAGCCAACGAATCTCGCCTGGTGTTCCCAGGTTGCTGCACGCCCTCGTGGGGCTGTTCAATAAAACAGATGAAGATTTTGTTTCCGTGAAAACAAATAATCCACCTAACCATTTTTTTTGCCCTTAACTCCTCGAATTAAAAACTGTTGGCTTAATCCATCCCCGTTTAGAACTGGGAATAAATTTTCAGGAATTATTTCCATGTGACTCCATTGCCTGTCAGCGAAACAGATGCATTTCTCCAGAGATGTCTGAATGGCTCTACCTTCTTGGTAAAGAAGGCAAAGAGTCAAATCTGGGCTTCTACCGAGGGGCTGCAGGTGATAACGCTTCTCCTTGTATTTTTTCTGGCATCCTGGGCAGCTCTGTGACGTTTGGAGCCCTTTGCCAAACCAAGAGATGGGGCTGTGGAGGGAAATTTGGTAGAAGAGAAGTCCTGAGCGCCTGGGGAGGAGCTGGAGGTGTTCTGGAGGTGGTGGTTAATGCTCTTTGTGTAAAAAATGATAGGAAACGGGTGCTGGTCTTGATGATTTTTAGAAGAACATGTACAGGGCATATATTTTGTGTTATTGTGTGCTGATATATTGATGTTTTGCTTCACTGGGTGGGTGATTTTGATCTGGAACCATTGTTTTAGCTCTTGTTGGTTGGAATCACCAGCAAAAGAAAAAGCTGGGAATTTTCAGGGATTTTTTTGCATCTCATGCCTGCTTTGCCGTGGGTTTCTGAAGCAAAAATCCCAGACCCCTACCTACAATCCCAATCAGGGATCCTACTTAGGAGGTACACAGGGTGTTTATCAGATCCCCTGGAAGCTGTGGGAGCTCTGAGCATGAACCAGTTTTGAAAACCAAACCTTTCCTTTCTTTTTTGTGTGTCTCGGGCTCCAAGCAGGAACACGAACGCCCAAATCTGAGTCATTTCCAGCTTTCTGGTGTGTCTTCTCTCCTTCCTGGTGGAGCTCCGGGGGGAAGCGATGATGGTGGTGATGATGATGTGATATTTCTCTTTCAAAGAGGCACGCAGGGAACGAGGCTCTGCTGGGGACGACGGAGATCCATCGGCTTCCTCGCAGCGTGACTGGGTCTTGAATCATTTTTTTAAGAAGCCCTGAGCGTTGTTTGGTACGGATGTGCCGAAATCCCTGAATTTCGAGGGACTTTGTGCTTTCTGGGAGGAAATCTGCAGGTCTGGTGGCACTCCACAGCAACCCAGGTGGAAAATTATTGCTGTAGGATTGGTGAAAGCTGAAGGAACGTGCCCCGTTCCTCTGCTGGAGATGCTGATTTGCGTTTGGCTGTGCTCTTTCCTGTCTTTCTTTCCTCTTCTTGAGTGAAATGGTCACCTGGAAAGCTGGCAGGTGGGGAAAACGAGCAGGCAGAGCAGAAAAATGTGGTTTATCGTGGCTTTCTTACGATAACTTGCTCAATAGGCAGCTTAAGGTTGAAGGATGGTTGCAGCCTGAAAATTTCTGGCTTCCTCGTCTTCGCAAGGGGGAGAGATTTGGGGGGATTATCGAAGGCAAGCTCAGAGTGTTTCAGGAGAGAAAAAGGGAAGGATAGATGCCATCGTGCCTACTGGGCACGTCTAATTCTGTGATAAAATGGATGAAGACTGCAGACTGCAGCAAAAGTTAAAACGGGCTACAGCATCTTGGGTTCTGCAGTTTCTTTTTTTTTTTATTTCCTAGCTTCTAATTTTCCATTGAACTTAATCAAAAAAGATCTGGCTTTTCTGTGGCATCAGGCTGTGCTGATTGCCTGTCAGGAATTAAAGCACGGCCTCTGAGCTTTAATGTTTTTGGGGGTTAGGTACACAGCTCCCTAAATACGCTCGAAATATGGACGTTACCATGTTTTATGTTGGAAATGGATGATGAGGACTGGTGAGGAATTCAGGGCAAAGTCTCCCTTTTCCTCTTTGCCTTCTGGTTCTTGATGTTTGAATGTTTGAGTCACAGAATCACGAAGGTTGGAAGAGACCTTCGGGATCATCTGGTCCAACCATCACCCTACAAGAGGGACAACTCACGTTCGTGAGGGATGAGCGGATTTCCACGGTTAGTCCCAACCAATTTCTGATATTTTCTGGCTCTCCAACGATTAATTCAGCTCCAGTTCTCCGGGCCATCCTGTTCAGAGCAAGATTTTGGACCTACCTGCACCCTCCATCTCTCCGTATGTATTTTATATACGAGACAACTCGGGTTTTTATTCATGGAGAAGGCAGATGGGGAAGCGATCCCTGACAAATGGCCACGTTAAACGTCCCTAGACGTTTTAAGCTTGGCTTAACCCCTCTCTTGAGATGCTGCTGCTAACTGGAAGAGGTCTCCAAGAACCTTTTGGGTTTGTCCTGCCCGTCAGGTGGCCAAGGAAGATCACTCAATACTCTTGCTGATCTTTCAACCAAGATGAACGTGATGTCTACACAGACTGGAAAGCTCCGAGGGCTTGTCCCTGTTGAAAATATCCTGAATTAAGCTTGGGAGAATTCAGAGTGCAATTACTTCGGAATAAATGGTATTTATGAAAGGAGTTATTTATTCCATTTTACGGAATGAAATGTTTCCCATGTGAACGTTTATCCTCTGGTCGTTTATCCTGCAAATTATTTGCTTTAGCTTCCTGTGTAGGCACGTCGTAACTTAATAAGACCTTTAAAGGCTTTTGTGAGAACTGCAGCGTATTCCACGCGTTTCCCAGGCCCGGCATTGTGCAGTATAGGCACAAAATATAATTCCCAGTTAAAGGACATCCAGTGCGTTGGTTGGAGCCCGAGTTGGCCCTCGATTCGTCTTAGATTCACAACAGGGAATGTTCAGAGTCTTAAAATGCAGTGCTGTAAAGTGGAGAAATTCCTTTTTCCCCTTTTTCCCCTTTTTCCCCTTTTTCCCCTTTTTCCCCTTTTTCCCCTTTTTCCCCTTTTTCCCCTTTTTCCCCTTTTTCCCCTTTTTCCCCTTTTTCCCCTTTTTCCCCTTTTTCCCCTTTTTCCCCTTTTTCCCCTTTTTCCCCTTTTTCCCCTTTTTCCCCTTTTTCCCCTTTTTCCCCTTTTTCCCCTTTTTCCCCTTTTTCCCCTTTTCCCCCTTTTCCCCCTTTTCCCCCTTTTCCCCCTTTTCCCCCTTTTCCCCCTTTTCCCCCTTTTCCCCCTTTTCCCCCTTTTCCCCCTTTTCCCCCTTTTCCCCCTTTTCCCCCTTTTCCCCCTTTTCCCCCTTTTCCCCCTTTTCCCCCTTTTCCCCCTTTTCCCCCTTTTCCCCCTTTTCCCCCTTTTCCCCCTTTTCCCCCTTTTCCCCCTTTTCCCCCTTTTCCCCCTTTTCCCCCTTTTCCCCCTTTTCCCCCTTTTCCCCCTTTTCCCCCTTTTCCCCCTTTTCCCCCTTTTCCCCCTTTTCCCCCTTTTCCCCCTTTTCCCCCACTGCTGAGCTTTGCTGTGTGGCCGAGGATTCTCATGGGGAAGCTCAATAAATCAATAAATACCCAATTCCGTAAGTTTTAGCTTTTCTTTCTCAATTCCTGGAGGTTTAGCCAAACGTTTGATTTTCTGTACATGATTGTTAGAGTTACCATCAAGAAATAACACCTTAAATGGCTTGAAGCTTTGCAGATCAGTCCTACCTAGAGCTTTGCTGGCTCGTCAACCAAAGCCCTCATTTTGGAAGCGCGTAAGGCTCCTTCTGTCCCAGCTTTTTGGAAGGTTTTTCTCGCTGATATTATACGGACGGGCTAGCTCAGGTTGGGCTGGCCTCCTAGAAACCACAAATCCTTGGGTTTTCCCTCCCAGTAACCATATTTTGGGCTCCTGTGTCATTTTGGTTTGAAGACGTCAAGTCGTGAAGAACCCGCCACTTCTCCTGGTGTATTTTCAGCAATTAAGTACTCTCTCTGATTAAAAAAACGAGGTCTAAATTGAATTACTTTCCAACTACTGCTCTCAAAAGCCTTTTTTGGGCTAAATTAAAAGGTCCTTTGATACCCGGTAGCTTTTCCCTTTGGAGACAACGCCGAACTCCCTAACCAAGTGGCCTTTCAGCTTTTATTTTGGGCCAGATAAATGCGTGGGGCTCCCCGGGGCTCTCTGCGGTCCTTAAATGCTCATTGCACCCTGCTCGTTTTTCACGATCCCATTTAAATCGTGGGCTGCTTCTGCGACGTTCCCGTGAGGGGACTCTTACCCGAGCAATCTGCGGAGGCAAGATTGCTTCTTTTATGCCTGAAATAATTTTCCAGATCGATAGCGGACCTCTGAACATCACCGGGCTCTTTATCAAGCCCCACAGACCCTTTCTGCAGCTAATTTTGGTGGCGATTTTCCACGGGTGGCTGCTTTCAGTGATCTGTCGGGTGGCCAACTCAAAACCCACGTAGCATGCTGTGTTGACACAGTGCAGTGTTAATTTTTTAATCAAAATGCTCAACAAAAGCTTGTTGCATTGCAGCGGTTGCCTTTATCCACCCAATTTTGAATCTCAACTAAGGATAAAATCATCTTTTTTTTTCCCCAAAACCTATTTTCCATAACATCGTGTTGACTGCCATGAATTTTGTTCCTGTTCTTTCGAATTCTAGATCAAGTCTGATTCGTTTTTCCTTTGCTTTGCCCAGAGCTGATGGCTGGCTAACTCTGAGTTACTCAAGTCAACTTTTTGCCCTCTTCTAAGGGGTATTATCAACTTTGAGCTTTCTTCCACCTTCCAGAAAAGGCTGAAGAAGAACCGTCAGGGCCTCAGAAGTTGGAGGACTCTTTGAGGGCTCTCAGGTGACCCATCCTGAGTCCAAGATGCTTCTTGTCATTGAATCGTGGAGCTGGTAGAGCACTTGCAAGACTTCCTGGTATGTTCTCGTCCTCGAGGCAAGCTAGCATCTCTCTAGAGCACCCCTAATGGGTATTTCTCTAATTTTTCCTTAAAATAAAAGTTCAGAAGGCACTCCAGCCTCCTCAGATGGATGGTAGTTGTCGCTTGGCTGCCGGTTTTGTGAAAAGCTTTTCCACTTGGCAGTGTTTCTCTGGCAAATTCAGCCTCTTTGCTCCCGAGGACGTGAGAAATAACCCGGCTCCGCTGCCGCCCCTGGACGCGTGCTGCGTTCTCCCTCAGCTTTCTTCCATCTAGGCTGAGCGGAGCCTGCTCTCAGGGGTCGCGTCGCTTCTAAATCTCCCCATATTTCTGCTGCTTTCCTCTCTTTGGTTCCCTCGGTACGTGGAATCAGCACTCTGCTGCCTTGTCAGCATTATACAAAATAAAGCGATGCTATTTTTCCACCTATCACTACTAAAACGACTTGAAATGCCTCCTCCCTTTTTTGCAAACCCGTTGTATCATTGATTTACATCAATTTGTGATCCCATATACCCTCTTAAGTTATTTTCTGGTTGTTTTTCTCCACCTGCACCTTGTGCCCAGCTCCTGCACTGTTTTTTTATCGACTTGGATCTGGCCGTTTTGCTTTGGCACAGTTTGATCTCGATGTACCCATTTCATCGTGTCCCGTAGCTGCTTCTATACAGATTACTTCATGATTCCTCTTGTATCTTTCCATTGATTGCAGGGAGGGTTAAATCTCTAATTTGCTTTCGAAGCTTTTCAGAACTCGGCTACGTCGCTGTTTCCTTTTTTGATCCCAAAAGCACTTGGAGGGTTTGCGAGCGACCAGAAGTGGATCATCTATATGCAAATTCCTTAATTTCTCCTCCGCGGAGTTATATTTGTGCCAAATCAACGTCTCCGAAGTGACGCCTCTTTTCATTCTGTTGATATTTCATGAGGGTGATAACCGCAAAGTACAAACGTCAGACGAGTTGAAAATCAATTATTTAAATCAGGACCTTCTGAAGCCCTGATTGAATTACTGGGCGCAGCCCTGCTGAAACGCAAGCCCTGCTCTTCTCCTCGGCTGTCGAGGCTTCCAGCTCAGCGATCACCGCAGCTTTATGGGCTGTAACGAGGTCCCAACCGGTTCCTTTGCGTTTGGATTCAGTCGTGATACACAAAATGTCACCAATCATTTCTGGAAACGAGTCGTGTGTAATTAAGTGCTGCATGAGGCTTCGTATCCCTCCTGTCTCCTCCGTAACCCCACGTCTCTGTTACCCCTTGCTTCTGTGCCTGAGGAGTCCCATCCCACAGCCTCCTCCTGGGCTCCTAACACGCTGAATTTCTGCTGAGATCCTCCAGAAATTCATTTCAGTTTGTGGTCATCACAGATTTCAACTTCAATCTCAATTAAAGAGGAGGTAAGCCTTTTTTTCTCCTCTTTTGGAGGTACACTGCAGCCCCCACTTCTTTTTTTTGCATCTGAACTCCTGATTTTCAAGTCTGGTCACATCCATCTCACCAGATTTCATTTCTTTTCTATCTGCCAGGCAGAAATGTATTCGTTCTTCGTTCCCTCTTGTTACTCAGAGCCCTTGCATCCATATATAGCAACAGAAAATGCGTTTTCTTTACAGACCCTCTGACTTTGAGCCTCGTTTCTCCTTCCGTGTCCTTCTCTCGCGTTCAGTTCCTTCCTTTCCTGGATGCATCAGCAGTTTCCTCCGGGAAGGTGTCTTTCTAGTCGGAGAGATGCTGGCTCTGCACTTCATGATCCCTGTGTTCCCTGCGGTATGCTTCAGTCTCTCACACCCCAACATCCCCATCGCTTCTTCATTTCTTTTGCCTTTTTTTCTTTGCCTTCTCTTGCAGGCAGCAGTGGATGCTTCAGCAGCCTCAAGTTGTGATTCCTCAGCCTCCCCGCTCAGCAAAAGCCGTGGTGGTGCACGAGAACAAGATGCCATTGCCGAGCAGATTCCCACCCTCTCGGGAGGCAGCTTCTCCCAGCTCCTGCTAGGTTTCTCTTGGCACGCTTCAGCTGGAGCATGGGGAAGGAAAAAAAAAAAAGTCTGGCACGGCACCGTCGAAAGACTGCCAAACCTTGACTTAAGACTTTCCTTTTCGGTTCTTTTCCAGGATCCTTGAAATAGATAAATACATATATTTTTTTCTCATCTGCTCGGTTCCAGCTGATGCAGAGCTGCTGGCCCCGGCCTGAACACTTCCTTCTTTCGACCAGAGCGATTAGCCAATATTTGGGATCGTCTGTCGAGGGAGGAAATCGATGACAGTCAGGTATTTCTTGGAGGCAATCTTGCTGATTCACAGAGGCCGTTTGCAGAGGCTGGCTTCTCCGAGCCCGGCCTGAATCGAGCAGCAGGAGAAGATTTTGCTCTTGGTTTTCCAAGGTCGTTTTTTTTTTCCTGCCAGCACTAAACACACTAAGCACACATGTACACGCACGCTGCTTCTGTGCCTGACACCACGGGTGTTTCTCTGGCTGTCCTTGCCTTCCTCGTGCTTTCCTGATGCTCTTTGTTGGTGTTCCTGGCCGTGGCAGCACGCCTGACAGCATGCATGTTCTCTCCTCTCTCCGTGCCTTGCCTAATTTCCTTCTCTACCAAAACAAAGCCTCACATTCTGGTGTTCAGCCCCTAGGAAGCTTTTTTTTTGTCCAGGCTGGTTTCTGGCCGGCCTCTTTAGCTTTAACTTTTTCATCCAAAATTGTTTTCAGAAGAGATTTGCTGGGCAAAACGGGTTTTGAGGAGCCTGGTGCTTTGCTTTCCCGTTCGGGTTATGGCAGGAAGGGGTGACGGTGTCTGCCCTGCCCAAATGGGACAGCAAGGGATAAAGGAAACGTTGGAGGTGCCCTGATTCCCGCAGCGACGACTTCCCTTCTCCTCCAGGAATCAAATAAAGGAAATCTTGGTTGTGGTCACCTGGTTGGGGTCCTCCAGTGTGCTTTTTACAGACTTTTTCTCTTAAATTTTGCACAGATTTTTAAATAGTGCCGAATATGCTCCGCTGGCATGGAGATGGCTCTTGCAGAAGATGCCTCGTGCCAGCGCTGCAGAGTCTGTCCTGCTGCCTTGCTCCTTTTGGTTTCCAATTCAGGCCGCCGCCGCCTTTGATCTGCGAAACTCTCGATTTGAATCTTATCTGCTCGGGAGACCTCTTTCCCCGGGATTGTGCTGGCAGTCAAGATTAGCCAGGGCTTACTGGGTTGGCAATCTTGGTTTTAAATCTGCGAGGGCTTCAGCAGAGTTTTCTCCTGGGGCTGGGGGGGGGGAATTGATTCTGGAATATGTTTTTCTCGGTGTTATCAGGACTCGCTGGCTATCAAGATAAGCTGTGGGGCTTACGGATCGCTGCGTTTCCTTCCTCCGGTGGCGACTGAGAGGAGCGGCGTCTCTCTCTCTAGCGGTTTTGGGTTTTTATCTGACCTTCCTGTGATTTCACCTTCTTATTCTGCTTCGTATTCTGCTTCTGCCTGCCCTCCTGAGAGGCTGGCACGAGACCAGGAGCACGGGCCCCGCCGAGGGAGGAGAGAACAGCGGGGTCAGCCTGACTTCTTGCTTAGGAGCAGGAGATCTTTGTCTTCAGCATTCAGGGCTTGCTGTAATCAGAAAAAGAGGCCGGAAAATCTGGAGGACCAACACGGCAAATTCTCTGCGAATTTCGTAACCGCGTGGCTGTCAGAGCTAATAACCATGAACACGTCAGGTTCTGTGGGTCTGCACGAGCACTGGGCTCTTTGGGAGCGAGGTCACTCATCTACAGGGTTAAATTGATGTCCTTTAATATTACGTGTGGCTGTGCTACGTGCCAGCAAGGAAAATGTAAATCCTTAGCACCCAGTGGACAGAAAATACTCATTTTCTTACTCATTTTCTTACTAGCAGCCTTCCAACTTGTCCAGCAATTAATTCTACCTGAAGAATAAACCATAAATTCGATGACCACAAAGCCCTAACCCTGAGATAACTCGGTGCAGAGTGAGCTCAAAGACAAAAGGACCTTTTGCTGCCACCTGAATCTGCGTTGCAGCAGAGCGAGTATCACGATTGTCTTTCAGGGCTGCGCATTCCTCAACGCTGGCAACCAAATCCAGCAACCCTGGTGCTGTTGTTTGAAGGCAAGAAGTTTTGCGTGGGTGTCTGGCAGTAATTTTAGCTCCTTTCCTTGAAGCAGCTCATACCCTCGCTGAACTAAGGCTATTGCTTGCCTGCTGCTGCAAAATGCAGCGTGCTCCAAAGGCTCTTCTGATAGCCAAGTCTCAGGAGAAGGTATTTTTATGAAGCAGCATTTAGGATATGGACTAAAAACACTCCAAGTGCTTCTGTGGCTTCCTTATTAGACCATCCAAGCTGGTTACAAACTGCATTTAACATCGCAGTGCTTTCATGAGGTAGAGAAGTGGTGTTTACCCCAGCTCCCCACTTGTAAATCGTGCATCAGATGGGCTCAGAGCCTGGTTTCGTCGCGGGCTGAGGTCCTTGGTGCTGCAGGAGATGATGTTCTGCCCTCCCTCCTGCGGCTCACACCAAGGCACCGTGTGCCGAGCGGGTCTTTTAGTGAGATGCTGACGGCACCGACTGTACTGTTCCTTCTGCTCGGAGCTGCCTGGTTGTGTTTCCACCTGGTGCGAGCGTCTGGTTGGGAACACACGGCCGAGGAGAAGGGAAGGAAGGTGAGACCGTGCCTTCTGGGAACAGCAGGGACTTCAGTTTGGCTTCGGGAACTGAAGCAGCATCCTCGGGGTGCTTGGGCATGGTCTTGAGATGTGCTGGAGGTAAATAAAGGTAGGAGCCACCTCTCCGCCCCGTTTCTGCCCACGCAGCTGCATCCCTTGCACCATTTGATGCTCGTCTGGCTGCATGGTGAAGGGACTGAGCACAGCGTGCTGGCACGGCAACAGCCCACAAAATATTTTGCCCGCTCAAGAAAGTGGCCACCAGGAACTTGAGGATCTTGTTGTTTGGTAAAGAGGGAGTGGAAAAAAAATATGGAGGTGAAATTGTCTTAAAATGTGTTCCCAGAGTGAAACGTGGATGCTTTGCCGGAGATCAGTAGTCTCTGCAAATCTTTTTATATTGGAATAATTGAATGGGAGTATCCATTTTAAGATTATTGGGGAGTATCCAGAGTCTATTCCTGGTGCTTGGAGCGGAAATCTGTTTTAATGGCAGCAGATTTCTGGGAGCCGTGCTTCCTGCCAGAGTGGCAGCAGTACGAATGATCGGCAGGCTGCGAGATTATAAACCCCCCCCAGGCATTTTACATCCATTGCAGGTAACCTGAAATGCAGCAAGAAACAGGACAAAACCCAGCAGCACCTGGAAAAACTGGCAGTGTTCAGGAGATTCAGACTGTACCAGACCTGTATCGCTGGGGACACAGCTCCTGGCTTCGCCTTTTGTGGTTTTTATTGGACATCTCACAGAGGAACAAAAAAAATCCGTGCTGCCACAAATAGCTCTCGAGATCGCTTTGTTACTTATGTAGAATTAGCGCCGATGGTTTCTTCCTGATTTGGTTCATTTCCGTATTTATAGGCAACGTACAGGAGCGAAGAAACAAAAGCAATTAAAACTAGGAAACGATGACAAAATGTTATCAGATGGCCCGGGGAAGTTAGATAACTGGGAGCCTTTAAAAATACTTTTTTCAGGACAACTGTGTCCCTCTGATTTCAGGAGAAGGAAAGCATGCAGGTACTTTATTTTTAAAACCAATTCTGTTTTCCAGAAGGCCTGGAAAATGAAGCTTAGCCATCAAAAGTATTTCTTCAGCAGTTACCTCTTTAGAAGTTTTTCTTGACAGGGAGCCCACAATACAACCGAATAACAAAACCTCAGAATTTTGTTCTTGGTAGGTGCTAAGATGAAGAGGAAAATAGAGACTGTATTTAAATAAAAATTCAGGTAATCTGGGATGGCAAACAGTAAAACATCCCATCTAGCAATATGTATTTGTTACCAGGGCTGTGACCTTCATTTTCATACCCTCGTTATAGCTGGAGTCCTAAAATTAACCTCCAATTCTCATTTTCCTTAACTTACTCTGTTTATTTTCAGACTGATCACACTCCCTCTAATGCATCTGTCCAGAAGCTGCTGATTTTTGTCTTAAAGCTGCTTTCTGTCTGCTGACTGTCTTAAAGGCAGCAGCAGTGCGATGCGTTCTTACTCCCCGAAACTGCAGCTGTTTCCAGTGTCACGTACAGACTCATTAGCAAAGTGATGCTGCACAGTCGCACATTCCTGGGCTAAAAGCATATTAAGGTTTAGCAAAGTATAAACTGCAATTTGCAGGGAACGCTCTAATTCTTTTTCTCCTTATCAGTCTTGAGCGTGCTGGATTTTTAACTGTATTTTTCACGTTTGATGGGAGAATCAGCACAGCAAAATAAACCTGTTTTAATGCACACCCTTATGACAGACAATTTTTTGGGGAATTCTTTTAGCAGAGCACAAAGGGAGTGATAAGATGGAGGCCTGCACTGCAATTTCAGAAAAACTGAAGGAAGTTATCAGCTCCTTCAAACCTTGCTGCAGGAGGGGATGAAACGATGGCCGCAATAACGCCGCTTATCTGATAAGGGCTGCTTAAATAGGATGTTTGTCTTAATAAACGGCCTAATTTGCAGGGCTCCAATTACCGTGATTTTATTCTCGTGGAAATAACGCTGTGTGTTCGCCCTCGCAGGGCTCCTCTTGGGGTTGATTTTTGTGGACGAGGGTGTCGAGCGGCGCCGGGCTCTTCGGTTTGAGTTTTGGAGCTGGCAGGTGCTTACCAGGGAACTAGTTGGCCTTGGTGAAAGTGCACAGAATTGCTGAGAGCCCGTCATTAAAGGTTAAACAGCTCGTGTTCTTCTGTGGATTTTCCCTTCCAGCACTTTAGTTTCTCAATACTTGTTACGTTTTTAAAAGCCGTAGAGAGGGGAGGCCTGAAAATCTGTTTCCTAAGTTGTTATTTTCGACTGATTTAGCCAGGATTCTGCCTTTACTGTGTGTCTACGTATAAACAGCTCTTAAAAACATCCTAATATCAGCACATCAGGGGAAAGCCAAACTTCAAATAAAAGAAAGGAGCGGTGAAATGCTCGCACTCGGTCTTGTTTCAGCAGTTCTGCTTTGCAACTCGCCGTCAATATCAGGCAAATATTAAGTTAATAATGAAGTAGGTTGCCAGTTGATTTCTTTGCTATGAAATTAAATCAGGTTTGGCTGTACTCAAGTTACTGTTTTCAGATTAAGGGGCTGGAAGGAGGGCGGCGGCGGGGAGGAGTAACCCTTGTGCTGCTGGGCCTGGCCCTACAAAACTTTTGGGGGTTCTTCTGGCTGCAAGAAACAGAGCCCTTCTTGGAGTGATTTCCCAGTGAAACCAGTGACTTCGGAGGGATTTTAGTACCGAGTGATGTTGTGATTAAGAAAATGTGTGGTGTGGTATGAAATTATTGAATTGGAGAAGGAATTTGAAGGGGCCCTAAAGGCCACCCAGAGCCCCCAGCCCCATCCGGCCCGGCCTTGGGCAATAAAGCTGGCAGTAATTGCATTAAGACTAGCTGCTGGATTTTAAGAAATGACTGTGGACAGGTGATTGTGGCCAAATGGATGTGGTTTTAGAAAGTTTTTGATGGATTGGCAATGGCCCCACGCATCCTGGGGAAGGGAAGGCCCCGGGGAGAGCTGCCAGGGCCTGCGGGGGGGGCAGGAAAGCTGGGGAGGGACTCTTTGTCAGGGCTGGGGGGCCAGGACGAGGGGCAGCAGCTGGAGGCTGCCAGGGGGGAGGCTTCAGGAAGAAATTGGGAAGAAATTCTGCCCTCTGAGGGCGCTGAGGGCCTGTCCCAGGCTGCCCAGAGGAGCTGGGGGTGCCCCAGCCCTGGCAGCGCCCAAGGCCAGGCTGAATGGGGCTGGGAGGATGCGTCCCTGTCTATGGGATGATCTTTAAGGTCCCTTCCAACCCAAACCGTTCTGTGATTCAGTGACTGAGCAGTGTTTTCTGTCAGGGTTTCTGAGGTAGTGGCACTGTTGCTGTTTTATAATGAGCTGGCACCCAGAGCTGGGGCAGCTGGAGCCTGGTCAGCTCTCGTGCTGAGGTGAGCCCATTGCCTGCTGCCTTGGGCCTGACGCTTTTTGGTTTGATTTAAGCCGTATTCAAGCAAGAAAATAAAGCAGGCATGAAGCAAAGCTGCTGGAGGGAAGAGCCGCAAGCCCCACTTACAGAATGGGGGTGAGAGGGAGGATGGGGAGAGCTGCATTATGAGTGCTGGAAGGGATTATAGGGTCAGTGGTGGGCAATGCAGGACAGTGTAAACATAGGGCTGATGCTTTAGTGAAAAAGGAGGAAAAAAAAACACCAAAAACATGCATTTCCTTCAAATTTTTGAGCAAGAAAATGTTTAGAAGAGAACAAACGTGTGTTTGGCACGGGTGACTTTCATGCAGGAAGGCTGGGTATGATTTCCATCTCAACATCTTGAAATAGCTCTTGGATGAGTTGTAGGGGAACAGAAGAAACACAAAAATAATCTGAGGATCAGAGAAAACACGGCGCCGAGAAGCTTACAGCGAAGTCTGTTGAGCTTTTCAGAGAGAGCACTCGACTGCAGAAACACCACAGGGAGAAAATGCCAGGCGCTGAGTGTGTCCTCCTGCATCTGAGGAAGGCGTACCTAAAATCACTGTTTTGAGAGGAAAATCAGGCAGTTCAGATTGAAAGAGAGGCACGGTTTTATTGGGGAGGTGGGCTGCTCATCGTAATAAATAATCAAAGGAAAATGTGCAACTTCTGTCTCTATAAATTTCCATATTTGATAGCTTTAAAAAAATAATACATAGAGGTTATGTTCTTGTCAAGCACCTTAGGTTCAGTTTGTGGGTAACTGGGAGGTATTTAATGGTATTTGGTAGGTGGGAGATGAATTTCAGTGAAGCTGTGATCTCTTCGGGCCTTTAAATTGATGCATCACCGAACACATCTTTTCTGGCCAGAACGAAAGAATTGGAGGAAGGCACCGGGCGCTGTTAAACAGCGAGGTCGTGGTAGGAGGCGATGCGGTTTGCTAATTGCAACATCGCTTTTTACCTAATGGGCCAACCTTTGCATTAAAATTACCATCTCGTTCTAGTTAAAACATCTCCGTACAGGATGGCACCGTGGTCAGGGCGCTCTTGGGCTCTCGGCTCAAATTAACGGGGAACTGAAGACAAGCCATGAAGACATCGTAACTATTGGAGTAGAATTGTGCTGCTGAGAGAGTTCAGGGTAAAAATATTGCATTTATTTGTAACAGGGAATCTCTGAGAGCTGTAAAACAGCTTTGGAGGCTTTTTTGAAATGCAGCCACCTGCAAAACTGCTGCTTACAGAGCAGCTGTAAACTTTCTTCTTCCCCAAAGTGATCTCATCCTTGGTGTTTACCTCTGGCTGTCGCGCCTTTGGAAAATAAGCTAGAGAAACTCGTAGCGATGGAGCCTGAAGTGCGTGTTAGCACCAGCTCAAGTGATGCAACAAGAAAACTGGAAAGCACGTGAGCAGCGAGACAAAGACTCTCTTTAAATCCGCTGGCTCCGGGCAACGTATTACAGTATCTGGGTGTTTCCAGATGATTTGTTCTGGTCATTGAACCCGCGCTCCACCAAGGTACTGGTAGGACCCTGTTCAGAGCAGCTCTCAGAAAATGTGACACGTGCATTGATCAGTCCTTGCCCGTGAAGCCTTTTTCTGCCAGTTCTGCCTTGCAATCAAGGTTGCTGATTTGAGAGAGATCTGAAGTGGTCTAAGAAGCCTTCAGCTGTATTGTCAAGGAATTCAGTGCTAAATAAATTCTAGGAAAGATGGGATCCCAGCAAGCATTTGGATAGCATAAGCAAGCTTAATGGTTTTCACCTGTTTTCTGAACAGAGGGACAAGTTTGATCAAAGAAAAATAACTTGGTTCAGTGGCTTCTCGGTGCCAAAACTACCAAGAACCGAAAATAAGCAGTTCAGGTAAGAGAGCCAGGGCTTGGGGAAGAGCCTATGTGCTGGAGGAGTCGGGATGGGAGGCTGTGAAGGTACAAGCTGACAAATTTGCCCTGTGGATCTGTATTTACCCCTAGGGATCTGCCGTGGAAGATGTCTGGCAGGCTAGTGGAGCTTGGGTAGTTACTTTTCATTTTGCTTTATTTATTTATTTTTAATCCAGTAAAGAGATCATTCAGGCATTGGTTTCAGAGGCCTTTATGGTGCTGTAAAGAAGAGCTGAGCTCCTCGAAAGCTGGTCTGCTTCGCTCTCTGGGGAAAAACAGAGCTGAGGAGGTGGAAAGCTGATCATCGCGGGTAGGTGGCTGTGTGCGAGTAGCCTTGGAACAAGCACAAGTGCAAATTGTTGTGTGCTTCCCTCCCCACCCTTCCCATCTCCTGCAAGGAACGTTTCCTGCAATTCCTGCCCACGTTTGCTCCTCAGGTAGGGATTCAGGAGCTTGTTTGCATACTTAATTCTCACGCAGGGGAGGAAATGTTGAATTTCCCAACGTTTCAGCGTTGCCTGGAGCAGCAGCAAGTAGATTTGGTGCTCTGGTGCTGATGGGAGCTTGCAGAGAGGAAAGGTGAGGCTGGAAACGAGCAGGGGAGCGTTCAGACACGGTGGCCGCTCAGAGCTGTTTCCTCAGAGGCATTTTAGCTGCGTGCTTTTGGCACGGGGAGCTGGGACAGACATTTCTTGGGGCATAAACATAAGATGGAGCGGGGAGCTGAAATACACAGGGCACGTTTGGTTGCAGCAGCGTGAAGGTGGAGCTGGGAGAACAGAGCTGTGGTGTGCAGACCTGGCTTTAAGGGGGGAAGCTGATAAAGGCTGTGCTGGCACCAGATTAACTGGGCTGTACAGATGTTTGGAAGCAGATTATTGGGCAGCAGCACGCAAGGAGTGAGTCAGCCCTGCTGTCAAGGGATGTGCAAAATCCCTTCCTCGGGAGGCAGGTCCGGTTTCGAGGGCAGGATGGGGCCGCTTCGAAAGCAGGAGGGTGCTAAATGAATTCTCCTGGAACGGGTCCCGGCTTTACAAGCGGAGGAACCGAGGTCTGGAGATAGGAGTTAAGTATTTGTCAGAAAAAATATTTGCTCAGCAGCACCATGTGATGCCCAGGGCGTGTGTTTGCAGAGAAATCTCTGCATCCTCGCAGCACGTCGGGCGTTCACTACAAAAGCTCCGTGTTGACCGCAGATGCGGCTGTCGGGTCTCAGCATCTAAATGGCAGATTTGGCCTCGAGTGTCCAGAAAAATGAGGATTACACGTTTTAGTTAATCAACTAGAAGGCAGTGCTACGGCGAGCGTGGCAGAAACTAGGGAAGACCAGTTCCTCGGGGCAGTGTTCGTCCTGATGTGCACCAGCAAGACCATACTTGCTGCTCCTGCAGTTCCTTGTCAGCTGAGCTAGATGCCATCCAGCTTCTCCAGCAGCCCTGCAGCCAACGATTTTATTCACTTTTAAGGGTATTTTGGTCCTTGGACTGATTTACGTAGGTGTCTATTATTTTTTTTAAAGGGACTGAAACGCCGTTTCTAAAATATGTCGTGCTACTTCTGGAATTTCTCTTTGTGGTGTTTGGCTCAGCAATCACAAGTGTTTGTTCACCTCGAGCTTTACCTAATGAACTGGAAATAAGAAAAATCAGAAGTTAGAGTGTGGAACTACATTGATCCTTAGGATTTTAAATAGGAAGTACAGACCTCGGGCATAAATAAGCAGTGTGAGGTTGGTACGACTTGTGTGAAGTGTTGGAAGGGACTCGTGCTTTTTGCTGTTTCTTACTATTTTAATTTATTTAGTGCTGGAGGCTATCAGGTTGGGAACCATCCTGAATTCTGGGGTCCAAAGAACAAAGTGATGGGGGAACGCAAGGACCCTGCCTCTTGAGCTTGTGGGGAGGGAGCAGAGGGCCCGCTGCCTGCGTATGCAAAGTGGCAGAGGAGGATGATGAACTATTCTGGGTTTAATTGTTTAAATTAATACGTAAAAGCTACAGTTTTTATAGGTCTGTGATCAGGCCATCTTAGAGCTGATTTTTTGTAACGTAGTTAAAAGCATGCCTTTAACTTTGCTTGGTTTTGCCTAGTCCTTTTTGGCCAAGTCCTCCAGCCAGTTTTTGGATACAAAAGGGCCGGACCTTCGTCGTGTCAGAAGCAGCAACCCAGTTCCAGTTGCTCGGAGCTGAATCCCAGCAAAATACATCCCGAGGCAGACACCAGAAGCAATAAAAATGCCTCGAACGATTAAAAATGCATTCAGCTTGAAATGTCGACGATGCCAAGCAATTGGAAGTGGGAGGCAACCTTTGCTAAAGTTGTTTGTAGCAGCTCCACTTTGGGATACACAAATCTGTGGACATTTGTGAGTAATGCATTGAGAGATGCACGTTCACTCTCTTTACCCGGAGAAACTTGGGTACAAAAATACCGTACTTGATGGAAATGTCATTCTTTGAAGTTAAATTTTGCTGTTCTGCTTGCCGAAGCATGTAAGAGAGAGAGAAACCTAGGAAGACGTTCCCACGTTCCCTAGCATGGGTTTTTTTTTTTTTGTTCCAGCCTCTGTATGACATTGCCCTTGACAGGCAGCACAAAACGGTAAGAGATGCTGCGCTGGCTAATCTGACGGTGCTAGCTGGAATGGGATTTCATTTAGCTCGGTCAAAATATCACGGCTGCGTGCAAGAGAAACAGTTTTATGGGAGTGTTTCAGATAGCATCTACCTTGTCCTTAACACGTTTTTGAACTGAACCGTTTGTGTACACACGAGTCCAAGCACGTGCTCCCTCTTGGGATGGCCGTAGGCTTCTCTTCGTGCTTTTTTCTACCTATCTGCCTGTCTATCTATTTATCTATCCGTTGTATTATGTTAAACAGGGATCAAAAAGGGATTAAAGATGAAAAAGATCTTTTTTCCTTCCTCCTGCCTCTCTTGAAATTGTGTAAGATCTGGGGAGAAGTTTCCCGAGTGAAACCCTCGTCCCTGTTTTGAAGAACACTTGGTATTGAGTAGGACAGCGCGCGCGAAGGAAAACAGAACTAAGTAGTGGAAAATACCACGCCACGAGGCAAGAATTAATATTGCTTACGTTCTGTGGTTTGGAAATATTCGTTTGTAGTACCAGAATAGCCGCTGATCAAAGAAGAGAGGAAAAATTCATGGCTCCTCAAAGAATCTGGGCTCAGGCCCCCAGCCAGGTTCAATTTCTTCTTCTGTCTCCAGGTAAGCTTGGATAGGAAAGGTGGGCCAGCTTCCCTTCATCTGCCTCTTTTTGCTGTCCATCTTCACTCATTAATGATCCTACAACCACGTAGGTCCCAGACAATGGGTATGTGTAACACGGTCTCGTGTCACTGAGTTTATTTTAGTTGGTTAAGGTAATCTTTGAAAATACACCCAAAAAAGCATCTGTGAAGGAATAAATGCAAACGTGCTCCCTCGATACCCATGCAGAAGGTTGTTCTTGAAGGAAGCATCAAAGAAGAAAGATAACTTAAACCTTTTTCACCATAATTTGTGGAAAAACTGGGAAAAACGACGCGCAAACAGCCATTACTTGTGACCACTTGCTCCCAGTGCCAGTTTTAATCTGAATCTTTTATAAGCCACTTGATTGTTGAATATCGCAAAGAAACGTAACCCTCTTGGAGGAAATCAAAGAGAATCCTGCTATTGAGTTAATTGGATACAAATTTGAGTGTGTTTTTTATGAGGACTAAGTGATCTTTTGAACTATTTCAGGCTCTACTTGAGAAACACACACCTGTGTCTGGCTTGCGGAGGCTTTTCCTCATTAATTAAGAGCACTTTCCTTGTGTTATTACTTAATTGGGTGTCACAGGGAACCTGATGAGACAATGAAGCGGTCTTAATTGCATAGAAACTAAATGCCTGATACTTCACGTACTGGAGTGTTACATGGCACGACCCACGGCTAGTTATCACCTAACAGTGATAATAATTGCTCAGGAAAAATAAAAAAAGAGCCTGTTTGGGTCAGTATATTGTCAATTAAGCACTTTTCTTACCTGTTGACAACTTTTCCTATTAATATGAGTTTTCCAAGTTAGACAACACGCGGTTCTTAGACGTCTAAATGATTATCATGGGGTGGAGGGAGCGATGCTTTAGCCCAAGGATCCATTTATCCCCTCCACCTTGCAGCTGCTGGGGCCACGTGGTTTTCGTCCCCCCGTCTGAACCCCAGCAATCCATTTTTATTCTCTTTCGCTGGAAAAAAATCAACTCTTCCCCGTTTCGTGTCTCTCCCTGATCAGCTTTCCCGAGCAGCAGGTAGGTGTGTAAATGCCATGCATTATGGATTTAGCTCTTGTAGCCCACAGAGCTTTGAATATCCAAGTAGAATTAACCACTTTTAGCCTGCCCTAGACAGGAGAGCCACCGAGGGCATTGGAAGAAACCAAAACCTTCACTTTTTTAGTGCTCATTAAGCCTTAGAAACAGATTCTTCCCTTTTCCTCACCTGATTTCTCCTCTCTCCTTAGACACCAGGTCTACCTGTAGGCCTTGGGGCTGCTTCCCAGTAGTTGACCAGCTCTGCTTGGGAAGTTAGTCCTGAACAAAACTAAACCTTAGCAGGGAGGAGCTTCCAAACCCTTCCACTGTGGAGAAACATCTTGTTCAACAGGGTATTTCCCTTGAAAGGAATATAAAAAATTGAGGCTAAGTATGTTGCCTGTCTTGGAAACGAACTCTTTCTCTGTCTACTGAGGTTATTTTTTAGATTTAAGATGAGGGGAGGCTTCATCGAGACAAGGTAAAGACAAAATCATGGCCTGTGATAACACAGAAGATGACTTCTTGCGTGGCTTTGAGCAAGAGCTGGAGCTTGTCTGGATTTCTCTTTCACAACGTGGTACGATTGATATTTCCACTGCCAGGCTCTTTTTTAGGCTGCTCAGCTAAAACCTTTGAATGGAAGAGTTACACAGAAGAAAAGGCTTAAGTAGCTCAGGGTTCTGGCTTTGGTGCCACTTCAAAAAAAAGAAAATAATTGGTGAGAATTGAGGAACAAATTGGCTTTTGTAGTGAAGTCCTTGAGTACAACCAAAGGTAAGAAGTGGCAGTGAGGCCGCGTTTTCCACCTTCTTCATTTTACTACTTTGGATTTTTGTTAATTCCAACCATCAGCATTGAAGGAGGTTGATGGGGAGGAACTGGAGAATTTCTTTTTTTATTGTTTGTTGTTTTTGTAGCCTGCCTAAGTGTTCCTGCTGGAGTTTTGCCATGGTCTGTGTGACTGCCTTCTTGGTGGAGAAGGGGGATAGAGTTGGATTTTAGTGATTCTAGCGTTTACTGTCCTACCTGAGGTGTGTGTGTGTTATATTTTGCCTTCCTTAGGTTGGTTTCCCTATATAATTATTGGGATTATGAAGCTATTCAGTGTCTGACATAGGTGTGCTCCCTTTTACCTGCCCAAAACACGACGGTGCCATCCCGGGGGACAAAGCAGGAGCTCTGGTTGTGCTGGGCTGCCTCCTCCATTCCATCCCCCGTGTCCCTTCCCATCGATTCACACATCTCCACGGGCTTTGCCAGAGCTGTGGCCCCCTTCCCGTGCCCGTTTGAGGGCTGCAGGCAGGGCAGAGTCGTTCCCCTCCCTGGCGAAAGGCATCGGAGATGAAAAATGATTGCGCGAACACTTCACTAATAACCTTGTCGGGGAGACTTGCCTGCTTCTATTTTTAGGATTATTGCATTTTGCATGAGAGAGGGCCGCAGCAGCCATAATACGTTTCTTAAATATTGGATTTCTCTTAAAATTCCCTATTTATTTGGCAAAGGGGATCTTGGAGTCTCGCCTGCTCGGGGAGGAAGTGATTATTTTCGCCTGTCCTTCTTCACCTCATTTTTCAGACGCGTTCCGTGTGTCAGAGCTTGCTGTTTCGTCCCCTTCATCTGTCCTTCGGATTCAGAGGTGCCTTCATCTGCGTCTCTGGATGGAGTTTAGACTTCTTCTTCATTTAGAAAACGCCGTTTTTTCCTAAAAAAAACAAAAAACCATCTGTGCTCGTAGATTGTAGCTGGGCATAAATGCAGCGCCTGCAGCTTGACGGAGCAGGTGTGATCAGACCTGGAGGCATTTCCTTAGGGCGACTGCTGCTGAGTCTTCAGAGCCTTGGTTTGTGCTTAAAAGCTGAAATTTGTGGTGCTGTGTCCTTGAAAATAAGCTGTGCCAGGAGGAGACGCCTGGTGCAGAGCTGTCTGCCCCTGGGTTTGGTCGTATCCCAGAGATTTCCCCGTACACCGAGGTATGATCACACCAGAAAGATCTTTCCTGGGAAAGCTGCAATGAGTTGTGTTACCTGAGAAGCTGACAGTGCACCTATTTATGGGTATTTATAGGTTAATATCAATAAAATTGATTTTTAGCACTGGTTTTAATCGTATTTAAGTTGAGGATTGCAGAGCGCCGGGGTAAAACATTGGGTTTAAAACTTCTTTTTTTTTTTTAATATCTGTACTCAGATGTTTTCCTAAAGGTTTGTGCTCCCTGGTTGGTGTAGCCTGTCAAATATTGGACACAAATTGCCCTTCCATCGCAATCAGAACAGCTTTATTTTGGCCATTGCTTCTGCCACTTTTTCTTTTAGCAATATAATAAATAAATTGAGATTTTCTTCACTACGGAAGAAGCAGAGGGTAGGTTTCAGCGACGATGTGTGCAGGTAACTGGTGTCAGGCTTCCCTCGGGAGCTGGAATTGGGTTTAATTCACGGAGGAATTCGGGTGGTGGAGCTGCTTTCCACGAGGGATTCCTGAGAGATACAACAGAGCTCTCCCGAAGCAAGCTGCTACGTTAGCAGCAGGTAGTGACTTGACAGAGACGTTTCAGGTAAGAGATGCTTCAGGTTTTAAGTGTTTATGGGGTAATATTTTCGGAAGATATCCTGTTGTGCATCCGTACAGCTTCCTTGGATATCCATGGGGTGTTTTGGCCATGCCCCCGTGCTGTGAACAGGATTTTTCCCGTGTTTCACCAGCTGTTCCCAAATGTCCCCTACTCACTGCTCCATCCACTGCAGCTTTGCTTGTGCAAGAACATCCCATAAGCAAGGAGAGCCAGCACCTGCACACCCCAAACTCCTCGGGGTCCTGCAGGCGAAGCCTTTTCGCCCTCATCGCTGGGCAGATGGTGTCCTCACTGCTTTTGTGGATTTGGGACTGCTTCAGGAAACCAAGGCTGCATGAAAGCGCCAGCCTGCCTCGGCTTGTTTGGTGCCGAGATAAACATCAAGCTCGTTCAAATGAAAGTTATTTTCTTCTTTTCCCCTCAGAGGTGTAAGCGCTCTCTTTGCACTTGGCCTTCGTGCAGTAATTATATGTTTTTTGCATCCTTGAACATTTACGTGCTTATTTTAAGGTTTTTACGCCAGGCTGTGAGCGGAGAGCTGAACAGGACAGTGGCAGGATCACGGTCGGGAGTGCCAGGCTGCTGAAGAAAAGCTCCAGGCCTTGTTAGGAGGGATTTTTCTCAGCAATAACAACCACCACGGAAGGCAAGGCAGTCGGGTGCCGTTTCCCTTTATTGACACCAGCGATTCCTGCGAGCATAACGCGGAGCAGAAAGCAATTTCAGCATCTGTTTGAAATGCAGCGTGCGGCTCTGTTTGGCATGTGATTCATCCAGCCATCAAAACCCGGGCTGGGGATTTGTCTGGGCTGATGGCTCGTTTCCTCCTGACGTTCTGGGAGCTCCGTGGATGCTTCCAAGTTCCTGGGGCTTTTTTAGGGTCCGGATCTCTCATTTACACCAGTGCGGAGAAGGCTTGGAGTCGTAATGCTGCAAGCTTTTGTGGGCTGTGCACGAGTCCCGAAGAAGAATTAATTTCACGGGTTTTGTGGAAATTAAGGTCAGAGAGGAATATTAGATCATCGGGGCTAATTACGAGTTAATTAGCTGACACAAATTCGGAGGAGCAAACCAAATACACGCTTTTGGTCCTTACGGGCTAAGCTGCGTCTGAAATAAATGATGGGAGAGGAGAGGGTCAGTCCCAGGACTGCTCTGACAGCTGAAGATGCACTTGAGCACAGCTCCTGCTGCAGAAGAAGAGGGAGAAGGATTCCTTCCTTCTTTCCTTCCTTCTTTCCTTTCATCCTTCCTGAACTCAATCTGATTTTCAGGCTGATCCTGAGTGAGCTGGACACAAAGCCCTGGGGGTGCCCAGGGTCACCCCACAGCTCTGTCATCTTTGTGGGTGCCTTTTAAGCACCTGCAGAGCGCGGTTAGGTGATCCTCAGCTCCTTCTTGGCCAGAATAAGCAAGCCCAGATCCCTCAGTTTTCATCCTGGTAGCTCTCTGCTGGGTTTTCTTCACTTTGTTTAATGTCCTGGCAGCACATGGGTGTCCCCCCGTGCTGCTCTTGCCTCCCCAGCCCCACATCGAGGGCGAGAATGACCAGTTTTAAACCCATTTTGACACTTACCCCTGATGGTACTGATTGCCTTAACACGTAGTTGCAGATGATTTAGACGTGATGGGTGTCTCATTAAGAAAAAAATAGTGATGCAAAATAGGCTGACTTAAATTTACAGGTCCTGAGATTGAAAGGGGCTGACGTAGTTGTGGTTTTAACTGGAAATGGGTGGAAAAATGGAAAATGGGAGAGGAATAAGATGATGATGATGATGATGATGATTATTATTATTATTATTATTATTATTATTATTATTATTATTATTATTATTATATTTAATATTCAAGTAAAGACACGATGCTTTGCCACTCCGAATAAGCTTTCACTTGTCACTCCTAAGGAACTTTTCTCAGCATTTACCTGCTCTCCCTCTCCTTTTTAAGGAAGTCCCAGAAAAAGAAAGCGAGCTGCTTCTGGCAGAAGGGAAAGGAGCTGAGACTTCCCCGGAGCTGCGTTTCGGACAGGAGAACTGCAGGAGAGATTTCCCTGGCCTGCCGGGGTGGAGTGGCAGGGGCTGATGCGAGATAAGTAAGGATGGGAAGGCGGAGAAAGTCTGGAGCAAGGTTGAGGAAGAACGGGGAGGAAACGAGAGCGATTCCGAAATGAGTAAGGAGCTGTGCGGGGGCCTCGCTTCCCAGGGAGCAGGCAGGCAGCTGCCGATGCCTTCTGCCAAGCCAAACTTCATGGCAGGAGGGAGGAAGCGCCGGTGCCGCAGGATGGAGAGGGGAGGGGAGAAAGGTGCAAGCTTTCACCCTTCTCCTCCCTCCTGCCTCCTCCTAGGGAGGTGTTTAAGATCCATTAACTCATCAGGTCCTTCTGATGTACACTTGGAAAGCTCTTCTGTCTTGGCTCTGCCTTTTATCTCCCGAGTCTTCAGATGCTTATATTTTTTTTTTTCTTCTCACGGACTTTGTAAAACTCCAGCAAGCCGTTCAGCCCAATTTCATGTGTAAGAAAAATAAAAAAGCATGGTTTGGTTTCAGCCTCAGTCAGGCAACGGTTAGAGAAGTATAATTAGAGTTGTAATTGGAGTGTGTCTTAGACAATTAGTTTCTGTAAATGTGTGTAATTTAGCCCAAAGGAAAGGGTCAGGAGGAACTTGCTGGGAAAGGAGTGAAGGAATAACGTGCGTTATTTCTAGGTCTTAATGCCTGACACAGCTGGAGAGGAGCGTGTCCACCTTGTCTACAAGACCCTGAATTAAACCTCCAGAAGCCCAAGGAGTATTGAAGGAGCTGAGCTGTGCTGTTTGGGATCAGCTCCGATCCCAAAAGGGGCGCAGCATCGGACCCGCACGGTTACCTAATGGCAGCCTGGCTGTTTTTCTTTCCCCAATCCTTTTGTTAGGAAAGGGGGCAGCCGTTCAGCCTCAGAGGTCAGCCCAGGAACGGGGGCTGCTGCTCGCAGCCATGTGTTACTCATTTGCTGGGCATTTTTGAGGCCGCTCATTACAATAGCGTGCAGCTGCGAGTTCCCAGCCCCTCGTTTCGGGGGTCGGACTGAAGGGTAAGAGAGAAACGTCAAAACCTCTTACTGGAATCGCACCACACCACTTGCACATGTAGTAGGGGAAGCAGGGAACGCGTTCCCAGGCCATAAAAGATCCTGCATCATTCCTACAACCTTTCTAGCTGTAGGAAAAACAACTCAGAGTCCGAAAGAACTGATCAGCGGGGCTCGGGATCGGCTGCACCTGGCTTTGACCGTAATTCTCAGCCCGTTATTTATGGTTCCCAGCCTGGGCTGTGCGTGCCCCACGTCCTGTCTGCACAGATGTTGGGGCTGGTGATGTATTTCATGCAGCTTCTCCTGCAAGGAGGCTGGCGGCACGAGCGCACGGCGTGGCGGTGGCTGCAGCACCCGAACGAGCGGCTTCTTATTTATTGCGTTGTGCTTTAATAACAGCAGCAGGCCAACGGTGTGATTAACAGCCAGAGTCCGAAAGCAGCAGGCTAATAAAACGGCGTGGCTTTCAAGCAAAAACCTCAGCTCCTCACGGCTGGGCACCGGGTAGATGGTAGCTGCTGACCCCGCTGTTATTCGCGACCCGCCTTCGACCAACACGTTTTAAGAAAGCGTTTGGTTGAGGCTTAAATAAAACCAACAGCCAGTAATTAATAGAGCATACTGAATTGAGGTTTGGTATAACCCAATCCTGTAAAAATTGATAAGCATTTTCTGCAGAAAACGTCATCAATCCCTCTTGTTTTAATTCTTCCTCCTAGCGAGCGCTCGAGGTGTTTCTTCTTTTTCCACGGCAAATAATAATAATAATAATAAAAAAAAGCCATAACCTTTTCTATCACGTATCTGATATTTTATAGAGCAATCACAAAGGGTAGTAAATTGAGTAAAACATCCTCTCCTTGGCAGGATTTCCCTTCTGACTAAATTCAATATGAACAAAGAGGACAAGGGCAAATAACTTCACTTATTCAGGTCATTTTTCATAAGAATCATAAAAGTTAGATAGAAAAGGCCTATTAGATTATCTCGCCTCTCTTCCATCTTGCCAGCTCCGGCTTGTTCTCTGCGGTAACCTTGTGAAATTTCCCTTGTCCGAGTGGAAGGAAGATAATTTGCCGGCTGATGATTATTTTTTTTGGAGCGGAAGGGGATGGATGGATTTCTATCTGGGTTAGCAAACGTTTTTGACACTTCTCGCAGGGCTCATTTTTAACTCCTACAGCTGTCTTCCCTTCAGGAGCTCTGTGCTACTTCTTCCGAGCACCCTGATCTTATCGGGAAGCCTGTTTCCTCCTCTTTGGCCCAGGTTTTTATTTCCACCCCGTTATTCTAGTTGTTCAAGTATCGGAATAACCCTCAGGCTATCTGTAACAATTTCACCCCATTGTGCTCCTGCCCTTCAAGTGCTTGCCAGGATTAGTGTAGGAACAACAACAGATTGTTCCTCCTGCAGAATGGGGAATGTTTATAGTGCTCTTCAGATTAAAATAATTTAAAATCCTCTTAAAGATATATATTTCCCCCTAGGAGAGTTACCAGTAAAGCGTCTACGAGTGCTTCAAAACGAGAGCAGCAACAATCTTCCACCCCAAAAAAACAATCAGACAAATGAAGCCTGTTAACTAACGGTGAAAGAATGTGAGTAATTTGATAGAAACTTCTAAGTTAGGTAAATCTGAAGCTTGTGCTGTGCAGCTTTCAGTCACAAGCGTGTTTAATTCAATTCCTACGTTTTAATTGCTCTGCAGCTAACGAGCTCCTCAGCGCTTGCCTGTAAAGGTAGGAGTGGAACGGGTTAGACGTTTGTTGCTCTAAATTACGGATGTTTTTGTAGCATCAACACGTCCAAAGCAATGCTAAAATTGAGAAGGGCTTGGAAATAATTCATATATAGGAGGTGAACCTGCTTTTCTGCCAGTTAAAATGGACTGAGGACGGAACCCTTCAACGATCCCCATGTCATGGTCCTGTAGAGGTCCTGGTGAAAGGAAGGATCTCACCTTTCCATCGACATCTGCCTGTGACTGTTCAGGGAACGGGGACGTGCCTCGTGCCTCTGGGAAGCAGAGAATCTCGGTGGTTTGATGCCCTGAAATTTTTTGGCACAATTTTGGGGTGTGCACCATGCGGCGCGATCCTCTGCCAACAGGTCCGGGGACCACTCGCACCGATCTTAATCCCTTCAGCATCTCAGCTGTAAATGGTTTGGGGGTGGGTTTTGGAGGGAGAACGAGGAGGAGGAAGGCATCCAGCTTCCAGGAAATAAGGTGCTTGGTTTTAGAGTCCTGGCCTGTCCCCTTCTGGCACCCTGTGGTTGGGTCTCTCCGGCATTACTCTGGATCCTTGCTTAATGGTAGGAAAATCAGGCAAGTCTGTAATGTATGAACATGAAATGTACTGGGTTTGGCAGTCGTTTGATGCTTCCCAACATACAGCAGCCCTTCCCCTGTCTCCAAACCTGGTTTCCCTGAAGCAGAGGGTCTCTCTTGGGGTATTTCTGCCCTTCAACGTGGATTAGGGACTGCTGCGCTCCGTGCCAGCAGGCAGTGGCTTTATTGAAGTGTTCCTTTTCTGGGAGAGCCGTTTAATTGTGGGGTGGAATGAAACTGCGACATCCTTTCTCTCCACCCTCCGTGAAGTACATGTATGTAAGGGTTACCTTGTACAGGCTTGCGATCAATTAATTCTGTTTGCAAAAACGCTGTAATTACACAGCTCTCCTGCCAATTTGGCACGGGAGGAGGAGTACAGTCTGAAGCGGAATGCTTTCCCTGTGAAAAGTCTTTCTGGGCTATTTTTCTGTAGCTCGAACCTGTTAATCTGATGGGCAAACCTCTTCAAACCCTGAATTGCGTGGCTAGCAGCACGCAACGCTTACCTGGAGGGGAGTTATCTTTTGGATTTCTTTCTTTATTTTTATTTTTTGCACAGGCAGGAGAAAAGCAAGCTGTGTGCCACCGAGAGCTGCTCGGGTCGTCCTCGTCGGGGGGCTGGCAGGCTGCAGTGACCTGGAAGGCGCCCAGCTGGTGCGTGGCCGCACGGTCCAGCTCCGTTGCTGCTCCCCGTGGCAGCTGCTTGATTCTCCTGCCAAGGAGAGTTTCAGGGGAAAAAGAAAAAAAAAAAAGAGCTAACAGCAAAGGAAGGAATTGTTTAGAGTATCGGCTCTAAACATAGCTGGTGATGGTGATGGCTGGTTCCATTTTTAGCCCAGCTTTGTAAAGAAATGAGGCTCGTGCACCAGCTGCTAGACCGCTGGCTCCTCACAGGTTTTGGGTCAACTTCCACCATGTTTGGGTGAAAAAATAGCTTCTGCTCCAGGTTTTGGCATTTAGGGGCTGGTGACATTTGAATTAGCGCTGCCCCTTCAGGGGAAGGGCAGCCCTTCGAGTGCAGCAGAGGTCTGTGGAGGTGAGGAGACGTGGAGGAGATGCCCTGCTGCAAGCAGGGGCTGAGAAACGGAGCAGAAAGTGGCTGCAGGGAGGTGGAAGGAGCAGAAGCTGCTGTGATACGACCCCAAGGGTAAGAATAAAAATGATGGGAGAGCAGGACCCCGTTGTCCCACCGCTCGGAGGGCAGCCTCCGGGGTGTGGGCCACCAGAAGGAGCCCAGCTCTGGTCCTGCAGGAATATTTGTGGGGTTGTGGCTCCTTAGGGAGCTCTTCTGGCCACGCTGCTTGGAGCTAAGGTCACAAAGTGACGGTGAAAGCATGTGAATGAGCAAAAGTTTGAGGAGAGGAGCATCAGACAGCACCTTTACCTAAACCCAGGTGGTGGTGGAGTCTTGCAGGGACTGCCTGAGTCCTCCTGGTTTCTCTTCTGTTCCTTCCTGCTCTGTTCCTCACCATGCAGCCCGTGAACTTCTCCTGCTAAGCCCTGGCTTGCAAAGACCACGTTCTCCTCCTCTTTCCACCACCAGAGCTGCTTTGCAGCCAGGTGTCCTGGTTCCTCCACCTGCGAAAAAGCTGAAGAATCGTGTGTTTAGAAATCATTTCTAATCTGGAGAATCAGGGTGCAGCACGAGCTCCGCAGAGGACTTTGTCTGGGTTCTGGCGGATGCACAGGAACATTTTAAGGGATTCTTAAGAGTTTCATAACAGGGCAGCAAGCTGCTACGGCTGCAAAGGATTCCTTAAGATGCCTTCTCACAGTCTGCTGGGAGCTCTCAGCAGAGAGGAGTGAACTGGTGACCTGGAAAAAGAAAATGAAGGAAGCAAGATTAGTCCGCTCCGCAGGGAGCGCCATCATGGGATTTATTTTGATTCTTGTGCAAGTGCCATTCCGAAAGACTTACAGAGCGAAATTCTCCGTTTTATGGTTGGGGAGGAAAAAAAAAAAGCATCTTTTTGGTATATATTTCTTATATAGGGGTGTGGGGAAACTGGAAGTGCTTGGGGGAGGCAACCTGAGTTCAGGCACTTCAGTGAGCAGCGGTGCTGCCGGTCTGCGTGATCTCTAGTGATAAAACCCGTCCTGGGAAACGTCTGAAATCCAGCATCATGAAATATTTAGCGGGCAGTTCACCGCTAATGGGCTCCAGGTCGGCAGCAGGAGCACGGGCTCAGCAACCGAAGGCTCTGCGTGCCGATGCCGAGTTGCGTGAGACTGATTTTTATTTTTATTTCTGTTTTTTTTTTCTAATTTCAGTGTTTGTCAAAAGCAAACTCGGAGTGCAGCAAGGGCAGGGTTTCATCAGCGAAACCCAGCAAAACCTGATTTTGTTTTTCCCAGGTTGCAGGAGGCCTTGGCTGTGGTGCACAGACCGTATGCAGAAGCGAGTTGTTGTGTTTTTTTTTTTCAGCAGTAGATAAATTGATGTGAGAAAAAATACACAGTATTGATTTTTCTTTTCCTGTGGCTTTTGAGAGGTTGTTAATGCAGCGAGTACACAAGAGCACTCATATGTCTGTCTGCACAGTAATCTCTAATAAATTGACTTTTTTAGAAACCATTTTTAGTCTGTATTTTCGGTGACTTGATTTGTGGAGTAGATGATATCTCCTGGCACATAATTACTCATTTCGGGGTTGTGTAAAAGGTTGGAGGATAAATTTTGATGCATTATCCGGAGCTCTAAACATCTCTCCTATTACTCACTCAAGTTTTTCTCTCTGCTCTTCCCTATTGGAGTTGAGCAGCGAGGTTTTGGGGATCTTTTTTTTTTTGCTGGTTGGAAACCCTTTATTGTACAGACACTTCCCAGAGCTGATTCTTGCGTGTGACGTGATTATAAGGGCGATGATTTATACCCAAGGAGGCTAAATATTTCTTAGTCTTGGGGCTAAGTCTTAGTCTTGGTCTTAGTCTTGGCACTGCAACCTTTTAGTTCTTGCTTTCTTTCGGGAAAGAAATGAAAATGTGCAGCAGGAAACGTGGCAGGAATCGTATTATTGGTGAAATGTAAGCAGTTTGATAACCCACAACAGACTTTGACATCCAAGGAGCTGCCAGTCTGGTGGTGTTAATGACCTGAGGATGCTGAGGAAGGCAGTGGGCAGATGCAGATATTCGGTCACATGAGATGTTTGGCCATGGTTTGGCCACGTCGTGTGTTGGATACCCACAGGAAGCACTTCAGGGATGGATGACCAGGTAGGGTTTGCTGTCCCAAGCCTTGCCATGTCTTCCTGTTTTTAATTCTGTGCTCTTCTCGTGGTGGTGCTCGAGGTCCTGCCAAATCACCGATCTCCACCTGGAAGCCCATCCATAAGGGACATCCATTGCCTTGAAAACCTTCAAAGTCATACAGGTTGATTTTTTAGGAATATGTAGCGTTGCCTGGGCTTAGAACTGAGCTGGGACCAGCTGAAGCCAGACCGATCTGTTAGCTGCAGAACGAGGATCCCCCCAAAAAAGATGAAGGAAAAATGCCAGTGCTTCTGCCCCTGGTAAAATGTGGAATCCAGCTTTCATGACATGTGCTATCATCGAAACTTCAAGTGATGCTGTTAAGTCCACCTTATCTCTTTCCCTTTCGTGTTCCTGCATCAAGAAGGAACCAAAGGCTCAGCCTGGGATGCTTTGGCATCTTCAGGTCACCCACACCTCTTGACAGAAGTTGCTTGAAGTGCAAGACAACAAAGGTTTCAAGAACCCAACCCACTTATTGCTGAGAAAGAAGGAAAACTGGTTGCTTTTCCAAACCTGTGCTCCCCTGGGACATCTACTCTCCAGGCCACAAGCAGACCTTTTGCCAGGTTCAATTTGGCCTTATTGCATGGGATCATTTTCTTCCCACTAGCCAGGGGCAGGCAATCTGGCTGCGAGTACCACTTGCACACAGCAATAAAAGTCTGCAGGCTCCAACAAAGACCTTTTCTTATTGCTGGTGCAGAAGAGGAGTAAGACGTGGTGTCCGGATAATTTTGGTGGTGGACAGGCCTTCAGAATAGCCACCGAGCATAACTGGTATGCTTTATCCTCACGCATCTCTCTCTAGCTTCACATTTCTAAATGTATATATTCAGGACTCCAGCTGATTGTACCAAAATGTCCATTTTGTTAATTCACAAATTAACGTTATTGGTACCAGATGGGAAAGTGGGCATTTTTCTCTCCTGCTTTCTCCCTTCTTGTGATCTTGGAGCCAGGAGACTGAGTTTTAGAGCCTTGCAACTTACCTTCTGTACACAGTCAATTACACTCTTTACATTTTTGTAAGGAGATGCCTTTTTTTTCCCCTTTTTTATTTTATTTTATTTTTTATTTTGGACTTGGATGTGTTTGTCATGGGGAATTCTGTGAGCAGAATTCAGCAAGGACGGAGCTTCTGTCTCATACGCTTTCCTCCAGTGCTTGCACTGGGTTCTTGGGCCTTGCTTTGAAGTGCTGCCTGAAGATGCTTCCAGCAATATTATGCAGGAATGTTATTTTACACGGGTGTTTATCCACCACCGCCCAGCGCAGACGGGGCTGGTCATTCACCCCTTGTTATTAATACTGCTCTGAGAAATACATTGGAATTAATACAAAGCCTTGTAGTTAAAAATGGAGCGTGCTTGACGTCTGGAAAAGGCTCTGCTTCGTTTGTCCTTTCCCAAGAACCCGCAAAGATGCGTTTTTATGGCTATTGGTACTTTTGAATGAACTTTTTTGGAGGCCCTTTTGTGCTTTAACAGGCAAATGCCCGACCTGTATGCCTTCTGTTTTCCTGCACTTGTCCTGTACGATCCTTCGCCTCTCTCTCCAAGCTGTTCTCGCTCTAGTGCATGTTCATCTTTGTTAAGGACCACCACTTTTTGTCATCTTTCCCTGTTTTTGAAAGTCTTGGTGCATTGGATGCAGTACTCACCATCAGAGTGTGAAGGACATGAGGCTGAGCTTCTGGTATCGTGTTTTTTTTTTTCCAGGACTCAGCTTTGGTAGACCAGTAATCCACCAGAGCGGCGGCAGTTCTGTGCATTTCTTTCTCCCACCTGCTTTTTGCATGGTGTGCAACAGTAACATGTGTTTTTATTTCTCTGAATTGACCCCAAAACCAGGCTGCAGAAGGTCTCACGGGGCCAGGATAGCAAAGGTCGATGCAGAGAAGCCAAGCAGCCTTCCCGTCCTGACTGATGGGATGTTACATCTGCCCGGAGCACCTATTTTTGAGACACAAAATGAAATTACAGACTTCTAATTCTTGCGACTTGGTGGCATTTCTTTTTATATTTTTTTTTTCCTGAAACGCTGATTTTTATTTTTCACTTTTTATGTACTGTTTAGCAGGTAACGGCTTCCATGGGAGGGCCGTGCACGTTTGTGTGGCAGGCTTTTTATTGCGGCAGGCTTTTAGTAGGTCAAGCAAGCACACATAGGGGGCTCTTAAAGTGGACTGCGAAATCATAATTTGGCTTAGCTTTGTTTTATCACTGCTTTGACAAATCTTTTTTCTCCCATTAGATTGCAGCTTCCTAAGCAGTGCCAGCAAAGCAGCAATGAGCTGCCAGCGCTGCTAACTTCAAGTGCAGCACGGAGTGTATTTAATTCAGGTGGTGTTTGTGCAGAAGTGCTTGCTTGTTACAAACACTTCTTGCCCTATCTCTTGTTGACGGTACCTTGATGGTGTTGGGATGGGGATGAGCAGCTCTGGGTGTTGTTTCCTTAGAGGCATTGGGGTTTTCCACGTGGTCTCGGCCAGCATCCTACGCTGAGGTGGGTGGAAAATGGGTTGCAGAGGTCGGTGGTTTGATGGAAGCTGAGGTTGGTTGTGTGTGGCCTCCCTGAGGGCTGATTTTTGGGACCCTGAAATTTTAATGTCTTTCTCAAGAGCTTGGTGGATGGCATGGGATGAAGCTCTGTGAAATAGTGGATGGAGCTGAGTCAGGAGCAGTGCTTGTTGTGCTCAAGGGCAGGATTTCTGCTCAGAAGGGCTTTACCAAGCTGAGGAGCAAATCTGATGGAAACCCTACCAAGGAAAGGCAGGTGTGGAGTCATGAAATCCCCGAATTATTGAGGTTGGAAAAGCCCTCCAAGATCACCTGCTCCAACCACCCCCCTACCACCAATGTCCCCACCAAGCCCTGTCCCCAAGCACCACGTCCAACCTCTCCTTGAACACCCCCAGGGACGGGGACTCCCCCAGCTCCCTGGGCAACCCGTCCCAAGGCCTGACCGCTCTTGCTGAGCAGAAATGTCTCCTCATTGCCAAGCTGAGCCTCCCCTGGCACAACTCGAGGCCGTTCCCTCTGCTCCTGGCCCTGCTTCCCTGTGAGCAGAGGCTCCAGGGCCTCGATGTCCTTCTGGGAGTGAGGGGCCCAAAGCTGAACCCAGCACTCGAGGGGCGGCCTCAGCAGAGCAGAGCCCAGGGGGACGAGCACCTCCCTGGCCCTGCTGGCCCCACTGCTCCTGCCACAAGCCAGGATGCTGTTGGCCTTCTTGGCCACCTGAGCACACTGCTGGCTCATCTTCAGACGTCCTTCCCCTTGGTTGGAACAACCCCATGCAAGAGGCTCCCTGGCACAATGAGGGCAGTGAGGGGCTGAGGGGAGACGAGCAGGAGCCTACAGGTGGCTGCGGGCTGGAGCGTGTGGTGTTAGAGCTGGGTCTGCCCCATCTGGAGAAGGATCCTTGTTTCTGTCTTTTCTGCCATCACCTGGAGGGCAGGTTACAGGGAAGATGGTGTGTGGTGCTCGGAGGTGTGCGGTGATAAGATAAGGGGTGGCAGACACGAGCGTGATATGGGTTACGCAATGGGGTGAGGGGAAAACAACCACAATCCCTGAGCTGTTGCCTGAGGAAACACGGGAATCCCCATCAAAAAGGTTTCTAAGAACAGGTTTCAGAAGCACATCTGCCAGGAACAGCTCCAGTGTTGTTCCTGCCTTGAAGCAGGGAGCGAGACGAGGGCTTTTTCCCCGTTCTCCTTTTCCCATAATGGGCCTGTGGGAGCTCCACGAAGAAAGTCTCATCTCTGCTCCTCAGAAAACAAACAAAAAACCTGACCCAAAATAAGCCAGACCCCAATACAACCCACCAAACATCCCCAAAAGGCTCTGCACATCTGTATCTGTGTTATTGGTACTTCCAGAACTGATCGGGCTCTTCCAGCGCGTCGGGCTCTTGGCGGAGACCCCGGTCTACAGGACACGAAAACCTTGGATCCAACTTGGAAACCACGAGGGAAGGATTCGTTCAGGCTTCTTGCTGCACAGCGAAATACAAACAGCCCTCCTTCCCTCCCTCAAGAAACATTCGAGCCTATTTGGAGGAATAAAAGTGCAGCGCAACATTTTAGTCGTAAATTGAAGATTTCCAGCACCGTGTTGACTTGGAGCATATGTTAGCGAAACGTGTCCCTGCTTCGCAGACAGTTTTTTGTGCTGATGCTGTGGCAAGCATGTTTAAAACAAGCAGGGGGAGTGTGCTGCCGGGAACAATCCAGCGGTGATGGTAGGGTCATTCAGATGACTTAATAGGTCTCTCTCTTTTTTTTTTTAGCTATCTGTATTAAGTCAATGATTCATCTAAATGATGCCGAAGGGAGTTAATTGTTATTATCCGGTATAAAAGTTGCCAAACTAAGGGCAAAACTTGCAGGGTAGTGCATGAAATAAAATGGAATTATGATTTCTGGAAGCTTGAAGGGGCCGAACCTTTACCCCTACCTACAGCAGGAGCTGAAAATGTTGCCATGAAATGGGAACGGAGGAATTTTGGACGCCAAGGTTGGGAGGTCCTGGCACGTTTGGAGGTTCTCCAAAACATGAAACAAAAGATGAACGTGAAATTAAGCTTTCTCCCTGACCTGGGTACGTCTCTGTTGCCCAGATCTGCAGAGGAATTTAGGAATTTGACTTCGTTGGTTCAGTGGGAGTTGAGCTCCTGAATATCTTTGAGGGATTAGGCGTCTATGTAATGTGGTTTATTTCTTATCTCTACAAGAAGGGCACCGCTAACGTTCTCTCTTGCAGAAATGTTATAAAGAAAATCACTTCAGATGTTTTTTTTGTGGTCAGATCTGGTGAAGATGAGGCTCCGTGGGTATCTTAACGAGGTAGGAACGGGCTTGGCTCAGAATATGATCTGTAGGCACATTTTCAGGGCTGTTTGGAGCTGAATTTTAGCTTCTCTGAGACAGGGCACATCACGGGTGTTGAGCAGCCAGCCAGGGCACGTATGAGATGACAGTGCTGCAAGTAGTGAAACTCAGCACTCTTGGTCACTAAATAATTAATAAGGGATAATTTCTGGCCCGCTCAGTGACCTGGCTGATTGCACGTAATGCAACGTGGCGGTACAGACTTGAGTGCTGTCTGACTTGATCTTTGCTGTGAGGAGCTGGTAGAGGACCAGTAAATAATTCAAGTCCTTAGCAAAAGCTGTTACAGGGCTGGAAGAAAGCTTTTTGTTTTTCTCTTACGTTATCAAATATTTTAAAGGTTGGACGTGGTGCTTAGGGACATGGTTTAGTGGGTGACGGCGGTGGTAGGGGATGATCCTGGAGGGCTTTTCCAACCCTGATGATTTTGGGAATCTACATTTATTTATTTTTAATCCTTCTGCAGTACTCGGGGAGGCGAAACACTTGCACGTGTTCGGGGGATCCTCGTGATCCGTTCCAGAACTGGTGGATATTGCTCTAAATTTGGGCTCGCTTCGTCACTGGCACTGCTGCTGTAAAACTCCGCGTGGCAAAGGGAATCAAGCGGAGAAAAATTAGCTCTGTGGTGACAGCTGTGGCTAATGACTTCCCGAGGAAGGAGAGACTGGGACTGCTTTAAACAAGTGCTTAATAGCCCCTAGTGAAAGAAATGTTGACTTAACTGGCTTTTAATTGCTTTTAAGCTTATTTAAAAATGAGTTTGTTATTGAAAAGCAATCAGTCCTTGAAAATTTGTGGCGGGCTTTGGGAACACCTTTATGGAAAAGCAGTTACCCACCTTAACGTTATTTTTATGGCTACCTAATCTGTGTGCCTGGCTCCATAAATTACTTGATTAAATGTAGTTCAGTGCAGGGATGCTGCTCAAGTCATCGTGTGTGCGCTTTGGGCATGGTGGAAGACAAAAGATCTGATAAATGGTCGATTGCTGCTTATGGAAACTTTATGGATAAGTGAAAAATCACTTTTGCGAACCACTTTTTCGACCAGAACTCCTTCTCCCAAGACGTAGCATGGCAGGATTGGGTGTAGGTTCTCGAGACAAAAGGGTCGCTAGCAAAATCATTAGGTCAAAATCATCTGTACTGGCAAAACAATGATTTCCTCACTGCGCCTTGGCTGGCTTTTCAAATGGAAATAACTGAGAGAAGTCTCTTTGTCAATACGGCAATCTGCAAATTGATTTTGCTGTCAGGAGGACAGCGGAGAACAGATCACAGGCTGCTTTATGTGGTTGTATTAGCAGGACATCAAGACGAGATCAAGGTCTACTTGTAATGGGTAATTCTGTTGTGGAGTTTGACTAGAAGCCCTTAGGTGGCTTGACAGGACAAAGGATGGATAAAACCATCAGGACCGGTGAGACCTGCTCTTGTTTTATCTCCCTGTCCATAAACAGAGTGTTCCACTTGACAAATAAATGTCGAGACCACTGAGGGACTTCATCCAGCACCCTCAGGGCATGGTAAGGAAGAGTCAATGAAAACCAGGCTCTAGAAGCCAAACCTGAGAGTAAGTTTTAGGGACACCTTCCCTAAAATTTGTGGCATGGGCCCTTTTAGGAAAAGTGTACCTGCTCAGCAAGACTTCATGAAGCTTTACAGTTGGACTCGATGATCCTTGTGGGTCCCCTCCAAGTTGGGATTACTCCATGATGCTAAGCCCACCACGGGCTGTGGATGCTGAATTTAATAGCAAGGTGCTGAGCGTGGCTGTATTTTGCTTCCCTGCTCTCAAGAGGGCCATAACATCAAGTTGGAAGTGGCAGTAAGTGAAAACTAAGCCTAAAGATCTGGAAAAAAATAATAACAGAAGGTTTTCCTTTGTCTTTGTACTCTATAGATACCTTAAAGGAGGCTGTAGCGAGGTGGGGGTTGGTCTATTCTCCGATGTTCCTGGTGACAGGACGAGGGGGAATGGGTTAATGTTGTGCCAGGGGAGGTTTGGGTTGGATGTTAGGAAGAACTTCTTTACTGAAAGGGTTGTGAGGCATTGGAACAGGCTGCCCAGGGAAGTGGTGGAGTCACCATCCCTGGAGGTCTTCAAAAGACATTTGGGTGTAGAGCTCAGTGATGTGGTTTAGTGGAGGACTGGTTAGGGTTAGGTCAGAGGTTGGGCTGGGTGATCTTGGAGGGCTTTTCCCACCTAGATGGTTCTGTGATTCGGTCTTTCCTTTCATCTGTGGGCTCAGAGATGACTTTGGATCTGTGCTGGATGGCTCTGAAGCCTTCCCAGGGCCTGCACCTGGGACAGAAAGAGCTGGCCAAGAAAGAAAAGATGGAAGAAAGATGCGATGGATGAAAGATGTGATGCTGATAGTTGGGATGACAGCTGAAACACCTTGCTCCTGAGCCCTGGCTTCACCCAGCCTCCCTCCTCAAGGCTGGAGGACTCGAAGCTGAGACCTCTTTTTGCCGTCTGGTTGGAACTACAGCTGGGAGTTGTCTCTCTTGGCTTTGTTGTTGTGGGAATCTGGGATCCGTGGATTCTTGCAATGTATTTCATGTGAGAATGCCACTGAAAGTCATTCAAACACACATGGACTTTTGTCCATACTACATTTTATTTAGCAGCCTCCAGAGAACCTGGCTGAATCGCTGTCCAGTTTCACTCAGACCTTTAAGATCTCAGCACCTTCATTGCTTTTTGTTTATTTTAATGCATTTATCTACAGAGAGACAACAGCTGTAAGGATGTTGAGGTGGCCTGGCTGGAATTATTGCAGTTTTCAAGGGCAAACCAAAGGTAATATTTAATGTTAAGGCCTCCAGTTTTTCACAGGCTCTTGGCAATGGTCTCTTGATATTTAGGGAGTCGCTATCTCCAGATGATAATTTTCTGCTTTCAAAGCTGCATCTTTTAAATGATGGTAAACACGTAATGTTTAATGTGGTGAGAGGATGAAATCTGACCTTAGAGATCCTGGAGGATTGTGCAAATATGAAAGGAGCTTTTTATTTCGCTGTTTACTGCTTTAATACCAATTTAATAACCAGGATAATTTAAATATGTGTTTGAACCCTACTGCTAGGCAGCGTGTCGAGCCTAGGTACTGCGATAGAGTTTTAGAAATGCAAGAAGAACCTTTCTTCAAAGATGGACTGACTATATAAGCTGAAAGTAGATTAATAAACCAGGCTAGAGCATATGCTTAGAATAGCAAATTGCATTAAAAAAGGGAAAATCGGTTGTTTGAATAAATGTGTTTGTCTCCAGTGTGTATCTTTCTGGATTAAAAAATGAAGCAGGCGTAGTAACATTTCTTTGCAAACTGGCACATTTGGAAAGACTGGCCTTGTAATAAATAGTCTTCTTTTTTTTTAGGTAGATTTAAATATAAATGCAAACCAGATCTCGCTTTGTTTATTGAAGTTTTCTTCATCTGGGGATGAGTCCAGATTGGAATAGCTGCCTTCAATTTCTCAAGCCCACCAGTGATGCTGCCCTGTGGGATCCCAGGTCCTGCACTTGGGGGACCCTCTTTGGGGCTGACATCCCGAGCTGAACAGCAGCTGCAGCAGGCAGAACATCACTGGGATTTCACCAGCAGTTGTCCTTTTACCAGTCTTTGCCTCTAAAAACAACCGCACCAGTTTGCCTGTGGATTAGGCTTTTATATTTTTATCAGTAAGTGGCAGAACAGTGCAAACGGGGATGTGATTTACCTCGTTTCCTAATCCTGCTCTGCCTTAAACTTCGTGAGAAAGGAAATCTTAACACTACAACAGAAGTGATGTCAGAGGGAGGTGTGGTGGGCTGATATTCAGCAGTGAATGCTGATATTTATCACCTCTATTTCCTTAAGGCTGCAGGCTGGGACGATAGGATGATCCCAAAGGATGGATGCTGCCCGGCTTGGCTGCTTTTAATGGCTTCTGCTCTTTTCTTACCTCTCAGTTTCACCCTAATACCCTGTAGGTAAAAAACACAAAACCACAAAAAAGAAACCCAAACCACACAGGAAAACAAGCAAACAAAAAGAAAACAACACAAGGTGTGTTTTCATGGTGTTTAATCCCTGTAATGGTGGAAGGCCATCGCGTGCCCGGGGATGGAGAGCGTGCACGGAGATGTGGGACATCACCTGCGTCCTCTCCAAGCAATCCTGCTCGAAATGCTTCCCATTTTTTCCATCAGATCCCACCAAAATGCTTTCCCTCGCTCAGCCCTGGCTCGAGGAGCTGTGCTCCTCCTGCTCCTCCTCGGCTGCCTCTTCCCACCGCCGCGCTACCTCACTGGTGCTGCTGCAGCTGCTGGAGGGGCCATCTGGCGAACCAGCTCAGGGAACAGCAAAAAAAGATTATTTTTAACCCAGATCAGTTCTTAATCTGGTTTGCTGCACGGCCCCTTAACAGTTGCGATGGCACGAGGATGGCAGGGAGTTTTGGGGGAGGAAACACGAAAAGCCCCACGGAGGCTTCCTGCGATGTGCTTGCTCTGTGTTCCCAAATTATTTCTTTCCATGCCTTGCTTTCCTGCTAGGTAGTGCCACGGATGTTTTTGGCTTCTGATTCCTTCAGGTGGATTTCATTTTATTTATATATATCTATATCTATCTATCTATATTTTTTTTTTTGCCAGTACCACCAGTTTCTCAGGGATTATTTATTTACTTATATATATGTATATATGTATATATATGTATATATTTGCCAGTACCATCAGTTTCTCGAGGATTTTTAAATTTTCATTCATTTATTATTCTTTTTATGCATCCTGAGAAGAACTAATCTCTGCTCTGGGTAACCTGTGCACCTTCGTTAACATTTCACCCCTTTATTCCCGAATTCGGGTACTGAATACACAAAATGCTGTGACAAATATTTCTGTATGGTATTTTCTTGCTCCCAGCTTAATGCCACACCTGGGATTAACACCTGGAAGCTGCAGTCTGTAGTTACTCGCTGTTGGAGTGAAGGTTTCACGAATTAGCTCTCAGCCGTGCATCTGAAGAGGTCGGAGCCCTGTCAGTGCTCGGCCTGATGCCCGAATAGATTGCCTGTCATGTTCTCCTTAATCCCTCTCCTTTAATGCCACGAAGGCTCATAGGAGAATGTTTTCCTCGGCTTTTTGTATTTTTCTGATAGAGATATAGGCCCAGCTGAGGCTGATCTAGCTGTAAATTATATTTTTAGTTTTTAAGGTGATTGCTGCATTTTCCTTTTTCACACTGTTTTTTTTTTTTTTTTCTGTTTTCTTTTGACAATTCAGTATTGTCCGTGGTGCCATACGTTGTTTCAATTAACATTATTTTTATCTAATTAACTTCTTTCTTTCACTACAAAGTTGTCTGTGACTTAGAAACCTCTAAATATCTTAGAATATAGGAACTGCACAAGAGAGGGAATAACAAACCCAGAGTGCTGTGGTTTCAATACTTCAAGAACTGCTTTTGACAAATGGATGAAAGCAGGAGGTAGGCAAGTGCCGGCACCTATTTCTGTCATTTTTGGGGATTTTTTTCTGCCTGGGATTAGGGATGTGGTTGAGGTAAGGACGCAGCTGGGTGTGGGAGGCTCAGAGGTGTCGGAGCGGAGCAGAAGGGTGGTGATGCTCCAGGACAAAATGGGGTGCAGGTATAGGAAAGGGATGACATGTCTATCCAATATTATCCAATAAATTTTACTTATTTGAGCCCCAAAGTTCCTTTTCTGTGGATACTGAGGGTTAAACTCAAGGTGTTATGCAAAAGGATTTAGGTAAGGTGCATGCTTAGGTGCCTGGCTCTGCTCGAGCATCGTTAGACCTCATCCAGCTGGATTTTTAGCCCCTAATGTTTTTCCTCTCCTTCCAAAATCCCATTCTTGGTGAGTGTCCTGATGGATGGCCGTGTATTTCAGGGTCTCAGTACGGTCTTTGAGACAGAAAATCGGCTCACGAGGGAATCTGTGCAGTGCTGTCCGACTGAATAAAGTCATTTCCTTGGCTGTAGATTTTTTTTTTTAACCTTCCAGCATGTCAGACACTTAGCGGGTGTTTTTATCTTCACTTGATAAGTTGTGGAGAGCATTTTTAACTGAATCGTGCTAACACGAGTTTATCGTAGCAATCTGCAATCTCCCAAGGCGAGTTTTTTTAATCAATACCTTCTAATTAATTCTTAATCTATTTTATAATCCACGTGCCCAGCTCCTGCCACTGGAGCAGGAGGTCCTAGGAGGGGGGAGGAGGGGAACAGAAGGAAAAATCTTCTTTCCCTGCCTGAAACACCCCTTGTAGTTGATGAAGATATTAGGTAGCAAGTTCTCTTCCTAAATAGCTGCCGTAATCTGAGGAAACATTAAAGGATTTGAACTTTTTCACACCAAGAAGAAAATGGGAGGGAAGGGAGGACTTGGGGAGTAAGCTGCAGGAATCCTTTGTTAGGTTTCTTTGCTCAGCTCGATAGAGGTAATTTGCTTTAAAAGCTGGAGCATGTAATCTAATAATTAGGAAATTAGAAGTTAATGGGAAACTCGCGCGAAACGTATTCTACCTCGGCGCTAATGAATTTATTCAGCAGGTTTGGAGCAACTTTGGCTCTCCAGAGAAGGCGTGAGAAGGGGTGGGAGGAAGGAGTTGGAAGAGCTTTGACCCTAAACCGAGGGCTTTCCACGTGCAGAAGTCTGGCACTCCAGCAAAGGAAGGGAAAATCTGTGTCCACCAGCTGAAGAGAGAAGGCTTAACGATGCCTTTCCCAGTTTTTTTAACGAGCTGGACAATGAGTTAGGCTTGCCAACAGCCGGGAAAAGAAGAATATTAACAGTGGGGAGGAGAGCCTCCTCCTGCCCTAATGCTCTTCGCCAAGGAAACATTAATAATATTTACGGGCTAGTGTTTGTGGCAGGATAACTAATCCTTTTGGTTATGGGATGGCTCGGATGAAAGCTTGGGCTAGCTCCTTGGGGAGAGGCACACAGATGCTTCAGGTGTATGCCGAGAGGCTTTTACACGTTGCCCAAGGTAGACTTGTAATTAGAAATGCAGTATTCTCATTTTTACATCTACCCCAGGCTCCTCACGTGTCGTATTTTCCCTCGTTAGAATACATTTTTTTGTCCAATTCTCTAATAAATGTCTTTCTGCTTCTACCTGGAGGCCTGGGTTGGGCCTGGCTGTGTTTCTCTGCAAATCCAGGTAAATTGTACACGTGTGGCAGCCAGCCTGACTGCTGGTCAAGAAAAAAGCAGAAAAGGAAAAAGAACCAAAAAACCCCAAAACCCAACACCGAAAAGGGTGACTGTGCCGAGTCGGATGGGACCCAGATTGTTTTTTTCTGTTTCTTCCTCGCCGCAATTGGAGTCATTTGTTTAATTTCACAGAACGGTACTGGAGCTTTTTGGAACTGAAACTGCAGCCCACGTCTTCTTGATAAATGACTGTGTGTATTCCTGGAAGGAAGTTAAAATGGGGCTGTGTTATATTTGGTGCCTCCCGAAGCACCGAAGCTACTCGGAGAACAAAATGTGCTCAAAGAGAGCCTAATTTGCCACTGCAGAGCTCGATGTGATGAGACCTGTCAAGGCGCTAGAATTCACTTCTCCCTTTTCTCTCCCTCCTGGAGGCTGCTTGCTGATGAATTTTAGGGCTGGTACCCACTGAACTGGGAGGCCAGAAAGACAAATCAGGAAGCCTAAAGCCACGATCAACTTCCAAGCAACAAATATACTTGTTATAAGGTGAAAATACAGCAGGAAAGTGCCCGCACAGCAGCTGGATCCCTCCAACGTGGCACCAACCTTTGACTTGGTTCCTCGGAGCCATCTTGGATGGTGTGGTGGGGTTTTCCTCTAGCAGCTGATCCCAGTGAAAACCTTCCTGGAGCTGCAATCAATATTCTGTGCCCGTTTTCTCCCTGTTTTTTTGATTGAAGGGGAGCTGAGGCTGGAAGAGTGGTTAGTGGTAACGCAAAAGGGTTTCATGGAAACCTCTCGGTCCTGGGTTGATGGAAATAAAGAAGCCGGGCAAGGCTGGAAGGGTCCTGGGTTGCGAACAGGAGGTTTTCTGTGCCTCTGCCTAATGCAGAAAGCATGTGGAGCTGCTCGGGAGCCTTTTCTGCGCTGCGTTTTGGGCTGTTTCATTTTCAGTTCTCGGAGTTTCCGTCTCAGCTGAGACGGGAGGGGTGTTGGAGAGCTGTGTAAAGCTTTGTTTGCCCAAAACCTGTTTAGTCTACAATCCTGACAAATGGCTGGCTGGCGAGTAATTAAATAAAAGATCAGATTCCCTTCTTTCCTCCGCTTATGAAAGCCGAGGAGAGCCTGGTTGTGATTTTTATCTTCTCCTGATGCTGTTTGTTTCTAGTTTCTATGCAAACCTGCAGCAGGATGTCAGGAAAGGAAGGACGTGGAGGTGATGGAGCCTTTGTGCAAGTTTTCTGCCCAAAGTCCCTGACTGTATCCCCGTAGTGTGTCCCTGCAGGAAGGTGTCGAGCCTTGGAAGGATGCAAATGTCGAAAATCTGCTGCATTTCATCCTGTACCTGTAGCGCTGGAAAATCAGTTCTTTGAGTTTTTAGGGGCTCCGTCCTCTTCCTCTTCGTATCCTGCAGCTCTGCATCCGTGCTTTCTCTCCTGTGGGTTTGCTGGCAGAGCCTCACCCCTCTCCTCTCTCTCTCTCTCTTGCAGCTGAGGACTTGTGGAATGCTGTGAAGACTCCCACTGCCCCGCAGCCCTAGGCAGATCACCGTCGGGATTGTCTCCACCCGAAGGAAGTTCGTCCACGAGAGGTAGCGATCGATTTGTGTTCTTCTGGTTGCCTCGAACGCTCGTGTTTTGGTTTAAATATCCTCCAAACAACTCCCAGACCAAAAAGATTTGGGGGAATAGGGGATGGGGAACCACAAGAGCAAGTGCAGAGTGGTGAAAAAGTGTTGGTGTTTGGCGTGGCTTGGGGCCTTGTCTATGTTAAATGAACTTCCATACAGGATCACATTAGATTTTAAACTAATTATGTGATTTCTGGGTCAAGAAATGCAGAAACTGCAACTCCAGTAATGCTGCGTGCTTAGCGTATTTTATTGTATTGATTTATAAAGTTAATAAGCCCAGGGTAATTAGCAGGCTGGAATAAAATGCACAGTAGGTACGTGCTGCTCCTGTAAAGAATTGAGAGGGTTGCTTTTTTAAGTGTTTATTAGTCTTAATATCATCTTAGTAAATAATTAATTTTTGCTTTGTATTAAGGCAAAAGATACTGCTTGTGTTTGCTAGTGGGTTGGCAGAAGGGGTGATTCCTGGCATAAATTTCCTGGTGTAAATTTCTATCATTTGCCTGCAGGCAGTTTTCTACTAGCTTATATTGCAGCCTTTCATAAAAGAAAGGTAGAAATAATAGTTTTAAAAATAGAAACTTTAGTGTCATGTTGTCTGTAAATTGTTTGGAGCTGGTTTTATCTTAATTGTTTTGTTTGATGTCTTGCATTATGAACTGGTCGGGTCCTCCAGGCATTTATGTATAAGAAGATGTGTTGTAATAGGGGTATAACGTGATATATAGCTCGCTATTAAATATGAACATACCACTTCAGGAAATCCCTGAGCTGTTCCAGGCTGGAAAATGTGCTGGGCAAGTGTCACGGCGTGGCTCTCCCATGCTTGCATTTTCCCCAAGGTGTTCTCAATTCTGTTGCTGCTGCAGAGAAGACGTTGGGGCAGCCAAAGCCTTGACCTGACCCACTCCAGCTGTTCTCCTGCAGAAGTAGGGAAAACACATTGTTGACATTTTTTTTTCCCCTCCCCTTTTCCATGTTTTTTGCTGATTGCTTAGTAACATAAACTGCCAGGCTACCCGCTGAGTGTTCTGCTCCCACTCAAGGCAGATTTGCCGAAAACCAGCTGTGGGCAGACGACAGCAGTGCTGATGGATGCTCCCTGCTCTCAGATCCACCGCGTTACGCACGCATCAGGCACTCAGGCATGCAGATCGCCCTTATCTTCCCAATATTTTAGCCTGCAGAAGTGCCACAGCCCATCCCTGCCCTAATTAGATGCCTGCTTTTGGGGTATGGACAAAAGCAGCCTGTTGGTTTCTTCCTCTTCCCACCCTCCTCAACTCCACACGTCTCAGGTGGGATGGGACAGAAAGTGCCAAACGCTTCAGAAAAACTTGGCTTTTGGCAATCCTGCAGCAGCAACAACGACGGGCCCCTTTCTGTTGAATATCAAGCTGGAAAAAAGGATAAAGGTGGGGAAAAAAAGGGGCTTTGGTGCTGCTTCTGTCCCCTTTTCCTGCACAAGGAGACGCAGATGGGGCTGTGCTGCTTTTGCAGGGTCAAAGAAAGAATTGTAGGGCTGCAGGAGGACTGGAAGGTAGGGAGGAGCTAGGGGTGGGGGCTGAATTGCTGAGAGATTGGCAAAGTGACTGGCATTGATGGAAGATGAGGAAGACGAGGTGTTTTTCAAAATGAGAATAAGGTAAGTGCTGGCTTTGTATCAGAAACAGAGCTGCTGGTCCCCTGGCTCTGTCCGATTCAGCTCCAGATTTAAGAAGCCTAATCTTCAGCTTTGTGCTCGCTGGGTGTCTGAGCTCCCAGTGGGCTCAGTGAACATCCTGGGGGAGGAATTGATGGAGCCTGGGGAAATCTGGCCATGAGCTGCCAGCTGCCTCCTCCGGCCCCGTGGGGAATGCCCTGCCCGAGGGTCTCTCCGTTTCAGAGATTGACTTTTGGGTGTCTCAGTCTTGGGCTGAGCCTCCTCCTTTGAGATTCAGGACGGTAAAAAGTGCTCAGAAATCAAAAGATGGAAGAAATTCAGTCAAACTCTTGATGTGTGTGTGTGAAGTAAACCTCGTAACTTGGTTTACTTAGGTTAGGTTCTTTCCTGCTTGGGAAACAACCCCTCATCCCCTTCCCCTGACAAATCCTAAGGGGAATACCAGCAAATAAATAGTTAACCGTAACGTGGAAAGTCCTTGTGTACCTAACAATACTTCACTTATCTGTGCAGTAGCCTGGTTTGGTGTAAAAGTTTTCTTTTTACGTTATACAGCGTGCCTGAATGGCATTTGGATATGGCCAGATGCACTTGGGCTTCCTGGAGTTGCTCCCTTCACCTCAAAACCTCAGATCTCATCTGGAAAATTTCTGGCCTTGAGTCTTGGGACCACTCGTGCCAGGTCTGTGGGGTCCTCCTGGGAGTATGTGTGATATGGGAGGTGGTTTCTGGAGAGCCAGGCTGTGTAGGGCAGGGGGATCCTATGGGACATCCGAGAATTCCTGGAGGGCTGAAGGGAGAGGGCCACAAATATGACATGAGGCCTGGAGCATCTTCCCTGTGAGGAGAGGCTGAGAGACCTGGGGCTGTGCAGCCTGGAGAAGAGAGGACTGAGAAGGGATCTCATCAATGTGCCTAAATACCTGAGGGGTGGGAGGCAGAGGGAATTTTCCAACCTCTTTTCAGTGGTCTGTGGGGACAGGACAAGGGGCAATGGCCACAAAATGGAGCCCAGGCAGTTCTGCACCAACAGGGGAAAGAACTTCTTCCCGGTGAGGGTGACGGAGCACTGGGACAGGCTGCCCAGGGAGGTTGTGGGGTCTCTGGAGATATTTAAGGCCTGTCTGGATGCCCACCTGGGCAGCCTGCTTTGGCAGGGGGGTTGGACCCAATGATCTCTGGAGGTCCCTTCCAACCCCTACAGTTCTGGGATTGTGATGGTGACACCAAGGACAGCTATTCGTGTTCCCTTCTTTCCTCTGGGAACAAATGGGTCATATTGGAACACTGTTAATGTTTTAAAAGGCAGCTTCTGTCTTCCCAAAAGGGAAGGCTCGGAGGGACGCGGTGGCTCAGAGGGACGTGGTGGCTCGGAGGGATGTGGCAGCTTTCTTTCCCTGGGGACACTTCTTTGGCGGTGAGGGCAGCTCAGAGGAGCGATGTGTCCCACCACACCACGTAACTCACCCCGTGATGAGAGCGAGATGTGCTTGGGCACCTGGCCAGGATGCTTGCAGGGAGCAGGAGCAGCTCCATCAGGTCCAGTGGATGAAACAGGAGAGTTGGATGCTCTTGGTTGATGGTGGAGAACATGGGCACCCTTCTTCCTCTTGGGCTTCATCTCCTTCATCTTCCCATGCTCCCAGGGAGTCGTGCCGTAGCAAGGCATCTCCTAAATGTGCCTCAGCTAGATCCTGAAGGTGCTGGGTTTGGGGTTCCCTTTCTTCACTCTCCCACGGCAGTCGCAAATAAAGGTGTGGGAGGCTCCGGGACCTGTGGTTACTTCGCCCATCCTTGCTTCATGGGAATTTTCACTTCCTGAAAAGACTTTTGTGCCTTTCTGGACAATGTTACAATGCTGTTTGTGTCAGAAAAGGGCAGGGAAACCCCCCTCCAGTTCGTACCCAAACACACTGCGATAGGTTACATAGGGAAACCTTTTCCTGTATCTTAAAATACGATGAATTTATGAAGAGAATTTCAGCTGAAATTAATAAATTTAATGAATGCAATGAAGCATGCTTGCAAATACTTTCCTTATGCAGTTCTACTTCCTTAAGAAATTCTCTTTTAAACATTTTTGCCTCGGTATTTTGGGGTGGTTGCTCACCAGCTGATGACACAAACATCAGCTATGCCTGCAGCTAGAGGGATAAGGAGGGAGCCATCATTAGGAAGATGGCATTTCCCAGAACGAGGGGAGAAAATCCAATGTCAAAAACGGATTTATAAAACAAAGGAAGGTTTTAATGAGACTTACTGACAAAAGCAGCAGAGAGGACCTCTGACACCAGCCTTTCCGGGATGCTCAGGACTGAATTCCTACTGCTGATCTCTGAGTTTATGTGGCATATTAAATTGTGCTGTAGCTGCTGCACCAAGGTAGGAGCAGATCGCCCCCAAAAATGTCTTGTCCATCTGCTCAGCCAGAAAGGTGAGGTTAGGGTCTCTTCTTCTTTGAGCCTAGGAAGTGAATAGTATGTATATCGCTTCTTAAAAAAATGTGTGTTTATTGAAAGCTTCGTGGCCATGGCTTCTTTTTGGGCTCACGTTTAGCATCAGGCTTTTGAGTCATGGATTTCCAAACCAACACAAAAACAGAGATGTGCATTCCACAAAACAAAACCCCAACCACATCTCTTCAGGTGCCACGCCAAAACCAGAGCAGCATGTGATGGAGAAAATACGGAGGGGCCGTGCCAAGCAGGTGATGGCAGGGGATCAGCTCGAGCACCCCTTTTCTGCTCCTGCTGCAGCCGTGTGGAAGCGTTCCCACCTCTTGAAGGCCACGAGATCAAGGTGGGACACTCAGCACGACCTCCACACCTCTCCGTAGCTCCTTCCACATCTCTGCACTCACAAGGGCCCTGCTGGGGCTGGTTGTCCTTCCCATAGAGGTATAATTTACCACCTCCTCCCAGTGTGCCAGCCTTGTTTGTGCTGCTATACGAATGTTCCCTGCGCCCAGCCTGCAGATAACGCTGCTTGGTGGCTACGGTGCTGCTCCATCTACCTGCTTCTGATTGAGCACGTTTGAATTTGCGCCTTTGGTTAATAAGCTGCACCTTTCACGGGTTCTTTTGTTAGCTCCTAAAAGCTGCGTGTTCTGATTTATAGTGCCAAAAGGGGTAAACTGACATTAAAAGCATTAATTAGTCTTGGTTGACTGCACAAAGAATGGAGTTGGTGTGAGCCAGCTTTTGATTTAGCCCTTTGTGGGCCTTTGATTTTGCCTAAGCTTGTTAAAGGGCCTGGATCTCTGGCTTTTTCATGCTAGATTGTATAATTAGGGTTTAGTGTGAAATACAGTGATTTGGGCTTGAAGAGCGAGAGCCCTGCGCAATTATAAGCAATAAAGTTGTGAAGCAGTTGGCCAGAACTTTACATGGATTTTAATAGAGCAATGTTCTTTGTTAACTCCTGGGTATGATAACGTCATTTGCAGGAAGGATACCAAAGGATTTATCGTGAGCTTTGGGCACCCTTGATAAACCTTGGAAACGATATTCTCAGGATCCTCGGGTTGGCCCAACGAGCAGTGCTTCAGCAGCATGCCAACAAAATGGAAGTGTTGGAAACCGTAGCGCAGGTTTCACTGTAGGATTTGACGTTTTTTGGTTTTCCCCATACCTTCACCTGTTCCCAACAGGCTAATGGAAATAGGAATTTAAAAGTCGCAGCATTGCCTGGGCTTTTCACTTGGAAATCCTACGTAATTGCGAGTGTGTGCCAGTGTAGGGTAGTTTCTGTAGGACTCAGCTCTGTTTTCTATACAGAAGTTTGAAAACGAGTTGAAATAGTTATTCTATATTGAATAGAATAGAATATAGAATAGTTATTCTATATTCAATTTCTATATGGATAAAAATTGAAATAGTCTATGCAGACCTTCCCTAATTATACCCTCCCACCCCTCCCAAGAAAAAAGGCAGAATTGTGATAATTGCCTCTGGTTTGTGTTTCTGAATTCCGATTTTCCACTGCCCATATAAAATTTCCTTCTTCCTAAGATATTATCACACCAACTGCTAGATAAAAAGCTGATAGATAGATAGATAAAGTCCAGCTTCAAGGCTGGACTGCGTTTGCATCCCAGCTGGCTAACGCTGGCCATCAAGGAGCTACCCCTTGCCCTCAACGCTATCTCCACTGCTGCCTCCAGTTCCTTTGTGCAGCAACAGCCACCTGGGGTGATGCTGGCAATGCTGACCCACTGCAGAAATGCTTTTTAAACCTGCAGACATCCACGGACCTGGGAAAATCTACGTCTTTCCCACTGCTGGATGTCAGAACTCACAGAGGATTTTGGGTCCTAGGTGAGAGGGAGCGGTGAGATGAACCTGAGGTTGCTCAGATGGGCAAAAAGTGCCTTTGGTTTCGGGCACGTACACGTGTATAGCAGCATGCTGCTGTCCTCTGGGGTGAATGGTGTCTTCCCTCTGAAGTTATCTGACATTCTCTGTAGGCCATTTCAGGGTTTGGCAGTTTTAAAAGCCTAATAGTGGGTAATTTCCTTCCCCTCACTGTTGATCGTAAGCAGAACCCCCACAGCAGCTGGAGGCGTTCCCTGCAGGTAGGTGTGAGTGCTGGTTTTGGTCCAGGCAGGTAAAATCCTCCAGGCTTTGGGGATTTGGGCACACTGCGAGCCCTCATCTCCCTTGGGATGTCCCCGTGCCCACCTCGTAAACGTAAGGAGGACTGTTCAAAATGTGTCCTCGTGCTACCTTTTGGCACCGTGGCTGAGATCTGGTAAGTGAAGGTGGAAATGGACCTCTGATTTTTGACACTTTAGCAAAGTTATAAGGCAACACCAGGATGGGATTTGGGATTTTTAAAAAACATTTTTTTCTCTGGTTCAGAATCCTTGCTTGAATCCATTTATGGCTTGTCTTCCCTGGCTGTCACGGAAAATGAAAATTTTGCCATGGCAAAGAGCTGTGATTATCATTCTGTCTGGTCCAGTGAAGGGTCGGGGTTAGAAATGAACCTGCATTACTTGTTACATGATAAATTCGGATTGCTTTTCACTTTTTTGGGCAAGTTGTAATTTAAATATTGGACAGCTGTGCAAATTGTTACATCTCCAAAGATTTAACCACATGTCAAGTGTGTACCCAGGCTGATACCACAGCTTTCCAGACCCTTTGTGGAGCTCCTATGGCAAAGGGGCCGTGTCCGCATCGCCCCGAGCTCTGAAACGGGCAGCTGGGAGCTCACTGCTTGGGCAGCACTTCTGCTTTGTCTTGGAAATGGTCAGGTGCCAAAAAGAAGCACTTTCAGAAGAGGATGTTGCCATTAAAATAAAAAGCACGGCCTGCCCAGTGCCTGTCCTAGTGCTGGCAATCGCATGTGCTGCTCCACCACCAAATTAATCTTTGTTCCTGGAGGATTTTTGCTAGCGGCTGCCTGCTGAGTATCATCCTCTTGCTCATTAACATCGTTGTTTCCTATTGTTTGGGCTTTTTCTTACACAGTGTAAACAATTTCTAGTGGTTCCTTCCCCCCTCTGCTACCAAGTAATGGCAAAGGAGAAAATTAGTAATAGCTGAAGGCTTATTTTTTATGAGGCAGGCTGAGGTTTCTGCTGAGAAATATTTCTCCTTGCCTGCTCAGTTAGGACATTAATAAAAAATTTGTCATCTCTGCAGTGTTTACACTTCTGAAAGTTTAAAGTGTGTTAAAGCTTCAGGTATTGTGTTTGCTCGTGGCTATTAGTGTAGGACAGCGCACGTGATGTCTTCCCTTTCCTGGGAAGCTCGTAATCTAGAGTAGATGATGGGAACTAGGAGTCAGAGAATCATAATCGTAGAGTGAGTTGGGTTGGAAGGGACCTTAAAAATCATCAACCCCCCATGGCAGGGGGGTTGGAACCAGGATTGGGCTCACTTCTTTGCGTTTTGGGGAAAAGCCAGTCTTTAACAGGGATGGAGGGAATGCTGTAAGGCAGAAGAGGATGAGGCAGGGAGAGGACATTGGCCAGAAGAGCCATGGGATTGTCTCTTTGCAAGAAGGTGCATTTTTTCCCCTGTTATCCTTGTAATCCCTTTAAAACAAGCTATCCAATGGAAATTCCGTTTATGCCTCACGCTGTCTGTGTGAGCATTTCCACTCTTCAAACCTGGGAGGCCTGATGAGGGACGGAGAGGTCTCAGAGGTGGATGGATTCCTCCAGATCTCATCAACGTTGCTGCAGGCTTTTTTTTTTTTTGAGGATTTTTTGTAAGGTGGCCAAGTGAATTCCCACACAGGGAACTGGAAGACCTACAGGGATATCTTATCTCATAAATGCCCAGCCACAGGAGAAGCTTTGTTTTGAGTTTGTGCTTGTCACCAAAGTCAGTCAATGTGAGAAACAAAGCCATGGGAAAACAAAGGAGCTCCTTGTTTCCTATTTTGTCTTTTGTTTTTTGCCATTGATCTGATTCCTGTTATATTTTACAGCTGCTTCTCTAGGGGAAGAGGTACAAGAATATTTTGAGTGATGAGGTAGATTATGAGGGTTAGGACTGGGGTAGTTGCGTGTTATTTCAGAAGGGTTTTATCCATTCAAAATACCTACATTAAGGTTCTTGGACAGTGCATTTACTCCTTTCTTTCCTGTTAAAACTGAAACCAAGACCTGCTGCTTGGCAGTTTGTCCAGTTGTCTTCAGGAAAGGGCAGTGAAAGCAGAATTTCCATCATTGTGCTTAATGGGTTTAATTAGGCAGGATTAGGGAGGACAGGTGGCTGGCTTTGGAATTGGTTATAACGGGTCTGAGACAACCTGGAGGGAGCTCTCCCTTTCTGCCCTGCTTTCGTTGGTGGTTGCCTACTTATTTATTTATATTGATTAAGTAGATTTGGTAAATTCTGTAGTGCATTTATACCCCAGAAGAAATTCTGTGTTTGAATGGCTGAATATGGAAAGTGAGGAACCTGGAAGCCAAATACTCACCTCGAGATGTGGTTGTGGAGGACTCTGGAGCATGGAACTGGAAATGTCCTCTGTGCCTCAGGGAAACCGGAGCTACCTCGGCACGGCATTTTTAACACAGCTAGATTTATAACAACAAACACAGACAGACCAAGATGAGAGGTGTCTTTAGCAGCACACAGACATCATAGAAGCCCAGAATTATTGGGGTTGGAAAAGCCCTTCAGGATCATCAGGTCCAACCGTCCCCCTTCCACCAATGTCACCACCAAGCCCTGTCCCCAAGCACCACGTCCAAGCTCTCCTTGAACACCCCCAGGGACGGGGACTCCCCCACCTCCCTGGGCAACCCGTCCCAAGGCCTGACCGCTCTTGCTGAGCAGAAATGTCTCCTCATTGCCAACCTGAGCCTCCCCTGGCACAACTCGAGGCCGTTCCCTCTGCTCCTGGCCCTGGTTCCCTGTGAGCAGAGGCCGCCCCCCAGCTCCCCACCCCTTCCTTTCACTGCTTCTTCCCTCACGGATCTGTCAGCTTGTGTGGCTCCCACATTTGTTTATCCTGCTACAGTTGATAACATTAACACTCGAAACAGGGTAGAGTGCAGCTCCTTGACCCCACTGTTGATGTTTCTGGCTGGCAAAGACACAAAATCCTCCAGGCTCGAGCTCAGGCTCCGACAGGTAAAGGCCTTCCCATTCCCTTGCAAGAGCCCCATGCCCTTCTCTCCTCCCTGAAAGCCCCTAAATCCTTGGGGCAGAGAGCTGCCAGTAGCTGCCTCGTTCAGCAGACAGATTTTTGGCTGTGAATGAAAGCTTTTCAGCTTCCATTTTGTCTATTGCTGTCAGTCAGCACATCCCTAGGAACAAGCCCGGTGTGCTAGGACCACCAGCGTCCAGGCTGACACAAGCCCATCAGCTGGGCACGTTTGTTTCCTTCCCCACTTGGCGAAAGTGGCTCTTCACACCATTAGAGGCATTAAATTGCCTCAGCTGGTTTCTTTGCTGAAGCAGCCCTTTGAAGCGAGTCTTTGAAGTTTCTGATAGGATCGGGGATTCGATTAGGCTACTTTTATCCTGCAGTCCCATCACGGAGAGTTTATTTGGAAGAACCTCACCGGCTATTTCGGCTCCGACAGGTATAATTGGGGCCGTTACCTGCTCAGAGAGTGGGCTTATTGAGGGAGTGGAGTCGTATGGAAGCCTAATGAAAACGAGTTCAAATGACGGTGGAATCGATCCAAATCCAGGAGGAGAAGCCCTCTTTTTTGAAAGCATCCTGTGAGGTCCACTCTGTGCTTCATCCAGAAATCTGTCTTTAGATGGCTGCTTTCAAATTGAGATCTTTAATTACCTAGAAATGCCAGGTATACAACATATTTAGCTTTATATTTTTTTTAATGTGAGTGGAAGGAAGGAGAAGGCTTTTTTAGGTCTGTCACTTTTGATCCTAACTCGCCGAGTTTTCAGCGTTCACTTTTGATGCTTCGCTGGCGCTCGAGCATACCGACGTTATGGGGTCATCCGTGGTATCAGCACAATCTCTCTGGTCAGCTTTTCGAGGCATGTCTATAGCATTAAGTCTCGAATTGGAAAGGTAATCCCCTCTGGAGGCTTGCCCTAGTCTCAGAATTACTCTCCCCTGCTCTTCGGAGCCTTTGGGTCCTGTTCCAATGTTTTTTCCCCTTTGTCAAGACAGCTTCCTTAATTGCTGTGACTGCTCGGCAGAAATCTTACTCTCCTGCCTTACAGACCTCCTTTTCTTTGATTCTCCTGTAATAAAGTAGTTCCTGGAACGTCGCCAAGCCTTTAGCCCAAAATGTCTTCGAGCTTTCATATCAACCAAGGAACAGCGCAGGCAGTTTTCTGTCCTAATCCCTCTTCTTGAAGACAAAGAAGTCGGCGCTGTCTAGACACCGGTGTTCAGAAGATTTTACTCGCTTTAACATGCAGTAATTTAAGACTGAGGGTTCCCTCTTTCTCCTTTTCATCCTGCATAAAAGTCCCCAGAGCCTCCAGTTGCTAGAAGGATGAAATCCTGCGTGCGATTTGGGAGTAGCCCCGTGCCCCTGGAGAGCAGAGTTAAGGAAACGACACGCAGTGGGTTTTGGCTGGTGGTCCTCGTGGTGTGGGGACCAAGTATTTGTGATTTAAAAGCTTTTTTTTTGTATCAAATGCTGTGTTCAGTCATGAGATACTACACAACAGGTGCCGGCTGCTCTAAAACATTTATGTTTGTATGGTTTGCCTGTTGCAGCAGCCTTTTCGGGGGTCCACATCGTACAGCTTTTGAGTGGGGGAGTGGATCCTGACACGCTGGAGCTTTTAAGAAGGAAAAGCTAAAAGCAGCTGGTTTCCTGGTCCTTTGAAATTTTCTTTCTGTTAATGGCAGGTTTTGACCTTCTTTTTCGTTGGCAGTGTTCTGCTGGCAAGTTTAGCTAATGAGAGATGATTAGGATCCTAGTTAACCTTGGACGGGGTCTAGTTATGTGATGAAGAAGAAGCCAGGTACTAAAATATTGGGAAAACTGAAGAAAAATTGCTAGGGGAGCAGAAGTTGCCTTAAGAACGTTATCCCAAGTTCTTTTTGCCCCATGTTCTCCCTTGGAGATGGATCTTTAGCTCATTTTTACTTCCCAATTTGTGTTGAAGTATGGAAATAGTGGTCTCCAAGTCAATCAAAACAGCCACTGGATTCTTTTGCAGACGTGAAATGATTTTCCCAGTTTGTCAGCCTCCCCGAGGACGGATGGATTGGATCCTTGGAGGTGCTGGTCATCCCGTTCCCACACCGAGACGTGTGTCTGGCATGAGCCTGCAAACCAGATGTGAGATGCTGAGAGGAAGAAATGCAGCTAGGTGAATGAGGTGCTGCAGTTAGGTATCATAAAAATGTAAACGGGGAGAAGACGCACAAACTTGAGACCATTTTCCATGTTATTTCAGCGCGTGCCTTTTGCCTGTCAGTATTTTTGGATATCACAGCTGGGGACAAGGAGAAACTTTGGGTTTTGTGTCTTGTACACAGCTGAGCCTGTAATTTCTAGTTGAATAAAAGACGGCGTGCTGTCAAGATTATGAGTTTAAAAAGCGAAGCGGAGCTGTACATCACTAACTGCACTTTCATTTTGTTCCGTATGTACGTAGAGCTTCGTCAGCGATATTTCTGTCCAGATTTCTCTCTCTAAAAACATCGGGTTGAGCGGTAGGGTGATGTTGGGGGAATGAATTTCTTCTAACTTTTATTGCCTGAAAGAAAAGCATTTCTTTGTGTCAAAATGGGGTGAATTTGCCTCTGAAGTTTCTTGGAATTGTGTATGTGGGAAGTCCGGACCACTAGTGTCACCTAAATACTAAAAATTTAAATGAGTGAAGTTAGGGATGATGAACAGTACCCTGAGAGTCTTGCCTGCACTGGCAATGACTTTGTTATACACACATGCTTATTATAAGATCCTTAATCAATTAGTGTATGTCTACTTTGTAAGAAACTCTACCAAGTGTTTTAGATCAAATGATGACTTTAGGGATTGTACATTGACTTTAACCTGTTCTGGGTGGTCAGAATCCTATTTATCTTGTCTTAAAGGGGGCACTAAGAAGATATTAATCTTGCTGAAGGAAGAAAAGCTAATTATAAATTAACTTCTCGAATACAGGGTCCTCCAAAAGCTGGGCAAGACAGATCTTTGACCGTAGCTTAAGCAGTGGTCTTGTTTCTGAAGGGACTTAAAAATGGTATAGGAAGGTGGTATCGCCTTGTTTATGGGCAGGTTGGATTTGAAAGGTGTTTCTTCAGCAAAAGTGCCTGGGAAGAGACTGAAAAATCCCCTTTTCATCGCATGTTGACAGTCAAATGGCTTGTTGATGGGCTGCAAGGGCTGTTTTCACAGGTGTTACTTGAGGATTATTATCTGTCAGTTCATTAAAGGCTTTGATGGGCGTTAATGAATGGATAGGATGATGTCTCTGCTCTGTTTTTTTGGGGATACTCACTTGGGGTTACTAAATACTTCGCATTTAATGTTGGTAGAAGGTGTTACAGGGATCGCAGAGTGTGTCGGCGGCTCTCCTGTTGAGCTTAAAAGGATTACAGGCATAAAACTCGCAGACTACGGAAAGCAATCGAGTGGAATGATGTGGGATAGGAAGACCACGGCCCGCATGTCACAACTGCAGCTTATTTACAGTCTCGGGCTTCCCTTAATGCCTCCTTCCACTTAGGCTCCTCCGCTGCCTGATTTACAGCCCCGGCGTGTCACCGGAGCATCCTCATCCCCGACCGACAGCGCGGAGGATCGGCGAGCTCCCCTCGGCAGCAGCCCCGCTCGCTGCCTTTCCCCAGCGTCTCGGCGTAATTCGGTTATGAATCATCGCTTTATTTGTCACGTCAAGCTCCAGCAGGACGGTTTAAAGTGCTTTTAGTCGGCAGTAATTTGAGGCACTCTGCCAAGCCGTTCAGTTGTTGTCAGAGCCGGCGCTGGCTGCAGCTGATGCGACGATAAAAAACGCGTTCAGACTGCAGATTACCGCCGTGGTGGCAGGAATGCTGTTCATTTGTACGTGTGGCAGGCAATAAGAGCTAATTAACAAGCCTATGAATTTGTTGGGTTTATCCCTCTGGGCTGCCGAGTGGGTGTAGGTATTCAAAACCGCTAATGTAGGTATTTTACTGTCTTTTGTGTTTTTAAAAATTCGTTTTCCTGAGTGGTACTTTACGCCGGGAGCGCATCACCAAAATCTGGGTCTCCGTAGTGCAATCGGAATATTTTCCACACGAGAGGAAATATGTATTAAGTTCTTTCTCCTCAAACGAAAACAATTCGTTGGGGAAAAAAAAAAATAACTTTATGGTTTTTTTTTTTTGGTACGAAGGTTTTGTGTCTGCTTGCAGGATCCCAGCTAAGTGCAACGTAGGAATCGGCTGCTGCCAATGCTTTAAAAAATGAGGATTGCGTTGGACCTGAGGCCACGGATGGCTGGAGCACCTCACCCAGGGCTTTCGGTGGGCAGTGGGATGGAAGGAAAAGCAATTCCTTCTCTCCTGACTGTTTCATTGAATGATTTTACAGCGGGGAGACGTGTGTCTGTAAAGGAAACTCAGGCGGGTGTTGCTCCTGCTGTCACCTCGCAGCTGCGGCCCTCGCCGTGCCGCACGTCCCGCGGTGGCTGCGGGCTGAGCTCCTCCTCTCTGTCACTTTGCTTCAGCTCTTTTCTTCCCTTCTTGTTAGCTTTGTCATCTCGTGTCCATCCTTTTCTAATTTCTTTCATCCCACCTGCGAAATAGGCGTGGTTTTAAAAAGAAGGAAGCCCGAACGCGAGGTTTGGATCTTGCATCGCTCAGCCCAGAATCGCCACAGCCAGGCCTATCGGCTTCTCCTTTTGCAGGAAGATAAATTTAAAGCAAGGGGGATTAAAATATAAAGGTAATGCATCTGGGAAGGGCTTTCTCACCTCTGGAAGAATTGGTTCTGGCTGGCTGGAGCGGAGCTATTTTATGATAACCAAACGTGCGCTTCAAATGCTGTCCGTTCGTGTTATCTTCTCAACGGTGACACGGCCCAATCAAAACAACAAATTTGGTATTTAGACTTGGAAATGCCTGGTATGTGATGATGATGCGTGTTTGGGTTGCTCTGTGGGGCTGTTTTCCTGCCTTACAGAGCTAAAGGAGCCGGGGCAGTTCACATTTCATGCCGAAGAATAAGGCACAGCTACGAAAATCTTCAGGCTTAGTGTCTTTGGGAGGGCAGAACTGTTAGGGAAGAAAAGTGCCTTTTTGTGGGCAGCCTGTTGAGAAAACACGGATAAAATTTTAAGGTTTAGATTGCACAACACATCCTCAATCTCCTTTTTCCCCCACCTCTCTGTGGGCAATGCAATGTGCAAGCACGTGGAGACACAGGGCAGCGAGGTGTGAGGGGCGAACCTTTGCTGCTCCTCCCCACCTCGTGAGAAGTTCAGTGCAGAAATCTGCTGATTTCTGAAAAAAAAAATCAAGTGCAATGCTTAACGTGGTTCTTTAATTGGTCCTTTGTCTGGCCACTTGAATTTTGAAGACCGAAGAAGCCCCATCAGGAGTGACCTCGGCATGAGCAGCTTCCGGGAGATCCTTTTGGGATGTTTTACTTGGTGTGTATGAGTCCTGATACTTGAGAGGTTTCACCTTTAAAATGTGTCTGCACACAGGAATTGCTTTCAGCCCCCAACCCTCTTTCTGAATCTCACAAATCACAGAATCATAGAAGCTTTTGTCCGTGGTGTTTAGGAGCGAGTTTGTCGGACCTGGAGCAAAAATTGGTTGCGTTTTATTCTTGCAGTGTGTGCTGGGCAAATAGTGGCATTTAACTTCATTTCTCATATCCTTGCTTTCAAGATACTGCTCTCATACATGGCATTTTTCTCTCAAACTAGTACAAAACCTTTTTTTTTCTTTTTTTTCGTGTGTTACACAGCCCTTCTGGTCGGCGACACTTGGCTTCCTCGTGTTGCCTTCCACGTCCTTCGTCCGCTTCTTGTCAGCGTTGCTTAACATCTCCGTGTTCAGAAAAGCAATTATTTGGGAAATTCTGTTAAAAAGAGCCTTTTGTTGTCAGAATAAGAAGCCGCCCGTGCCAAGAAGAGGTATTGCAGCATCATGTGGCAGGATTACCGTGCGTGAGCTGGAGCGGCGGCCTGAATCCCCGACCTTGTACCGGGTGCGAGGAAGGGCAGCGAGATCCAGCACCACTACGGGGACATTTTCCTGAATTCTTGGACCCCATTTGATTACAAATGATTTAATCTCTGCAAATATTGCCTTATCTCTTCCGCTCTTCCCTGGTTTTAGTGCCGCACACGAGGATCTGCTGCTCCTTCTAAGGCATCCTGGAGCACCTTGCTGAGCCCCTTTTGGCAGCACAAAAATCTGATGTTTAATGCTCGACTGTCTCCAGCTTAGCTGCTTCCTAATCCCTTTTCCTCATATCCTTAACTTTAATTTTTAGCGGTGTCTTGCTAGGGCTTTTCTTGGTATCTTTTTGAGGTCACCCTCCCGCCCCTCCACTTCTGGGCTCTTTAGTTATTTCTCATTGCCACAATCAAGGGATTTTGTCGGAGCTATTTTGCTTCCCTCGCTGTGTCTCTTTATGTGAGTGTCGTAGGGCCGTGCCTCGTTACAGCCACGTCGCTTCCCGCGAAATAAGACGTTGGGTAATTCCCTGATAATCCTTAATACTCTTACTGAAGACAAATACAAGTCTTCTGTTGTTATGTAATGAGTGATTTGAAGAAGACAGCATATTTTTATAAATATTTTGGAGAGGTCGTGCTATTTTTTTCCTGATTTTTTTTTTCCATGAACAATTGTTGGATTTACTGACTTTTCTCTAGTCTGTGTTTATTCCTCCCATCTTGCATTTCTCCAGTAGCTCCTTGGTGATGCCTAATCTTCCTGTACTTGAAAAATAATAGATATGGAGTAGATTTCTAGATTGTTCTTTGCTTGGTTTGGATTTTGACGGGTTTGCTTCCCATATTCTTGTATTTTAGTGAGCTTTCTCCTCCCTCTGGAGGCTCTGGTGCAGGATCTCCTCAGACAGACAGCAGAGCCTGTTGTCCCTTCATTTTCTCACCTTTTGACTTAGGGCTCTTCAGTGCTATTATCCTTATTTTAAAATCCTCCTCCAAATGAGTGCATCACATTTCCAGGTCACAGAACCGACAGTCGTGGCTTCCGTGACACCGTGGCTGTCACCGCTCGGTGGCCGTAGCTGTTTCTCAAATCCAATCTCGTAATTTGTGGTGGTTCTGGACACGAGATGAAAGTGGCCTCGATTCTTTAATGCAGCAGAAATTGCTGTTTCAAGAAACACTGCTGAAGTAACTCAGAATTTGCTGCTCTGACCTCTGCTGGGACAGCTGATACCGTTCACCTCGTCCCACGTAAACCCAATCAGATCTTGTGCAAAGAGGAGGTTTTGCCAGACCTTACAGAGTCACAGAACCACTGAATGGTTTAGGTTGGAAAGAACCTCAAAGCCCACCTAATTTCAGCCCCTGATGTGGTCATGGGCCCAGGGAATTACCCGCACGTGTCAGTACTGCAGGCATCCTTCACTGGGAGCGATGGTTGCAATACGTGAGGTCTTGGGGACAGCGCTCAGCAGGCTGCAAACTCAGCCACAAGTCATGGCTTCAGAGGCATGGAGGGGGAAAAGGGCTTCTGGATTAAAAGATTATTACCTTTTTTAAAGAAAAAAATGTTAAAATTTAGTTTTGAATTGAAAGGTTTTGAAATGGAGGCACTTTATCTTGCTTCACACTCAAAAAGCCTCATGCACAAGCATCGAATAAAGGTGGTTGTGGGGATCAGAAAGATACACATGAGATGGTTTTGATGGTAAATGAGTGATATTATAAGACATAACAACACAAGTTGTGTTGTAAAACTGTGACCTGATGTGTCTCTTGTCTCAAAGACCTTGCAAACAGCTTCAGCTGCAGTTTTTCCTTGTCCTGAATAGCCTTTCACTCTTGACAGTAAGGATCTGAATTTCTGTTTGTTATCAGGATTTGCAGTGCTCAGCCCTCTGTTCTCATATTAAAGATAGTTCTTGCTATCGAAAGCTACATAACAAATCCAGAAAAAGCAAGGAGTGTACGATATTTCCAACTTAGGAGCAGCACACGGTGCTTTAATGGTAGAAGTGATGTCTTTCAGATACGTTGCAGCGAGAGCTGGAACATTTTTTTTTCCTTCTTCTTTTCCTACTCATCCAGAAACACTTGGAAACAAGAAATTCCACTTATGATTCGTGTCGATTGCTGTTTTCTTCTAGTGTGAGGAGGAAAGAGTTTCCACTTACATCCTCCCAATATCTCGCAGGGACGTGGAGCAGGTTTCCATCCGCTGCTCATGGCCAGGGAGGAAACCGTGGAAGAAACATAGGGAAAGCTGGGGAAAGAAAAGGAAAATCTTAAAGCATGCACTGTGATGTAGCTAAAAGCTCCTCATTTTTCGTGTGGCAGTGATGGGAAGGAGTAAAGCAGTCCTTGTGCTGGGTCCCACTGCCAGAGGTGTGTCGGTGCAGAGAGTTTTTGCTTTAGGCTGGGGAAATACCTTACAGCTGATAAAACGCCGGGCTGCGGGATGTTGTGATGTCTTCTGTAGCCATGTCAGTTGTTAATGTGTGTATTTGTAATGTTTTTAATAACAGAAGTGTCTTGGGGAACGAGGTCTTTCGGCCAGACTGGTTGTACAAAGAGATAAGGTCGGTACGAGGCACTGAATGTGCTAAAAGCAGAAATATGCCCATCCTTCCTATTTTTGAACCTGGAAAAAATTCAGTAATCTGGGTGGTCTACAGCTGGTTGTAACTGCCTAAACCTTTTTTTTTTTTAATTTAAAGTAAAAGAAATTTCCAAAATATGGAGGCCAAACGTTATTTTCCCTTAAGTATCATGTTCTCTTAAGCCCTGCTAAGTGATGGTCCATTGGCAGCGCAAGGACTAATTTCATGACTCAGAGCTACCAATGCAAACAGAATGTCTGCAGGATCAGGTTTTAAAAAACGATCCTAGCGAGGTGTCTAGCTATTAAAACAGCACATGAATATTTAAAAAAATAATCAGTAGAATGGGTTTTGGGGGCTCCCTTTTCCCCAGAGCTGTTAAATCCCTCTCCCAAAGTGTCTGTAAGCTCTCTGTGGTTCAGATCACCTTCCAAAAGGGGAACTGTCGGATCAGATTTTCCTTCTGCAGGATCCTGTTAACAACTGGAAGCCCTTTGGAGTTTCCTGGTGGCAATGCTGCAAGATGCGTGCCTGGCAGAGGGACCCAGCAACCTCCGGCCTTGGACAGCCGGAATAGTGAAAAGGCATAAATAAATTTGTTCTTGAGATCCCATTTAAAATCTGGTTTAGGCAATTTTAATCTCTAACTCATTCTGCTGTTAAAATTTGATTATGAATAGGTAAATTCCGCATAAGGAATCCAATTTTCTTCGAGTTCTGCATTACACAAGTTGCTGGACTTAAGCCGAAGACTTAATATTATAGGCTACGTTTATGAATTATTTTAAAAACATTAATTTGCGTAGATTGCACTTAGTGTCTTTCAGAAAAACGGAATCGCACACCCCCTGCCTCCAGCTGGGCCTATCTATGATTAAACAAACGCAAAAGTGGGATTCAGGCTTTTGGGAAGATGTGCTTGCCAGACTCTCAAGTGAATTGCCAACAGCAGCTTTGGGATGGAAATTAGTCACGCGCTTGCGGTCTGGTTGTGGGGATGGGTAAATGAAAGGGAATTTCAGTCGTGTTGTCTATTTTTCTGGTAGTTTGTATGAAATGGGCATCTAGTGAACATTAAATTGCCAGCTTAGGACTCCTTTGTGTGTTTTGTGTTGCTGGAGCTTCAGGATGATTTACTTCTTGATATAAAATTGGACATTGAAATATGGTGGCGGTGGTCGAAACGTACGACGATTACTCATCAGCGGGACTGGTTTCGTCCTAGAAAACATCACCTATTTATTTTGCTCAAACCTCTGTCTAATCCTTTGGAAGTTTTTGGGGTTTGACTGCACGAGAGCTGTTGTATCTATGCTGCACAGCCACGATCAGCAGCACTGGGCGTCCTGGCGCGGCGGTGACCGCTTCGAAGCCGCACTGAGCCAACATCTCCGTGAACACACAGAAACCTTGTACTGCCGAGGGTGCCGTCTGGGAGGTAATGTGGAAATTTTAGTTAACGGTGATCATTCAGAGCAAATTCCAGTAAAGCCTTGAAAATCCCGAGCCCTTTCTCAGATTACAGCTGGTTTCTGAAATTGGGAACGGGAGAATTATGCTTTTGGCTGAATTTGTCTTCTAGTTGTATTAAAGCTTTCTTTAGTGTGTGTTTTAGAATCTTAGACTCGTGGCAAATCCTGAGTTGGAAGGGACCCACGAGGATCAGCACAGTTACTTGCAGATGACTCAAATGCACAGAGACCAGAGCCAAAAAAAATCCTCAGGTCCACTGCTCCTGGGAGCCTGTTCCAGTGCCCGACCACCTTTCAGTGAAGAACCTTTTCCTTACATCCAATCCAATTTTGCTCATATTTTTTCTACTCTGCCAGTCTTGGAGAACCAAGATTACTATGAAGAGAATAAGAATTAATTGCATAATGATTGCATTAATATTATACACAAGAGCCTCTGTCTTCATTGATGCTGGAACACCAAGCAGACAGGCCACAAGCAACCTAAGGCAGCTTTGAAGTTGTCCCTCATGGGGTTGGGGGGTAAGAGAGGACCACTGCCCGAGGTCCCTTCCATCCTGAATTATTCTGTGAGTCTTGATCCAAACAGAATTATTCACTAAGCTCTTGTTTGTATCTCTGCAGCCAGGTTGGAGATGGCAGCACGGGTTTACCCGCCGGACTTTTATCGACTGTCGATGTTGAACGCGTGTCTGCATCTGATGGACGGGAGGGATGGGTGCCTTGGCTCTTGGGTTGCAGAATGGACTTGTGCTAGCAATTCAAGTTTTATCTGTGAGGACGTGACCCCTGTTTTTCCTCAGTCTCAGTCCATGTAGTGCTGCTCTTCAGCAGTACCCCAGTTTGTTCCCAGTGGTGGCTGTATTTTAGAAAAGCAGTAATTCCGTCTATGGGCCAAAACTTCGGGGTTTTGAATAAAATAAAGGAAAAAAAATTGACATACTCAGCACTTAAATGCTTCCTGTTTGCCAAACGTGCTTCTCTTCCACAATGGTTAAATATCCTATTAATGAGGAATAACTGACTCCGTTGTTAATGTTAGAATATGTCGGTGGTTGAATGGGTGCAATCCGTTTGGCAGTCGTAGAGCCTGCTGCCTTGAATAGTCTCAGCTCTTTATTACAGGTCGTCTGAAAGCGGTTCATCCGAAGTAATTTAGTTGTGATATGACCTGGCTAGTCTCAAAATGACACTTCCAAAGAAGTTGCCAAATAGAGCCATCTGTTTTCTTATACTCTAATTGCTCATTCAGCCCAAACAGCTCAGCAGATCTAAGAAACCAGTTAGCGGGGAGGGCCAAGTGTTGATGGGCTGTTCTGAAGCTCTCTCCGTATGAATTAGGACTCCTTGTCAGGAGCTCAAATCCAGAGCCTTAGAGTCCTTTCCTTTATTTTTTTTTAATACCTCCCGACTTATCTGGTTGTGCTTCTGTTCACATCGCCTGTTCCTCTCCACAGATGAGGCCACTGGGTTTTATTGCCTCCCCTGCTCTTAGAGAAGTGACCTTTAAATTGCTTTTCCGTCGGCTTTCTGGGCACTGCCAGCCTCCTCTGAAATGATGTTGTGAAGCCTCAATTTGTGAGGCTTTCAACCTCTTCCTTAGGCCCTACATGCATTGTGGCGTGTATTGAGGGGTGTTTTAGAAAGGGCAAAACCCCCATGCAATGCCGTGCTTTGTAATAGCACCGATGCTGGCGTCCCTGTATAGGTGATGGGTTGCAAGAAAAGGCACCTCCCGAGGCAGGGACCCTGTGGTGCCCAGAAGCCGTGGGGGCTCTCAGCGGGCTCTCCTGTTACCACAGGCAGAAAGAGGGATTAAAACTCCCCACATTTCATTTTAATTCCTCTCAAAGCAGGGGAGGGCAGGACAAGGTGCAGCAGGCAGCCCCAGGGATCCCCCACGTGCTGCGGGGTTGCTCATGAGGCCTCTTTGTTTTTTTCTGTCCCAAATTAGGCCTCGGCCTGTCGCTCCTTGCTGTGCAATGTTTAATCTTTCCTTTCTTTCTTCTGGGAACAAAGTTCAGTGCTATTTTTTTCCACATTGTGCAACATTTGGTGCAGTTTTGGGTGCCGTCAGAAGCGATCGATCAGACTTGAACCGAGGCTTCATGGCCCTCCCGGCGGGACAAATGTTGTGGGAGCAACTCGCTGCAAGAGGCTTTAATCCAGCAGAAGCCCCCAGGGATGCCACAGCAGAGGCTGACAGCACTTCTTGAGGACATTTTGGTGTGAAGGGAAGCACCGAGGGGGAGAAGAAAGGTGGAGGTACTCAGGACAGGCCTCCCGAAAGGAGGTGGTGGGCAGCAGGCCACCTGCCCCACGCCGCCTCAGGTGTGACATTTAAACCGAGCCAAAAGGGCTAAAGAAGAGTTGTTCACTCAGGATATTGTCATGGTTGTGCTTTTAGCGAATGCCCTCCTCCCCTGTGCACGAAATTCCTGTTGCAGACTGCTCTCAAAGCTTTGTTTCGTGACGCAGTCTCTTCTTTGGAAGGGATTTGCTCAGGTCTGGGGGCATCTGCCCATGCTTGTGTCTGTTATGAGTGGAAAAGGTGTCTCCTTCCACTGAGCAAGTGCTGTTAGCACAAATATTGGGATACCATAGTACATACACCCTCCTGCCACGTCTGAAGGCTGTATATCTATGAAGTCCCGTGTCAGATAGGGAATGTGAGTGATCTTGATGGCTCTTTGCTACAAGAACTGGGGGACGTTGAGTAAAACTGGCAGCAGTCTCCTTAGAAAATGGAGTAGGTCTTTACATACGTGCAGTTTAATTCATAGCCATTGTGAGTTGTGGAGGATAACAGCTTTACATAGGTTAATAGGCAGTGAGAAAAAAATTATAGGAAAGATCTTTGTGGGCTGCCAAATCCCTTCTTTCTCAGGGCGTCTGTGAAGATCACTTTGCCAGAGGTGAGGGGCATCATGGCACACTCGTCCTTTCCACATCTCCTTCCCTGCTCATGTGCCTGGCCTCTGTTGGAGAGAGGATGCTGTTTACTGGACTTATGGTGTCTGATTTCCTTGTTCAGAGCATTCCTAGATGTTTGTGCTCCCGTTATCCTAGTCCTGGGGTTCATCAGGAGCAGACACAGTTCTTCATCGAGCTCTCCTTGAGGATGCTCAGCCCTGTTGCTTCAGGTTGCCTTAATGAAGTCCGTGACTTCCATGGCCTCCAGAGCCTCTGTGTGGCTGGAGCTGGATGGGAGCAGCAGCAGACTTGGTGCTGCACTCCTGGACATCACTGCAGTTACCGTCTTGTGTTTAGTTATCCCCCAGCTCACTGATGGATTTTGGTTAGGATACTATTTCTTGAGCAGCCTCAGCCCTTGTTAGGAGCTCCTCCAGGCTGCACCTGGGCACCAGGGCCCTGGAAACCTGGTGTGGGTGCCTGAAAGCAAGACTTTGGTATGAGGTCAAGCTACATCCTTCTCCTGTACCACAACACTGCTTGTGTGCTTGAAGTACAACGCCTGCAAGATCAGACGTGGACCAAAATGAAACACCTGAAAGTGCAAATCAAAATGGAGTCTGAGCTCCTGCTGCTGCCTGATACAGCCTATTGCTTGTCCAGGAGAATTGCTGGCATTCTCGGCAGTCATTATTATTATTTTTTTTTTCTTAAAACCTTGTTCTACTGCTCAGAAATCATACCTGTGTTATAACAGAAAGCAGTAAGGACGTTATTTGTGTCTCTCAGTTTCTGCTTTCTGAGCTCATCGTTTTCCCTGCAGCTCAGGCTGTAGCCGCCGGGAGCCCAGGTCCATTTCATTCCCTTTTGATGTGTCTTTTCTTTCAGCTCAATCTCGGACTCAAACAGCGGTTTTGAAATTTTCACCTGAACAAAGGGAAAACGGACGCGTTTCTTGAAAAACAATGTGAAAGACGTTTCCTCCCAAGCTCCCCAAATGCAGGACTGATCCAGCCATTTCCAAACACAGAGCTTTGGGACGAGGGAGGCAGGGGCAGCGGGTCGGTTGTTCAGTTATTGTGCTGAGATGGATTTAAGCCTGGTTCCTGGAGCTGTCTGTATAATTCCTCTTGCAGTCTTTCTTTCCTGGAGGCAGTGAAGGAGCTGTGGGATGTGCAGGGCATTCTCTGCTTGAAGAATATGGAAGACGGGTGGCAGGGATATGGTAAGAGGCCCCCTTATCACCTGCAGTAGCTCCAGGAGCTGACAGATGTATCTCAGCCCAACAGGAGCTGCTGATTTTTTTAAGGCTGCTCGAGAGCTCTGCTTGCTGCAGGAGGCTGCGAGTTGGTTTTTCTGAGGCTGCTTTGTCACTGCTCTGCTTCTGAGCTCCCCCATGTCGCAGGTAAAACAGTGGCTGATGCTGTGCAACAAGGCGTCTGTCCTTGACGGGATGCAGCGCAGCTGCTGAGACGCTGGAGTGGAAATTGGATTAGTTTCTTCCCAGTTTAAAAGGAAAATGATTCAGTCCTTTGGCAATGGTTTTGCCAAACTACAAGTTTGTACTCCCAGACAGATTTGATATGTGCCCTCCTGGTGATGCTAAATGGTGTCTGTGGCCCATGGGGTGGGTTTGTTGTGTGATGAGTGACTGATCACTTTCTGGATCTTGAGATTCTCCAAGAATATGTGGGGTTGGAAGAAAAACTGGCTGTCTGGGAAGCTCCAACCCTCCTTGTTTGGCCTCTTCTGCCAACTTCAGTCATCTTCCCTGTAAGCCTGTTAACCCTCAGGGAGACTGAGTTTCCCTTGAACAGAGAAACTCTCCCACGGTATCCTCATTTTATTCCCAAACTGCTCATACCCCTTTTCAGGAGGTGCACGACCTCCTTACAGGGTGTTTGCCAGCTTTAAGCCTTGAAGGATCTGTTAATACCACAGGTACAAAGCTCGGCAGAGCTTTAGCTGGGACTCTGTGGAGCTCCAGGTGTCTGCTACGAGTATGTCTGTAAGGAATTGCCTCTTTTATCATATTCCACGTGCTCTTAACATCTTTTGCAAAAAAACCTTCCCTATCTCAGAATTAAAGGCACCTCTGGGAACTAAACCTAGATCCCCTACAACAGTGGCATTTTAACCTTAAATCTTCCTTTTTCTGTATCTTTTCTGACAGAGGTGGAACTTCTACCTCAGAAGGAGGTACCTGACCGTAGATTTTACGGCAAGGCCATTTGGATGGTAACGTGCGTGTTATTACCTGCAGCTGGCCACCCCCGCTGTATATAGGAACAGGGGAAGGTAATCCCATTTGTCATAGCTGCAGCTCAATGCTTGAGAGGTGAAGCCTCTCCTTTCAGCTGGACAGGGCTTGCAGGATGAGTGGGAGGAGGTTGCAATGTTTGTGTTCGTTATTTTGCATTTTTCACTTGCAGATCTGCTAGCTAAAAGGATAACGCTGGTGCTCCGTCACAGGGATAGTCTAGGAGAGGACTCTCTAAGGTGGTTTCTGTCCTTTGGACTGCAGGTATCATTTCCTTCCCTGTGCTTTGACCGAGTCATCTCTCCGTTTACATGCCTCCTGCTGGCTTTTCACACACAGCACTTTGCAGTCTCTGTGCCCTGTGCATTTTTTCTCATTTTGTGGTGGAGGCTGCTGTCCATCTCCAGTTATCCTTTGATGGCAGCCCTCCTCCTCCTCCCTCACCATGTGATTTCTCCAAGCACGTGCTGAAAAGAGCTACCTGTAAACACCTGCATAACTGCTGCTCCTCCTCCTCCTTGCTGAGAACATACCCCTGTCTGTGATGCTTGTCAGAGCCTTTGCAAGCGATGGTGCCGGTGCACGATGATTAATGCTGGTTGTGATCCCCGGAGCCGCCTTGTTTTACACTTGGCTACTGCCTCCTGTAAAGCTGGGACGTGCTTTGTGTGTGACAGCTGTCACAGCGCTCCAGAACTGGGATGCGTGGCACTCGGCTAACGCAAACTCAAATAAGTGCAATTTGCTTTGCTTTTCATGCCTTGTTTAATAATCAGTGCAAGTCCGCAGTTCAGCAAGTGAAAAGTTTCGCAGCATCAGATCCAAATTGAAAATATTCATAAGCTTGTAGCAAAGCCCTCTAAAAGAAATGGCTGAGCTCTGCTTTAAAAATTGCAGAAACCAGACTGCTCCTAATGGGGTAGTTTATTTTGGGAGACAGATTAAAAGGCACGCCGATGATGGGACATGAGTTATTTCAGGGCAATGCTGAGAGGAGAAATTGCGCTTGTTGTCTTCCTACTGCATCCAGCTCTGGAATTGCTTTTATGGTGGTGAGATACCTGCACTTGGAGGGCTGCTGGTCCTGCCAGCCAAAGGATCTGGAAGATTGGAGCTGGAAAAATGAGCCTTTGTTCTGAAAGTCCACGGATCCATAATGATTCATCTTCAGCTTGTTTGCAGTTTAGGGAGCAGAAGAAGGCCTTGACAGTTGCTGACAGCGAGCGTGGGTGAGCTGCCGAGGCGCACTCAGTTGTGTTCTTTTGCCTCAATTACAGGGAGACTTTCCTAGGTCTCCCCACTGATCAACTTTAATGGGTTCAATAGGTTTTGAGAGACTTGAAGACCTCATATGTAGCATGACTTCTTCTCAGCCAAACAGTAGAGTGCAGTAATGTCTCCATCAGACCTGTAGCTCCCAGGTAAACCAATGCACATGCTTCACAGAGCTCTGTACTCTTAATTTATTGCGTGTTTTCCCCCCAAAAGGAAAACATGACATGATTAAATCAGTCCCAGTTCTTGGGACTACAACTACTCCTTCCAAACTACATTTGGAAGCTTTTGATTAACCTGAATCCTTTGGATCGGTCACTGATGGGTCTGCCAGGAACTTGTACCTGAAGGTCATTCCTAAATGATTCTGTGGTTGTATGAAGTCTCCAACCTGTCAGGACATAAATAGGACATGGGACATGGACAAACAGGACACGGACTTAACCAAATCCCATCAAAGCCACCCTAACGAGTCAGGTGGGAACTTCAGCCACCCTGGCAGCCATTTCTATGCTAGCACAAGCTTTGAAGAAACTACCAGCAGGTCAAAAACACATTCTGATGGTAAAAGAGACACATCCCTGTCCATCCCTAATGCAGGGGAGCTAGAGATAGCCAGGGATAGCTGCCAAGCCTTAGGACCGTGGTGGACGAGACGCGTGCGTGCTGTGAATCTCCTGCTTCTGCTGAGCTCAGCAAGAGACGCGTGTCTCGGACGGCGAGGCGCCGTTAAGCACTCGTGAAAGGGGCTGTGGGAGCAGACCTCGAGTTAACAAAACTACAGCAAATTAAGATGTACGACTGCGAAGGGTCTGGTGTCGGGAAAGCAGCGATGCGTGGCTTCACTTTTTTTTTTTTTTTTTTTTTTTCGGAGCGCCGTAATTAACAGCCGGAGAATTGAGTTACAGTTTGTCAAAGTCGCGCGGGGTAAGAAGCACGGAGAGCAGGCCTGGAGAGCATGCAGGGAAAGAGGTTTGCAGGAGATTATCTGACATCGTGGGCTGCTTCACGGCTGCCTGCTCCTACCTGAAAAGGTCAAAGCCAGCCTGACGGCTACGGACACGCTTCTTTTGCGAGCCCCGTCTTTTGGGGAATCCGGGGAGTTCCTATAAACTTTTCTTGATGGATACTTCAAAGACCTTTCTGTAACACTCCTTCTTCAGCCTCGTTACCTCTGGAAGAATGAAACACCAGAGTTTGTGCTGCCTTCATCTGAAACCTTAATCTGTGAAAAACCACCAAAGAGCCTTTAAAGAAATGCAGCAAGCAAGAAGCCTTTTCAAGTGAAGTAAGTTCTAAATACTGGACTACAAGATTAGAAATAATCGTATTTTTATTTTTTTTTAATTTCATTTTGTGTTTAACAAAGGTCCTCTTCAGCCTTCAGTGTTTCATTAGCTTTGCAAGCTAGTGAGCCCACAGTTTTTCCTACTGTGTTAAATTCCTTAAGACTACGTCTTTCTCTCCACGTTCAAGATGGAATTTCCCTTTTATCCTCTTTAGTATTTCATTAACCTATTTCGGGAGTGATGCTCCTGGATTTATACCAAGTGGAGCTGCCGTGACTCAGCTGTGTCTGTGCCAGGTTTTGGACTCGGAGATCCACGAGTCCAAAAAATGCTTCTAATCCAGTCCACTTGTGCTCCCCCATGAGCGTTCTTTATCTTTAAGTGTCTTTGCTGTTGATCACGGCGTTTTCAAGACTGTCACAATATTTTAGAGCTCGTCCATCACGAGAAGAGTTCAGCACCGGCGATTCGCAGAACCCGCTTCGCCATTGGAATTTCATGAAGCCCTCACCTGGCATTTTAATAACACAAATGTCAGATTTGGATCCAGAGGGTGGTAGGTGAGTTGTTCCCATTCTCTAGGGAAATTCTCCTCCTCCACATCTCACCCGTGGAGGGAAGTTCATCACAGCCACATCCACGGGCTGTCTGCTTTGGAACTCCATCGCGGGTTTGGTGACGGTTCCTGTCTCAGCAGGAAGGATCTTCCCCAGGGTATGAAGTTATTTTCCAATTTTTATGTCTTTATTTTGAGGGCAGGGTGAATTTAACACTGAAATCCTCAGCGGTGGCTGACCTAGAGGTGTGGAAGCTACGAGGTGCTCCTGGTGTTGTGCAGAATCCGGGCAGGATCGCGGCGCTTTCCTCCCCGCTGACCTCAGCCCTGCCTGCGTGCTCTGCTTTAACTGCCACTAAAGGGGCAATTACTGCCCGTCGCGGATGCGAGCAGCTATTTACTGAGATCTAGGCTGAAATCATTAACTCATTTCACAGCCTGGTCGATAGCCATGAGATGGAGAGGAGCGGGCTCTGCGCGATGCGACACCAGTGCAGAGGGACAGATCCTCACGGGAAGCTGCCTGTTGGTGATGTCAGCTCAGGTTTGAGCAGTGGTACAGGGGCCAGAGAATATTTTTGCCTCTCGTTTTGCCAAGAACTGGTGGCACAGACTAAGCAGCTCGCTTTCACGTTACGTTTTCTGCGTCCTTCCTCCCCTCGATGTCTGCAGAAGGCTTTCAAAATCAGACGGCGACGGTGAGTTGCGAATCAGGAGCTCAGCGTTTGTCGTTCCAGCAGAAGGAGATTGCAACCCGGGGTCAGCAGATAGCTGCACGCCCCAGCTCCTGCTGCAGAGAGGTTGCTGCTGGAACGGTCGAGAGGGAGAGGAGCACGTGGCATCACCCACCTGCTGTTCTGCTGGGTTCCTTCTCCAAGGTTCCTTCCTCAAAAGACGTTTCGCCTCTGCCGAGATTTCGCATCCTTCTATGAAAACGAGAGGAGCTTTTGCCTCTCTGCAGAACGCAATCCTTCAAAAAACGTCACTCCTCCTCTTCTGTGTTGCACCTTTCCTTCTCTTTCAGCCGGTGACAGGCAGTTTGCACCAGATGAAAACGCAGCCGAGGTGCGGGCGTGTGCTTCGTCTTTTTTGCCGACACTTTCGGTGTAGGCTGCTGGGAACAAAGGAGGGATGTGAGACCACTGAGCATCGCTGGCAGCCTCGCCAGAAAGTGGAAAAGGCCTGGCTCATCCACGCTAGTCTGAAATACCTGCGGTTTTGTATGCACCCAGCGTGGTGGCACGGTAATTTGGAAACGAATAGCGCTAGCTGGGGGAAACCTGGGCTTCCTCTGCAAAGTGCTTTAACGCCAAAGGAACGCGTTCAGCTAATTGCTTGCCTGTGGCAAACAGATTGCCTGAGGGTGAAGCAGAAGCGCCACTCCTAGAAAGCTTCCTAATTACATCGACGTAGCCTTCAGCCACGTTGGAAGGCAAATTATTATTTTTTTTATTTCTTCTTTCTGCAGAAAGTGATGGGGTGCCGGCAGCCGCGGCACGAAGCACCCGGCGTCGAGCACCTTCCCCTGTAATTTGGGGGCGTTGGAGGGGACCCCTTCACCCCAGGAAATTTATACCTGTGATACCCCACGGCGTTTCATTTGCTGTGCTCCGGCTCCTCAACACGTGTCCTGCTCTATTGAAACGTTTTAACGTATCCAAAGAAATCCGTGTTACGAATTGAAAAGTAATAGCTAGGGTATTTCAAAGTTAGTGAAAGAAATCTGTTTGGGGAGGGGAAAAAAGAAAAGGAAAGAAAGAAAGAAAGAAAGAAAGAAAGGGGAGACTTTGGAGAAATGTCTTGCTGTGTAATGCTGGCTCTTTATGAAGTGTATATTCCCAGGCTCTCCAGATTGCAGAGGTCATGATTACTCTCACAATTTGCCCTCCTCTTCTTTCCATCAAGGACATTTTTTCCCCGCGTTGCCTGGCAATTCATGTGCAGATCTCTCAGGTCCTGCCCTGTGCTCTGCCTCTGTTTTCTGTGCTGGTCACACTGCCAGCACCTCCAGACTGGCCTGCCCGAGGATGCGCAATTCTGGCTTGCTAACGGGACCTGCTGCCTGCTGGGCTATGGGGGATTTTGCTACTTTTCCTACAGTTCAGAGATCACAGCTCCTTATTAGCTCTCCAGAGGTCTGTCTTCCTAGGAAGCTGTCTGTTAAACCTGAATTGCCTGGGAACTGAAAGCAGGAACCCGATTTCTGTTGTTTTTAAGGAAAAAAAAGCGCACCCCACCCGACGTTTCTCAAAACGCTGCCTTGGAGTATCGAGCTCAGGCTCTGAGCATGCAGAGACGAGCGTGCGAGCTCATCAAAAAGGGATTGGAGATGGAATCAGAAAAATAAAAGTCCCCTGCCAGGCTGTGCTTTTCATCCCAGGTAACTTGAGTAGGTGGCATGCACCTGTCGGGTGATTGATGCAGTTAATTTAAGACGTGAACTGAATTGTTTTGAAGAACGATGGCAAAAAGCTTGTTATGTGCAGAGATGTTTTTATCAGCCTGAAAAGAAATGTCTCAAATCGGTTGCAAATTAAGGGCCTGATTTCTCCCTCCCCCTCAGAAAAAAATTGCATAAATAAGGGGTGTGCATCTCTAAGTCATGCAGTCAGCTTTGTCTGATGCGCCCGGATCTTTGCAGAATGCACACGAATCTTAGCTCCGAACAGTTTTTAAGGTAAAAAAACTCCTTTTTGCACATCCATTTGTGCAAAACCAGCTGGGGAATGCACCTGAGCATGCCAAGGAGCATGTCTACAGCCAAGTGTAAAATGGCAGCAGTACTTAATTCTGGGCACAGTTAATTAGAGGTTGCAGATAACACCTCCTGTGCGTATCTATTTGGACATGCACAGGCGCTGGATTTGGGATGGAGATCAAACCACTGCTGTGTCCATGCACAAGGCAGTGGACAGCACATGCTTTGGTGTCTTACAGCTGATATGTTATTTCTGGTATGGAGACTTAGCTAGATGCACAAGTTTAATGTCACTGTATTTCAGAGAAGACGTATTTTACATTCTGTCTTCAGCCAAACTTTTGCCTTTGCACCTGTAATAACATGGAAATGATACTAAAAATGCAGGAAGCTTAGGCAAGCTTACAATTAAACAGATTCTGTAGACAGTCAGAGCTGTGGTGGCAGCATGTGTGTAAGATTTTGGGTAATCTGTTGACCGTAGATGACCTATAAAAACCAAATTCACTGAATCGGTAAAATAAAAAAATTGATTTCTTTATCATAACTAATAGCATGCAATTAAGCCGTCGTGTGGCAGATTAAAACTTTCAGACTTTTTTTTTTGTCCATAGCATCAAAGGGGCACCAATAGATCAAAAATCAGATTTTTATCACTGCTCTGGTGAAAGGCGTTGTAGCGGCATCCTCCGGCATCCTTCGAGCCCGAGCAAATGTGAATGTCAGCTTCGTGAATTAAGGTGATAGCATCTTTGCTGGATGCCCTCCTAGTGTTGCATCATCCTTTGACGAGTGAACGTGTTGACTTTTTTTAGTATTTTATCAAAAAATTCAATATTTGCACCTGAAACCTCTGCTTCACTCTTTGACACCGAGTGCGTCGCCCCGTTGGATTTGCCGGGGTATCCCACTGCTCACCTTGAAACCAACCACCACAGGTCTGGTTTTTTATTGCCTACGTTTGGATCCCCAAGCCCTGATTATCCGAGTGCTTCCACATCTCCTCGGCCTTCCACACAGGGGGAATCCACTTGAGGCCAATGGAAATGCGTGCGTGTGAAGGCAAATATTTGCTTAGCTGCCTTGGGACAGCAGCCGACAAGTCAGCGTTTCCTTTTCAGCATTTCTGAGAGGCCTGAGCGACTTTTTTTTTGGTTCAAAGCATGAATGCACTGTCATTTTAAGAAAAAAAGTTAATGACTACTTGTCTCTTTCTTTCTGCCGTGCCATTCAGTCCCCAAACTAGCTTGTATCCCCCCCAGATGGGAAACAGGAAAGCAAAACTGGGCTGTCTGGCCAGCCCTTGTTGAATCAAGTCTTTTTTTTTAAAAAAACTAAGAGTGCTGATATAAACTGCGAGCCATAAGCTCCTTCAGACTTCATTGAATCTCTTCCCACTCTTTAGTTTGGGAAGGAAAATCCGGAAACCTATGAAGAGCGTTAATTGTTGACTTGCTGTGGCCTTTCATCCCTCTTCTTTGTGTCGGCTGTGAAAGCGCGCCTGGCGCTGGCCTCCTGCGCCGGATATATTCACTGGAAACCTGAATGACTATTCAGGTGAATAAAAGCCCTGCAAAATCCTCTGGAATGGCAGGCTGAAAACGAACTTGGCTCTTGCAGGGATTATGAAACGAATATTGGGGTTGACTGCGTACTGCGCGCGTCGTGCGGCCACGTCACGGGCTCGCCGATCCAGGTCTCCTGTCTCTCCTTGCACATGGCTACAACTAACCTTGGTAAAGTCCCTGCTGGGTGTTTGGTGTGTGTTTGGAGTGTGTTACAGCTCTGTGAACATGCGTAGCCTTCATTTCAAGTCTTCAACAGGTTGATCGTGGTCATCTGATGTTGACTTTCTTTTTCTTAAGCGGGTTACGTGCTATTTCCAAGGTACTTTTGCAGCATCTACCCACAAAGTCTTAGGTTTGCTTGATGTATTGGAAATACCAAGCAGTAAACAGGTCAGATATGATGTGCATTGGATATTTTCTACAGCAGTGATCCCCAGCAGCACTGCTTAACCTTCAAACTAAAGCAGTGCAAGCCTTCTGTGGGCAAGAGGAGCGAGCTATAGACCACCGATTTTTCCACTCCACGCTGATATTGGAGAGGTGGAGGTGGTTAAGTAAGTATTTAGCCTTTAGACAAACTAATTTATGTCGTATTTTCAATGTCAATTATCTGTATATTGATGGCTTTTAGTAATAATTGCATCTCTTTTTCACCAACTGTCCCATATGCCCATGGGAAGTAAAGCACCTGCCTCAGCCGGGCTGTGATTGCTGTAAATGCCTGATTTTCTTAGCCTGAGTTCTGTGTGTTCATCACTTGGCAGCTTTTACACGAAAAGCCCAAGGGGGTTCTTTTTTTCCAAGTGGTAACCCCTTTTGCAAAATATATCAGCCGGGTATTTGCAGTTTTCAGTAGCACCAGGCACACCAGGACCTGGGCTCTGCTCTCCTTCCTTGCACGCAGCTTCCCAAGGAATAGGAAGGGCTTCCACTCTCCTGGGCACGTTAATACTGTTCCTCTTGCCAACGCAAACTTGCAAAAAGAGGATGAGAAACAGACCTCTTGCCAAGGCTCCCTTTCCGCTGACAGATTTAGCATGTGCTCTCCTTCGTCTTGCCTGATACAGCTTTGTTTTAGAACAAAGATTGCAAAATATTGAAGGGAAAAGGAGCTGTTGCGGAGGATCGATCCCCTCTCTGTGCACAGTTCATCTTTTTTTTTTTCCCAGTCTCAATATCCTTGTCCTTGAGGAGAAAACAGAGAGGACAGGCAGGGACGTGGCATGGTGCCCACCAGGGGATGTCTCCGTTGTTCTCCTGCCCCTTGGTTTTCAGTCTCCAGCAGAGAAAGAAGCCTGTGACCATATAGCAGGACCTGGGAGAAGACCACTGGAGGGCACGGAGGAACAACCATGCCTGGAAGTCCTAAACCACACAGCCAGAACCTGCAGCACGATGGATTTCAATGCTGACCCAATAAAGCCGAGGGGATTCTGTCCTATATATTATTTATAGGACGTCTCTGCTCTTGTCTGCTTGTAATTCCAGGGATATCGTGTTTCTGGTGTTTCAACTTCGTCCTCCATTCAGAAACAACTTCAGATCTTTATCCCGTTGCAGCGTGTGGGAAGGAAAGATGTTTTCAATATTCAGGATATGGCTGGAAGGCGATTCTCCCGTACCGAGGGGAGTAATTGCTACAATCGAAGGCAGGCAATTAGTGGTAGTGGTTGGAAATTTCGGAACAAACGTAAATTAAAACACATCTTGGAGGATAACGTGACTTTTTCTGGTATTGATTTTTTTTTTTTTTTTTTTTTTAATCAGAAGTTGGTTAATACAGTTTAGTTTGAGCCAGTGGAAAAGAAAAGAAAACGCTGTATTGTAGGCTGGAGGGAAAGGAGGAGTTTTGTGCACATCCACTGCGATTTGGGTGTGTGGTTTGCAAGTGAGAGTGGATTCTTTGCCCAATCTGAGTCCACATCTCCGAAAAATGCTTAATTGCTTGAGTCACCCATATTAAAAATGATGTGCTGATGGCAGCACGTGTCATGCTCTGGAGTGTACCTGGAGCAAGTCACCCCGCTGCTCTCCTTCAGGCTTCTTCTGCAAAAAGAAGCCTGCAGGGGTGATGGATTATTTAATATATTTAAAGAGGGGAAGCTTATATTTACTAGTACATAAATTGTGTTTTACGAATATTATTTTCGAATATTATTTTCGACTAGTTTTATATCTGGCTACTAAACTGGCACTCTCTTAGGAGAAGGAGCAACGGCTGGCCGTGAGCAAGGTCTGAAACAGCTCGAGAAGTCTCAGATGAGAAAGATAACCAACAACATTATTCTGCTTTTTTTTTTTACAGTGACAGGATGAAAGTCATCACGGTGATATAGGATAGGAATTTAAAGTTTCAGTAATTTTACGGTAGGTCAAATTCCCTGCTAGGTTAACTAAAAATGTCAGATACTATTTAGGGCTTGTTTGGCATCACAGCTGATGTGGTAAGTCAATTTTCACGATCTCGGGAAGCATCTTAAAACCACACGTTTTATGGATGAGCTTACAGTATAAATAGTGATAAATGGAAATGTGGAGGCACCAGTCTGTCCCCTGCTGCCCTTCCAAGGCTTCTGGTGTCCAACCGAGTACCAGAAGTTCTTTAGAAAGCAATTAATATCTTTAATATCTGTTTAATATTCTTATTAATGATATAGAGAGGGGGATTGAGTGCATCCTCAGCAGGTTTGCTGATGACCTTGAGCTTTGTGGTGTGGTCGGCACGCCGGAGGAAGGGATGGCATCCAGAGGGACCTGGGTGGGCTGAGGGCTGGAACCTCACGAGGTTCACCAAGGCCAAGTGCAAGGTCCTGGACGTCACATCCTGAGGCTGCGAGATGAGATGGAGATGTGAGAAAGGGGAATTAAAGCACAGACTACTTGGTGCTGGAGATTGAGTTGGTTGGAGAGGTCTCCAGAGGTCTCCAAATGCTGGTTGGAGACCTCTAGAGCCAGTCCAACCTCATGCTCACTGCGGGGCTCACACCAGCACTGGGATGGGGCAACTATATTACTGGGACCAGTCCAGAAACTCCCTTATACATCTGCGGATCCCCTGGTCCTGCAGCACCCTCCTCATGGCCAACCCAAATCTCCCAAGCCTTCGTTTGTGCAGAGAAAGAAGCAGAGAGAAGAGGCTTCAAGCTGCGTGTTCGGGGAAGGCTTTTTAAAGCAAAACACAGCAAAGTCAGGTGGCGAAGATAAAAAAAATCAGGATAATCACCCGGGGGAGGATGTGGCTGAGTTGGAGAGCAGAACGAGAGCACTAAATGCAGGAGTGCAGCGGGGCTCGCTTCAAAAGGAAAAGCCAGCAAGGTCTCCAGTTAAAGAAATTAATAGGAATATATCGGGAAAAAGCATTTGAGAACTACTGAGAGTGTTTTCTGGGCACGCAGGGACAGATATGTTAGATATTTTTGAAAGTGCATTTATTTATTGGCTACCTGCTGGTGAAACCCATCTGTCTTGTAGATATAAAGCGAGGAATTTATAGTGCAGGATTCATCTGCACACAGACATTTTGTTCTCTGGATGCAAGCTAATATAACAGCTTTTTTTTTTTTTCTTTTATTTTCCTTTTTTTTTTTTTTCTTTTTTTTCCTTGCTGCAGATTTGTTGTAGGGGGGCTGGTTTCTCATTTACCGAGGGCCAGGCGGGTGTTTTTCTAAGCTCTGCCTAACACAGATAATCAGAAATCCAGCTGTGGTCTTTTTCCTACATCATTTTTGGGCTCGCTGGTTTGTTGTCACCAAGTTTGACACCTGACTGCAGTAACCATCTGTTCCTTGTTTTTTTTCGGGCCAGGACAAGGGTTTCTTTGACTGTATTTTTATATCCTATCTAGCCTAATTGAATCATGAGTTCTGTGGATCCTCTGGCTTTTAAGTAGATCATCAGTTTCACCAAAGGAAAGGTCAAGATTTTTCACGCCTAAGCGTTTATTTTGGGGCATCAGGAGATCCAGAAGATCCAAACTCCGGAGCTGCTTGGTGCTTATAAATTACCCATTAAATTTTCCATGCAACAAAGACCCCCGAGCTGCACGAACCCCCTTGCTCCATTTAATTTCCAGGTGCTTCAAGCCTTGCCCTCCATCACAACGGCGTGCGTTCAGCCTGCCTCCCCACTTCAGGCTTCATGTGGGTTGGTCACGTCACCACGTGGCACGAAACACAGGTTTTGGGCATTAACACCTTGCTTTTTCTGTGCTCTCTGCCCAGGTACCTGCTGACCGAGCCTTAAATTGTGAGATTTGTGGCTGGGGACAGCGGCTCGCTGCCCCTCCTGCTCCCAGCACCTCGCCTTCCTGAGCGCCCCAGTGGCGAGACACGAGGGGCCTGCAGGGATAATAGGCTGCCACCCTAATTAACGGGTAATGCAATTTATTCCCATTCAGAACCTCCTGAAAGGCCGTACACAAGCGATGTTGTGTTAATCACTGGCTCCATTAGACGTGTCAGTGCATTAAACGCCGTCAGCGTTCATACAGGGAACTGGAATTGCAGCAGGTAATGACTGGGCTTCACACACTTTTGTTTTGGTATTCTCTCAAATTGCGATCTAGTGAACAGAAGGGATATTATTTAAAGCAGAATTATTGGTTTAATCTAAACCAGAACTGGGCTGGAGCATGAAAATGCTCAGCGCCTTCCCTCTGCAGATGGCCCGTGCGTGCAGGATGCTGACACCCTGAGCGTGTCCTCCCGAGGGATGCCGACGTGCCAGCCAGTGGAAATCTTCCCCAAAAAAAGGGTCCAGGTCAGAACTGAGGGCAAATGAGCCAGCCCCAAATCAGCCAGATTGACTACGGTATTACCTGGGGTTACGTCAGGTGAAATAAGGCCGGAGCAGAGCTGAAAGTTGCTTTGAAAGTGAGGCCGATGAGTTGGTGTAGATGAAAAATGGGGAAAAAGGCAATGAATAATGAAATAATTGAAAGAATAGTCAGGCTTTGGGATGGGTTGCCCAGGGAGGTGGGGGAGTCCCCGTCCCTTGGGATGTTCAAGGAGAGGTTGGACGTGGTGCTTGGGGACAGGGCTTGGTGGTGGCATTGGTGGTAGGGGGTTGTTGGAGGGATCTTAGGGGTCTTCTCCAACCCTAATGATTCTAATGTTCAGGCTGAAGAACGATGCTTTCAATGCGTTTCCACAAAGTCAAGATATAGCTGAAATACAGTCAAAGAGATTAAAGTAGACATTGTTTTGTATAATCAAGACCTACTGTTAATAATTTCCAGCTAAATGAAGTCTTCAACTTTTTCTGGAGCCTGGCCTTTCTTTGCTTCCCCTAGTTATACCAACTCATCTTTTTTTTTTTTTTTTTAAACTGTATTAATAAAAGATGAACCAAAATGGTGTCAATTTTGACCAGATTCTTGTATAAGGTCTGTGACGGGTTAAATATATTGAGATGAGCTGAATCAGCTTCTAGTTAGGGTGTAAGCAGGAGGTGGTATCTGTGAAAACGAGATTGTGCTGCAAACCTCTGAGACCACGCGTGCTGTCACAGCAGAAATTTTGGGGGAGAGGTGGGACGTGGCCCTGTAGCTTGCCCGAGTTAACCTTTAGCAGATGAACGGGATGGTAATTGAATTATTGTTTGGTGGATCCCAAGTGAGGGTCAAGCTTCAAACGACTTAACTGGAAAATTGTCGGCAAATGATTGCGATTTGAATGTCGGATAAGGTCAGGAGGTCTTTTCATGTTCAAAGGGGCTTTGGCTGAATGCTATTAGCATGTGATTTGTGTAAAATGAATTTTAAGCAGCGATGTGCAGATCAGGAGAGAAATAACATCTTTTGGGTTTGTCTTTTTTCTTTGTTCGCATCCTCTAATATTTGGACGTGTGCTGTCTATTGTACAAATAAATAATTCCTGGTAGCTACCTGCAAGCAGAGGAGACAATAGCGCTCCATTTCGAAAGAAAAACACGAGGAAAAGGTCCTTCAGAAGCACTTATGTGCTGATTTCACAAAAGACTAGGGCAAATCACAACCAAACGCCGGGGAAGGCTGAAAGGTGAGGCGCTGACACGAGGACGAAAGCGAAACACGGTGGAGGAGCGCGTTTCATCCCGAAAGGCTCGCCTGTGCGTTGTTTACTCTCCTCCTTGCAATTGTGCTTAAATTTAGATCAACCGTTCAATCTCTCGAGAGCGTGAAGGATGTGCCTGTCACAGTTGGCCTCCATCTTTTGAGAAGGCTGTAAAATATCTTTATTTCGAAGTAACTCCGTGTTTATAAATTACTTATATCGTTATCTTTGCGGACTTGGTCTGCAAAGAAAATGAAAAATAGCTTTATAAACTTCCCGAAGCTTGCATGCCACGCTTGTTCTTTTCCTGTAGGATTTTTTACATCTCTTTCCGTGTCATCTTTCTTTTCCCCAGCTTCTGTACAGTGGGAGTGGGAACTGCCTTCAGATCCGTGCATCGGAGTGGCCGAGGAACATAAGATGCCACTTCCACCAACGTTTGCATAGAAATACTTGTGTTAAAAACTGTTTACGTGTAAAATTGTTGATTTCCCTCGATGTTTGAAGGCTCAAAGCCTTCGGCTTTGGGAAGCAGCAGAGCTGGTCCCCCACGGAGCTTTTCCACAGGCACAAAACAAACCGGTGACAAATATCTGGGTGAGGTGTCCCTCGTGCCTTGCGTTTATGGTAATTTCAAGTGACACCAGCCCTGTTTTTAGTTCTGAGTGCTCCCTAGGAAGAGGATTAAGCAGCTGATGTCCTGGGATGTCACCAGGATGGGGGACAGAGACCTGGGGCTGCCGTGTCCCATCCTCGCCGTGGTGGCAGCAGGACGGTGCTGTCCAGAGACACGCTCTTGTTTGGCTCACACTCATTCTTCACCATGAAAACCTTTCCATTTTGCTTCTGATGCAGCTTAGTCTGAGCTCAGTGCTTGGCAATCCCCGGTGCAAGCCGGATTTGAGCCACACGTTGGCCGCTGACCTCCCTCGCTGCTCCTGTTTGCCCTTCATCTGGAGTCGTCCCCCGGCGTGATGGGAGCGTCTCGTGCACTTTCATGGGAAAGACAGAACAGATCCCAACGTAACCAGGTTACAGCCGGGAAGCATCCCAAGACTGTTTGCTAGCAGCAGCTTCCCATGGCGTTCCTGCTGGAGCTGCTCCTTCGGCTTCGTGGTGGAGCCTCAGCAGCTTCTAAGCAACTCAGCATCCCTGCCACGGGGATTAGAAAGTGGTGGAAGCGTCGTGCAGCACAGAAATACTTTGTCTGTTTCTAATTCATTTCTATTAGTCTTTTTGTTGCGTGTTCATGGCCACGAGCAAGTGCTGCAAGTCATTGTGGCGAAGGAGGTTTAATTTTGCTAATCCTGTTTTATTCCCATTTCAGGGCGGCTGTTCGAACGCCACAATGCGGGGCCTGTAATGAATTTAAAACGGGTTTTTGAATGGTATTGTCTTGCAGATTGTCTTGGAAGCTCGTCTGAATGTGTTTTAATGCTAGATGCTAAAAAGGAGGAAAATCATCCAGCTGAAATGCTGTTCGCATGGCTGGAAATAATGCCCTGCATACCAAGCAAGGAGGAAGCACAAGCCTCTTCCTCACAATACATTCATCCCCCTAACGCAATTATCTTTTATCTCAGCTAAGAGGCATTTTCTTTCATCCTTCCCAATAAGTGTGTTTTGTGCTGTTTGGTACAACACTTAGTGCAAGCCAGACATACGCAGCAATAATTTTCACCAAATCATCATTTATTTCTACTCTTTACACCCAGAAAAGCTCAAGTGAGATGACGGCTGTGTTGAGCAAGGCTCTGCAGAAATGCAGTCGTGTCTCCATCTGTCCCCTGTCCTGTTAGGAAGGGACTTGCTGAGATGAACAAAGCAACCAGCAGCCCCTTTGGCTTCTTCTGAACCTGCAGCATTTTTTTTCTTCTCATGCTCCCAGCCACTGGGGTTGTGAGGAAAGGTGTGCGATTGCTGCCTCTCCACCTTCTCCAGATCCCCCAGATCCTTTATTATTATTATTTTTTTAATAGATACCTTATTCCCTGCCCCACTGGGCATTTCTTGGCCAGGCTGAAGTGTCCTGCTAATGATTTAATGGTTAATTACAGCCAGGGAATCTTTGCAGCTCTCTGAATCTCTCCTCCTGTTCTCTCAGGTCCTGCTTGTGGCACCTCTGGCATAAAGCATCGCGTGCAGGTAGTAATTCATGGGTCTTAGCACTGTTCTTGGAGGTGATTCCTGCTGACTGTGTAGTTATTTCTGTGTGCAAAGTGGTTTTGGTGTGTGGGGGCCAGGTTTTTTTCCGAAGCTTCACCCCAGTTGCCCATCACCTTTCCTCCGACCTCTCGCAGGACGGAGAGGCTGAACCCACTGAAGGGCCTGCAGGTAACTTCAAACCATGCACCAGGTGGGGACGTTCAGAGCAGAAAACCAAATTAATCCTGCTCCAAAGGAAACCCTGAGAGTGCAGTGTGTGGCTGGAGGAGCCTCGGCACAAAGTGCTGTGATCTCCGATCGTCCCTGCTTGCACCAAAGGGTTTGTTAGGGTGGGCACATCCCGGGATTGTCGTGGTGCTGCCTCCTGGCAGGGTGATTTGTGGCCATTAAGAGTCTGAAACACCCCCTTGCCTTCGGATATGGAACCTGCATCGCAGGGAGATGAAAAAAAAATCATTAATGGAGGCGTGGGCAGGGCATTTGGGTGAAAAGGAGGCGGTTTTGGCTGCAGTGGATGCAGCTCCTTGTGCGTTGAGCTGCGCTGGCACTTCGGGGAGCACATTCCCCCACTTGGCTGCTGTCAGATCATCTCCTCATGCTTCCAACTTACTTCTTCAAGTACCTGCTCAGAGGAGCAACATCCTACGTCCTCTGGGGGCTCCTTCGGACTCGTTTTATTTTGTCCTGCTGTGCGTGGCGTGGTGGAGAGGTGAGCAAACACATCTGGAAAGGCGCCACGGCTGGGCGCTGCTGAAGGTGTAAATCTTTCCCTCCTGCTTTACAGCCCCGGTTGCTTCTGCTTTGAGAATTGCTCCTTCTGTGCTACCTTGGGGGAGGAGGGAAGGTTAATTAATTAAGCAGTAATTGTTGTCAAGTCGGTTGTTGCTAGCATTTAACATTTGACTTGTTTACTATCCGGAGGTACGGCGGAAGGAGTTAATGATCTATCAAATGGTGCATCCATCATCAGAGGCTTGTTTGGGAAGGACGGCTTTATTTATGAGCTGTAAAACAACGCGTTTAAAAACCCCACGTTTTGGAGAAAGATTGTTGGGGTTCGTGTTTGAAATTGTCACTGGGTAGCTGTGGAGACAAATGTGTTGCCTAATAAAGCTTAATGACTGATTTTCCCATTAATCAGAACTGAGAATGTGCTTCATTAAGATAATTAACTGAGCAGTTGCTTAACTGACAGTCGGTAGGCACAAATTCCCTAGTTACTTGCTTTCCTCGAAATGAAAACTCCCAAGCAGGGCCGTGCCAATCTCGCCGTCTGCGCCGTGTCCGTGGGCACCGCTGGGCTGCTCGGCGCATCCGTGTGCAGCGCCCAAGACCTGGGTACGAGGTCGTTGTCATCAGCTTGAGCTGTTCCATCTCTCCAGCAGCAAAGAGCCTTTTATCTGCTGATTTCGGAAAGGCCAGACCTTATTTCTTGTTGTTTTTGCCACCCTCACAACATCAGCTCCTCCAAGGGGAATTCCTTGCCTGAATTTTTGGCTTTGTTCGCCGCGCGCTAGAAGTGGGGTCGTGAATGCTGAGCCCCACGAAGGTAGGGTTGTGTAAGATGAATCCACTCTGGGTGTATTTGTAGGCCGTATACGCCAACAGTGAAGAAGTTCAGAGAAATAACTGAGGGATCCAGAACTTGAATTCCTAAATACGCTACCTAGTCATAACACCTGGTTGTAAATCCTTTTCTTTGCAGCTCCCCGTGTCTTGAATTATAACGTGGCAATGCGAGCGTGGAGCACAGCTCAGGACCTTTGAACAGAAGCCTTAACACAGGCACTTTTCTCAACTCTGCTTTTCTTTTGTCTCCAGAGTTCCCGGTCTTCCACGATGAACCCTGTTTACAGCCCCGTTCAACCTGGGGCTCCCTACGGAAACCCGAAGAACATGGCTTACACAGGTAGGTCTGGCGCTCAGCGGCTGCTTGTGGACATCCACGTCTGGTGGTGAGAGCAGGGGCTTGTTAATGAGCCGTTAAACCCCTTAATTAAGGGAGAAACGGGATTCCCACTCGGATGGGAATGCAACTCTTCGGCAGAGTCGGCGCAGTAAGGTTAGTGAGAATAAAGAGACCTCGGTTCCTAAGAAGAGGGCACCTTGGAAATCTGAACGAAAAGGAACAAAATGGTGTATATTTAAACAAACAAATGCCCAAGAAATTTCTGGGGCAATCAGCTGGGAACTGGAGGCTTGGCTCCAGAGCTGAACCGAGCAACTTGGGTGCACGTGCTGGAACGGCCCTGCCACGTGCAACGGGGACCCTGCTGCAGAGAGTTGCTGTGGAGGACGTGAAGTTGTTCTGATAGATGGAGGTGTAAAGTGCATTGCTGACTGGTTTCTTGGAAATGAAGATTTAAAGTGCATTGTTGGCTGATTTCTTGTTTCCAGATTATGCTTTGGTTGAGTTAATCTCGTGTTGGACGGCGCGTCTGATGGTTGGTTGAAGTCCGTCTTCGGAACTGAGGGAATTGTCTAAAAGTGTCATATTTAATACTTGAAAAAGGCACTGAAATTTGTTTACCAGAGTTATGTAACTAGCAGGAAGCTCACGTATACAAATACGGAAAGAATTTAGCTCAGAGAGAAATTGTGCTCTGGGAAAAGCAAATCTCAACCTAGGTGTACCTGTGCTCTTCCCTGTGCGTGATGTTTACCCGTAGGTGTTCTTCTGATCTGGTAAGCCCCTTAAACGTCACCCTTGGAAGACTCCCCCTGCTAACATGTTGTTGGATGTAATTAGCCATCAAACGTCGCGTTGCATCAACGCTGCCTTCTTTGTGTTTGCGCCGCCCGTGGTGTGCGTTGACTTGAACCGAACGCGTGAAACTGCTCGGGAAAAGGCTTTTGTGGAGCAAAGTGGTCAACAGCAAATGAAAATGAGCATAAATGCTCTCAGCTACTTCATTTACAAAATATTCTCGTTGACTCTAGTAGCTGTTTCTGATCAGTCGAGCCGGCTGTATTGCTCGAGGAAGCCTGTCTGATACTCTGGAGCAGAGAGTTCCTCAAAGAGGTTTTGCCCCGTTTTTATTCACCCTTTCTTTTTTTTCCCTATCAAATTTATGTGTGCTGCTTTGTTGGAGATACTGCAGCTCAGGGGAACTTTGGTCTTCCAGCCAAAGCACTGGAGGCTTAGAAAAAAAAAATTCACTGTGAATAATCATCTCTTCAGGAATATCACCATTGTAAGAGGACTGCAGACTCCAGCAGTGCTGGGGTGATAGAATGAGCTCCGAGGTGCACAGTTATTTTCCTGCACTGGAAAGAGCAGCAATCTTGTGCTTTCCAGAGCATGGATGGTTTTGACAAGAGGCTACTTCTCCCCCACTTTACTTTCTTTGCACGTGTTCAAAACTCCACGCTAATATCCTTTCGGTGTAGGTTTTCCCTGTCTGCTTTCCAACAGTTGGATGTTTTAGAAGCTGCCTTCCTGGCACCGGGTAAGGCAATTTTATTGAAATATCGAGGTTCAGGCTGTGTACAGTTCGTACATTGACCTTTCTGGAGGGAGAAATTTAGAGGGTGGTTTCTATTTTAAATGAACCGAGTCTACCCGGCTGCTTTCTGAATAAGTCAGATGGCGACATTAGAAGGAAATTATCTTCTAAAATAACCTGCTGGTTAAGCAGCGTGAAGATTATGTTGTGTATTTCAGTATTTGAACCCATTGTCCACCTCCAGCAGGTTGTGCCAGCCCTGGTTGGTGGCACAGGAGGGAGGACCGGAGGGCTCCAGCCGCGTGTCCTGCAGGGGTCATGGTGATGGAGGAGGCGGCGGTGGACGATGACCTTGGAGAAAAAAAATTAGAGGCAGATCAGACTTGAGAAAATGTACCAAGGTCTTTGATTATGTCAGTGAATGCTCCAAAAGGGGGAGATTGGCGTGGCTGCACCGAAGCAGTAACTGGTCCATGGGCTCTGTTCTTACTCCCAGAATGGGTGATAGGCTAAAGAACACATAAAGTAAGGGATATTTTCTTTTCTAGGCAAATGGTATTCCAGAACTTCTTTTAAAAAATGAATTTGCTTGAATATTTAGTGGGAAAACTAAATGATATTGTGAAAAAGGGGGAAAAAATAAAATGATTTCCTTTAAATATCAAAGACAAGCAACTGTGGAGGGCGTTCTCAATGACTGCTAGCAGAAGGCTGCCGTGACTGTTGCGTTAGAAATGCCAGGTTCAGCCTGTCTAACGCTTGCTTTCTGTCTGAGATTCATTTGCAATGCTTTAACTTGCATTGTTCACCCATGTAGCGGTTTATTTACGTAGCCACAAGCTATTCTGGAGGATATTAAAACTCACACAGACAAACCAAACGGACTTTTCACAGGAGAGACATGAAGCTAAAGAGTTGGTAGGTATTTTCTTCTCAAATTGCTTGAAAATAATAGCTGAGGTGTGTGAGGTGGTAGATCTGGAAGGGACGTTGCCCCCTGGCCCTTGCTCAAAACCTTTCCGTGCCCCAGGAGCTCATTACGGCTTCGATGTTTAACGAGTTCCTGGGTTGTGATGGTGCCTTGGTGGCCAAGAGCCGAGTGGCAGAGCTCCTTGGGTGCCCCTCTGTTGGAAATAGCAGGGAAGCGAGCTCTGGAGGTCTTTCCAACCCTTATGATCCTTCCTCGAGACAGAGCATGTGGTGTCTGTCCTGAGATTTTTATCTGAGACACAATTTGGGATACGACGCGTAATTTATATAATTTCTGTAAGGGTTAAAACATTCTTTTTGGAATAGTAGAGGACACTGGAAAAAAAGTAATGCTAAAATAAAGTCATGCTAAGCTTTCCGTTGGGCAAGAAATGGAAATCAAGAAAACCACTGAAGTGTAATAACGTTGAGGTAAAGGTTGACAGCCCGAAGCGATGTTCTCGGTTTGCTTTAGAGTTCAGCTTTTTACCCCAAACCCAGCACAGCACATGTATTACTTCAATTTTTGTCCTGAAACTTCATGCATAACCCATTAATTTCTAACCTTGTGGAGTACAACTCCGGGGGGATGTAGGCTGAAAAAAAATACAAGGGTGGTAATCAGGGTAACAGCACCTTGAATTCTACTCCGTTGTGGCTTTTCAGTGCTAAATGCGAATTCTTTATAACAAATAGATTGCTTTTGGTTTAAATCATCAGTTTTAATCTGATTTTCTTTTCCTTCTCACTTCTTTGGTATTTTCTGTGCTTGTGAGAGACGTCTATTTTGAGACAAGCAAAACTTTGGTACCAGATTGGCTGTTGTTTGTTGGGGAGAAAGGGGAAACCCTTGGCACATGCTAAAGTACTTGGTGTACATCCGTTCAGTTACTTTATTTTTTCCATTCAGCACTTCCTTAAAGAAAATGTAAAGGGTAGCTTATTTCCTAAATTATTATTAAAGTGCATGAGATGATTTTTTTCTGGAAATTATAATTAAACAAAAAAAAATAGCAAAAAACTAAAGTTTCGAAGTAGAACTGGTAGGTGAAACAGTCAGAAGTGTTAAATTCATGTGAGATGCGTTTATCAAAACATCCTGTATTTGAAGTAGGAGATTTGTTAAATAAATCTTCTTTCTAATTAAAGAAATAAATCTATTAGTTTCTTCTGTAGTTAGTAAATCTAATTTTCTGGGTCCTTAAGAACTACAGATCTATTGCATTGCAGCCTCCTTGTTTTTTTTTTTTTTTTTTTTCCTCAATTGGAAGAGGCGAATAAGCCTGGTGCATTTTCCAGCTGGTTATGGAGCTGGTCCCAGGGGACACGGGCAGAATATTTTCCCCGAGGACGGGGCTGTGTCTTCCCTCCTGCTCCTGCTTCCCAGGTGCTTGTCGCCGCTTCCCCTCTGCAGGTTCGGCTTGCTTGAGAGCGTCAGCAGCAAACGGTGTTTGAGTATCGTCTGCTGTTTAATTAAAGTAGGCTGTAATTAACTCGGATCTTAATGTAAGCTGTCGTTTTAATTGAGGTTAACTCTAAAATGCGTTTAAGGACTGTCATTTGCTTTTTTTTATTTATGGAGAATCCACTTTGCCTATCCCAAACATGAGCTGTTGAAATGTGTGGTTCTTCTTTGACGCATTTACCTGCTGTTAACTCCGAGTATTTTGCAAAAGGTCGTGAGCCTGTTACCCCCTTAACATGCACACCAGTCCAGCAGCCTCCTCTTGCAGCCCTGTGCCACGTCGTTGACTGCAACAAGACTGTGCCATGCGCCCAAGTGCTGGTGATGGGATCCCTTTCAGTGCAGAAGAGTCTCCAGCAGCTGTTAATGCCGTATTCTCAATCCTCTCAGCATTTGGGGATGCCAGGAGATGCTTAATACTCAGAGGAGTGCTACCACCACTCAAAACACAAATGGAGTCAACTTTGGGCAAGGCGAGCATCCTTGGGGTGCGCCAGTCCTGCAGCAAACAGACGAGCTCGCTGGTGTGGCATCAGGGATGAAGAATTGGTCTCTCCTCTAGCTTGTTTGACTTGAAGCATGAAACTCTCAGAGTGCTCGTACGAGCTCACACCCTTCTTGTTTTCCCTCTCACAAGCTGATTAATATGCCGATAAGATGCTTCAGGAGCCTTGGGTAGACTGACCCTGTATTCACTGCAATCATTACTAAATAATAACTGATAGGAAAGGGCAAGAGCCTGGAGATGGGAAGCTGGTGAGTGAATCTCCACTTCCTTTTAGGTCAGTGAATCTCCACTACCTTCCTTGGAGAGCCTTGCTCTGCACTGCCAGCTCTACAAGGAGCTCACTCTTCCCCTTATTTTTCCCTTGGAGAGGGCAGGAAGGTAACACCCTCCGTTGCCCCTTCTCTTGCTTTTCAGGGAAGACCAGGCAAGCCCTCTTCTGGTCCTGCTGCTGCTGGCGTTGCTGCATCCCTGCAACCTTTCATGCCATGCAAAGGCTTTTTCTTCTCTCCCCCAGCTGGCAAGGACCTGCATGGGTACGGAGAGCTGGCCTCGTTTCACCAGGAGGAACCTGACGCCTTTTAATAAAAGCCTTTGTGCAACTGGGTTCTGTTCAGTTGCCTTTCCAAAGTGGATTAGCCTAGACTGCCCAGAGGCACTTCTCGTGAGCCACTAATGTGAAATAAATATCACCGGGTAGCTGCTCAGCAAGTTTTATCCTGCGCAGGATTCACCAAGAATCGCGTTTCCAATTCATCCGTGGTCTGGCTGCAAGACCCAGTAGCTTTCTTAGATGTTCCTCCTGAAGTAAGGATTGCTGCTTCTTCAGCTTAAATAACAAAATAGTCTTATTTCTGGTGATTTAAGGACACGTCCTAAGCACTTTGTCATTTGTTTATCACGTCTCCCCATGTCACTGTGGCTCTTTTTGCGCTGTCTGCAAGGGCTGGGTTCATTTCCTTCCCCAGTTAATTGATTTTCCGGCTTCTTCAAGTAGCACCCTCTCAGAGAGATTTTTTGAGAGCCCTAAAAGAAAGATCTGATAGTAGCATAATTTAGATTTACAGTGTCATGCACACTTGTGGTTATTGCTCTAAGATTTTGGGATAGAGAACGGGCACGGCTGGTAGGCAAACAGCTCTGTGAGTCGGTGTACTAATTGCTCGTTTGTGTGTTGGTGGAAAGGCATCAGTTTGATTTTTTTCTTTTCTTTTTTTCTGAGTTCTTGGAGGTCTTTCAGGGGGATCCCCAAGAGGGTTACGGAGTTGTGCGAACCGATGCTCGTAGAGTTGTGAACCATGCTGGCACGCGGCACAGGTCTGGAAGCCAAAATCATGCAGACAGCGGAGCCTAATTCTGTTTGAACAGAAATCCCTTTCCATAAATGCGAGTTCAGCTGTCACGAGGAGACAGAAATCAAAACACTCCAGCCCCGAATGAAAATTATTTTTCTCTGTAAAGGTCTGGGAGGATGTGAGCGAGAGATGCGGAGAACTGCAACGTGCCCACACAGCCCTTGCGGAGCGTGAGTTTTCACAGAACCACCGAATTTGGGTTGGAAGGGCCCTCAAATCTAATTCCAACCCCTGCCATGGGCAAGGACCCGGTTTTGTCCCTTTTCCCAAGGTGAAACCACAGCGTTTGCTCTGACATAACGACCAGCAGAGGGAATCGGCATCTTCCAGCCATTGGTTTTGTTGGCAGGACGAGACGTTTTGGGGCTCTTCTATGTATTTTTTATTTTTTTCTTCTTAATTCATGTATTTTGTGTTGGTCATTGAACCTTGGGCATCGCTGCTGTAGGAGAGCTGACCCGATTTACACTGTCAGCTTTGCTCCTCGTTTAATTTACCCATATGTTGAAAGCCCGTAGCCTCTGATTTTGTCAAAGGCGAAAGGATGTTCAGATAGGATTTCTAGTCGGCCTTTAATCCTCCTTTGCATACTCTTTGTGAGACAAAGATAATTCCAGGCTTGATTTCAGCCTTTCTTAATAACTTAAAATTAAAAACTTGCCGTATTATTCTCTGGCAAGGCTGCGCCTTTGATAACAGATCAGTTTTTCGGCCAAGAAAACCGAGTTCTTTCAGAATTTTCTGCGTGTGAGGAGGATAAACGAGACTTTTTCCTTTCTTTTGGTGTTGCTCAGCACGTTTGTGAGGAGTCCCAAGGAGCACGAGGCAAACGGCCGTGATGCTGAAGGAGGCAGGGATGCGGCGTTCCCCTCTTTGCCTTTGCTTGGGCTTCTGCATGCATGCCCACCGCTTCCATTGATTGGGAAAAGCCATCTCTGGATTTAATTAGGTGATCCACTGCTTACTGGTTCTGTAAAACAGGAATTTTGAACTGCGTTCAGGGCATTGAATTGATTTCAGGGTGATTAAAAATGTATGAAGTGGGTACAGTGAATATTTTTCCTCTGGCGTTTCTTCATGTTTATTAATTGGTGTGTATAGAGCAGCCAGGCAAACCGTACTTGACTGGGAGAGGAATGAGCTCTGACTTGTGTAGGCTCTTGTTATTTTTATGTTTAAATGCATAGTTTTTGTACAGCAACACTACCAGGCGACTCGCTGAATTTCTCAGTGCTGGAAGCTGATGGAGTTTCGGCTCTGCTTAGCCGATCACCGGTGGCTAATTCATCGTAATAAATTAAATCGAGGAGTCACAGCAAGTGTAGGCCCCCTCAGGGAGTGAGGCACAGGTTTCCCTCTTTGGGGAAGAGAAGGAGGACGAAGCAGGGAGCTGTCGGTGAGATTTGGGGTATTTGTGAGTGTGCTGTTGTCTATATTTTGGGCACGTGGTGGCTGTGATCCTACCACAGATAGCAGCAGGGCTGGGTGATGGGCAATTGTGTCCCCATGTGCCAGGATGAAAGACATCCTTCTTTTCATGCTAGAGAAGGAGAGTGGGCACCAACCGATCACCCAGGGCACAGAAAAACATGGAAATAGGGAATGGGACGGATCCTTACAGGTACTTGTAAGCTCAGCTCCCTCGGAGGTCAGTCCAGCACCATCAGCCTTCCCCGGAGCATCCTTCGCCCCTCGCTTGGCGTTGCGACTGTTTGCATAAGGCTGGACGAGCTTTTGAGTTTCCCCGTGCTGTAAATAAGCAGAATGGTCTCAGAACTTCAAAGCAAACACAACTCAGGTTCTGTGTTCCTCAGTGAGCCCGTTGTGTGCCTTTTCATCCCGTGGGCTCGCTTAGCGCAGGGAGCGGTTCGGTGCTGTGCCGCGCCGCCCGGCTCCAATATTGATTTTGTTTTTTCCTCGTAGTGAAAAAGAAATAAAAAGATTAAATGACTGGGGCTGAAGCAGACACGTAGAAGGCAGAGAAGAAAAAAGACGAGAGGAGGGAGGAAGAGGTGGCCTTGGAAGTGTATTTTGAAGGAGAAAGTGCCTCTTCATTTAAAGGACATAGGAGACGAACAGAGGATTTTTTGTGTTGGCCACTGCTGTAGACTCTAGGCATATAATCAGAAGCTCTTCACTCGCTTGGGGAAGAAATAAGCTTTATTTTGAAGCATGAGCTCTGCTAAAGCTCTGTCTTATGTAGCGTGTAGAGAAATTCTCACCAGCGATTTGGGCTTTTACAACGTGTGTAGAGCGTTAAAATTGGTGAATGTATTTTTTTTCCTTTGTGATTTCTTAGAATTAAATTATTTTTTGTTGGCCTTCTTTGTCTGCAGTGAGTTTGCAAGCAAGCTGCGCTTTGGCGTTCTTTGTGCAGTCCTGGTTCTGTGTTTTAGCCCATTTAAAATGTCTCTTCCTACATGTTACTTCAATGCAGCCAGTTGGCTCCGTCTTCTTCATTGCTAATGTTTATGTTTCATCCTTTTATGTTTTTTTTTTTTTTTTGCCACATCGATCTGCCTGTTCTCTTGATGACAATTATTATTCTCTTCCTGAATTTTTTTTCTGTGCCTTCCAAGTAACTCAAGTGCCCAAACCAAAATGCTGAGGGTCTTTCCAAGGCTCATGATGTTGGAGAAGCACCATCACCTTTGCTACTGCCCAACAGAGAGCCTGTAAATGCCATCAAAAGTTCCTGCTGGCCATCCTGGTACCCTTTCTGCAACACTGTGAGTCTTCATGCCACAAGTCATGCTTGATTTGCCACGCATCAAATCTTAAAATTCTCTTAGCCTTGATGCTTCCCAAACCCTCGTAATTATTGCCCTTCCCTTTAAACTAGCTCTGGTTGTCCAGTTTGCCCAGTTGAGAAGAACACACGACCTGGTAACGGTGTGAATTTGAGATGAGGATTGGTAATAAAACAAAATGTCTGCTAGCCCTCAAACCACACGCCTGCCTGGAATCTCTCCGTTGTAAGTTAAACTCTCACCGAGTCTGAAATACATGCCTTTTTTTTTCTTTTTTTGCATATTTTTTTTTCTGCCATTTCCAGTTTGAATTCATATCCTTTCTTGTTTTTCTCAATGCATATTTCCACAGCACACATTCAATACCTCCTAAATCCTCAGGTGCTTCAATTAAATGACTGAAAATAAACTTCAGTGCTGCCTTATGATCAGCCCAAAACACGTAATATTTGCTGCCTTCGCTCTCCCCGCCTCCGTTTTCTTTTTTTTGCCTGGCACAGCAAATAAGTGGTTAGGTATTTGTTGTTGTATTTTTGTAGTCTGAAAGTAATAAATTAAAATTTTGTGGCTCGACTTCTGGAAACGTGTCTGTAGATTAAATATTGAATTTTTCTCCTCTCCTGGTGCACAATTATTTTTTACACCGTGCGCAGTCAATGCGGCACAGCGCAGAGGTCTGTCTTTATGTACAGAAATGTGATCTGGTATGGGGTCATAAAAGACTTTTATAAGCTTCAGAAATAGTTCCCTGGTTTGTACCAGGTCTGAAAATTACCGCGTCTATTTTTCTACTGTGCTTTGTACCAAACCTCATGGTTTTAGTTCCGTGCGGATCAGCTCTCCCAAAGTGGCGTGGTTTAGCTCTGCCTTGTTAATCTGTTTTGCTGTTTTGTTTGCGTTCTATTTAGCCCCAGCTGAAGCCGAAATGGGGAGTTACTTATATGCAAAGACATTCTTACACTTATTTTAAAGTGCGTGTGCCTGCCTCTCCCTCTCTACACGCTTTCTGGCATTCGGCCTCGTTTCATCTAATGCAGTACTGGGCTAGAATTTTAATGTCTCTGCGGCCAGAGATGATTTATTAGATCCCAAAGCCCTGGCTCAGAGTGCAGGAAGAAAATATTGCATCAGTGAGCTTGCTTGGCACTGTTCAAATAAACCAGTCCTGAAAGACTCTTCAGTGTTAGGGCCTTTTTTTCCTTCCCTTCCCCTCACCCACCCCAGCCCCCAAATTTTTCCTGATACAGAGAGGTGCTCGCTCCTTGCAGGAATGAAGGCTGCGTGTTAGCCATCTCCAGATCTTGCCACGATAAATGTGTTTGTCAACAGCCTCATCGTAAAGCTCCTTAAATCCCCGCAGCCACTGCGCAGGGGGCTGGGACAGAGCTGTAATTCCCAAGTGGAAAAAAAAACAAACGCCGCTTTTAGGACAGGCTGGGCTCCGGGTGTTGAACTGTCGGGAATGCAGCATCGTGGCAAATGTAGGAGGCTGTCCCCTGCTCCTTGTTCTGGCCGTGGATTTGGGGTTCACACTGCTGGAGCAGCCCTGTGCATCTCTGCTGCCCAGGGTCCAGCTCTCAGGACCACGTCTGGTGGGTATTTACCTGCTGTAGGTTTTCAATTCTTTGGAAAACACGTTTTTTCTGCACTGAGCTTGCAGTATCCAATACATCTTTGTTCAGCTGAGAGCCAAATTGTGCTGCTGCTTACACTGTCCCCGCAGGTCAAGGCGTGCTGAGTTGTGCGTTGCAAGTCACTGCATTTCTTTCCTCTTTTATGTGCTGTTGGAGAGGTGACTTAAGAAAGACCTAGGTTTGAGTCTTGGTGTGAAGAAGGAGAAAAGTACCTCAAATAACAGGGAAGTCAGGCTGAGAAGAGGAGCTCTCACAGGACTTGAGATGTGGGCAACAGATACTGGACACGAGGGTTGGAGAGGGAAGTGCAAGAATGATACCCTGGGGTGATGACAGGTGAAGACCTTTGTATCTCACAGTGAATTAAGTCCCTTTAGTGAGTAAACAAGGGCCTTACACTTGATTTATTGCCATCCGTTTACGCTCAAAAATGAAGTTAGCATCTCTTGTTATTAGAAGCCCAGTGCATTGCAGAGAAGAGCATCCATCTCTAGGGAGAAGGAGTTGTTGGTTGTGGTGGCATTCCCAGGAGGTGCAAAGCACATAATAACCATGAATGAGATCAGATAGGGGGAAAAAAAAGCTAATTTGAGCAGCCTGACAATGAGCTGTTGCATTCAGGAATATTGGAGTGTGTACGCATCTGAGCTTCTGTTTTCCTCTAGTTTCTTCTTATTTCAAATTAGTAACTATTTCCTGAGGTGAAGATCATTTCTTATTGCAGGTGAAAGGTGTGGGTAAAGGGTCGTGTTCTGTTCAGGAATTCCATTGTTAGAAAGGCTTTTCTTTCCTCATAAACTTTGAGAGAGCTGGGGGTGGTGGGCCTGGGGAAGAGAAGGCCCCGGGGGCAGGAAAGCTGGGGAGGGACTCTTGGTCAGGGCTGGGGGGACAGGACGAGGGGCAGCGGCTGGAGCCTGGCAGGGGGGAGGCTTCGGGAAGAAATTGGGAAGAAATTCTGCCCTCTGAGGGCGCTGAGGGCCTGGCCCAGGCTGCCCAGAGGAGCTGGGGGTGCCCCAGCCCTGGCAGTGCCCAAGGCCAGCCTGGGGGGGCTTTAGACCCCCTTCCAACCCAAACCATTCTCTGATTCTATGCAATTAGGTCAGGAAGCAGTGGTATAATTAACTCCCGTAGCAATTTTGGGGTGGACAGTGTAATTTTTCATAGGTGAGAACACAATAATGGCCACATAGTCTTTCAATAGGACATGGCTTGCTTTGAGCCTGAGGCAGGGACCTCTCATCTTGCTTGTTCTGTCCTACTCACACCCCCAAGGTGAATATATTCACAGAAAATCACCCACATGCTGGATGGAGAGTGAAGGATGTGGCCACCAAATCCTCGTCATGGCTCCTGGGCTGGCAAAGGCAGACGGTTTGGCAGTGCCACTGTGCCCTAGGGGATCTGGTGGCCATTAGGAACTTTCCCCTCTTCATCCTGCCTTGCCCCTTGCCCCTTTTCTCTCTATCTGGGTGTTTTATGGCCGTAGGACTTTTATCTTCCCTACTCGAGGTGCCTTGAGAAACTGAACATTAATTTTTAATGTGCTGTGGTCTTAAAGACTTGCTAATTGTTGCAGGCCGCTAACACAGCTGCCAGCAGCACGTGCTTTTCTCCTAACCACGCTTCCGCCGTTCCTTCAGCAAATCTGGGCCAGCTGTGCTAGGAGCACACGCTGGGAGCTGGACACTGCGGCGCTAGGAACACCAACCTCTTGTGTGCTAAGAATGGGGATTTGTTCCTCCAGGCGGGGTGGTGCCCACTCCGCCAGGCACGCCTGCTTTTGGGTTCCCGTTGAAAACAGCAGCCGGACTCTGGCGGGGCTACTCCTGAGCTAGTGGTTGGCAGCATCCCGAGATGAGACAGAGTCTTCAGTGTTTCAAAATGCACCGAAAACCGTGCAAATAAATAATGCAGTTGTGAAAAGCAGCGGGCAGAGCGCTGGAACCGCAGCAGATCCCAACGCCAGTGTCCTGCAAAGTGCAAGTAGTCTGGGTGAAGGGAAAGAGCTGGTGATAGCATGGCCTAACTGGCTTGGTCTCCTTCATTTTTCTCCACCAAAACAATAACTCGTTCGTGATGCTGCTTCCCTGAGCACTAGTGGTGCTTCAGCCAGAGAGTTTGGCCCAAGGGGCATCCCTGCTCCCTGCCTAAATTATCATTAGTGACTTCTCTTGAGTTGATTTTTCTGCTCCCTGCCTAAAATATCGTGTTGAAGGGCAGAGGGGAACGACTCCCTCCAAAGGCACAGCACACCTCTCAATATATTTTCATCTCCAGCTTCTTTTCTGTCCTAACAGTGCTTTGGTTTGGCTGTGGAGTTCTTTAATTTCTTTCATTTCACCGGACAGTGCATTATCCCTCCCTTGTCTCTCTCCCCAGCTGCCTCGGTCCTTCAAGGCAGCGATGTGTAATTCTCCCATTGTGGACGCTAGACCCATGCTGAATAAAGATGAAGTGGAAGCAGAATGCTTTCCCATTAATTTAAAACTTTGGTTATCATGACAACAGGTTACAACTCTTTTCATTGCCATGACAATCTCCCGCAAAATTGTTAAAATGCCGCCTTTACAGTTATTTTTAGTTTGTCCTCCATTCCCATGGAGACCAACTTTTACTTGAGGCGTTTGATGCTTTGTGCCTGGAGCTGTTAATGAGCCTCGCAGAAGTCTGGAAGTCAGGAACGGAGACCCCCGAGGTCTCCCATCCCTCCTTCAGCCCTTGCATGGACGGGCCGTGCACTTTGCTTTCCCGTTGCATTGCTCTGGTACGTGCCCTCCTTTCTGTTACCTCCCCTCGTGTGACTTTTAACATTTTTTAACATTTACATTTGCTGTTGCACCAGCAAATGCTGTGTTCTTCTCTGCCTACGGCCCTAAAATCCTTCAGGTTCTGCAGAGGACGCTGAGAAAAAACATCTACAAGGGAAGAAAAAACTGTAGGAGACCCTGAGAGCACACTTAAAATGGTCATTTGGTTTTAGCCATGTAGTTAGTTTTGGAAAAAGATGGGTTTTTTAGGCAAACCCCAGAGGTAATGGGATGATTTTGCTGACAGCACAAATGTAGAATTGCGCTTGGGTTTTGACATGATGAAAAGCTACCTGGTGCAGAGGGGTTTACACCAAAATCAAGTTTTCTTTGTGTCCATGTACAGTTTACAAAGGAAATTTTACTGGAGTAAGGTTTGCTTGATCAGCTAAAAAATTACGAGCATACCGTGGAATATAAGAGCTTAACTCACCTTGTGAGATTCCCTTTTTTGTGTACTTTTATCATATTCTTATCTAGCTAATTCTTGTAATCATGGGAATCTCCCCCTCGTCAGTTGGAAATAGGAATTAAATACAAATAAATAGCCACAGCCAGTGGTGGCTTCTTTGCCCCTTTTTGACAGCCCTGGCTGTCTCAGAGCCTTCTGAAGCCATCCTCGGTGCCTCCTTCGCTGTATGGCTGAAATTCATGGTGTAACGTGTAGGATTTTTATCGATGGGGCTTTTCCTTTTATTCCTCTCCAGTGGATGCGAGCACGGCTGCTCCAAAATCAGATACCGTGACATGGAGATGGTGCCCTCGTTTGTGCTGTGCTAGAGAGGTGACACCACGGGTTATCACGGATGTATTTAAGGCTAGCTGCTTTTCCCTAAAATTTCAGAAAATAAAAAAAAATCTGATGTGAGGGAATTTCCCAGCTATTTCTTATATATGCTGTGAAGATGCAGATCGTCCAAGCATCACGTTCCTTCCACAAAGGTTGCACAAGGAGGACGAGGTGCACGGGGTCTGTGGGCATCTCCTTTACGTTCATCCCCCCCGGAGTGCTGGCGGTGGTCGGCGTTCCTGCTTCTTGCCCTAAAACTCTTTGTTTTAAGAGATGGTGTGGAGATGCAGATAATATTTCGATCGATAATTTTAGCCTTGTTTAGCTCGGGAGCTTATCGTCAGCACCAAAACGTTCTTTTTTGGTTGTTTAAAGTCTTTCCCTCTCCGAGATAATTAAATCCTCTTGCTGTGTAAGGTCACTCGGAATCTTTGTACAGCAGATAAGAGCAATCAGAAGAGTTTTTAACGCGTCTTGTTGGCAGGATCAGAGTCCTTTTGCCTTCTGGTGTGGTCTGACTTTGCATAAAGACTCAAAAAATAACATTTTTTTGCCTTAACTCGGCCTCATCTCCCATTTTACCATTACACGGACAGCAGCATTAATTGGGAAGGTGAATTTTTTCCTTCTGCTTCTCCCCAGCTGCGAGCTGTAGGATTTAGCATCCACTTGTGCAACCCAGACAGCGTATGGCACACGGTGCCAATGAAACCTGGCCATCCAGGTCTTTAACGAGGGAAATAATGAGCTATAAAGCCCTTTGGTAAATTATTCACACTACCACTTGTAGAGGACATTACATAACCACCCGGCCATTACTCATGGAGAGCTACGTGTGCCGTAAGGTGCGTGACTACCTCTTGAGATGTTCTCCAAATAATTTCTTGGCTTTTTTTTTTTTTTTTTGGCTACGAGAGGGCATTCAGCACTCCCTAACAGCACTTGTTCCTCTAATGGCTGCCTTCACTATAAAATATATATGCCTAAAATAATTTATGTGACTTATTAATAACGCCGCTGCTGGTGTTTCTGTTAAGTAGATTTTCTTGCTGGGGTTTTTTATTTGCTGTTGCATTGTTCGGGTGTTTTTTTTTTTTGCATTTTTGTGACCAGTGGATCCCTTCTCACGACGTGGTGGTTAGTGGAGCACCCGGCGATGCGTGCGCTCGCTAAGTTTGGGGCCAGCAGCTCCGGTGAATCACCCAACGAAATCTCCAGGCACATTAAAATCCAGTTTCCTTCCTCTCTCTCGCTTAGCAGGTGTGGAAAAGGCGTGTGGTAATGTGTTATTTTAGCAGGGAGGAGGAAGACAGGGTTCTTCAGATTTCCCTGCTGGAATTCATCTTATTTAAAGCAGCGCAGGAACAAATTAAGTCTGCTCGGTTCCCTTAGTAATGCGAGGGGGCAGACTTTTCAGGGTTTTGTCATCGTAGGCTGTCCTTTGGGGCTCAGATGGCAAAAGACCTCGACCTGCAGCTGGAAGAGCCCGGGCTTGGCAAATCCAGGCTTGTGCCTGGGGCACCAGCCACAAGGAACTGGGCTCCCTCATGCCAAAAACGGGGACAGGAGTTTGGGTTCAGGCTGCCCGGGATGCAGAGGGGTCCTCCTGCATCTCCCCTTTATGGCAGCATGGTCGTGCGGTCAATGAAGACTTTTAGGGTGAAGAGAGCTGTGCCAAATCCTTTCCTCATGGGAAGGTTTGCTCCGTCTGCTTACACACCAGCCACGAAAAGCTTGTCTGGAGCATCGGCTTGCGAAGATTTGGGAGAAACGTAAACTCTCGGCAGCTATTTCCAATATTTCTTGGAAACAACACGGTGTGATGTGCGCGAGCTTCGTCTGTCAGTAAACAAGGATGGCAAACAGCTCCAGGCAGCTGGGGAGTTTTGGATACCAAAGCACTCATCCCAGGCAGGAATCCGCTCTTAAATAATTTTCTTTTACCATAATAAACAGATCTTTGAAGCCTTGAGATCAAGGAGCAAGCAAAAATGTTGAATAACTTATGAAAGTATTATGTCGTTCGTGCCCCTCGAAAATATTGTCGGTATTTATTATAGTAATTTTGTGCTCACGGGAGGATTTCTCATCTGTCCGTGGCTTCTTTCACTGCTCAGATCCCTGGCTTGGCGCTTGCAGTGATGGTTTTAGGTCCTGTCCATGCAGGGGCATTTTATTGCCCTCGGCTCTGAAGATACATCGAGTATTGAGGTGGGTCTCGAGCCCAGAGCCTTACATCTCCCTCTTCTTTCTGGATTCCCGTGGAAAACCCAACGTGCTTCATCAGAGCTGCTAAACCTGTGGAGGTCTTCAACCCAAGCCTTCATGGAAGCTGTCTGCTTCCTCTTCTTTCCTTGTTTTATTCTCACTTGGTCCTGAAGAGATTAAACCTCAGCTTAAATAAAAGACCCCCCGCTTGGCTTTCTCACTTGCCATTTTTTGATAATTTACAGAATCAAAACAGGTCACATTTTGCATCTCGAGGAGACATTTCCCACCCTTGATACTGACTGAATTGGAGATAAAATCTCCCGGAGCTTGCTGAAGAGCCTCAGTAAACACAGAATGGGGGGGGAGCAAACTCTTGACTTTATTTTTTAGTTTTTTTTTTCCTTGCAGGATGGTCCTCACTGCTGAGTTTGTTGCATTTTGCTGAGATAAACGAGGGCAGCTCACACAACCTCGGGACACTGGGGAAATAGATGGTACACAGCAGACGGAGCTTTTCAGCTCTCCCTCACCGCTTCAGCTGCCGTCCAGGCAATTTTGGGGACGTGTGGCTCTGCAGACAAGTGGTTGTTGGCCTGCGTGCACTGCATGGGTGGTGTACGTAGCTTCTATTTTCTCTGCTAAAGCAGGAAGGGACCTGGCATTCGTGTGAAAGAAGCATTCAGCATTGTGGTCCGCTCCGAACGAGCAGAGGGAGCGCTGGAGAGAGCGGCGCGAAGCAAGCGGAGGGGAATTCAGGAGGCATCTGCCACGAGCTCGGTATCAAACGCTGCCAGGCACTGACTCAGCAAGCACGCAGCTATCGATTATCCAGCGAGTCGTCCACTTGTGAGCCTTCCAGCTCCTGCATTAACCCGTGGTTAAATCATCCCGACAGCTCCCCGGGGCTCCCTTGGCTAATTTACCGCTCGAGGCGGCGCGGGGAGGTCCCTGCGGGCACGTTCCTGCAGCACACGGAGCCCACCTGGGGCTTTGGCCATGGAGAAACCCCTTTTGCTTCCCCCAGAAGAGGAATAGGGTCATGGGGCAGCCTTCAGCTCTGCCCACGTGAACCCAAGCCACAAGATGCTCCCCGTATGATGTTTGGAGAGGTGTCCTTCGGCTGTGGGACAGACCAAACGCCTCCTGCTGCAAAGCACCGCGTGGCTCTTCATCATCATGCACGTACTTAGTGGTCCTAGGAGGCTCCAGCTCCTGGCAGATCCCTTCAAAGCAGCTCTCCAAAGAAAACAGAGAGCAGGGCAGCCTCACCAGGCAGGGCACGTCGCCCCGAATTTCCGTAACCGAGCGGCAGGGCTTGGCATTCTCCTTGATGGAGACGTTCGGTGGGTGTCATGACTCCTCATGGTGCTGGCAAACAGGGCAAGCTGCTTTTATTTGACAACGTTGGATGGGTTTTATTGCCTTATTTCTAGAGACGTTTTTATTTCGCTCTCCTGAAAATCAGCGGGCTTCACAGGGAGGTCTCTGCAGACCACGGCATCCACGTGCATGCGGACATCGTGCTGCTGATGCCCGCGCTGTTCCTTCTTGCCAACCACAAGCCTTTGCTCCCTTGGACTGCCCGTCCAACACATTGCATCGGCCGAAAAAAGGTCGTTTAAATCCTGCAGGTGAACAGGAGACGTGCCGTGTGCCAGAATCAATACTGATTTGGGGGACGAGGAGGTCAAACCCTGAAGCGCCGGCTTTTCCTCCAGCCTCGCTCCTCCCGCGTCCCCGCGGCTGCTGTGTACAGCAAGCAGATTTATGCAGCTCATTTGCTGCCCCTCCGTAATCGTTCTGAGCTCTGCATTAATGTGCTGAGCAAGTAAAACTAGTTAATGAGAGGAGGAGAAAGGCATCTTTTTGTAGGTCTAATGCTCTTGTTCCTGGAAGCGGAGGGGAGTAATTAGCATTCCAGCAGAGGAAGCAGTTACTATGGCAGTGCGTATTGATGAAACGCAGTGGATACAAGCGAGCTAATTCAAACCAGCCCAAGGCCGTATGTTTAGCTCCGTCTTTGTTATATAACAAGTTTGGAGGTCTTTAAAAATTGCTGGGTAGAAATGACCTTCAAGGAGCCGTTCCAATGAGAAAGCCTTTTTGTTGCCGCTGCGCAAACTCATTAGTTACATAAACAGGACGAAGGGTTTTAATCTCCTTTGGACGCTATTTGCATATTTATGGAGACTTAGCGTGGCTTTTTGTTTGGTATTCCACTGATCTGAAAGTGGAGGACACAGACAGCCGAAAAACCCACCGTGTTTCCCCGAAGTTTCTATTGAGATAGGTCATCAGTCCTTGAGGTGGGGCAACAGAGTAGCTTTGAAATCAGCAAAGAAGGTATTTCTTGGTATTTATATAAACTTTTTTTGTTCTATGTTTTATTTCCAATAATTATATTCCTTGTTAATCCTTAAAAGAAGCGTTGAGGCAAATGCTCTTCACTCCAAATTGCCACAGAGAACACGTATGAAGAAGCCAGGACTGCATCTTGCCCCGTGTTTGCCGTCAACGCCATCACTCTGTGATGGAATTGGGATGGTTTGGTGACCGAAGGCGATGTGGGAGCCAACGATGTCCCTGCTACACTCTGCTGCTGCTCCCTGCTGTCCGGAGAGGCTTCCTGTTGGTGTTCCCTGCAGTTCTGGTTGGAGATGCTTCGCTTTGCACGGCCACCACTTTCAGCTACATCACACTGGGGCACAAACGCGTGGCTTCTGGAAGTTGGAGGCATATTAAAAACAAAACAAAGCTAAAACCCTACACCGAGTATCATTTTCTTAACCACACGTAGCCAGAATGGAAATTGTAGAGACCACAGGTAGGAGAAGGTGCTTGGAACAGCAAGGGATGTAATTAAATCGCACGGTGTCCCTGAACGTGGGCTATTGCGGTGATTAATTTTAAATGCTGTCCTGTAATTATAATCAGACCATAGACTCTGCAGCAACCTTTGTGCACAAGCAGCAAGGAGCTGTTCTGCGTTATTGACTTTGGAGTAGCTGGAGGAAATTCAAAACATCTTCATATAAATTACATTTTGGTCATGGTCCGCTCGTCCACGCTGGCTCTGCGGGCACCAGCGCTCCCAGAATCACAGAAGGGTTTGGGTTGGAAGGGACCTTAAAGCCTACCTAATTCCACCCCCTGCCATAGTTAGGGATGTGTTCCCCCAGCCCAGGCTGCCCCCAGCCCCATCCAGCCTGGCCTTGGGCACTGCCAGGGCTGGGGCACCCCCAGCTCCTCTGGGCAGCCTGGGCCAGGCCCTCAGCGCCCTCAGAGGGCAGAATTTCTTCCCAATTTCTTCCCGAAGCCTCCCCTTTTTCAGTGTCAAACCAGCTGGGGTGCTGTTTCCATCATCATCTCCCACTCCTGGTACAGGTTACAGCGGTGATAAACCTTCTGCTTGGTCTCATTTCTGAGCCCCAACTTTCCCCAGTTTTCTCACTGCTGGGCTGCCACTGGGGTTTTCTGCTGCCTTTGTTCCTTTTGTAGAGTTTTCTTTTCCCCAGTTTAAGGGAAAAAAAAAAAAGTAATTAAGGGAATAACCAATTCCCTAGCCACGTGTTTCTTACGGAGCCCAAGGGATGTCTTTTTTGAGGAGAGGCACCCTTGCCACCAGCCGTCCCTTCTCGGGCTCCGCGTTCATCTCAGCACCCAGGTGCCACTCCTTGGGTTCCCGTCGTCGTCGTCGTCAAGTTTTTCTTCATTTTTTATTTTTATTTTATTTTAATGAAAGAACAAGGAACTCGGGCAGGCTCTGTCGCGTGTCGATCTGGGCAAGTGTTCCTAATAAAACATTCATAATGTTGTGTTCTTTTACGAGCAAAATGGTGGCCTCCACGCTTTTACGAGCACTGCTGTACGAGCCGTCGTAGGAAATATGCGCTCATTTAATGCATTGTAATAAAGAGCTCTTTATAGAGAGGTTTCTTTATAGTTTATTCATCTCTATTTATGTAGAATTCCCTTGAGAGTCTGCGAGGCTTTGGCGTATTCAACCTTTCTTGGCTGTTTTGCCACGTCTCGCTCATCGAGGGGGTATTTACAAGGTACTTAATGTTTATTTATTTGATGAGCACTGCCAAGCGCTTTGGTTTTGGGATAACACACTCTGCCTGGCTGCTGGGGGAATGGGTTTGGGGGGGATTTGCCGATGGGAGGGCCCTTTGAAACCCCGATCCTATGGATAAAGGGAGCTGCTGAGCCTCCTGCGTAGGATCCTAGAGTCATTAGGGTTGGAGAAGCCCTCCAAGATCCCTCCAACCGTCCCCCTACCACCAATGTCACCACCAAGCCCTGTCCCCAAGCACCACGTCCAACCTCTCCTTGAACACCCCCAGGGACGGGGACTCCCCCACCTCCCTGGGCAACCTGTCCCAAGGCCTGACCGCTCTTGCTGAGCAGAAATGTCTCTGTTTTGGAATCCAAGTCCACGCTTCTCTTATGTATGAACCATATTAAATTCAGGAAACGTTTGCCTGACTCTTAAGTGCTTTTCTCTTTTTTTTTTTTTTTTTAAACCATCGGCCCTTTTATTGCAGAAGCTCAAGCAGACGTCGGAACCCCATTTGATTTAAAACAGGCGAGCAAACTTAGCGCGTGCCGTAAAAGCCAGCTCTGTGTTTATTGCAGGGCTCGTCTGGCTGAGCAGAATTCACCTGCCTTTCTGGGGAGGCGCCTGTCACGCCGGACCCAAGGCTCGGGAGATAAATCAGGGCACTGGGACGCCTGGCTAATCTCGTGGAGGATGCCGCTGTGATAAGATAACCGACGGGTTGGGCTTGCTGGAAATGATTGTGAGCGCTGGGAAGAGCGGCGTTGCAGCACGCAGGCTGCCCAAAGCAGCAGATAACCCCCTGCACGCGTGGCTTCCTACCCTGCTTTCATGTTTTTGGGTTTTCCGCACGTATCAGGGGGTAAATTAATGTTTTTAGTCGCCGTGTAAAAAGCCCAAAGGTCAGATACGTTGTCGTAGATTGGGTTCTCCAAACCCTCCCCGCAAGGGCAGGCGAGGAGGTTGCAGGACCTTGCAAGTAATTAATGCTTTCAGGGGAACCCTGGGGGCTTTTCCTAAGGCTGGGCTGAACCCGTTGGTGAATTCTCCTTGAAGACTCGCAGGGTTTGTAGCAAGGACAGGAATCGAAGCCTGCTCCGGGCTTGGCAGGGGGTTGAAGGACGTGCCGGTCACGCCGGGTGTTGGGATGTGGGCAGCAGAAGGCAGGGAGCTGGGAGTTGTGAAGATACGAGCAGAAACACAAAGCAGGGATGTTTAAACAAATCTGAGATGCTGGGGGATGAGATGAAGTGCAAATTCAGCAGCAGAGAAGAATGGCATGGAGCTAAAATAAACCCAAAGCAGCTCGGGTCGTTAAACGGCCCTTTTTGTTAGCATCTCTTTGTGTCCCTTTCCTCTCCCTAGCAGGTTATTATTATTACTTTTCTTGATTGGAACAAATAGTCAGGATTCTGTTAAAGAAAAGAGCCCTCCATAGGTAAAAAAAAATAAATTCAAACTGCGGGTTAAAAATGGGTTTCTTCCTGTAACAATACTTCAGGTGTATTCACCAGGGTGGGGGCAGAAAGGAAAACGTCCCAAAGGAGCGAAACCTTTGCGGTGATTTTTGTGAGGAAGCCAAAAATAGCTGGTTTTGGGCAAATAAACCTATTTTGCTTCCAGTTGTGGCTCAGGTGCCCCAAATTCAGTCCCGGCTTGTGCCACGTGCACGCCCTGGGTGCTGCGGGATGCTCCTGCTGCTGCCCGAGGTAATGAGGACCATCCTAATTAGCACCAACCTGCAGCCTTTTGGCACGGCTTCTGCAGCTCTCCCAGGGCTCCCATGAGGTTTGGGTCTGGGATCCAGGCTTGGGGCCCTTTATGGCCCCATTTTGTCCCCATTTTCACCCCCTGTTCTGCCTGCTCCTCCTCCTCGGTGCGGGCTGCGGAAGCGATGTTTCATTTGGCAGGCGAACTGAAAACATAAAAATAATTCCATTCAGTTTGACTAATAATTAATATTTATTCTTCCCCAAACACCCCGCTTGCCTGCCAGCCAGTCTGGTTGCGTTTAATACAAATTATTTCATTCAACCCCAAATGTTTAATTTCCATCATTTCTGAGAAAAAAAATAAAGGAAACAAAGAGCGAGGAGAGGAGCTCATTTTCCCCTTCAATCCAGTAGTCCCAGGGCGAGGGTTTTCATTCGGGATTGGGAAGAAACAGCTTCAGTTCTGAGAAGATCTGAGACCTGTATGCTCTCATTTTAAGAGCGATCACCACCAGGCTTGAGGATATTTTGGGCTGTTTTTCCTATTTATTTATAGTCTAGTGGGTTTGCAAGATTTCCCCAAAAAAGTTCTGACTCCGCTGCCAGGTCATGAAAGGATAAGAGCAGTGGAAATGGAGAATTTCAACTTTTTTTTTGTGTGTTTTCCCTTCTGCTTTTCAAAATAGGCTTCTGAGATCCGGTGAGGAGTGTGAATAACATGCCCTGCATGCACCTCATGGATTCAGACAAGCCTCAGAAATAAAAACAACACCAAATTTAGGATGGGCACAGTGGAAATCAAACAGCAGCACTGTTTTGTACGGGAAGATTTAGCATCCTTTGCCGCACTGTCGGTCCGAACGCTGGATTTCTCAGTTTTTTTCCCCAAAGTTTATAGGATTTGTAGACAAAAAGTTTCTGCAGCTGGTGCTGCTTCGTCAATGGACTCTCACATCCTCCCAAATTCCTGATGGTGAGTCACCCCGCAGCGAGGGGGAAGGAGAAGCAGCGCCGTCTGATTTCAAGCACGTCCCCATTCATGCCGCTGCGCGCGTTCTGTATGATGAGCGTTACATGGCTTTGTTTTCCTAGAATGTGCAATTAGCAGAGATATAAAAAGCTGCTCACAGTTTTCTTCGGTGGCAGGGTGAGAATGAAACAGCTGAAAGAAGGCAGGACAAGCAGGAGCTGCTCAGGGCTCTTTCCTCTCCTAGGTTCGTCTTGGCTTTTCTGCTGACCTGGCTTCCACCGGCGCGCCCTTCCTATGAGACCATCGCCCAGAGGTTTTCCTATCTCATCTCATAAAGCCCACCTTATTAGGGTAAATATATACCAATTAACAAAAGTTCAGCTCAGCTTTCTTCCTGGAAAGCCGGCTTGGTCTTGCAGTGGAGCAAGTCTGTGCTGCAGTGTCCTAATTAAATGACGTTCCTCATAAGAAGCAAAAAGTGAATCAGAGCAAGCAGGTGGTGATCATAGCAGCTCCCCGCATTGTGTCCCAGGTAAATCACTAAAGCAGTGCAGTGTGATATTGTCCTCGACTAACTGTTGCACAAAGTAAGAAGAATAATGAGTAAAACTCATCTGTTTCGGTTAAAAATGAACGCACAGTAAGTAGCGAGCATGCTACTATCAGGTCATACATTTTCCTTCCTTGCCTGTGTGTATTCCCCTTAATTTCTGACTATTAAGACAAGAAAAAGCAGCAAAGGTAATTTACAACATCAAAAAATTCAGCTTTCACCTTGTTACAGACGTATAGTGGTGCATACATGCCGGGTTTTAGGTTTTGTGCCCGGACTTCTGCTACATACTCATTAATTGCATGCGTACAACTCAACCTCTGGGACTCAAAGACCTTCTTGAATATTCATGGAATAACTCCTGCGAACGTCTTCAACTTGCATGCCTAATTAGGAGATACATTTACTTTATTAATCCCTCCTGACCCCCTTGCATATGTAAATGGCACGATCTGAAAGCAGCGCCGGGCAGGAGATCCCTGCCTGCTCTACCAGCAATCGCAGTGCCTCTTCCCGAAACCTCTTGGAAAAATCCTCGGTCTTAAGTCTCGCTTGGCCAAGCTATGGCCCTGACAACTCATAAATTAGTTTTATCCCATTTCTGTTCCCTTTGAAAAGGAACCCACATCTACATTTTCTTTAATCTGCTGAAAGCCTGCACGACTTACACCAAAAAGCTTTTTGGAAAATTGCTTGAAAGCATTACCAAACAGGTAGGAAAACAACTCACAATCACGCTAATGTCTTGGAACTCTTTCCTTTTAATTCTTTTGTGAAACGTCGAGGGTCTGTTCCAGTAAGTTTCCCTAGACATCCCTAATGCCACCATTTATTTAATGCGATTAAATGGCACTCCTCGTTATTTATAAAGCAAACCTGGTTGAGCTAGAGGAAGGGTCTCAAAAGCAAAGGAACCTTTTGAAAGTCACAGCGATGAGAGCTTGAGTAATAAGAGTGCGTAATGCCATCGCGGCCTTTCCTCAACTTTCAGGTTACTCTGTGGCTTTAAAGTGAAAATGGAGGTGAGATTCTTTAGGACTTATTTATTTATTTATTTATTTTCCCAAATAGTACTGACCGGGCTTCTGGGGCATGATTTTAATCCACCGTGGCTTGTTGGGTTGTATCTTGCCCCTATGGGCCCCTATGGGGCCCTTGGCATCCAACAGGACCATGTCAGTCTACGTAGACATGCTTGGCTGCTTTTGGGGTTAGAGTTACTGTGGGTTTTGGGGATTTGTGTTGCATCGATCCTAAGAAGACATTCAAGCAGATGCTTCAAATGCATCCCTATTCAGGAGAAATTGCAGCATGAGCTTGGGTACTTTGCAAATCATTTGTTCTTTTTGGACGTTGATGCGTTACATTATGAGGGCAAACTCTTTCACAAAGGCAGCGGGACAGCTGCGTGGCCACAAGCAGGTTGAGCTGGTCAACCCATGTTGATATCGTGCTTTGTTTAGGGCTTAATAATCAGAAAACCACCCTAAAAAGACAATGAAAGAGATTGTTTCAGAATAAATGGCTAGTGCAGGTTGTGTATGCGGCAGCGCTAGAAGCGTTTATAAAATGTGTTTATTAGCTCTGTGAGGCTGATAGGTGTATATTCAGCTTAGTGTCTGGTAAAACAAAAAAAAAAGCCAAACTGGTGTCAGCTGGGAGCTGGGCTCTTCTCTCCTGGCCCGAGTGGGTGTCAGGACAGAGGGTCTGTGCACGAGCCCCCGCCACAGGCTGGAGAGAAGAAGGATTTTCTTGTGTGTTGCTCATCCCAGCAAAGGTACGACTATCAGGTGCCATGAACCTCACCCCACATAATTAGCTAATCATAAATGATTTATTTCTATGAAATACGTTGGAGGTGAAGGCGCGTGAACCTCTGTATAATAACTGATAGTAGACCTCCGTGTAAAGATATTTAATTTGGCAAGCCTGTTCCTCGGTACTACTTCTGATCAGAAAAAAAAACACAAAAAACCAAAAAACAAAACAAACAAAAAAATAACCTGCAAAAAGGTGCATGGGAGATAAAATTGTGGGGTGATGGGTGTGTGCTGAGGTTTGGACTCAAAATGCCATCTCTCAAACTACTGCAGGCGAATTTACGCTGTCATGGAATATGAATTCAGCCCTGTGACACTGATTTCATTATACACTCCAATAAAACAGGTTATTGAGTTACATAGGTTATATATAGTTCTGGAAGACAGCTACTGTAAGGAGTACAGCACTTGCTCCTCTTTCTCTCCTGTGACGGCACATTTTAAGGCAGAATCATCCCACTCACGGCAGCTGAGCCCTCGTAGCATCTTGCTCAGGTGAGATGTCAGGACTCTGAGATACGGAGCCATTTGCAGAAGTGCCCGCAGAGAAATGCCATCTCCTCTTCGGCCCGTGGTCACAGAAAATAATCCTGACACCGTCTCGTGCCTGGTTCCAGGCCGTGACTACCAGCCCAGCTGTAATTTCCTATTGAAAGAAGGCAGTGTATTTTTTGTACTGGGAGAGGATAAAGGCCATGACAGAAGCTGGTGTCACTTGGCCAGGACATTCGATGGCTTGGTGCTGGGAGGACTGACTGCATGAAGCCTGCTCGGTGTTTACGTGCTGGCATTTAGAGGAGCTGGTCCAAAATATGGGCTTAAAACTAGTGGAGAGGTTGAGGTGGCTGATGAATCTCTGGGTTCAGACATGGCTTAGCTCTTACTCCAGTGAGTTTTCTGACTGCACATGAAGTTCCATGAAGTATGTGGCAGGGAAAAGAAATGTTCGCTGACCTGTTGGCCCCCGTGAAATCATCTCGCCGGGCTTGGCAAGGCTGCCATGGGAACCGTAAGGATGAGCAGAGCGAGCTGGGGGTCACGTTTGGCACCTGTAATGAAGGAGAGGAGAGAGAAGGAAGAAAATTAGACAAAAATATGAAAGCTAGATTCGGGGTGATGCTTTTAATTGGTCCGTGAGGGTGCTCCTGGGGCGAGAGAGGCCTGGAGCACCTCTGCCATGAGGAGAGCTGCGGCTGCTGGGCCTGCAGGGGAGGCTCTCAGTGGGGGTGCCCCCAACCTCACAGTCACTATAGGAGGATTTTTTGCTTATTCTGAAGCTCTTCAGATCTTTACTTTTATGTCCCTTTTCATAACCTTTTTATCCTCTGGTGCGTTTGGGAAATAAAACACCAGGAGGATCCTGCGAAGCTGCCTGGAACTATATGAAAAGCAGTTGCCCTGTTTATTGACCTCTGCTGGAAAGCTTGAAAGCGTACTTCATTTTTAGATATGTTCCTTGTTTCACTGCCTATAGTATTTATAATCATCTGTCTTTCAAGTGTGGGACAAGCTGAGAGCCCAGGAATTGCTGGTCTGGAGCAGGTCCTCGTGGTCCATCTGGTTCCTTCTCCCCATAGCAGGACAAGCACCAGGTGCTGCAGAGACCCGGTGAGAAGACACGGAGGACTTTTCCCTCTCCAAATACATAGATATTAGATCTCACACTGGGCTCTAGTATTTTGCTTTAAGCTCTCTGGTATGAAATCTTCCATCTCTTTCTATGGCAGATGTGTTCTTCACTAATTATTGACTCAGGTACCTCAGATATTTATTAAATTTTCGACATAGGTTGCGTAGTTTGGAGAAGACTTCCAAGAAGAAGTGTTTCTTACAACTGCTTCGGTATTAATCACCTTTTGTCTTCATTTAATGGTGCCTTGTTCATTTTGTGCCAGGCTGGGAATTTCGTCTCTACTATATCCTTCTTTCTTGTCTCCTTTCTAAAGTGAACCGCCCTCGAGTTACCAAGGTCTGATTGTCACTGAGCCTTTTCTTGTGCTTTTGCTGCCCTTCCCTGATCCCTGTTAATTTTGCAATACTCCTTTAGAGCTGAAGAGCCTGGCACCACACAGAGAGCCCAGAGGAGAGCAAAGCACTGGTCAACAGAGGCATTGCACTGCTCGCTCTGCTCCCCAATGCCTTGCCTTGTGCATTGTAAGGTCTCATTTGCTTTCTTGGACCCCAGCTGCTCACTGAGCAGACACTTCCCTTCATCCTGGCACTGCCGAGCCAGTCTCTTCCCTTGGACATAGTTCATTCAGTACTTCAGATGTTCTTTTTTTCTCCCAATATGCATTGGCTTACACTCATCAGTAGTGGATTTTGTTGGTTGTCATTGCTTATTCATCAAACTTTGTACATTTTTCCCCCTCTTAAATTCCCTATGGTCCTCTCTGATCTGGCTGATTTTGTTAATACATGTTACCGGCACGTTTCCTTTCATACTTCTCACTTTGGTTTATTAATATATCAAGCAATTGTTAGTGGCTTTTCATTTTTCTTCTGACGACTAATAGAGAGTTGGGGCTGCAGAAGATTAATACAAAACAAATTAAATAGCCTTCTCCATGGGCAAAGGGATATTTTCATCTTTCCCAAGTGTCACGGGCCAGCCCTCCTCTGTGCCCACAGGGCAACTCCTCAGTGCTACAGCGCATCACTGCTGGCTTTTATGAAGGGCTGTGACCTCCTCTGTCCCTGGCCACTATCGCTGAATCAGGACAGCAAGACCAAATGTCCTTTCTTGGCCGTGCAGTGCGGGCTGTTGTTATCGATGCCTCACAGCAACAGCACAAATCAGTTCCAGTGGGAGACAGAAAGTACACCCTGTCCAGGACACCGTGCCCGGGTCGGTTCAGGCAACGCGTGTTTTCCCCCTCGTTAAAACGGGCAGTGAGCTGCTATCTTTTAATTGAGTGCTCGGCGATAGCAGCAGCATGTGTGCTGGGACATTTGGTGTCCGGGAGCGGACAGGGATGCTGCAGAGGGCAGATGCTCATGTGCCTTCCAGCGTGCTGTGCGTTTACTCTTCTACCCTTGTTTTGTGTGTTTCCTTCATCCCCTGCCAAACGATTAATTTAATAGCATTGTCATTTCACTATCTCTATTTTTTTTTTGCCTGCCAGACCATCTACACTTGATTTGCAGTTAATTTTCCAAAGTGCATGCGGCTCCTTGGACAGGGAGAGAAAGGCTCTGATGTATGATCCTCGCATCGAATCATAAAGCTCCACTTCACATCGCTCGCTGGCAAACGTAATTCGCCGGGGGAATTCTGTTTGTGGTTCGGGTCCTCAGGTCTAAGACAGCTCTGTGCTGTAAGTCATTAGCAAACAGTGGAGAAGCTCTGTTGCTGACTGACAGCTCTGTGTGCCATCAGTCCGCTGTGGTTTATTTACCTATTTCATTAAGCTTAGGTGTACGACTGCCCATATTAAAAAAATAGTAAATTAGCTTCAACAGGAATGATTAAAGCTATTACCATATTGTAATTTATTACCTATTACCAGGCAAATGAGTGCAGACTGACTTAGTGCTTTCCCTGCACTGTGCTCTTCATTGCCAGCGTTCCTCCTAATAACGGGAGGTACTTGACACCACTCGCAGCGCAGTGCCCAAAATGAATCCAGCACCTCTTAGCTTCCAAATTCAGGTGAAAAATAGGAGTGCTATCTCCTGTAAATTTCATATAAAGCCATGCTTGCTTTAATTGCAAGTGTGGAATGAAAAGATACCATTTGGAGGGAGAGAGGGAAGACAGAAAAAGCAGGGACTGAAGTGCAGGAGAGGAAGAGAGAAAGCATAAAATAGCAATTATTAAATAATTCTGTGTCAGAAACTCTCTGGCTAATATATTAAATCCTAGAATAATTTAGTTTAGGAGGACTCTCTGAAGATCTTTTTTTTTTTCCCAGCTCCTGGCTCAAAGCAAAGCCAACTTCAAAGTTAGATGTGGAGTCGTATCCAATTGAGCTTCAAATATTGCCAAGAAGGGATATTTCCATACCCTCTGGGCCGCCGTTTCACCCCCCTTGTGGATGTTTCTTCCTAATATCGAGTCGAATTGTGCTTGCAGCAACCTGTGCCCATTTTAGCTCATGCTTCCGCTGCGTGCTTCCAAGCAGAGCCTGGCTCCATCTTCCCTCTAAGCCCCCAGCAGGGAGCTGGAGGTGATATTAAGGTCTCCCATTTCCCTTCTGGCAGAGCAAAGGCAGCTTGTAGTCCTTCTGAACCATTTTTTAATTCCCAATTCCAGGAATTACAGGTTCTGGAGTCAGGATGCTGCGTACTGTGCTCTCATCAGCTGCTGAGCCAGTTGTCTTACTGGTGAGGGCATCAGTCGGGCATGATTTGTGCTTCCCAAATCCGTGGTGGCTGTCCCCAGTCACCTTCTTACCCTTCATATGCCTGGTTATGGTTTCCAGAAGGATTTGTTTCATGGATACAGAGGTGAGGTTGACGGGACTGGCGTTCCCAAGTTCCTCTTTGCCCTTGGTGAAGATAAACTCAGACTCATTTAGGTTGGACAAGACCTCTAAGATCATCAAGTCCTACCGTTAACGCTGCCAAGTCTACCATGAAACCAAGTCCTTAAGTACCACTTCAATATGCCTTTGAAGGAGCTCCAGGGATGGTGACTCCACCACATCCCTGGGCAGCCCGTTCCCATGCCTCACAACCCTTCCAGTGAAGAAATACCCAACCTAAACCTCCCGTGGCACAACTTGAGGCCATTTCCTCGATGGAAATGTCATCAGATGGGTGAGGTGGTTCCCTTTTCCCCATCATCAGGGACCTTCCACATTGCCATCGGCCTTTGGAGGTGACAGAGAGTGGCAGAGACATCACCCAGCTCCCTTGGCACATCTCAGACGCATCTCTGGGCTTGTTCCCTATGGAATTCAGCCTTCCTTGATCGAGGGTCGTACTTGAGTCCTTCAGCCTTGGCCAAGACAACCTGGTCTTGGGCACGTGGGAGCAGAGCTGCTGGTAAAGACACAGCGAAGTCCACCCTGTGACATTAAACCAGATGGGACTGCAGGGATCGGAAAGGGACTCCAGGCAGGAGAAGTCGGGTAAAGCAGCATCTGGAAGGGGATGAGGGTTTCGGTGGGTGAAGAATGCAGGTTTGGAGGAAGCCGAGGGGGGATGCAGTGGCCAAGAAGGCAGATGCTGACCGAAGAGGGCTGCCCAGAGGAGCTGGGGGTGCCCCAACCCTGGCAGTGCTCAAGGCCAGGTTGGATGGGGCTGGGAGCAGCCTGGTCTGGGGGCAGAGGTTGGAATTAGGTGGGTTTTTGAGGTCCCTTCCAACCCAAACCCTTCTCTGATGCCAAGAAGCTCACCAGGGCTATGGCTACGCAGTTGCAGGTTGACCTGTTGGCTTTTCGCTATTCCGTATCACTTAATTTATTTTGCAGTTGGTGCCTGGCTGATACCTCTCAACTTCTTCTCCAGGAGACCAAAATAAACTCCCAGGGGGAGCTGGTTAACATGGGGGGGGATGACTTTGGTGTGAATTTCCAATCCAGGTCAAGACGTGTGAGTCTTGTGCCGTTGAGCGATGTCCGTCCAGGCGCAATCTTTTCCTTGATGCTTCTCAAGATGTGTGATGCTTCTGCTTCTTCACTGAACTTTTTTTTTTTCCCTTCTTTCTCGGTAAAACTATCCAGCAGTGAAGTGCAGGAGGATGTAGGAAGCAGATTGGTGTTTGCTGTCTTCAGTTCATTTCCCGAAAACAGCTGGTAGCCATTTAGGAGAACGGGACAAATACTGCAACTGCTGCCACGCTGAAACTAAACACATGATTAAGGCAGAATTGACAGCTCCCGTTTCCCAACTGATTATTTGTCATCATGCTTTGGTGAAGGACATCGAGATGAAAATTCATTGTTCCTGTGTGCATGTAGATATTATTTATTTGTACTGGCAGACACTGGATTCATCTGTTTGCCTTGAAAGTGCAGCAAGACGAAGCGTGGCAGTCCCGGAATGCTTTCTCAGCTGGATTCTTCCCAAATAGTTCGTACTTATCATCCACAGATTGAGAAAGTTAACTGTATTCTCTTGTGGAGGGGGAAACGAGCAGTGTTTATTTGTCCTAATTGTGAAATTCAGGGCGATTTACGGTTCGGTGGCCGGAGGTTGGCTTGCACAGGCTGATCCTATGATTCTGCCCCCGTAGCTGCACCACGGGTCTTATAAAACCATCCCAGAGTTTCCATTTTACAAAGCATGAATTCAGACAGCGGTTTCGAAAAAGCAGGATATTAAAAAACAAGCAAAACTCCCCAAATTCTCCTGTTTTCTTTCAGCAAGACCCTTTTTGTAGGGAGCGAGCCGGTGGCTTCTCTTTGCGTTGGCTGGCTCTTGGGCAAGTTAAGACTTCACGTGGCATCTGCGAGCTATTAACATCTTCCCTGTGCTAACAGAAACAGGATCGCGTGCGATAGTTGTGAATTAGTCCAAAGATTTTTTATTTTTTTCCCCAAGAAATTGTGATCTTTTCGAGAACTCTGCCGTAGCTCGTAAAAGCATTGGCTGCTCCGTGGCTCCGTTTCAAGCAGAGCGGCGTTTCCGATCTGTGTTTGTGCTCCAGCAACATCAGGTGAAGTCTGCTTCGGTTTTAGCCTCTGACAAGGGAAACCAGGGGGTTCTTTCGCTCTCCTCCTCGCTGTCTGCCAGCGTTTACACGCAGTTAACCTCTCCTGATAGATCAGGCCACGTGCCTCGTGCCCGCACCAGCGATGTTTTACATGAATGGGGATCATCTCGCAGATGGGGGGAGGCTGGAAGCGAGATAAAAAAAATCACAGTATTAATTTTTTTTTTTTCTTCTTAATTCTGAAGGACGACAGAACTTCATTATCCAATATGCTTAAAATTGAACGACCTAATGAAATTTCACACCCACTAAATTTAATCATGGATTACTCATGTGGGATTTGAATCAGATAAAAAGGATGCCTCGGATATTTGGTAGCGCTTGCATAAGGTAATAAAAATCTGCAGTGTTCTTTGTCCTTTTCAGCAAATGTGAATTGCTTGACCTACTTTTTTTCTTCGCTTTTCTTTACTTATTTTTTTTTTTTTTTGGCATTGACTGACCTGAGCCTGACTTCCTCCTGGGCATCAGAGAGCAGGCAGAGAAGCAGAGGAGTCTCAGGAGCGCTTCCTCCTGGATGCTCTTAATGCACGGCGGCTTTTTGGTTTTGCTGCAGTAGTCTGAGGCCAACGCAGGCTGGGAAGATGAAGAAGTACATTAGCCTGTGTATAAAAAGGCCGTGCTGATAAGAGGATGTCATCCGGAGGAGGTGAGAGGTGGCTGCTGGGCTCAGGTTGAGCTCAGGGCCGTGTCTGTGGCTGCTGAATGATCTTTTGCAGATTGTTCTCCCCCGCCAAGCCTTGGGTGTGTGGAGCTCGATGGCATTTGGCTCCCAGGGATATTCTGAGCCCAAAGTGATGAGCGGCTGTTTGTCGCCACTGTTGCCAGTCCTGGTTCGAGGAGAAACCAGAGCTCACACTCAAAAGCAAAGCGAGATTTGGGGGAGAAAAGGAGACGAGCACGATGACTGGACTTGAATTTCTCAGGGATCTGCTTGGTGCTTGCACACAAAGGACCAAACGCAGCGGGTGCTGTCTTTACAGGCAAATTTCCTATCAGTACCAAGGGGGTCTCATGATTTAGGTGCAGGCTGATGGTCCTGAATCCTGTCACTGACAACTTTTAAGCAGCTAGTGAATCAAAGCTAGTTAGCAAAAAGAAATAAAAGGAAAACCTTTGGGGTGAACCTTTTCCGTCCTTCCCATTTCTAAAATACTAAAATAGTCTTAAAATAGATACACATTTCTTATTCCTAGTAGAGGAAAGGAGAATGGCCTGGAGAAAGCCAGGCGCTGAGGATGTGGGCTTTGTGGTGATATTCTGAATACACAGAGATGGAATAACAAAGGTTTTCATCACAGCTGGAAGAAAAACTGCTGTGCTGGTTGGGATGTGAGGTGGGAAGGGGGTGGCTGCATGGATGGAGGGAGAAGGCCAAGTTGGAAGGACGCTCAGCACAAAGACTCGAGGACTTCAACTGAATTTGGTGCTGAGAGGTCGCAGCTGAAAGGCAGCGATGGATCTGTAAATGTGAGTGCCAGGGATGGTGCTCGGCACGGGCAGTGCAGGAGTGATGAGACAAACCTGCAGAGAAAAGTCACGTATTTCTGCTCTGAGACCTTCAGCTGGGCATCCTTGACACCCATGAGATGTCAAGCTGAAATGGTATTTGGCAGGAGGAGCCAGGTCTACGTTGGACATCTCATGAGGTTTTGGGATTTAAGGTTTAGATTCCCTTTCAGGAGCAGCTGAAGTTGGCTAATGCAAAAAAAAAATTAAAAAAAAATAAAATAAAATTAGGCTGAGAAGCCAGCACAGTCTCCACTTTTTGACAGAGGAGGATTCAGGCTGTCCACAGCACGGCAAAGCCATCAGGCCGGCGTCTTAAAATGGAGAAAGAAATGCCCTTTGTTGTCGAACAATTATTCTGAAGCTTGCCTGGTGTCCACTGGGTGCCCTTCATCTTCAGAAAAAAAAAGAAAAGGAGCTTCTGCCTTGCACACGGCTATATAAAAGGATCCATCGGCAAACCGAACAGCAGCTTCAAATGTTTCATCAAGGAATATGAAATCTCATCACAGCTGGATTACCCAGAAGCTTCAAAGTCCTTTAAGGTCAAAACCCAGCTAAATTGTACAGAGCAGCGTGAAACAAGGGCACCGAGGCTTCCTCTGGAGGCACGGAGGGGCGGCTTGTTTCGAGTGCTGCCTTCAACACGGGCCTGCCACGCTTTTGTTCGTGCACACAGCCCCTAGCAGCGTTTTTTAGCCGTGCTTTCCTCCCCCCAAGCCTTTCCACACCACCAAAATTAAGGTGAGGGAATTTTCCGGTGAGCAGAAGTGAGGTTTTAAAAGTCCTCTGCTGCAGGACGAAGCGTTTGGCTGCAATTCTTTGTTTGATACGATCCTAAAAATGATGGTTGTGGCAGCCTGCAGGGTTTTCAGGCTGTGCCATTATTTGGGTGGCCGTGAACCAAAAGCAAACTGGGATCCAGTCCCTGCCACCAGCCACAATGAATCTCCTGGCTTCCAGCTCTCTGCCTGACGTTTTTGGGGGCCTGCATGTTTGTTCCTGGGGAAAAAGCAGCCCTTGAAATCGGGTCGGTGCCTGCCACAGGTTTTGTGGTCCACGAAGGAGGAGGAGGCCAAAGGCTGAAGGAGGTGACGGATCGCTTGTAAAGCCCAAAGCTTCTCCTTTTCATGTAAAAAAATGAACGTCCTGCCTCGATGGGATGCAGATTATTTGAGTCAGCCTGCAAAGTGTGCTCAGACCTGTGCTGAAGCACCTCGTGCATCATCACAGCCGTGGATTTGCAAGCAAGGAGTTGGGAAGTGGCAGAGGTGAGACGATGGCGTGGCCGGGGCTGAGAGTAGGGTTTCTTGATAGGCATCTTTGTTGGCTTTTCTACGGGATTTGCCCTATCCCTCGGTATCATCCCTCTACTCATTTAGGGTCTCCCTCCAAAAAAGAGTCCTTTAAAAGAGATTCAGAAGCTTCAAGCAGGGACTGGCGTGGAAAAGCATGGAAAAGGAGCTGCAGCAAGCGAGATCCCAGTTATGGCACAGGGGGAAGGACACCGAGCCTTAAAAGCCAGAGTGACCGGAGGAAGGAGGATGACCAGGAGCTGCGGGAGAGGAAGATGAAGGAGAACCCAGCAGCGACCCTTGGGATGGGTGCCCTGACACATTCATTTTCTCCAGAACCATTTGACTTGAATTTAGGTTTGAAATCTGCCTTTACTCGTTACCGACAGACTGATGAATGCCAAATCAGTTCATTGCTTTTGGAGTGTTTCTTTTTTTTAAAATCCTGTCCCATTATCCGGGGTTGCTCCGATCCTGCTCATTCCCAGTTGCCTTTTCTGGCTCTAATTGGGCTCGGGCAAGTACGGCACTAAATGAAGTGTTGATAACGAGAAGCATTGTTCATCTTTCCAAAGATAGTTGAAGATTTTTTATTTTTTTTCCCTTTCTCTCTCGCTCGTGGCGTGCTGAAGGCTGCTCAGCAGTAATTGTTCCGAGCTCTGTGCCTTCAGATGCGTTTCATCACTGTCAGTATCTATGGACTGGATGTACCCTCGCTGCTGGAGCACAGGATCTGCAGGAATTTGCCTGCAAAGCTGAAGTTTTTCTCTCTTCGGTTCCTTGGGGCTGGTCCTGAGGCTCGGCGAAGGAGAACAAAATGACCTTGGTACCTTTGGAAAGTTAACTACCGTGTTTGGCTCAATAAGGCAGAAAGGAAATTACTTTCCCTTCCTAAAAATGTCTCCTCTCCTGCTGGAGGAATGGGGGAGATCTCCATTTATCAAGCAGCTGAGATCAACAGGAAAATGTTGCCGAGTTCCTGCTGTGCTTTTAATAGAAGATGGAGGCAGTGCCCTGTAGCTTTTCCGTACCCAAACAAAATGTTGGGTAACCCTTGTTAATCTAGCCTGGCAGGGCCAGAGACACATAGCAGCAGAAAATGTCACCAGAGCCGGCTGCTAAAAAAAAAATAAATTAAAATTATATCATTTGTGTTCCCACGGGAGAGTTCAGGGAGTGGAAATGAAGAGGGCGAGTGGGGAGTCGAGCGAAGGCTGTGCTTAGACTTGAAGGAGGTGAAAAAACGTTCCCAGGGAAAAAGAAAACACATTTCCCTTCCCAAATGTGCGCAGTTAATAAAAAGGATATGCCACGAAGAGGGCACGGCGGTAGAGTTAGAGACCTGCCCTCCTGCAAAATCGTACCTGGGAGGGAATATAGGAAGAAAACCAGGAAGGTAAGAAGGAAATGGTGAGCAGCGTGTTATACCTTTACAAAAAGTGAATGATTTTGTGAATAATTTAAGAGCATCGCCTTTCATACAGCACAGATTCCCCTCTGGTTGTGCTACTCTGAAGGTGCCCGGGTAAATATCCGCAGCCCTTATACCACCGGGTGCCTGCTGCATGTGAAATTATCACCGTGTGGGTTTTTTTTTTTTTTTTCTGCGGCACACGCAGCTGAACCTCTGATTTTGCAGGAGCAATTTCAGCCTTTCCCGTGCCTCAATCAATTTTTAATGCGACCAGGCCTGGTGCTCCGACGTGGTGTCTTTATCCTAAATAGCCTGCCCCCACCTCTTGTCAGTTTAAAGCGCAGCAGCTTGGCCCCAACCAGTCCTCGAGGGCTTTCTGGCTCTACACGGAGCCATTTCATTCCTGTGTCTGCTTGAAAGTGTGCGAGAGGGCTTTCAAGATAAAATGCGGTTGTCTCCTTTTCACTCCTCTCTGGTAGTCATACATAGGAAATGCCTTTGTTTCCAGGCGTAGCTGAAGCGCTGCAATTCCATTTGAAAATCCCATTCATCTCCTGCACCCAATGGTAGCGTTAACAAAAAAAAAATAGCAGCCTGGATGGTTCCTCTTCCACGGGCTGCCTATTATTCAGCCTACACCTGCGGAGCCATCGAGCGGGGCTTCCTAAATACTTCAGAGAGAAATGGAGTAAAATTTCCCAGGCTGAAGCTCGCCAGGACGAACCTTTTCCACTCCTTCTAAATCATCTCCTGCGGATGGATGCTGCACTCACTGGTGGCAGGAGGGCTGGAGTGCTGCGATTTGCCTGTACCCAACCTCCAGCCACGACCAGTGGTGCCCACATCTCACCTCCTGCTCCCCGTAACTCAATATTTGGGCAAATTTCCCTCGGATGCGTTGCTTGTGGCAGCCAAGGAGATGTCACGAGACCTCAAATGCGAGCCAAGGTTTTCATCCTGTGTGCTGCCAACGCGCGGCGGTGTGGAGGAGCTCGGATCACGCATGGGAAAAGAGAAATACTCCCCACTAGAAGTGATTTGGAAACAAACTAAGGTTCTTCGCCCAAACCAGCCCTGTATTTCACAGAATCACAGAATCACAGAATTTTCTAGGTTGGAAGAGACCTCAAGGTCATCGAGTCCAACCTCTGACCTAACGCTAACAGTCCCCACTAAACCATTTCCCTAAGCTCTACATCTAAACGTCTTTTAAAGACCTCCAGGGATGGTGACTCCACCACTTCCCTGGGCAGCCTGTTCCAGTGCCTCACAACCCTTTCAGTGAAGAAGTTCTTCCTAACATCTAACCTAAAACTCCCCTGGCTCAACTTAAGCCCATTCCCCCTCGTCCTGTCACCAGGCACGTGGGAGAACAGACCAACCCCCACCTCGCTACAGCCTCCCTTGATGTACCTATAAAGAGCGATAAGGTCGCCCCTGAGCCTCCTCTTCTCCAGGCTGAACAAGCCCAGCTCCCTCAGCCGCTCCTCGTAGGACTTGTTCTCCAGGCCCCTCACCAGCTTCGTTGCCCTTCTCTGCACCCGCTCAAGCACCTCCATGTCCTTCTTGTAGCGAGGGGCCCAAAACTGAACACAGTACTCGAGGTGCGGCCTCACCAGAGCTGAGTACAGGGGGACGATCACCTCCCTAGCCCTGCTGGTCACGCTGTTCCTGATACAAGCCAGGATGCCGTTGGCCTTCTTGGCCACCTGAGCACACTGCTGGCTCATATTCAGCCGACTGTCCACCATCACTCCCAGGTCCTTCTCTGCCTGGCAGCTCTCCAACCATTCCTCTCCCAGCCTGTAGCTCTGCTTGGGGTTATTGCGCCCCAGGTGCAGGACCTGGCACTTGGCCTTGTTAAACTTCATGCAGTTGACCTCAGCCCATCGGTGCAGCCTATCCAGATCCTCCTGCAGAGCTTTCCTACCCTCAAGCAGATCGACACACGCACCTAACTTGGTGTCATCTGCGAACTTACTGAGGGTGCACTCGATGCCCTCGTCCAGATCATCGATGAAGATATTAAAGAGGACCGGCCCCAGCACCGAGCCCTGGGGGACGCCACTAGTGACTGGCCTCCAACTGGACTTGGCTCCATTCACCACGACTCTTTGGGCCCGGCTATCCAGCCAGTTTCTAACCCAACGAAGCGTTAGAATTTATCTCCAAATTCTTCATATCACACAAAAGGAAAGAGCTGGCTAACAATGTATTCCACAGATTTGCAGCCATTAGAAATTCAGAAGGGTCCTGGGGAAAATTTGAACTTCAGCAAGAAGAGATTGGAACTGGGAACAAATTCAGCCCTAAAGCTTGGGGCCGTGTGGTCTCATTAGTTTTTTTTTTTTTCAGATGAACTGATGCTCACCGTTCTGTGGAGGTTTAACTCTCTTTGTCTTCAGCTTGAGCTCTTTCTTAGCTATATTAATCTCATCTCTCCATCAGAATAGATTTTTTTTTTAGATATTGTTAAGCATATTCTGCCCCGGTTGGAAGACTCGGAGAGCTGCAAGCTCTCTCTTGTTGCTCTTTAGATATATAATTCCCCAAAGATAAAGTAGTATTAGGAGCAGTCCCCAGTTTTCTCTTGAAAGTAATTTCTGATTTCCATATTAATCAAAAATAGCTTTACCTTGGTACTGCCCTAATCCTAGTAACAACAAGGAAAGAAGATTACATTCTGGAGATGTCAGAAAAGCAATTAAAATTTGCACACGAGGCTTGAGAGGGGGGGAGGAAGATCACCTCTGCACTTCTGTGAGCCAAACGGGGAAATACCCTGACCTCGAAGTGTTTGTTTCCCATCGGCACCTTTCCTTTTGGAGCACACGATGGAAAAATCTTTAATATTCAATATAAAATCTTAGTTTTTGGGTAGAAGCAGAGGGTTACCTGCGCTGAGCAGAGGCATTTTGGGGAGGGTGAGGAGTGGCTGTGAAGGATATTGGATTCGCAGAGCGAGGTGAGTGGCTATGGCCAGCTCTGTCCCAAACAGATATCCATCGATCTTCAGTGATGGGCTAAGAAAATGGATTTTGGAGAGCAAGGTGAGGCTGCAAATGCCGACCCGCAGTGGTGTGGCCAGCTGGTGATGCACACATTCGCGTGGCTGGATGGCAAGGGATGCATTTTGGAGGTGTTGAGCAGCCAGGATTTGGAAATTTGGGGCACGGGTGGGATATGGACAGCATCGTGGTGCTCCCTAGGGTACCCATGTGGTGGGAGAGCTCTCGAGGGGGATCTACTGGGGCTTAGCCTGGTCCCCCGTAGGTGCCCCCTGGACAGGGCTGCTCGGGGCACTCTGGGGGCTAAGGGGCAGGTCGGCAAGGTTTATTTGCACAGAAGTCTTATGTCCATATCCACTCTGACTTTAACTTAGCTGTGATAAAGGTTTAGAAGCTGGGGAGAAGGAAAAGCAAGGACAGAGCCATGGAAACCCCATGGAAGCTGTGAGTGGAGCACGTAGGTGTGTGTTACTGCGACGTGGACCTTGCGTATGGGATGGGGACTGTCTTTGTCCTTGGTCATCAACAGAGAGAAGCAGCTAGTCTCACACATCTCTTATTCTCCATTTTTTCATCTTACTGGAGATTTTACACGGATCTTCTCCCGTACCTCGTGTAGTACATGGCACGACAAGGCCCTGCAGATATTGCTCGGCAATTACCGAGCCCGTTGAATTTATTTTAGTCAACGTGTGTAAGTAGCCTCTGGGCTGTAACATCCCGTGCCCGGTAATTCTCTTCCTGATAACGTTTCTGCTGCTCAGCAGAGCCACTGAGAGGCTGATGGGTTGCTCCCACCTGGCTAATCGCCTTGCTCCAGTCCAAAGCATCGCTGCCAAACCCTCCTGTTGGATCCCAGCAGCAATTTCCTTTGAAATAAAGAAGCATTTTTCGTCAAACGAATTTCTCCAGCAACTTGTGTTGGCCTGGAGAGTTCTCTCCACACCTGCAGCCCCTTTTTTATCACTTTCCCTGTGCACAACTGGTTCAGTGATGTTTTAGGTGATGGAAAACATCCAATTTCTGCTTGCCCCATCCCACTGATCCCTACTGTAGGTTAAAATTTATGGCGTTATGTATCAGTGTATTTTATTTAGGGAGAAAATCTGCAGAAGGAGGTGATGGTATCCATGCATTTTGTATTGTATGTTGGGAGGAGAAGTTAAAACCGACTCAGCGAGAGCCGTGACAGTGACAGACTGGACTCGGGTCATTTCTTCTCCGAGACATTTGCAGGGCAGACAGCTGAGAGCCTTCAGCTGCCCTTACCGTGCTGCCTTGCCTTGAAACCACGTGGCAGGAGGACTTCAAATTTCACCATGATAGTCCATCCCTTTCGAAGGTCTGGACACCAAGGACACCAGCCAAAAAAAATCCCGACATGCCAAAGGAGAGGGGAGATGGAGCATCGCTTCCTTTAGCCGCAGCCAGGTGGGAGCAGAGCTGGATGGATGCTGACAAGTTAAAGCCTCCTCTGAAACAAGAGCAGTCCGAGAGAGGCAACCAAAAGGGGACAAGGCCATCCTGGAGATGGTTTTCCTTCAGAAAACGTGTTGGTGCGAGCTTTGGCCAGGTTGGACAATGCAGGAAAATAGCGAAGCGCTGCCCAAAATACATCAATGCCTACAGGCATGCACGTAAAATTGGCAGATAAACAGCTCTTTACACCTCGTAGTTTCCTGTGCTCCATTTTAAGGCTGTGGCCGACTCTAAGGGAAGCCACCGACAGCACGTTGAGGAAATGCAGGCATCTGTGGGTTCTGCAGGACCCACAATGGTGGGAAGCCAATGGGGAATGGTCCTTGGAGCTTGGTCACCCCCAGAGCCAAATCTCCAGAGTGCATGGTTGCAAGAGAGAAAATTTGGGCTTGAAGAAGCACGTTTTTTAAAGGAAAACAACGTAAATCTTTATTTTCAGTTCTCTTTATCAAGAAAGAAAGTATCTAGTTGGGAGGATTTTGATCCCATGGATGTAAGCCCTTTGCCCATGTATAGTTGGTCCTTCATGGGACACTGAGAAAATGCCAAGGGCTAGGAAGAAATTTCGGGGGCAGAAAAGAGAATAAAAAGAGCCTCTTTCTGAGACTTCCAAAATAATTTTGTTGGAAACCACAGGTTGGGGGGAGATGAGAAATGGGCCCAAATGCATCCCTTACACCTGACTGTAGGGAGATGTCTTCTGGGACTTGTCCTGCCTGAGATGGGCGCCCTGATGGCAATTCATCAACTAGTGATGTAGTCAGTATTAGCCCATAATTTCCCCTCCTACACCTGGGTTTCACAGCATCACTGTTGCTTTTCCACGAGGAAGGTACAGACCCAGTGCAGAAATGAAACTCTAAAAATTAGTGTTTCCGTTCTTGTTATATTTCTGAATTTCTTTGCCATTGTACATTTCATTTTCATAGAATCCCAGAAGCATTCGGGTTGGAAAAGCCCTCCAGGATCATCTGGTCCAACCGTCCTCCTACCACCACGATCACCCACTAAAATTGTGAAAACTTTTCTCAGTCCCCAACTTCTTTTACAACCATAAACTTTCTGGATGGGTGACTTGGCGATTTCGTTGTTTGCTTTACTCAATATTTCAAGTACGGAGAGTTGACAGAGTTTCAAGGTTCGAAATGTTCATGTTGACACCTAAAAGGCCATTTATTTTGGGTGGACCTGCGGATGTGTTCATGTAGGCACTGGCGGCTTCTCAATTCTCCCCGGCATGGAGAGGCTGCAATACAGGGGAGGTGCTGAGGGTCTCCAGGTTGGTTCTCAGTGCCCGTTTTGAGTTCAGCACAAACCCCAAAATCACGATGCCCTCACACACAACATCCCTTTGGATGCTGGTTTCGTGGCGTGGCTTTGGATAAGAGGAGGTGAGTTATGCCAGCCTGAGCTCCAGGAGGCAGAGAGTGGGGTTATCAAGAGCCATGGCACAGCTCCTGTGAACAACAGCTGAGTTTGGGATCTCAGAGCTTTGCTCAGTGCCTTAATATCTCCTTTTGCTTTATTTTGGGACGAAAGCTTGTGTTTGACTCACAGTGACGAGAGGAGGCAGGGGAGGCGTATTTTAGAGTTTCACCTAGAAAATGAAGCTATTACTCACCTGAGGCTTTCCCTACCACTGCTCACCGCAAGGAGCTATTGCGAGGTGATGACTCGGTATAAATTAATTGTAACGCATCGATTTTGCACTTGTAAATCTGCACAAGTTCATTAGTATCGAGCCAGGCTGTGTGAGCACTGGCTGACCAGGCACCTGGTGGTTATTCTGCAGCCTGCAGAATCCAAAAGTGGGGGGACTTGAGCATGGCCGAGGTGTCCCCGAGCACCAAGAACTGCCCTGGTTGTCGTGATGTTGGCCAATGGACCCAGGATTGCCACGTGCTCCTGTCTAGAAAAAGCAGCAAAACCTCTTAAGAGAGTTTCATGAGCATAGAATCACAGAATCACAGAGTTGTAGGGGTTGGAAGGGACCTCAAGAGGTCAGAAGGGACCTCAAGAGATCAGAAGGGACCCCAAGAGATTGGAAGGGACCTCAAGAGGTCAGAAGGGACCTCAAGAGATCAGAAGGGACCCCAAGAGATTGGAAGGGACCTCAAGAGGTCAGAAGGGACCTCAAGAGATCAGAAGGGACCCCAAGAGATTGGAAGGGACCCCAAGAGGTCAGAAGGAACCTCAAGAGATCAGAAGGGACCTCAAGAGATTGGAAGGGACCTCAAGAGATCAATTTGATAATCTCAAATTCCTGTAGGAACCCCAATTGCTCATTTCTTTATGCTCATTGATTGCTCTTTTTTTTTTTTTTTTTTTTTCTGAGGGGTCGTGTGTTTTGTTTCACTTGATGCTGCTAAAAACTCTTCCTCGTTTCTGGTGACATTTAACTTAACGAAGAAGCGTCCCCTTGGGTTTGAAGGAGCAGCCTCTGCAAACACGGACTTTTTTTTTTTTTTATTGACTTAATTCATTTGATAAATAGGAGGCTGACTCCAGCTTTGCTGAGGAAAAGAATAGAAATTAGCCACTGGTTTGTATAGTTATGGTTAAAAAATATTCCAGGGGAAATAATGTAGCACAAGGGTATTTTTAATGTCCATTTTGCAACCATGTAAAAAAAAAAAAAAAAGGCTTCCCTTATAAAGGAACTAGCTTGGTGCATATTTGTAATTTTGTAGGTGTATATTGAGTATCTCACATCTTATAAAAAGATCTGGTGCAAGATCTGCAATTGGGTATCGTTGGTCCCGTTGGGCTTTCATCTCTTGCAGACCCTCGTGCCTTAACCCACCTCCCTGCCAGGAGCCTCGCTGCCTGGTGCCCTCTCAGCCCCGCTCCTCTGCTCCGTCCTTGTCCCTACAAGCCCTGCAAACCCATTTCTTTTGGCAACACAGCTCTGCTCCTACAGTCTGGGCTCCTAGGTCCAAAATCTTGCATCACAACAACCCGGGAGCCAGCCTGGTGCTGTTGTGAAGCACACAAACCCATCCAGACTTTGGAGAGATGAGGAAGGCTCCTTAAATGTTTCATATCCCCGAGGCTTTACCATAATTTTAATGCATTCTTTGCACATAGCTTTTAAAAGGACCATCGCCAATAAAATATACGTGATGTGTTCTTGCCCTGCTCAGAAGCAGAGCGGGGTTTTTTGCAGATGATGGGAGGTGGAGTGGGAGGAAGGAGCTCGGCCACAGGAGGATTTGAGGGGGCCCGAGGAGCAAGCAGCAGCGTTGCCAGCCTTCTGCGAGGGACTCTGTGCTGTGCCGGCGATGCTGATGTTGAAAAACCGTGCCAGGATAAATACACACTCGTCACATTTCAGCTCTTTTTTTTGTTCCAAAACGCAGGCGGCCTCAGCTGGCACATCATTTCTCAGCTGCTGCCCCTGACATCCTGCCGCGAGTTTCGGCTCCTCCATCACCTTGAGACTTCACGCGGCCCCTCTCGAAGGCCACGCAGAACTTTACAAATTTACAAAAGCGGTGTAGAAATGGGAATGAATTCCTTAAAAACGTGGGCATTGAGGCTGGTTTTGCAGCACTCCCTGGCTTGCAGCACCAGCAAGGAACCCATCCATCACCCAAACCCATGGTCCGGGACGTCCCCACCGGGACCGAGGGGTGGGCACGTGTGAAAGCAGCGTTGTGTTTGGCAAGCCATAGAAAAGAGACCCTTTTGCACCGAGTATTCTGCAATAGTTGTAGGAAAAATCTGTAATTATGCAGATTTATTGCTGTTTTTCCAGTTTCAAGTGCCTCAAATTAGCTCTTCTCAAGCAGATTCTGCTGTGATGAATTTGAGGCAGCTTGCGACTGTTGGCTCTTCTCGGAGCAATATTTAACAGCGTCTGAGAGACTCCTCTGGACAGCTCCTTCCTCTCCTTCTCCTCATTTAAACCCTGGGGTTCTGCTGCTAAATCCGAGGCGTGCAGCTATTCCGAGCCCCTTACTGGTGGCTTTCCTTTTCCTGAGCTCATCGGAGCAGGAGGAGGCTGATGCAAGATGTCTGATTTGTATTTTGCGCGACGCAACGCCTGTCGCTGCTCCGACTTCTGGGGGATTTTTTTTTTTTTTTTCCCCCTTTCCCGTTTCCATCCGAGCCCATCGCTGTAATTTGCTATTCCTGGAGGGAGCTGGTGACTTCTTTTTGCAGTTTCCCAGGGTTATTTTTAAGGCAGCCTCACTACCTGCGGCGCGATGACTCAGTGCGGATTTGCACAGTCCCCAGCATTTGTGCAGAGAAGTCAGCCTCTGGATTTAATTCCCGAGGGGATAGTTAGGAGAGCAGCCTAAAATCCCCAAATCCTTTAAGGCTGCTGAAACAAAGTCACCAAATCATCCCTAAACACAACGCGACCGTCTCCCTTCCTAAAATTACAGGGCATAGAGAAACGGGAAACTTGTATTGGCTTTGGTGTGCTGGACCTGTACAAACACGAAAAAATGGGCTTCCTTCAGCTCCAGACCCGTGTGATATGGGGAAAATGCATCGTACCTGATTAGGTCTGGACTTCGAGGACTGCTTTTGGTCATTTGGGAGTCAGGATTGCATGTCGGAGGGATGCAAAAATGTGAACAGCATCGATACTTTGGCACAATTCGGACTCGCTGAAGCCTTGCACTTGTGGGTCCCTTGCAATTCGGGATATTCTGTGATCCTGTGATCCCGTGATCCTGTAATTCTGTAATTCTGTGATCCTGTGATTCTACAATTCCTTGAACCTTTATCGATCTGATGCTGGATTTCGGCTGCTGGGCTCGTGGCATCGTGAACACTCATCTACCACCCCTGCAGTGCCCACACGGATCTGATGTATTTTAGGAGAGCTTGTTGCGTATCCAACGTTATAAATATTTCAAGATGTGTTACTAAAATCCCTCCCGTTCTCCCACGTGGATGGGCAGCCCTTATTTCAAAAAGCCAGAGCTTTTTGTGGTCTGCTCCTGTGCTGGCTGGGCGTGATGATGGAGGGCACGCTGCTCTTCTCCATGGCTCCACGATTGCCATCCATCCAAGATTTCCAGTTTCCCCGTTTTTCCACCCAAAATACTGCCCCACGTGAGCCTTGGGATTTTTCAGACGAGCCCGATTGCTTCCCCGTGTCGAAAACAAGCAAAAGAGGAGCTGCCACAGATTTATCTCATCTGCTTGAGCAAACAAGAGAGTGCACCTCAACCATAAAATGTAATCTCCTTAATTAGCTGTAATTGGTTTTCCAAGTTGGACTATGATGGAAATCATTGTTTTACGGCAAGCGAATGAAAACGGGGCTGTGCCGAAAGATCCCTGGGCTGTGGTTTTTAATAAGTTTGTAGTTTCTTCTGGGCAGAAGCCTGCTTGTAGGGAATAAAATATTTACAAGACGGGGCGAGGGATTTTTGTTTGCTTTTTCTGTTTCTTGTAAAGCTTTTTTTTTTTTTGAAGAGAGGCTCTGCTGGAGCAGCTGGTGCAAAAAACGTGACTCTAATTAAAACGTTTGCTGAAATGAGTTTCCGTTTTTGGAGAGGGATTATGGGCAGGAGCATGGTTTAGACATTTCTTTAGGAAGTAATGGGATTGAAAAATTCACTTTGTGGAACAAGACGGGTAGATCCTGCAAAACCATGCCACCTCCGTGCCGTTGCTCATCCTGCCTTGCTGTTGGGGGCTGTTCTGGGCTGCTGGTGGCTTTTTGGGGATTTTGGCGCAGCAGCCGGGGACCTTATCCTGGAGTATGGATAACAGAAAATTTGGGATAAGTGGCCTTTGTGGCATCACCGTACTTCTCCTCTCTCTTGGAGACAACTTTTGCACTTCCTACCTGGTGAAATTAAGCTTTATTTTTGCTACAGCCTCTTTTTTTTTAAACACCGAGGTGGAGTTTTGCCCGTTCAAATACTGCGTGTCCTCAGCTTCGCCCCAGCGCAATTTAAATCTAATCTCCTGGCCCAAATACATGTGAGAGACCCGTTAAGCCTTTTAACACCCAAAAACTGGTTTTGTTAGTATTCCGCGTGTGCTCCATCTGCTGCTGTGTTTGCCCAAAGCCGATGTCTTTGGGAGCGATTCGCCCGCTTGGTCTACGGCCAAAATGTCCAAAATACCATATGGACATTTTAAAGCGAATTAGCATTGAAAAATTAAACAACGAACATCAGGGTGCTGTGAACCCAAAACCCGTGACCTTCCTGAGTTTAACTTAAGCTGGCTGGGTTTTTTCAATCTTAAAATATTTTAGTTTTTATCGGGGTAACCCTAGCGAGGGAACATTTCCAGCGGGTACGGCAACGGGACGGTGGCGCCAGGCGTCCCCGCAGCCTGAGGATGCTCCTGGTCGCTGTCACCTGGATGTTTTTACTGAATTTTCTACTGGAATGGCTTTGGGAAAAAGTACCCACACCCCTGGTAGTGCTGCTGGATCTTTGTGCCTCGATGGTGCCGCTCGCTGGAGTATGGTGTTGCGAGAGTGGCGTCTGCGCACAGAGCCAGACCCACCCTTTGGCCACGGAGAACTGGCCTTTTTGGGTAATAATCTGTTTCCGTAACACTATAATTTACTAGAATTAATTGAAATTGCAGGTTCGGTGTCCCCAGAGGTCTCGTGTAAGGGTGTAAATCCAGGTTAGCTGCACCGGAGTCAGGAGGGAGATGCCAGTGTCAGAGGAGAGTGTGGGCTGCGGAAAGCGGTGCGAGGAAGCGCGAGGCTGCTCTTGCATTAGGAGAGGCTCAATTACGGGGCAGTTCTTGTGGTGTTCATCCCTGCGTCGTGCCCTGGGGATTCCCAGAGGGCACAGAAGCAGCTGGGGAGCTGGGGCTGGGCAGCACTCCCGGAATAAGGTCGGTCCCACACCGGCAAATTAAATTAAAGCATCTCGAGGAAGAACTAAAAGTAATGCACGGGCAGGGTAAGGAGCTTTCTGCCATCACTCCTCTTTGCTGCCGATCCTGGAAGGTTACTGGCGATGGAGCAAAGCCTGGTGGATGCTCCTCCTGCTTCTGGCAGGAATTACTCGGCGTTCAGCTCTGCTGATGGACGAGGTGCTGGTCCCACGGCATCTGCAGGTGTTTGCAGCCACACATCTTCCTGCGCAACTCGCCACAGAAAATATTCAAACTGCGTGCTGGAAAATGGCATTTCTGTAAGAAAACTGCGTCCTGTAACACTTGGAGGGTTGGGGAGCAAAGCACAAGGGCAGTCCTGTGCCAAACAGCCTGGGCAGGGCTGTGGTCGTCCTCTGCACCCTCTCCATTCCCGGGTGGCTTGCAGCGAGCTCGCTCCTTTCTCAGCACTCCCTGGCTTTGAACTGGAGCACCCCCTGCTTTCTCCAGCCTTTTAAATCATTTCTTCACGCTGCACACTCGCGGGGACAGACCTGTTTCTGACACATCTGCAGGTATCCAGCTGCTGTCATAGAAACCAGGAATATTTTGGAGCCAGCTGCAGCAAACACACCAAAGGGGCAGGTCGGAACAAAAGAGCGGCGGCAGGAATGTCACACGAGCGTGAATTTCCATCAGGTGCACACGGAAACCTGTTCCCTCCTCCCTGCTGGCAGCGCAGAGGTGTCACGTAGGCTGCACCTGGAACAAAATGCCAAGACCCCAAATTAATATTTTTTTCCCCCGGTGCTGCGGCGTACGGCAAGGGAGGTGAGCGGAGCTGGGACGGGTGCGTTGGAAATCGGCCAGGTGAACAACTGCAGCTTGGAAAACACAAAAAACACTGTTTTCTGAGCAGTCATTAGAGATACCCAGTCGGTAACCTATAACCTGAGGGCACGGAGAGTGTGTCCTCCTGCTCTCTGCCAGGGAGAAGTGCCTGGCTGCATTTACATTACAAACTACTCCAGAAAGAGCCTACCAGGAATCCTTTTTTCACCCCATCCAGAGTTGCCATAGAAACTCTGCTGCCTGCCTGCCAGAGCAGAAGGGGACCGGGAGCTCCTGCTTCAGAAAGCTCGGCTCTCCTGCCCTGCCTGGGATTGCAGGGGGACGGGGAATGAAGACAGGGAATGAATTATTGAGCCGCATTTGCACTTCTGGAGTGCCGCGCGCGGAACTCGAGCAACTTGCGGGCGGCGCTGGGCCGAGAGCAGAGGAGGGACGTCTCGGGGGGCAGCTCTCTGCATCCCCTCCCAGGAAGGATGCTCTCCCCACCTTGGCGAGGGAAGGATCCCAAGGAGGATCCGCTGCTTAAAATTCACCTCTGCGTCAGCCCCGCAGCAAACCTCCACGTGCATGCGGAAAAATCACGTCCCCCTCTTTCTTTCTCTTTCTGATCTCCCCACATCTCACTTGACTGCAGGTTTTTTTTTCCCTCCCAGCGTCTGTCTGTCCTGTTGGTCTCTGCACGGCTGCAAACCACCACCACCTGCCTGTAAACCTCATTACAAGCGCAAGACATAGGCTGGGAAGCGGTGTCCTTGGTCTGGGACAGGGGACAGCACGAAGAAGGGACAGAGTGGGATGCCTTAGGAAGGACAGATGGACTCTTTCCTCTCAAACAAAGCAATACATATTCATTATCGAGCACGTTAAGTAATTATTCCATTAAAGATACATGACTCGAGCTCGCTCCAGCTCGCTGTCCCTGGGCCACGTTGCATCTGTAAGGCAGCGAGAGCAAAAGGCTCCTTCTGCTGGTGATGGAAGCAGATTTGACACTGAATACACCCGGGAAGCCGAGTTTTTCAGATAAAAAAAAAAGGCAACCCAGTCGCTTTTCTGACCATAACCTGACTTTAATTTGTCAGGCTGGATTTGTTCAGCTGCCATCTCCGAAGCCCTGCTGTGGCAGCCCATCACCTGCCATGCACTCACGCTGACCTTCCAAATGTTACAGCGGCCCTGGAAAACATTTTCCACAATATTCAGGAAAAGACAGACGAAGAAGCCTCCGGACAGGATGAAAAACGAGCTTCTTATAGTCACTGTCAGCGGGAAGAGGAGCAGTTCCTCCCTTCCCGTCTTTAAATCTAAGATATTGGCTGAGTTCAGGGCCTGATGCAGTTGTTATGCTTCACCCTCATTCCTCTGCAGAAAAGCAAAAGGTACTCCTTCAAAGTAATGATTTTTACAGCAGAGTAAGGAGGCAAGAAGTAGGTTATCCTCGGGGCAGTGCGTGCCAGTGCCTCACGGACCTGCTGCAGCTCTCCAAGCACCGCAGGAGGGGGGCTGCATTTCCAACGGGGTCAGCGAGGACCCTCTGCAAGGATTTGTAAAGAAACCAAACGTGATGGAAGGAGGGAGAAAGGCCTTTCCAGGATGAAAGATGTATTAAATGATAAAAAGCAGGGGTGGGAGTAAATAGCTTTGCTGGTGCAGGGGGCTGAGCTTTCTGTTCCCACTCAGGAGCAGGGGCCCGGACCAGCCAGCGCTATGGAAAGGCCGTGGTTATGAGAGGTGAATAAAATCATGGGTGGCATGGTCGATAAAAATCAGTCACTCCACACATCTGTACTGCAAGAACGAGGAGGCAGCACGTGAAGGAGCGGGACTGCAGCAAACCCGAGAGGCAGCTCCTTCAGCAAGTCGTCGGGCTGCGCAGATCCGAGGCCCAACGCTTACATAATTCAAGGGAAGACTTGACAAAACCACGGGAGAGGAGTCCACTGAGAGATAAATAAATAATAAATAATAATAAATAGATGCCGTGGAAACCGTATCTAGCACAGGAATTCCCCGAGCTGCAGATGTGTGGAGTCGGGGAGTGCACTGGAGGGAATCGTAGGCCTTTCATCTTTCTTAATCTCCTCCCCAAGCATCTGAGGCATAGTTTTGTGCCAGGCATTTTTTTTTTTTTGTACCAGGGGAGGCTCAGGTTGGCAACGAGGAGACATTTCTGCTCAGCAAGAGCGGTCAGGCCTTGGGACGGGTTGCCCAGGGAGGTGGGGGAGTCCCTGTCCCTGGGGGTGTTCAAGGAGAGGTTGGACGTGGTGCTTGGGGACAGGGCTTGGTGGTGACATTGGCGGTAAAGGATGGTTGGAGCAGGTGATGTTGGAGGTTTTTATAACTTCCATGAGTCCTTCCAGCCTGAAGTGTCCCTGGGGGACATTACTGGGTCAGGAACAACCAACACTGGCTGTCCCAACGCAAGGCCTGGGCTGTAGGGCCTGGGACACAACCCTATGGGGTCAGGCTAAAGGGCTCTCACCCATCATCCTGCCCCTGACAGTGGCCATTGCAATTTGGGGTTTAAAAACCCAATGCAATGGCTTCGTTATGGAGGGCTCACACTTTCTTTGGAGCAACAAACATCTCTATTTTATCCTTAATAAAACACTGTTCATATCTTGCCTCGGATTACTGAAACAGGATGAAGTAAATAGTGGCAGGGAGCACTAATAGCGCCTGACCTAAGCAGTTTTCTCCCACTTCTTGTCTAAAAACGGGGGCTGTGACACATATCTCTTGCCCAGGAGTTATAGTGATTGACGGCCTGTCAAGCGCTGTCGCCGTGCTTTATTTATAGGATGTGACTTAAATACTCCCAACTTCCCGGGCTAATATTTTCGGACAGTTGCTGCCGGATTTCAGGATGAGTTTTCCTCATGCAAATGCTTCCTGAAGCCATGCGGCGAGGCCTGGGAGGTTTCTGGTTGTTCGGTTGTTGCTTTATCTTTTGGTCACGGCCGGGATGCAAAACCGAGGGGAACGGTCATAAAAAGAAAATATTTCTTTAATCTATTTTTATTAAAGAGAAAATATTTTTATGACCGTGCTTGATGGTCCTAAAAAGAAAATATTTTTGCCAGATTCGTGTAGTTTTTTCTTTTTTTTCCTTGCATTTTTCCTTTTTTTATACTGCAGGCTGCAGAAGTACGCTTGTGCCTGTGATGCCTGCAGAGCATCTACCCAGGCAGTCTCCAGAGTTGTGCTTGCTACGTAAGAAAAAATCCTTCAGAGAGCTTGCACACAGATCACCAGCACCTTTTGGGTCATGTTATTAGACAAACTATATAAAAAAAAATGTGGGGGCCCTGCCATGGAGCCCTCCTGGGGCAGGAGGCGAGCAGCGGCACCCAGGGGTGCCCCCAGCATCACCCAGCCTGTGGGGCTGCGATTTGTCCTTTGAAAGCTCCATTTTTTTCCAAAAACCTTCTGCCGATAACGCATCCCATGCAGAATTTCGCACGGTTTGTGACCACTGGTCTGTACTGTGCTTAAAAACAGGAACCACCACCAGAAAGGCTGCAGGTGCCTTGAGAGTCCCCAGGACGAGTGGCTCTGCATGGCCATGGGTAGCAAGCAAGAAATAAGTGGTGCTTATATAAACAAAAAAGGATGTATCAGCTGGAAATAGAACAAAAAAAAAAAAAAGGTCTGCAGGAAAGTGAGCAGGTCGTCAAATGCTAGAGCTAATCTTTTTTAAAGCGGTTTCGGTGCCTGGCAAATCCATGTTCGTTTGACTGCTCTGCTCCTGGTCTGATGAGGCTTGAAACAGTAATAAGGGGGTGGCACTTTTTCACGGGAATGAATGTATTTATTATCCTCGGAGACCTGAGAAACGCCGGATTCTCAACCATCCATTAACTCGCTCTTCAGAACGGTTCCACCCTTGCTTTCAGCTTTTCCTCTATTTTTACAGCCAGTTAGCACGAGTGGGCTGGAGTGGTTCCACAGCAGGGCGATGAGTGATGGGGCAGCGGGAGAAATGGGGGATGCCGTGCAAAACCTGGCCCCGGCGCTGCCGTGATGCTCATCCCTCACCGTGCCCGACATTTGGGGAGAGCTCGCCCCAGAAATTTATGCCATTGCTCCGTTTCTGTGGGCTTAGAAGAAGAGAGAAGGTTGTGGCATCCTTCGGATTGTGTGCTGTCAAAAAGGTCATCCCCTAGATTCGTGTCATTTAATATGTTAGGCGTGAAAGGGAGTAGAAATCGGTTTGGTGGGGCTTCAGCTCTGCCCCGAGGAGGTGTGGACTGCGCCTGGATTTAGCTTTGATTTGGAAAACCCTGTAAATCACGGAATGCAAACTTTGAGTTTCGGTAAAGCAGCTTTGCCTTTCAAAATCCAAGAGGCCAAATGGAGCTCGGGGGGAAGTGAAACCTGATGGATGAGACCCGTCTTGATGTTTTAGCGTCGAGTTTGACCCGAGTTCCAGCTGAAGGACGGTGACGTCCTTTAAAACACACTGCCAGCCTCACGTGCAGCCATTTGGTCAGCTTGTAGCACCCTACGAGCCCCGAGCCACTTGTGACAAAGGGCTCGCCACCAAAAAATCGGGGACTGAGCTGTGCCAGGGCTGCAGAAGGGAACGGCGTCCTCCCAGTGAGCAGGGGAAGCTCACGGAACGGGAGGACAAAATTTCTTTGAAACTCTGAGCTATAAAGGATGAGACACGATGGGTGGACTTAAAATACCGACGTGTTTTACAGGTGGAAATATTTTGCCTTAATATGGCTGACCCGAAGAGGTGGTCATAAAGACAAAATGTTCCCGGACTTATTGCAGCTTAAACGCAATCACTCAGTGGGAACAAGCTGGCAGAAGGTGTTTAGGGTTTTAAAAGAGAGAAGTAATATAACGGCCCCTGAATTTATCCGTCTCAGAACAGCGAATTACACATTACGGACAGTTTTGCCTGGCTGCCCGGGTTTTTAGTCCCTTGGATGTTCATCATTAATTGGCTCTAGAGATAGCGCAGCGAGTGTCTGAACCGGGGTCCTTGGTGACAGTGGTTCGATGGGTTTTATACGGAGCCTCGTCCTGCGCCCAGATAAGGGGCTTTGTTATCTGTCCCCGTACAAATCCTGGCGCTACAGCTGCCATTAGGGGCGTATCGCCGCCCGAGCATCGCTGGGAAGAAGAGCGAAGGGGAATGTTTCGTCTTGTAAATTAATTTGGGCTGCTCGTAGCAATTTAAGCCGTAATCAGATAACGGCCAACAGGACCTATTCTCGAGAAATTAAACGGCACGTTTTGGAAATCAGCGTTGGAAGTGACAATTAATTGATCCACTTATCAGTGGGAGCCTGAAACAAGGACCTGGCTCTCCGGGCTCCCTGGCCAAAGAGAAGCAAACTACGTGTCCTTTCTTCTCCAAGAGATTCAAGAGTAGGTGAGTACGTCCTATGGAGACCTGGCACTAATATGGCTGGTACGTTATTTGGGTGCTCCCAACACTTCTGATCTGCTGCATGGCGCTGAGGTGGGTGCACCGCGTGGGTGCTGCTGGCAGATGCCAAACCCTGGCCTCACGGGCGAGCTCAAAACCACCCAGGTCCAGTTAAAAAGGACTTTGGGACGAGACAGCCAGACCCGCTCAGCATAATAGGCTCAGATCATGTTAGTGGTTCATTTTTTAATTAGCCCGAAGTGTTTGCTCAGCTCCAGATTTTAACGTCTTGGGAAGCTGAGCTTGCCCCCACCTTTGGTTGTATTGTTTTAATATTAATTATTAATATAATTGTTTTAATATCAATTAATTAATCCACAATATTCTTCACTATTTTGAGTGTATTGCAACTTTCTTCCTGTAACTTGTGCGTCCTCATCAAGGCTAGATGGAGCCGACCAGAGGGACGCCAGGGTCCCTTCCACCCTCATGCACAGCAGGTGACACGGTTAGAAGCATCAATGAGATGCCATTTGGTAGGGGCGAGGGGAAACGTGGCCAAAAGTGGCCAAATTCCGGCTCGATGCCACCTGAAGCCTGCAGAGGCAGCCTCGCAGCCTGCCCGAGGTGCTGGTTAACCTCAGAGGAGCTCCTCCTTTCAGTGGTGTCATCCTAAGCCATCCCTTTGGCCGTACCCACGTGCGCTACTGACGTGCAGAACTGCATCGGCCGCAGGGGAACCGCTGCCAGGAGGGGATAAACCATCCCAGAAGGCTGCCAGGATGGAAAGAGCTGTCCTAAAACCCCCTCCAGACACGTCTCGTAGCCTGCGGTGAGCCTCGTGTCTCTGGTTGCGAGCACAGAAACACGGGGCTGGAAATAAAAACAAGCCGACTGCTTTGCTAGGGCTCTTCCCAGTGTAATCACAAAGGGGCCTGGGCTAAACAAAGCTGTTGCTTAAAAATATTTGGAGGTTCTGCGAGCCACGCTTTATAAATTTATTCCCTTAAATCCTTTCCGAGCACGTCTCCTGAAGGTGTGTGCATTAAAAAGGGAGAGGATAGCTCAGGCTTGGAGCCTCAAAGCCAGGAACCAAAAGCGGTGTTGCACCGAGGAGGATGGAGCAGAGCTGGAAATAATCTTACAGAAACATTTAGGGATACATGAAAAATTAAAGGTTATTGCATCGTAATTTTGACACTGGTTCAGTTGGTGCTGTGCAGCGCCGGGGTGCTGCGTGTTCTCTTCGGGGAGAACATGAAATGAGAGCTCGGTTTCCTGCTCCTATTGATTGTGGAGAGGATGTGAAATTAAAATAAAGCAGGGAAGCAACTTTTGATTTCTTCTCTGAGGAATCTAATAAATCCCGGTCAATGTGGTTTCATCCGATTTTCTTATTGCTGCTGCGATGGGGCCCCAAGCCCCAGCAGAGCTGGGGGTCCCATCGCGTGTGGATCTGTACCAGTACGAAATAAAGGATATTTTCTGTCCCTGACCTTCCCATATCTCCAGCCGCAGCCTCCGGCAGGAATCCCTTGAAGATCATCAACACCAAGCCAGCGGTTTCCCCCTCTGTGCTGCTGATTTTGCAGATTGAAGGTGATGAGATGAGGCAGATATAGCAGGGTCACCAGATGGGACAGGGGCTTAGGGTGGCCACGGGGCAATCAGAGCAGGATGCGGCCACTTGGGCTCCCAAAAACCGCTCCCAAACCCCGGTCACCGGGGCCGGGTTTTGTCATGGGAGCTGCAGCTGTGGCTTTCCTGAGGATGTTGGCTCGTGGTCGCTTCGGGGAGGAAGAGGAGCCAACAAACATAAATCGTGACAGCTCGAAGAGCAGGAGGCAAATACGGGATAAAAATGTCCCGTGTATTTTTAAACCCGGCGATTTCTGAGCGCCGGGGGCTCACAAACACGCTTCCTCTCGCCCCAAATTGCCACGGTTGTGCTGCTGCTTTCATATATTTCGGTGTGTCCAAAAAAAGGAGCAAATCACGCTCATTTCCCTACCCTCATGATGGAAAGGAGAGGTGTTGTGCTGGAGGTGGGCACGTGGCAAAGGTTTTGGGGTCAGAGTGGACGGCAGAGCCGAGCTGAGCCTGCTGCAGCCTTTCACATCTGAACCTCCTAAAGCTCCCTCGGTAGAAATGGCATTTATCTGAGACGAAATTATGCTGAAAATGCCCGTGACTTTCTTTCAAAACAACAAAAATCAGCAAGAGGCAGCCCTGCGGAGCAGAAGTTAAACCCCAAAGAGAGAAAGGAGACATGTAAATACACGGTTGTCTCCGCCTGCCCGAAATAACCACGCGGTCTTTGAATAATTGGCTGTATGGAAAAGATTACCCAAAGCCACAGCTTTCCTGTGCAGGCCCCTCCCCAGGCCCCCGAAGGAACGTGGTCTGATTTATTTCAGGCTGGTTTTGCACGTATAAACCTAACGTTGAACGCGTTGGTTCCTGGGTTCCTCCTGCGCGAATCGGGCCCTCTTTTGGGGATAAACTGTCAAGAAAAGGGGAAAGGGATTGGTTTTCCCGTGCGGCCATTGCTCATCATCCATGTAACAACCACAAACTACGAGTGAGGGGCTTTGGAGATGCGTGGGGAGGCAAAACCCAGTGGTCGGGCTCTCGGGCTTGCGGGGCAGGGGGTGAGCAGCAGCATCCAGGGGTGCCCCCAGCCTCAGCCAGGCCACGGAGCTGTGAATAGCTGCTGTGTAGAAATGCAGTTTGAGGGAATAATATGGAAAATACGCCTGGTTTGGAGGCAAAGAGGGACTGCTGAGGTCAGGCTGGCCACAGAAGGACCCCGGAGCGGTGAGCGCAATGCAGAAAGCAGTGGTTATCCTCCAAGGAAGCAGAGGGCAGGCGGGGATAGTTCTGATTTAATATCTTCATCATTAAAGCTCTGCTTGCAATCACTGGATCTGCAAATAACTTTCCGAGGAGCTTCCTGATTGCTAAAAGGCTCTATATTCCCGGCTACGTTGACAACGTAGTTTTATGTAGTCTAAAAAAAAAAAAAAAAGAAAAATCTGTTGCACTGCTGCTTATCCAGCATTAACCACAGCAATTTTTAATTAACCTGATTTAGAAGCCAAATATATCACTGATGAAAATGAGAGGGTAGAACACACAGTCATTTATTCCAGTACAGTGGTCATGATTGTTGAATTAGATTTATTTAAATGAACTTCAAAATTTTGCTGCAGCAGTCGGCGGCGTGCCGGGTTTTGGAAACCTGCGTCTGGTCGCGTAACAGCGTGCTGGGGGCACGGGGAGGGGGAGAAATTGCAGCGTGTTTGTCTTGCTGTTGGGGAAGAGGGAGGAAAGATCCATTCTGGCTCGTATTTAATAAAGCAAAAAAGATGGGGTGTGAATTGCGTGCTAATTACTTCCTCCCGGTCTTTGCTGGCAACCAGCAGCCAGTGGAAGGATGTTGGAGGTTCGTGGAGTCTGCTGTTGAACCAGTGCTGCCTTGGGAAGAGAATAGAAGGGAAGAGAAGGGAAAAGAGGCAGAGAGAAGAGAAAAGAAAGGAAGGAAGGAAGGAAGGAAGGAAGGAAGGAAGGAAGGAAGGAAGGAAGGAAGGAAGGAAGGAAGGAAGGAAGGAAGGAAGGAAGGAAGGAAAAAGAAAGAAAGAAAGAAAGAAAGAAAGAAAGAAAGAAAGAAAGAAAGAAAGAAAGAAAGAAAGAAAGAAAGAAAGAAAGAAAGAAAGAAAGAAAGAAAGAAAGAAAGAAAGAAAGAAAGGAAAAGGAAAAGGAAAAAGAAAGAGAAGAGAAGTAGAGAGGAAGAGAAAAGAGAAGAGAAGAGAAGAGAAGAGAAGAGAAGAGAAGAGAAGAGAAGAGAAGAGAAGAGAAGAGAAGAGAAGAGAAGAGAAGAGAAGAGAAGAGAAGAGAAGAGAAGAGAAGAGAAGAGAAGAGAAGAGAAGAGAAGAGAAGAGAAGAGAAGAGAAGATACCCATGTCCCGTTGGGTCTGTTTGAGGGATTTACACATGTAGGAAGGGATGGAGTTATTTGAGTGTTACCGTTTTCGGTCTGTAAAAGTCTTGTTTTCCCTTGGCTTTGCCAATTTGGCCAATTCTGCCTATTTGTCCAGCGCAGCGTGCCCGCGGTGTGCGGTGGTTTCCTACCCACCGGTGATTCCAGCTGCCCCAGCCTGCACGTAGCTGCCTGATTTCCCCTGAACTCCCTGTGACCGACCCGACTGAAGATGATGGGAACTGAAGATGCTCAGTAACCTGCTCCAAAGTTGCCCATTAAAACCTCACGGTGGCTTCGAAGGCTATGCGCTGCCGTGCGTGTTCCTTCCAGGTGGCTTGGCAGGTAATCGGCTCCCTCCCCAGGACGGCAGCTGTGCAGTGAGGGGTGAATATAAGGGCTGGCATGTTTCCCTGCAACGTCCTTACCTCCCCTTTAGCAAAAAGCTCTGCCTAATGGAAGCACCGAGCGCTCGGGTGGGTGCTGAGCTCTGCTGTCCGGGTGCAAAGTGCTCTCTGCTTTCCGCGGAGAGCGCTCAGCAATCTGGCACTGGGCTGTGGAGGAGTTACAGAATCATTTCCCAGTTTAGGTTTGCTTTTTAACATTTTTAACACCAGGAATTATTCGCTTCCTGCCATTTAGGGTTAGCTAAACCTGCGAGGCCGAGGTTAAAGTTATGATAAGTGACACGTCAAGCTACTACGGCCGCAAGGAGCCAAGGAAAACCTTTCAGCTCCAGCTGTGCCTCTGGTTTTTGGAGCTGAATTCTGCATGCGGTGCGTGTGTTTTCATGGTGGCTTTCTTCAGAGCACGTCGAACATGCCCATGACCTGCTTTCTGGTTATCGCCCTCATTTTCTAGGGAAATAAAGCTGTATGTTGATGATGCCACATGGAGCACCTTCATCATCCTTCCTACACCGTGGCCAACTGGGAACACGTCAGTGCTCCACCTCTCACCTGTGCCGATGGCCTGTTTGCTCACACCGACTGTTTATTCCTTTCCAGGGATGCTCTCCTCTCCTCTCTTGCTGCTGTTGTTGTCAAAAGCGTGATGAATTTCTCTCTCTTTCTCTCGTTGCAGGTTACCCGACGGGATATCCCACTGCGGCCCCAGCCTACAACCCCAACATGTACCCAACCAGCAGCCCCGGCTACGCCCCAGGTAAAACCACTTTGTGCATGGAGACCCTACAGGGCCTGCAGGAGGATTTGGTGTACAAACCCCAACACCTTCTGTGTCCTTCTCACCAGGGAAGGGGACTGGGTTAAGCTCTTCCCTTGCTTTCTCTGCCCTTAACTTCACGCCGTACCTTGGGAATGCTTCTCCATGTTGCAAAGTGCTTTTGAATGAATTGTATCCTACAAGTTTTATCCTACCTGTAGGATTTTTGTAAGTTTTATCCTACTTGTAGGATAAAACTAGTAGGATTGTATCCTACTACTCATCCCAGGAATTTTACAGTGGCTGTGATATCTGCACGCTGACAGCTCTTAATATTTCTTGACCATACCGTGTGTTATCTCCCCGAGATTGCCTTCCCCTTCTCGCTGCTTATCTTTCTCCCCTTTCGTGTTATAGCTGTAGAAATGGCAGCAACCGTGCCCCGTTCGGTGCCCTCGTCTCCCATGCCACGTCTTCGTGTCCTTTCCCCTCCCTGCTGCTCCCCATCTGTCTGGGAAACCTTACATTTGGGTACAAATTTCGGTCCCATCCCTGCACCCAGGCTGTGCCCTGCTGCTCCTCTCATGGAAAAAGGGTTCCCCATCATCTCCATGAAGAAATTTCTTATAGGAATTCCCCCATCAACCCCTTTATTTTTTTTTTACCCACGACAAGATCTGCGTTCGAGCCCAAACGTAGAAATCTTTACACAAGTCTTGCTCTGGAGTTGAAGACTTCTCTTAGGCTCCAATTCGTTAAATAATTGAGCTGAAGTCAAGCCCATTTTTAAGTGTCCCAGCCCTTTGGAAGGACCAAACAACTGCCTTCGTGCTGCTGAGTTTTTGGAGCATGGTTCAATTCCCTGCTTTCAGCAAAATTATCTGGGGCTGGGAGCCTCTTTGCATGGCACAGGACGTTAGAAACCCAAGTGCTAAGGGGCGCTTCCAAAATGTAACTGGTTTGTGCCCGTATCTGGAGGAAATGAAGTGAAGTGCAGTATAAAAAAAAAAGGAAATATCCTATTTAATAGCAGCCTCGAGATCAGAACATTATTTATTAGCAGTGGGTTTTTTAAGCTGTGGCGTGCTATCAGAGCGTTTTCCTCGAAGGATACGGTCACACAGGTCAAATCCAAGCTTTTGCAGTGCCTGAACTGTGACCTGAAAAGCGTTTCTGAAATCAGGACTGGGCCTTTTTTCACGGTTTTTATGAAAAAGGGCTGAAAAAAGAAGTCTTGCTCACCCATCTCCACGCAGACTTCGGAGACGAAGAATTAATGCCTCGTCGTTGGGGCTGGCTCCGTGACTCCTTGGCTGTCCCAGCTGTTTATTCCGAGCACGTTGCCTCGAAAGAGCTGAGGGATTTTAACTTTGCACCCTTTCAGCGGCGTGCTCGGTAGCCGGAGGGAAATGGATGCTCGTGAAACCAGCGCACAGCAGGACTTGGTGGCGGTCCCACTAAACCCTTCCTCCTCTCCAGCGCCAAGTTTTCGGGCTCTCGGCTGTCATCAGATCGGTGGGTTCCCAGGCTCGGGCGCTTTCCAGGGTTGATGAAGCAGGAATGAAGGGTTTCTTGCCAAAAAAAAAACCACTTCTGGTGCTGTCTTCTGCACATCGCTGACGGCCTTGGGTTTGAATTCGCTGCTGTTATTAAATGAAGCCATGAAATGAAGGCTGTGAGGGGTCTGTCGTGTTTCTGTGGTTTTCTTGTGCCTCTAGGACAGCCTCTAGGTGATGTAAGCACACATTGCCCCGGCCATTATAGAAAAACGAGTGGCTGGGGAGCAGCAGAGGGGTTTCTGCAGGCTCCTCGTGCAGGTGGCAGCTCGAGGGGATGGCCAAGGGGTCCCAGGTTACTTTGTGGACATCCCCGGCACCCTTTTGGGATTCTGGAGCTCCCATCAGGAAACCCGTGGGCACAAACCCCAGAAATGCCGCGTGGCTCGCCAAGGAAAATAGTTTTCTTTGCAAAAACTCGTTGAAATCCGCACGTTCCCCTGGAAAGTTTCTATTTCAGCTCCGTTTAATTTTCCCAAATTAAAAAAAATAAAAATAGGAAATTTTCAACTATTTTGAACAGCTGCAGCCACTGCCACGTTAGGGAAGATGCAGCTGCCTTTAGCTGGATAAACATCAGGTCTCCAACCTCCCCAGGGGGGCATTTAGCCCGTCTGTTTGGGGACAGGCTCCCAGGGGCGTCTGTCTGTCCTACAGGGAGAGCTTCAGATGAATCCTGCCTGGGGCATCCCTCGTGTTCACGAGAAACAGGAACCCAAAGGGGTTTGGGAAGCACTCTCAGATAACTGATACAGTGAAGACAGAGAAGGGCACATCAGGGATGATGTTTTATGGGATGGCTTTTTAGTAGGTTGTCGCTAAACAGCAGGAACAGCCGGAGAAGTCCATTTAATTAATGTTGCCCAGCAGAACGAGCATCACAAAGATCCAAAGAAGGAAACCAAGAGCAGACCCAGGGCGAGGGGCTCCATCCGTGCCCATATTTTCATGGACCAACAGATTTTGGCAGATTTTGGCTCAAGGGATGAGCACTGAGCACACACCGCTGCGCCTTTTCCAGGAGCAAAGCGTTTTCCTGAAGGGATGCTTCGGTGTTAGGAGATAAAATATTTCCTCCCGCCCTCTTGATCAACACGTCGGGGCTGCTTTGGGTCTGAGCAGGCAATTTTTAATTTCCCAGAGGGGGCACAGGTTGTTGCCTGGACGTGTGAGGATGCTGAGCGTGATGGGGACGGGAGGAAAGCCGAGGAGGGTTGGGTTTGTAGTCCTTGGTTTGTCCTCCCCGAGCATCCTCGGCTGTCCCACCAGACCCACGCTGGTCTCTTCTCCCCAAAACCAGGCAGATCAGCCTCAGAAGTCCCCTTGCCATTGTTCGCCGTGGAATAATCTGCCCCGAACCTCGTTAGTCCGCGGCTTTCACAAGCACAAAACCACGGAGACTTTGATTTTTCCTACCTTTGTGCTGGCAGCCGGGGCTGTGGGTGTTCTCCCTTTCATTAAAGATACTTAACCTCCCCTCGCTTTGATTCCGGCTGGATTTTATCACTACAATACTTTGCAGCAGGCAGTTCTGCAGATTAATTAAGGCTTGAGTTACCGATTTTTTCTTTTTTTCTTTTTCTTTTTTTTTTTTTTTTTTTTTTAAGCGATGCAAATAATCGTCTGTTGCCTTAGATTTGCATGATGTGAAAGGGGAAGCGAAAGCCCTGGTCAATCTTCTTTGTGCCACTCAGCCTTTTGTTCACTTCCCGACTCGCCCGTCTGAAGTGCTCTCCTAATCTTTGCCGACTTTCTTTCTCGAAAAAAAAAAAAAATAAAATAAAAATCCTCTGATCATTTTTGTCACCCCCCTCGCCGGATTCTTTTTGTTCGGCGGCTTAATGCTCCGTCAGGAGCGCATTCACCGCCGTCGTGACATTTCCATTTGCACTTCTCTGTTTATGATTCTTAAAAATGCTCTTAATAATTTCCAGATTAGAAAGATCCCGGAGTCCAGCGAGCTGACAGGCCATTTTCCAGCGAGAACAAAAACCTTCCAGCGCCTCGCAGCGCGCTGGCAGAGCAGGGCTGAGCGCCGCATTAGCGAGGAAATGGCGCGGATTAAAACCGGAGCTGCTCAGCCCCAGCTCCTCCGGCTCGGAAATGTCCGTCCTCCCCCTAAACAACCTCAAAATTGAAATATTTTAGTGGTGTGGCAGTGGGGGATCACGGGATTTTGGGATTGATCTTGTAAGAGGCTTGGTTCGGAGCCCTCAGCTTGTTGGTGTGCACCTGGGATGAAGGATGCTCTCCGCAGACCGGCAGCTCGGGATGCTCAGAGCAGGCCAGCAAGTGGGGAAAAGACATCCCCAATCCCACGAGGGAGGACCTTGTCTTTCCACATAATCTTTTGAGGCAGAGAAAAGGCTGCAATCATGGCTCGGACCCTTCTGAAAAACGTAGAGGGGGGCGCATCCCACGCCAGCAGCTCCCAAAAGCAGGCACAGGCCCCGCTCAGCACCTCCCAGCATCCCCCTCCAGGTCAGCAGTCTACAGAAAACAAACCTAAAGGAGAAAATGAACGATTTTAGAGAGACAAACAAAGCAAAATAAGCTCTACAAAATATCCCATCGGTGTGTACGTGTGACGGCGTGGGCGGCATTCTCGGCTGCGTTAAATGGAATCGAGTGAAAGCAATCGTGTGGTTCGGTGGCTGAGCTGAACCCAGCCGCCTGTGTCAGTACCAGGAGCGGTTCCTCAAATTGAATCAGCTGCTGTCACCCAGGAGGCTGGAAATGTGAGAAATCAGTGAGATTTTCCTCACAGAAACAACCCGGCCGCAGAAAGGAACGTGCTGCCAGGGTCTGTGCCGAACACACTCGGGATTCGGAAAGAATCGATTTTATTTTTAAAATCTGTGATTTTCGCAAACAGCAGGCTAATTCCAAATACCTTTTTAAGCATTTTTAGGCGCTGAGCCTTTAGCTGCCTGGCTGCAGAAAGCAACGCTGCGTGTTCCCAGCAGAACCGCTGCTCCCCAGCACATCCCAGCCACCAACGAGGCGCTGCTGTTCCAGGCCTCCCGGGCTGGGTGGTGGCTGTGCGAGCTGGCAGAAATCCCTTGGGATCATTAAAGGAGCAATCACAAAACCGAGTTTCATCTGCTGGGGTATCTGATACTCTTTATGGAGGTTAGCCATGCAAACGTGCCCCTTAACGCTGCTTGGAATATAGGTTGGAAAGGGTGGGGAAAGCATCCTCGGCTTGGGGCTTCTGGATTTGCTGGGTTATCGCTGACAGAGGTCCACGGAGATGCTGGGATCCACATGGGAAATCAAACGATTTAGTACCCCAGACATTTAATTCCCTTGGGAGGAAATGAACTGAGACCTGGAGAGGGACTTGGGGAGGTCTTGAGACCCCTTGGCCCCTCCGGGTCCAACAACAGTAGGGAGAGGAGAGGAGTTGGGTAACTGGAACTGGCCTTGAATCCTCCCTCCATCAGAGTCAGGTCTCTAGTGGATATTTGTTAACATTTGAGTGAAGTGTTTGCCACCAAAGGAATGATAAGTTCTGCACCAATTTGTTTTAAATCAGTCCTTTCCAAGGAATAGATACAGACAGCGACTGCATTGCTTGCAAAGCTCAGCAAAAGGAGCCCCAGTCAAGCAAGGGAATGAATTTCTTGCCATCGTGGCTCATTGAAACGACACGGTTCTACTTTCTTCCTTGCTGCATGATTTTTCTTTCCCATTTTTCAATATTTATTAGAGGGAGAAACACGAAGAGGGTCACAAGATGACTGCAAAACACCGGCATTGCAAACCCCGGTGCTTGCAGCAAGCCTGGCTATTTCGGATGGTATTACTGCAAAAATCCCTTTCTAGTATGGAAAAACGAGCACCTAAAATCACTCTACTGCAGAGACACAAGGCATGCCAGTTGTTTTTTTTTAAAGATAATGTATGTCTTCATTAAGCCGTGTGTCTGTTCCCTCCTAGGCATTCTGTCTTCCTGAGCTGCTTGTTTTGTTTTAGCTTCCTTCATTAACGTGCGCTTTTTATTTTCCTGAAAGTAGGGCATGCACTTTTCGTGTGGAGACTGGCTCCTGCTTTAACCGTACCTATTAATAATGCAGCAGGGAATAATGCTTCGTGTCCATTACCGCGGTGCCCTGACTGAGCAGAGCAGACATTTCTCACGTCAGCCCAGGAAATCGCGGCTCCGTGTGGCTGCCGTCGGCACGTTGGGGCACAGGATGGAGGCTGTGAGCTCTCCATTCCCCTGTTCCTGCTTCAGGATCCACCCAGAAGGAAATATTGCTCCGCAGGGGCAAAGTATAGGCATCCTCTTTCCCCACTGAAGTGCTCTAACCACCCTCTGGAGACGCCCGTCCTCTCCCTGCCGACTATTTGGGGCCATCAGTAGGTCCCCTGGGGTGGGCGTCTGGGGTCTGGCGGCGGGAGCATCCCGTAGAGCCTTGCAGGGCTTTCCAAGAACAAATGCTCCCACCATTTCGAGGCACTCAGGCACGCAGTGATGGGACCGCCTGGGGAATTGAGCTTCTTGCAGGCTTTGTACAATGCTCAAGGCTATATCCATCACAAATAAGGGAGGGGAGCAAGAGGTTTATATACTCTATATGCCACATCGTCTGCTTGGTCCTTTCCTTGCGATTCTGCACTCAGTTAATACACAGAATTTTCTTTGGGCACAACTGGTTCATATTTTTTTCTCTTTTCCACTTAAAACATGCCCTGAACATTGCTGGAGGAGGCTGGCCCCAGCACTACAGAGCCCCACGCTCAGCTGGCATCACTTGCCCCGTTCCCACCAAGAGGTTTGCCAGCAGATAACGAAGAAAAGCTCTTTATTTTGCGATGAGTAGCATCTAAAGCAAATCCAGAAGATACTGGCAGGAGGAGACAGACCTCAGATGATGTCGGATAGTCATGGTTGGATCATAACCTCCATGAGCTGTAGCTCCTGCGCAGGACCAGGAGATATTATTGTGCCGAGGTGCCTCCGTAGCTCACTTTTTGTGGAGTTTTAAGTGATGGATTCTCCAAGGATCGGTGATTTAGTGTAAAGGACAGGCTCCCAGCCACATCGGGCCCAAATTGCCGTGACCGTGATGTGGGTCTGATGTGGAGAGGAGAAATCGCCGAGGAAGGCTCCGTGTAACATCGGAGTAAATCGTCTCATCGCTTTCGGAGATTAAATCCTTTGTGAAGCCGGGCAGCAAAAATGAATCTGGTTTTGAATAAAAGCGTAAGGGAAATAAAGTTTCATCTCAGAGCTGGCGGCGTGCTGAAGATGGAGCAGAGCAGTTGGAAAGCTGCAATTATTTCTGCAAGCCCTTGCAAGGGGCTGTGGGCTCAGAGCGTGGCCAGTCCTGGGATGATGGAGAAATCACACCCTGAATCTCTCTTCCCAGAGCCTCCTGCTTTTCTCAGGAGGAAGGTAAGGAGGGAGGAGCACATTTCTATGTCTTCATCAAGACAGGGGAGGATAAGGACCCCCCGTCCTCCTTCAGGCCACGGTGTCCTTTCTAAACAGCTCCTCTTTCTGCCCCAGACAGATTTGTTCAAGCTTGGCTGCTTCTGCTGTCACAGTTCCCTGCCTATGAAACCACAAAATCACACCTCCGTTGCCCAAAGTTCCTTTTTTTTTTTTATTTTTTTCCCCCCTCCACGAGGCTCTTGACCCAGAACCCCTTTACTGAGTGCCTGAGGAGCTCCGGGAGCACTCGTTAGTGGGCAGCGAGCCCTAATCAACTGTTTTGTGTCCATAAAATCAAGCAGCAAAGTACCCCAGGGCTTCATCTTGCCTTGGCTCCCTCGGGTCCCCAATCCACTCAGCACACACACGAGGGGAGCAGAGCCGGCGTTGAGCTCTGGAGACCTTGGGGAATTCAATAATTTGGTGTCGAGCGAGCGTGTCAACAGCCGAGCTTCCGATTTCAACCAAAATACCTTTAAAGAAGACATAAATTGGAGATTTCAGCTGATTCCGGCAGCTGCCTCGTTTTGTCTTCTGCACCCTCATCGGTTTCTGCACCGATCGGCCCTCACCCGCTCTGCTTTCCTCAGCAGCTGGGTGTGTGAAATACCTACCAAAAACAGAAAACCTAGAGCTTATTTCTTTTATAAAAACAGCTGGATCGACTTGTGAAGGGGCTGAGCTGTGAGGAGAGGCCCTCCCGGGTGGTTGAACAGAGGCTGGGCCTACCTGAGGGCCGCACGCCCCCATTGATAAGGAAATGGGAATTAAATGCCCTGAAAGGAGAGCAGACACCCAAATTTGAGACTAGTGGGAACAGAAAAATGGTGACAGCTCCACCGTTTCAGAAATAAATGAGGAAAAGACCTGGAAAGCTTGGGGAAGGATGAAGGCAAGGTCGGGCTTCTCCATAGACGTGCTCCAGACAGCCCTAAGCACAAGGGCAGTGGCACTGGCGACGTATTTGGCTATAGGATAAAGGCATATCATTGAACCAAGGAAGGTTTGGGTTGGATATAAGAAGGAATTTCTTCATGAAGAGGGGCAAACGTTGGACTGGGATGCCCAGGGCAGTGGTAGAGTCCCCGTCCCTGCAGGCATTCAAGAGACGTGGCATTGGGATTGTGGTTTGGTGATGGGACTTGGTAGGTCATGATTCTGTGATTCCTTGATCATAGAATTAGCATTATGGTGGTTAAGTCCAAGACATTTTCCTCTTTCAGAAAATCAAAGACCCACAAAATAACCGAAAGCTGGTGCCGCCTTCTCCAATCCCGCAACATTTGCCTCTTGAGATTTCTCCTGGCTTGTCTTACGTGCCTCCGTCAGTACTACTTCATTAATCAGGACGAGCTTCCCACCGATGCCTCGTGTTGCAGGTTGCCTTGTTTCAGAGCCCCCTCAGTCCTGTAGGGTCGGGGTGTCTCTCTAAGCATCTGCTGGCTGGAAGTCACGATTTCACATAGGCTTACGGTGCAAAACCAGTGTTAGCATGCTGCTCCAAAAATCCCCCTGTCCCCAGAAATGTCCTCAAAGCCACCCATGCTGGTCGTGTACCCCGTGTAGACCAGCCACACATGGGAAACAAGGAGGAAAAGGGAGGAGGGCAGCCAAGTGGCTCAAATGTGACACAACTGCGGGCTGTTGTGCCTTCGGTGCTCTAACATTTCTTTTCTTTCTCTGCTCAAGCTACACTTCTGATGAAGCAAGCCTGGCCACAGACCTCCTCGTCCTGTGCCACGGAGGGCACCTTCCACCTCCCAGTGGACACTGGGACCGAGAACAGAACTTATCAGGCTTCTTCTGCAGCATTCAGTAAATAAACCTTTCCTTTGGGGTTTTACGTGGTTGTTCCGTGCCCGTTTGCCTCCCCTCCTTTCCTTGTGCCTCTGGGAGGGTTTGTTTGGGACGGGCTCATCATCGTTTGCAACCGAGGGGGTAATTCTGGGGGCGTGCACGTGTCCTGCCCCGAGTACTGAGCCCTGGAGGAGGGATGGGTGCTGCAGGTCCCTTGGGTCCTGAGGATGGGAGCATCGCTCTGCTGCCACGCAAGACGTCACAGAGCTCTGGATTTCTGTGTGTCCCCACTCCTTGATATTTGCACTTCGTAAAAATGGGAAGGAGTGTGAAAAGGAGAGCCCTGACCCTCCTTATGCTCCTTAGGAGGAGGAAAAGGCACTTGGAGAAGGGCCAAGGTCTTTGTTTTGGCTCTTTGGTCCACACGAGAAGCCTGAGGTTGCTTGCAGGTGCTTACCTGTAGCTGTGATGCTCCTGCAAAGCATTTGGGCACAGCCTGGATATATTCAGACAAGCCCTCTCGTTATTTTAGCACCATTCCTCGTGTAGCAAAACCAAGGGGAGAATATTTCTTACAGCTTTAAAAAGTGTGCAAGAGAATTCCAAAATAACACGTGGCTTTCCAGGAAGCCCGGTGAAATTCCCACCTTGTAAATCAAATGGCCAGAGCGGAGGTGGGAGGAGAGGGAGTTGGTTACAGATCACGGGAGGTGTAATCTCATCCATACGGGGCCGAGCAATTCCTCCAGCAGAGGCATCACACTAAAAACACGGATAGCACGGGGAACGCTGCAGGCGTGAGGTGGGACCATGCACAGGGGCAAATTTTGGGTAGGAAAAGATGTAAAAGAAACCACTGGTGCCTCTAAACACCCTTGGGGCTTGGAGAAACTCCCAGGCTTATTTGGAGGAAAAAATAAGGTCTGTTAAGTGACTCGGTGAGGTTGGGAATGTTACAAACCACCCTGCGTGGGCTGAAGCATCCAGGGTTGAGGGTCTGCTCCGGGCTGCTTTTGGCTGCTAAATTAAATCAAAGAATGAGTTTAGGGGAAGAGCTATGGCTTCGTTTTGATAACAAGGAAAATATTAAAAGCACTGGGAAGGCAGAGAGGTCCCTGCTGTTCTTTGGAGGAGGCTCTGTGTCCCACCTAATTCATGGGGTTACAGGGAGCAGTCACTCATCTTCTGGTGCAGTGCCTTCATTCCGTGGTGCCAGCATCTTCTCCCCACAGGACCCATTTTTTCAGCAGTTCCTGGGGCTCTCCTCCTGGACGGATGTAGGAGATTCAGGGGAAGAAACGGGGCTCCTACCCTGGGTGCTGGGATGATGCCTGGGGTCTGCTCCTCATGCCCTGTTGGTCATGGCACCGTCCTGGCCCCGGCACACTTTGGCCATTATCACACACCGGGGGCTGTTCTTTGGGCTTAGAGCCACAACTGGCTTCACCAGAGCCACGATAAATTAGTAAATTAGCTCTGTAAAATCAGGAGCAGTTCAGATGGGGCACCCTGAATCAGTTTGATCCCCCTTCGCCCAGGTTTTCTCTGAACCAGGCTCTCGAGGGACGTTGAGAACTTTCCTGTGGGCATCAGCAAAGTGCCCGAGCTGGATGGAGGAGAGCCACGGGGAGGCCTTGGATGGTCCCGGGGTGAGCAGTGCCCACAAATATGCACTGGAGCCACTCTCTGAAGATGGATAAACACAGATTGATAAACAGGAGCTGCTCAGTACTTGCAGAAGAGGTCCCAAGGGTTGGAACGGGCTCTGAACCTGCAGTGAGAGCCTTGTTTAGGGGCTGGACACGTGCCTCCATCATGGCTAAGGTGTGAGTATCCACCTTCTCCTGCTCAGCAGTATTTTTAAAAAGCTTCTTGTTGCTGGAGGAAGAGCCAGGCTGGATGGAGGAGTGTGGAAGAGGCAGGACCAGACCCCGGGAGCAAGCTGGAGACCACGCAACCATGAGGGACCTCGCGGGCACGGAGCCATCGTGTCACCTCCAACCTGTTGCAAACATCCATCCATTGCATTTGGGTTTTATTTTCTTGCACCTGCAGGATGACAGCGCTGCAAAATTCAGCTCTGGCCAACGTATGTGGGTGGTACAAGAGGAATCTGCTCCTAAGCAAACCCTAAAAGGATCGAGGCCATTTTATGGGGAACACAGGCCCTGAGCCCCAGACCTCGCTGCTGCATGGACGCCCAGCATTTACCAAATACCAAAATACCTCTTGGATTTCCTGAGAGCCCATTTTGATGCTCTTCATGCCGAAACAGGAGAAACCTGTGATACAAAATCCATCGCAGAGCTTTTTTTATTTATTATTTTTTCTTGCTCCACCCCCGCAAGCCGTAGTGGTAATATAGGAAAAAAATTACCCATGCAATTCAGCGCACTTCTCCCATGCGGGATCAATAAGGGTGAGATTCCTGGAGTGGCACGAGGGATTTAATCAGCAATTTTAATAGGAGCTGCAGCTTAAACGCTCGCTCTTGCCTTTAAAATCCCAGCCCGCTGCTGAACCACGGAGCGGCGGTGGCACAGGCCACGCGAACTTTCTAATCCTAATAAGGTGTTAGATGGTCGTAATTAGGCTTTACAATTAGCTGTCAGACGTGTTTTTCTGAGGGTGGTATAAATCAGCATGTGCCATAAAACTTAAAAAAAAAATACACACACACATAAAACATAAAAACATAAAACAAGTCATTTTTACCCGCAAACAGCACAAATTGTTCCATTTTTTCCTGATTTATAAACAAGGAAGACTGAACCTGCCCAGATTATTACTTTTAATACCTTTTTTTTTTTAACATAGCAGCTAAATTGTTCATGTTTCAGTGATGGGGGAACCACAGCAAGGTTCGGTGTCTGTGCTCAGAGTGGTAAGCGTGCAGCGCTGAGCTCCGGCAACGAAGCATGGTGCCGAGAACTGACAGTCTCCAAGGTCTGTGCTTGAAAAAACGAGATGAAAACAGGAAAAAGTCCCTCGTAGAGAAGAGCTGGAGGTTGGTCTGCAAGTGCCACTGTGGTGTTTCTGGAGGATTGTGATCGAGGAGCCTCCAGTTCTGCGTGTTGGATCTGGAGAGAGGCTCTTGCTTGGGGAAGGCTTTGGAGCAATGCCCTGAAGGTGGTGACAGAAGGCTTTCCGAAGATGATTTCCCCACTCTGATGATGCTTTCCAGGGGCTGGCAGGGGCTGGTGATGCTCTCAGTGCTTCCTGGGGGCTGTCAGGGTCTTGGCGAGAGACATCAGGAATCGGCCGCGTGGTGGAGGCCACAATCGGGACCAAGCGGTTGGGTTCAGAGTCACCAACGGGATTACAGCCCCTCTGCTCCCTAATTAACACATTTCTCCCCATCTGCAGTCATCAGGAGGCAGCGAGAGGCTGTTTGGGAGCTCCTGGAAAGCTCCTCGTTATCTTCAAGCCCTTTCAGCGCTGGGCGGATAAGGCGGCGTTATTAGCGGCCTCCAAATCTCGTCCTTCCTTAATTGCTGCCCTGAACGCTGGTTGAGTCAATTAGTTCGTTATCTTGGAGTGTTTAGACGTGTTATCGCTGTGCCGAGCCTTGACTTCTCCTCTCCATCCTGTGCAATCTTCGGGGCCTTTTTTCTCCCAGCCGTGGAATCTCCTAAGTCCAGGGAGGTCCCTTAAAAACCAGACAAATATCTCCGATGTGCCCCAGAGCAGCGTGAGCCGATAACACCGAGTGCTCCTGGAAGGAAAATGTAACTCTGTAAGCCTGGGCAGCTCACAAATTGATGTAAATTGTGCTAAAATACCCCAAAGGGACACCCCCAGCCATCAGATGCCAGCCCAGTTGATGCGATCACGTTGTCCTTTTGTTTGGGATGGACACAAAGGTGGTGGAGCAGCACCTATTAAAATAAGGTGACCTCTGTAGACCCACAAATGACTCCTGGTGAGGATAACCCAGTCCGGAGAGCCCCACTGTGATCTCTGGGGCATGGGGAGAAGAAGGGGACACTTCTCCGAGTCACGCAGCCCGGCTCGCCCTGAGCCACCCAGCCCGTAATTAAGGCAAAAGGGCATCATCGTTAATGGTTTTAGCCCTATTAATTGAATCCCTATTAATTTAGCCCTATTAATTTAGCCCTATTAATTGAATCGGCTGTCTCAGCAGCTCAAAACCCTGCCCCTAACCCAGGCTGTTTGTGTCTCTCTGCTCCAGGGTACACTGCGGGGACTCCCTACAAGGTCCCACCGACCCAGAGCAACAACGCGCCCCCTCCCTACTCTCCGTCTCCGAACCCGTACCAAACGGCGATGTACCCCATCAGAAGTGCCTATCCCCAGCAGAACCTGTACACCCAGGTACGTGCCTCGCTCCTCGCCTCGGGTCCCGGGCAGCCGAGGATCCTACGGGGCCGTGGCCGTGGCCGGCAGCGACGTCCTCGAGGGATGGAGAGGTTGGGTTGGGATGAGCAGTGGGATCAGCGGGGTGACATCGCTGGGGATGGGGTGTGTTCCCCCGAAATTACACCCCTGGGAGTGGGGGCTGTTCCCCCAAAATCACACTGGGGCTCAAGCCTGGCTCTGTGTCCTAAATCAGCCCGGGTGACCCCAGGGTCCCCGTGCTGGTGGCGTCGCACTCGAGGTGCCTGCCACGTCCCGTAGAAGTGTGTCACCTTCTTGGTGACAGCATGACCTTCAGGCATGACCCAGATTTGTGACCTGGGATGAGCTTCCAGGGCCATCGTCCTGCTCTTTGCGCTGCCTCCACAGGGCAGTTGGCCCCCCAAAATCCCCCGAAACCTCCCGAAAATCCCCTTGCTGCCCCTTTATGCTGTGGATCACACGCTCCCCGGAGCAATCTGGCCCTGCAGCTTTTCCCTTCCTTTTTAATGCCAAATTCAACTCCTCCTGCAGCCACAAACTGATTTCTCCATGCCCGGCCAGCACTGGAGCATCTCCTTTTCCCTGTTTTGCTCCCTCCTTTGTTCTGATCCCTCTGATTTTTCCCTGTTGGTATCATGGGGACGCTGGCGCTGCCTGCCCCATGCATCTCTTGCCCTTGCGCCTCTCACATTTCAGGCAGCTCATTATTTAGGATGTGGGGCTTTCTCTGTTGGCTCCTTTATTGTGTTCCCACCTGTCCTTTCCCCTCGTTTCTTCCACCTCTTGCTCGTTTTGTCCACCAGCAGCCAAAGGATTTGGGGCTCAGGCCCCGTTTAATCCCCCCAAACCACGCGCCATGGCTTGTCCCCTACCCGTGATGCTGATCCCCACCCCACTCCCACTGCAGGAAAAAAAACAAAAAAATAGTTGAAATGATCCTTGGGGGAGCTCTGAAAGAGTCAGAGATTTACAAAACATGAACAGAGCAGGAAAATTTCTCCAAATTGCCTCTTTTTTGGGGTTCGGTGCCGCCGTAGCTGCGTGCTGGTGGCGCCCGCTGGGCGCAGGGCTGCGTTTGCCCCTCTGTAAACCCCGCCTGGTGCCGGGTGCCAAAAAAACCTCCCTGCTTTCCTTCTTCTCGAGCAGGGAGCTTACTACACCCAGCCGGTGTACGCGGCGCAGCCTCACGTCATCCATCACACCACCGTGGTGCAGCCCAACAGCATCCCGTCGGCGATCTACCCGGCCCCCGTGGCTGCGCCCAGGACCAACGGCGTGGCCATGGGCATGGTCGCGGGGACCACCATGGCCATGTCGGCAGGTAAGAGGCTCCCCCACAGTCCCACGAGGTCAGAGATCGTGGCTCGGGTGGGACAAACCCCAAAAATGACCCATGCAGGAGGTTTTCCTGGCCGTGGGCAGCGGTGCTGCCTGCCCCCAGGGGACCGCAGCGAGGCGAGCGCGTCCTACGACACCCCCAGGGAAGCACAAAGCAGCTTTGCCTCATGGTTTGCTGCTCCTTTGCAGGCAAAACACAATTAATTTGCACCAAATCTTGATACCACTCCCATTTTTGGGGTAGCACAGGAGACCTTCCTTCCATTTGGCCCCCACTTGCATCCTGGAATACATTATTCTTCCCTCTGTTCCCTGAATAGAGAAATAACTGAGCTCATCTCCAAATACTGCTGCATTTCTGTCCTCAAGCTCCTTTGCTGAGATCCTTTCAAGGTCCTTCTGCACAAATGGACAAAGTTAACCTTGGTTTGTGCATCGTTGCTGAGCCCTGAGTGCCTCATGCGTGGGGTTACTTAAATCCAGGCACAAACGTGATTAATTGAGAGCGCATCAAGCACGGATATGGGGTGTGATAGTTTTTTTTTTTCCCAAAGCCTCTATTTTTCTCAACAATTCTCAGCGTTGTGCATTGAATGGTGCAAAGAAAGGCGTTATTCACCCTTCTGCATCTGCAGGAGCTGTGAAACAGGACTCGGCTGAGGGAACCACTCCGAGAGAGATTTATTGGTGCTTGTGCTGAGAAGTGGGAGATGCAATTCGTGCGTGGAGGATGCTTTAAAGTTTCAAGTAGCCCGTTACGCCTAAAACGGGGAAATTTGGGGCTGTGTTCGCCCTCCTTGTGTCTGCTGTGCAAATTCTCCCCAAAAATCTTGATGTACATCAGCTGCAGACCAACACAGAAGGGGCTGGCACAGAGGATGCTCATGGTGCGTCCTGAGGCACCAGGAACATTTATTTTTTAAAAATAAAACCGGGGCAGGGGGCGAGCAGCAGCACCCAGGGGTGCCCCCAGCCCCAGCCAGGCTGTGGCTTTGGCTCCGAAGCTGTGAAATGGCCATCACACGAAGAATTCCTCTTTTTTTTTTCCCCTTCCAGGAACCTTGTTGACCACCCCACAACACACCGCAATCGGAGCACATCCAGTTTCCGTGCCAACGTACAGGGCTCAAGGAACCCCCACGTACAGCTACGTACCTCCACACTGGTAAACCCACCGGCCAAGTCATGTAAGTGCCACCCGAGAGCTTCCCCTGCTCTGTCCCCATACAGAGCTGGCCCTATAACAGGGCACCGAGGGCTCTGGCACGACCCCGTGCGTCCCAGGAGGGTCTTGGCTGCATTTCCAGCCCTCTTTCGCTGGATGCTCCAGCTGCTGGAGAAGGGATGGAGAAGGAATCCTCCTTGCCTTCATGCTGGGAGGTTTGGGATGCTCTCACATCACGGAGCAGAGCTTTCCCTGCTGAAATGTGTCGGGAGAAGTCCCCTTTTCCTGCCTCTTTGGTACCAGCCAGGCTGCGTGCGGGTTGGCGTGGTCCTTGGGGGGTCCCCAAAATCGGAGCACCGGTGATGGGGACGCAGAGCAGGTCCCTCCTATCCCATGGGTCACCCTACAGCTCTCCATGCTCCTCACATAACATCAGAGAAACCCATCCCACGACAAATTGCCCGGTGAAATTAGATGGCCACGAGCTTCAAGCTCTCTGCTGGTGCCCCGACGCTTTCTCAGCTCCCTCCACACCCCAAAAAAACCTCCTGCAGCGCGAGCCAAGGTTGGAGCCCGACCTCGCTTGGCCTCCCCGGTGTCCCCAACCCTTTCATGATGGCTCTGCTCTCTTCCAGATCCAGAGTCAGACATCGTATGCAACTCCACAAGTCTTACATCGGGGCTGCGGCCGCCGGACTGCAGCACCTCGTCTGTTTGCGAGAACAAAAGAAAACAAAAAAAAAAAAAAGGAAAAAAAAAAAAAAAAGTGCAAGGGTCACTTTATGCATTCTTTAGTGGTTTTTGTAAAAGCTGCTTTTTCTAATCTTCTGCCTCTTTTTTTTTTTTTTTGTTTTGTTTTCCCCCCTCCCCTGACCCCCATCAGTCGTGTAACACACATCCTGACACGGAGCAATAGTAAAGGTCTCTCTTTGGTCCCGTCGTCTGCAAGCTCAGCATATTTCACTCAGATCCCCCCTCCGTTTCTCATTCTTTGGGGTTCTTTCCGTGTTTTTTTTTTTTCTCCATTTCTTTCCCTTGTTGTTGTGGTTGACAAGAGCCTAGGTTTTCCTTTTGCCTAGTACGAGTGGTTTGGTGTTCAGGGTACGACGTGAAAAGCACAGCGCGGGTAAGGCAGGCTTGTTCCCATTCGCTCGGGGTGTTGTTTTTTTTTTGGGGGGGGGATGTTTTTAGTTGAAGAACATTAAATTATTTAATCTTCCGTAACACGTTACAGGAAAATTGGTGTCTTCCAGGTAGCTGTCGTGATAGATCCTCACGCCTGCTCTGCGGTGAGGTGCTGAGCTCGCCCTCCTCGCTTGTAGGACATAGGAGGACCGCTCGCCAGCGGGTCTGCTGTGACAAAAAGGGGCAAAAAAAGTGTTTTGTGGCACGGGAATGGGCGGCCAGGACCCCCCAGGATCCTTTTGGGCATGGTGAGAGGTTCCCCAGCCCCTTCTCAGCCCCGCTGGAGGTTGGGGAATGGGAGCGCGGAGCCCAGCGGTTTGGGGGCGGAGGCTGGCTGGTGAGGGGGTGCCCCTTGCCCCATTTTTTTTTGGGTTATGGACGAGGTTGGAGGAGAAATGCTCCTCCAAGTGGTGAAGATCCAGCCAGAGGTGAGGGGCTCGTGGATGCTGTGAGGATTGGGGCCGTTTCTGGGCACTTTTGGCTCGCCCATGGGCGCAAGGAGGGGCGGCACGGTCGGTGGCACCCCACTCGCCGGGCTTCCCCGAGGTGCCCGAGGGCTCAGGGGGCTGTCTCGAGGGCATTCCCGCTTGCAGACAACACCATTTGTAAATTCTCAGCAAAAACTAGATTTTTCTTCCTTTTTCCTAAAGGAAAAAAAAAAAAGATTTTGGATTTTTCCCTCCAGCGTGCCAAAATATTCGTGCTCGCCCCGCGGCACGCGTGCGAGTCCCGCAGCCCCCGGGCTCTGCGATGCTTCTGGAGCCCTCTGACAGCTCCAGCCCCTCGGTGGAAAGTGTCCCTGTGGTTTTTGAGCCTTGAAAAGCACCAAAATGTTCCTGCTGTGTGCTCTGCGTGGCCTCACCGAGGTCCCCAAGGTGTCCTAGAGGCCAGAGCGGGGGTTTTGGGGTCTTTTGGGGGTTTTGAGCCCTGCCCGGCGTGGTGTCCGTGCCGGGGGCTGTCTGTCAGTGCTGTGAGGCTGTGAGATGAACTCGTTAAGCAAATTAACAGCCCTAAAACCATGGTTGGTGGTGCCCAGGGCTGCTCCGGGGCCAGGCAGGCACCACTGCCTCGGTTCCCAGCCCCAGATCAGGGGGCGATGCTGGGCTTTGGGGTGCAAGGAGGAAAAACACTCAGTTTGGGGAGGAAAGTGCCAGAAATGGTGCAGAGCTGGTGGTTATGGAGTCTCCTCCTCGCTGGTGGGATCTGATGAGGTTTGGGTATGTTTTTTTTGTTGTTTTAATTCCTTCCCCTGGCTCAATGGCACCCGCGGAGGGCGAGGAGCCAAAACCTTTCCTGCCCGTGGGGGCGAGAGGCTTGGGCGAGCCCTTTTGGCAGCCAAATTTTGGTGTTTTGGTGGCAGAAGGGTTTCCATCATGGGTTTTGAAGGATTTCCAGCCCAAACCCAGCGCTCTGCCACCTTTGCAGGCACCCACGGGGAGAACCGGAGCTGCGGGGGACCCCGGAGAGGCCAAATTTTGGGGTGGGGGCTTGCTCTTGGGGGCGCTGCCTTTTCCTCTGCCCATACCCACGGTGAGAAAAAGGTGCCCAGGAGGTGGCCGCCGTGCTGCTGTCCCCACCAAAGCCACCTCGGAGGTGGTGGGGAGAGAGCAAGACCTTGCTAACCGGGCTGGCCTCGCAAGGGGAGGTGACGTTTTTGGGGACGCAGCATTTTGGATGGGAACAGAGAGGCCAGGAAGGAGGAAACCTCCGAATCTTGGAGGAGGTGAAGGCTGGGGAGGTGGCAGGGAGGTGACACCGGTGGGGGGACAAGCGTTGTGTCCCACCAAAGCTCCTCTGCCCTCGCTTTTATGGGAGGAAATCCAGGCAGGAGGATGAGGTTTAATGGGCAAGAGGGGTTAAAATCCCCTTAGAGGTGATGGAGCCACTTTTCCAGAGGGCAAAACTCTGGGAAAAAGGAAAGTTTTGCCATGAAAATCCCTTCCCAGCCACGGTTAGGACCGGGACCTCCAGCCCCATGCCGTTCTGGCCGAGGCTGATGAACCCAAATCACGCAGTAAAGCTTCGGTGTGGTTGGAAATTTGTAATTTCAGCGCTTTTTACCCTTCTGTGTTCTTTTAAGTTTCCGTTCTGCTCTGGTTTCACGGCGGACGTTTGCTGTAGAGGCGAGGAGCGCGGCGGGCGAAGCGATGCCGGCTGCTTTTGGGGGCTGGGGGCTCTGCTTCTGGCTTGGGGGACACGACCGGGACCCCCAAACCCAGCCCCTAGTGAGGAATTTGGCCCCGAGGAATTCCCCTTAGCGAGGAATTTCCCCCCCTGGAGGAATTTGACCCCCATGGCATGGGGTTGAGGAGCCCAGATCTCGCCCGGAGAGCGAAAATCCTTGCGTTCGGGGCTTTGTTTTTGAAGCTAAAATCCAACCAGCTGCAGATAGCAATAAGAGCCGTGGGGTACCTGTAAATCCACTTTTTTTTCCCTTTCTTCTCCTTTTTTTTGTTGTTGTTAAACTGCTCTTTCCAGTCCGAGTGAGGGCTGTGGCTCCTTCCCCTCCCTGCAACCCCGGCTTTTGGCTGCGAGCGCCCAGCACCGACTGTCCCCAGCGTGCTCCCTTCCCTTCCCTTCCCTTCCCTTCCCTTCCCTTCCCTTCCCTTCCCTTCCCTTCCCTTCCCTTCCCTTCCCTTCCCTTCCCTTCCCTTCCCTTCCCTTCCCTTCCCTTCCCTTCCCTTCCCTTCCCTTCCCTTCCCTTCCCTTCCCTTCCCTTCCCTTCCCTTCCCTTCCCTTCCCTTCCCTTCCCTTCCCTTCCCTTCCCTTCCCTTCCCTTCCCTTCCCTTCCCTTCCCTTCCCTTCCCTTCCCTTCCCCAACCCAACCCAACCCAACCCAACCCAACCCAACCCAACCCAACCCAACCCAACCCAACCCAACCCAACCCAACCCAACCCAACCCAACCCAACCCAACCCAACCCAACCCAACCCAACCCAACCCAACCCAACCCAACCCAACCCAACCCAACCCAACCCAACCCAACGTTTCTCGGCTGTGCCCTCGCGACTCTTTCCCGTGGGGAAAACAGGCAAAGCCAAGCCTGGTAAGGAGCCCGGGAGGCAGGAGAGCTTTGGCACGGCGTGCCACAGACTGACCCTTACAAATCGTTGGGTTTGGGGGATTTTTCACCCCAAAAAAGCAGCAAAAAACGTGGTCTGATGACCGCTTTTACTGGCCAGGCTGTAGGAAAAACCCCGATCGACCCACAGCATCCCATCCCTTGGTGCAGGGCGAGCGGCAGGAGCCACGGGGACAGCGGTCGGCAGGGCTGGGGGGCCACTGGGCTGCATTGAGGAGGGGGAAAAGGGGCGTGGGGGCATCACACAGACCCCAAATCCTCCCCATCCCACAGCACGGAGCCACCGAAACCCAACCCGCGCGCCCCGTCCGTCTCTCTCCATCGGCGTTTTAATTCCTTTCGACCAACAGCACGGCTCGGATCAGCTCGTTTTTAGCTGTTATTGGAACTCTTAAGCAAAAAAAAAGATTAAAAAAATAATAATAAAAAAAGAAATAAAGATGTCTTCCAATCAGTCTCCCAGGTGTGTAGGGAACACGGCCTCGAACCGACGCGCTGGAGAGCCCCACGGCCGCGGCTTGTGAATATAAAAGTGTAAATCTGGCTTTTTCGGTTGTTTTTTTTTTTTTGTTATTATTATTATTATTTTTTTTCTCTGTTCCCTTTACGTCCCGAAGATCAGTCCGTGATCTCCCTGACGGGTTTCAGCCAAGAGTTTGTAACTGTACGATATTTACTGTAAGATGTAGAACATTCGATAACTATTAAAAAATGTTTCCAAAAAAAAAAACCAAAAAAAACACAAAAATCGCCCAAAACACGACACAGCCCGCGGGGGGTTGGTGCTTGGTGTTTTTTTTGGGGCCGTGATGGGGTCCTGCAGGGCCCCACACCACAAATGTGCTCTGGGGGGGTGTGGGGGGCTGAAGGGTGCTGATTAGGACCCCTGGTCCTAATACAGCCTCGCCACCCCGATGTTTTGGGGTTTCGGATGGTGCCCAGCCTTGGTTGGGCGCACAGTGGGATTTGTGCCGTGCCCTGGGGGACCAGCATGGGCTGAGATGCTGAGCACTGGGTTTTGGAGAGATATCAGCTCGTGGTGACCCCAAAAAGGTCTGGTTTCAAACTGGGACGTCCCCAAAAAGGTCTTGTTTCCAACTGGGATGTCCCCAGTGTCCTCCCAAAGCCACCTAATTCCCCCCTGGGGTGCCACCCCTCCAGCCCAGGTCACCAAAACCCTCTCCGTAGGGGTCCCCATGCGGTGGCTTTGCCAAAATCATGGTTTGGAGAGCAGAATGGGACCTCCCTGCTGGGTCCCTGCCCCCTTGCTGACACCCATGGGTGTCACCGTCCCCCTGAGGCCACCTCCAGGCCAGGTGCCAGTTGGAGAGGACAAGGGACCGGCCACCTCTCCGGGTGACACGGGATCATGCTCCCCTTGGGACCACGTCACTGAGTCCCCCCCCAGGTCCTGCCTTAACCCCATGGAGGAAATAAGGGAAAAAAAAAAGAATAAAAACCAAAGAAACGTCAAAGCCTAGGTTCCTGCCCCAAAACGGAGCATGTTTATTAACGTCATTTCCAGGAACAAACCCGGGAGGCTTCAAATAAAAAAAAATATTTAAGAAACCACGACACGAAGGGCTGGGTAAATAAATACAGGGAAAAAAAAAGGGGCAATACTGCCCCAAAACGGGGTGCTGGGGAGTGCCAGCGCTGGTGCCAAGCCTGCTGTCGGCAGTGAGGCTGGGGACAGGGAGGGGACACGGTCCCCTACGTGACCGGGGGGGGTGTCCCCAGTGTGAGTGACTTCGTTTCCAGGAATTAACCAAAAGAGGGTTTAAAAAATTAAAATAAAATTAAGAATCCATCACCCGACGGCCATAAAGGGCCCGGGTGGGGTGAGCGAGGCGGTGCTGAGCCCCGGCGAGCCGCGGTCATCCTGGTGCCACCGAGCTGGGGACATCCACTGGGGGGGGGGGGGGGGGACACCACGGTGGCACCCCCTTCTTTGGCTGCCGTCACCCCCAGGCGGTGCTGGGGCACCCTGCGGGGTCCTGAGCCCCTCACCCTGCAGCAGGGACGATTTGGGGACCCCCGGGGGCGTCACATGGCGAGGGTGCTGTCCCCAAGCCTGGCTTCCGAGGGGCTGCCCTGAGGGGGGGGCAAAGGGGACCGTGGTCACAGGGGTGGGGGTGACATCCATCCCGTCCCATCCCGCTGCGCTTGGTCCCCATCGCCCAGCACCTCCCAGCCCGTGAGCCCCTTCTGAAAAAACCCTGTTAGGTCTGGAAAAATAAATCCCAAAAAGTTTGCGCCCCGCCGGAGAGCCCCGAAAGCGCCGGGCAAGGCCGAGAGCTGCCCTCAGTAGGCTTCAGAGTGAACAGCCTGGCGCAACACCACGCCGTTTCCCCCAGGAAAAAAAAACCAAAAGCAGAAGGGCACCAAGATCCCAGCCCCTCCCGGAGCCCCGTGCCCCCCCCCTCACCTCGGGGTGGCTCTCGGTGCTCTTCAGCCACGACGGCCTCGTCCCGCTGCCAGCGGGGAGGGGACCCCGGGATGGGTCACCCCCGGTCCCCGCTGTCGTGCCGGGCTTCTGCTCGGGGATACGGGACACCCGAAACCTGCAGGGGGACACCCCGTGAGCACCGGGGGGGGGGACACACACAACGGGGACCCCCCCACATCCCCGTGCGCCTGCTCTTGCGCTCACCTTCCGACGGAGAGGATGGTGATCTCGCCGGGGCGGCCGGCCTTGGCCCCGGGTTTGGTGGCCTTGGTGGCATTAACGGGGGACGGCAGCACCTGGGGCCACTTCTTCTGGCTGCAGCGGGTGCAGGGGGGGTCCGAGGGGGGGTCCGATTTGGGGGCCGGGCCGTGCACGGTGTGCAGGTGCTGCTGGTGCCGGCACGCGGGGGGAAACTGAGGCAGGAGGTGCAGCCTGCGGGGAGGGACAGGAGATGCCAGGTACGTGGAGGGGGGCTCAGTGGGGTTGGGGGGGCTCAGTAGGACCACGAAGGGCTCAGTAGGATCGGGGAGGGGCTCAGTAGGGTTTTGGGGGGCTCACTTATAGGCAGGTTTGCAGCCCGGTGCCATGAGCTGCGCGTTGTGATGCTCCTTCAGCAGCTCCTCCAGCGCCGCGGCGTTTTCTGCAGGAGGGGGGGACAGCAAAGGGTCACCTCGGTGCCCCAAACCCTTCCCCAGCTATTTGGGGACCCCCCCAGTACCCCCTCGAGACCTTTCTTCTCCGTGATCAGGCGCACCAGGACCCCGATGGTGTCCTCGTTGGCGTCCTCGATCTGGTAGACGGAGCTGGGACCTGGAGGCACACGGAGGGGGCTCGGTGGCACGCTGGCCACGGGGACAATTTGGGGACCAAAAGCCACGGGGATGGGCTCGAGCAGCGTGAACTGGCTTGGGGGTGACCCCAACTCAGCCACGTCCTGATCTGGGACCATTTTGGGGCCCAAACCCACCCCACAACGGGCTTGGGGCGCAGCAGCACCCCGACCCCGGGGCGCACAGGACCGGGGCTCACCGGTGCCGACCCCGGGCTCGGGCTCCTTGTGCGCGGTGCAGTGGTAGCCCTTCTTCTTCAGCAGGTTGCAGACGAGGATGCCCAGCAAACCCATGGCACAGAAGATGGGCACGATGGCCAGCACGGCCGACTGCGCCGCCGCCGCCTCCTCCGGCCGAGCCTCCCTCGTGCCGTTGCTCCCCCGCGGTGCCGCCGCGCTCCGGGCTCGCCGCCGGCCTGCTGGAAGCACCAGGAGCGTTTTTTTTTTTTTTTTTTTGGCAAAGCTCCCCCACCCATGCCACAAGCAGGAGCGTCCTCAGCTGCCACCGGGTGGGCAGGATGTCACCCACAGCCCCCAGGTGGCAGCGAGGTGGGGTAGGGGACGGCGCGCACCCATCCTGCCCGCGCTCCAGCACAGCCTCACGACGCAGCAAAGCTGAAATCTCCCAGCCCGAGCACCTGATGGTGCCACCCTGCACCCACCTGGGCACCCTGGGGTGCTGGGGGGGGCGGCGGAGCAGGGCAGGCACCGGCCCCGGGGCTCCCTCTCGCCATCAGGGCTGTAAAACCTGCGGGGTGCAGCGTGAGGGTCAGGGCTGGGGATGGAGCGGGTTCACGCAAACCCCCCCAAAACCCCAAAAACCAACACCCTAAGGAGCAAACCCTGCTGAGGGCTCACCCGTGCACGCAGCCGCCGCAGAGGGTGTCGGCTGCTGCCGTCCCTGGTGCCAGGAGGAGGCGGCTGGTGGCATGGCAGCGGGTGTGCGGGGCGCACGGCGCGTCCCCCGGGGAGAAAGCACCGGGGGGGCACGGGCGGCACGAGCCACACGCCTGCAGGGGTGGAAAAGGAGGTGAGGGATGGATGGAGCCCGCACGGTGGCCGTGCCACGGTCGGCTCCTGCCTTCTGGGATGGAGGTGCTGCTTTTTGTGCCGCTTACCCCAATGGGTTCCTCCCCGGGTGGGCATCGCGGCGCCCCGCAGCCTGCGGTCACTGCGCCGGGGCCGCTCAGCACCTGTGGGAGAAGCAGGGATGGGTGCTGAGCCCATCGCAAGCATCGTGGTGGATGCAAAAGGTGTCGTGGAGGCAGGATTGATGCAGAGGCACCGTGCCGCCAGCAATGGGGCGGGTGCGTGCGGTGCAGCAGGTGCCAACCCCACATTCCCAAAATGCTGGGTGCAACCCCGACGCCGGGGCCGTGGTGGATGCAGACCCATCGGGAGCAACGTGCCAGGCACCAGCCATCCCATAATATACACCGCAGCTTGATGCAAACCCCTTGCAGGTGACGGGGTGGAGGCAACCCCACCAGAAGCAAAGTGCCAGGCACAAACCCGCTGCGAACGCAAACCAGGAGGAAAAAAAATAAATAATAAAAATAAAACTCCCCAATCCCAACTGGGCACCCCTGGCATGGGCACGGGGGCAGGGTGGCTGTCCCAAAGCTGTCCCTGTCCCTATTGGTGCACGGGGGTTATTTTGGGATCACCCCAAGCACCCTGGGGTATTTCCACTGTCCCCAAGTGCCCTGGGCTGACCCCTCTCAGCCCCGGGGGGGGGCAGCAGGGGACAGGGACAAGCAGGGAGGGGGACGAGGCCATACTCACCCCCAGGACGGTGACGAGCCACCAGCGCATCCCACTGCTCCTCACCGGGGGACACCTGCAGGGAAACGGGGCCAGGAACCCCCCTGCTCCCCACCACGGGGATGGGAAGGGGACGGGGACCCCCCCCTTCTCCCCTAATTCCTGCCCTGGGGACAGCGAGGGCTCATCGTCTGGGTGCTTTTACATGAGCACCCCCTTTGGCAGCAGTTCTAGGAAGCAATCCAGCTGAAAAAAATAAAAAAAATAATACAAGAAACAGTAAAAGGAACAGAAGAAGGGTATGGCACAGCCGGGGCACTCCCCGGCCCCGTTTGCTGCAGCAGGGCAGCTTTGGGGTTATTTCCCAAACCCTAAAGTTTCCCTCATAATAGAGCAAAACACCCTCAAGACTGGGAAAAAAATAAGTCCCAAACCCAAAAACCCCACACATTTTGCAGGAGCCCCTTTTGGGCGCAGCTGAAGCCCGGCCTTTAGTGACTCAGCACCCAAAGAAATCCCAATTTTAGCTTAAATAGCCCCAAAACCCAGCCAGCACTCGCACCTCCCACCCCTTTCAGCGCCGCTAACACAATCTGCTCCTGCTCGAACCCCCCCGGGAGCCCTGTGTGCCCCCCTCCAAGCCCCCCGCTCCCTTCCTGTGGGGGAAAATTTGGCAAATTTGGGCAAATTTGCCCAATTCGACCGCAGACAAAATCAGATTGGGGGCACCCTGATCCACGCGCTCCCTGCAGCCTCAATGCATTTAATTAAAGGCAAATAATTAAAAGGCAACTGGAAGTTTTGCCAGGAATGGGGCAAAAAAAGCCTTGGAGAGCACCCAGGCGCCCCGGTGCGCGCTCCAAAAATCCCAAATCTGGGCTCACAAATTGGCAAAACAACGTGCCCATGGTGGCGCCCTCCGCACCCCGTTTGCTGCTGGATCCTCAAGGTTTGGGCAAGAAGAAATTGCCAAAAACCCACCAGTTTTACGGGGTCAGAGCTTTATTTTTGCAAGGCATCGGCTTGGCACCGAGGGATGTTTCTGCCTCCAGTGCCACGAAGCAGGGAAGGGATTTGGGGTCCCAGAGACATCCCAAATCCCCCCGGGTACCAGGGCCATCACCCCACGGCCCTCTAATTCTGCAGGTTTTCAGCTTCAGCTTTCGCAAAGGGTGCTAAATTTCAATATAATTATCCATAATAAATCAATTAACAAAAATAATCCACAGGAAATAAATGAAGATGGGGTGGGGGAGTGGGGACAACCCCTCTAAAACCCCCCCCGAAGTGCTGGGGGTGCTGCTGCTGAAGGGGTCATTGTGCGCCGAGGGGGGGGTTGGCACCGTAATGAGTAATTAGTGCCCGGCAGTAATTAGTAATTAGCCACCTGGGATGCAGCTGGTGCAGCAGGAGCCATGTCAGGGTGTCCCAGTGCCTCCCAGTAGCTCCCAGTCTGTGGGGGAGCGGTGACCCAGTGGGGGCAAAACGGAGCCTGGAGAGGGGGAGGTGGCTCCCCAGACCCCCCCCCCAAAACATCCCCAAACCCACAGCCTCATCCCCATCACCCCTCCCCTACAAAAGACCCCAAAATCGACCTTCCCAGCCCCAAAACTTGCCGGTAGGGTTCTCCAGCCCCCCAGAATTTGGGCAGCTGCCCCCCCCTATATGGGAAGGGAGAGGGAAATCCCGTGGCAGCACAGGGTGCTGCAATGCAGATCCTCGTGCAGGGCACCCCGAGGTGACTCCTCACCCACCGTGAAGCCCTAAAATCCTCCGGGGAGGCGGCGTTCGGGGCTCTGACTGCTCAGGATTTTGGGATGGGAGACGTTTAAATCCCTTTGGGGGTTTTGCTGAGGTTCCCCCCCCCAGGGAAGGATTTGGGGTGGAGAGGATGAGCAGATCCAAGCACCGCTGCGGGCACCCATGGGTGCGCACCCCCCATCCCAGCCCTGCTTGCACCGAGGTTCCCCCAGCCCCCGTAGGGATTTTGGGGAGCACCCAAGGGTGAGCAGAGCCCGCACATCCCAGGACACAAACTTGAAGGGTTTTGGGGTAAGGGGCGCGCTGTGACAAGGGTTAACAGCTCCAGTGGGGCCAGCCCCAGGTGGAGGACACTGGTCCCAGTATGTGCTTCGTACTGGGGATGGACGCTGCCCTGGGATGCTCGAGCTACAGGGGAAGGATAAAGTTTGAGGACCGGGGCTCTGCCTGCTCCCGGCCACCAAAAATCCCAAAATAAAAAAGTGGAAACCAAACCTCCAGCCTCACCAGCACCAAACTCGGAAGCTTTTTGGGGAAAAGCTGACCTCTGCTCACCCCATATCCCCCCAACACAGCCAGGGGGCAGGTGGGCAGCAGTTTCGGGGCCAGCAGCCCCCCATAACGAAACAAATCCTTTATTCCTGCCCCCCCCCTTAACCCAAAGGTGCCCACAGGGATTTGGGGCAGGGTTTCCCCTCCCCATGGGTTTCAGCCGAGCAAAAAAAAAAAAGGAACTGTGCAGAAACCCTTTGGGAACACGCTTGGCAGCACAAGGGGGGATTTTTGGGCCCCCATTTTTGGGATTTTCCACCTCCATCCAAAAAAAAATTATAAAAAAAAAAAAAAAAGAAAAAGAGCCCAAATCCCACAGTTCCTACCCATTTTCCCAGCCGGTTACCGCAGAGTTTCTCATAACCTACTTTCCCCCCTCCTCTCCTGCCCTATATTCCTGCTGCAGATGAAGCCAGGGGGGGCTCCAACAAGGGGGGGGGGGGGGCTCCAACATGGGGAGGGGGGCTCCATCCCACTTGGGGGGCAATCAATACACCCCCCCCACCCCTTTTACAATTACTTTTTTTTCTCTTTTTTTTCCTTTTTTCCCCGCTTTCCCAAGAAGCACAGCACACAGAACCAGCCCCCAAAACAAGCATCCCCCCCCCAAACCCCCAAAATCCCCCCAAAATCCCCTCCTCGCCCCCCGGGGGGGGGGGAAATTCCCCCTTTACAACCCCAACCCGAGCCCCCCCGCCCCAGAAACCCCCCCCCAAAATACCCACGGGGGGGAGGGGGGGGCCGAGGGACACTCACCTGTGTCCCCCCCCCTCATGGGGGTGACACCGGGGGGGTGGCACCGGGGGGGTCCCGTCGGGGCCGCCCCGTCGCAGGCGGCGCCCCCGCGGCCGCTGCTTTATGAATGGAGCCGCCGGCGCGCGCCGGGCCCCCCCCCCAGACCCCGCCCCCTTTCCTGACGTCACAATGCGGGGGCTCCCCCCTCTTTGTGACGTCAGCGCCCCGCCCCGAGGATCTCCCCCCCCCCCGCCCTTTCCCACGGGCAGCGCCGCCTGGCGGGGGAGGGGGAGTGGGTTTCGGGGGGGGGGGGATTTTGGGGTAAAAAATAGGGGAAAAAGTAAAATCGGGGTGGGCGGAGACGCCACAGGGCAGAGGATTTGAAGAAAATGGATTTTTTTTTAATGATTTTTGCCCCCAATTTTTTTTTTTTTTTGGGGGGGGGGCTGCGGGGACACCCATGGGTGCTGGCCCCAACTGATCCCCCAAATCCTGGCCCCTTCCCCAGGGGTGACACCCCTTGGCCCGGCGGTTTGGGGTTTTCTTCTCCCACCGGAGCCTTCATCGCTGCCGGCCCTGGAGGGCTTTGGGAACCCCCCCCCGGGGGGGTCCCCATCCTCGCCCCGTCCCAAGGAGGAACCCGTGACCATCATGGGTGTCAGAGTCCCCATAGGGCACAGCAGGGAGTTTTGGGGTCCTCGGTGGGCAACGGGGACCAAGAGGTTACAAAACCCCATAGGAAATGTGGAGAGGGGGCAGAAAAAAATACATATTTTTTCCCTTCCCCTCCATGATTCCCCCCCAAAAAGCCCCAGTGTGTCCCAGAGTGTCCCCAGCACATCTGTGGGGTCCAGCAGTGATTTGGGGACCTTTTCACCCACATCCCCAGCAGGTTCTCAGCATCCGGATCCCCCATTCTTGGGGGGAAAAACCTGCTCTGAACCCCAAAATCGCCTTTTCCGCCCCCATTGTGCACTCCAGCTCCTCTTCCCATTTCTGTGCAACCTCCCCCCAAATAAATAGGGTTATTTCTATATATATAATATATATATATTTAAAACAAACGAACAAACAAACAGAGCTATCTGGGTGCTGGCGATGGAGCGAGCGGGTTAGCGGGAGGCCCGGGGGGGCCACACAGTCCCTGGGGCGGTCCCGGAATAAGTGGGGAGGGGGTCACCGCCGTGCAGCAGCCCCCCCCCGTTTTTATTTTTTATTTTTTTTTATTTTTTTTTTAACCCCCCCCCCCCCCCCCCAAAGCAGGCACACACAAAACCCGGGGAGAACGAAGCAGGGCGCCGCTGCCCTCCTGCCATCCATCCCCCGGGGATGCTCGTTAAAGGCTTCGTTAGCTCCTTCCCAAGCAACGAGGTGCCCCCTACCTCCCCTCCCCAAAAAAATAAAGCAGCGCCCCGTGGTGGGGGGAGGCAGCTGGGGGGGGGGGGGGGTCCGTCCATCCATCCATCCGTTCCCCCCCCAACCACCAGAGCACACAGAGAGCAGCCGGGCTGGAGAGATGAGACGTGCTGGGGGCAGGGGAGGTGGTCCTTGAGAGGAGGAGGAGGAGGAGGAGGAGGAGGGGGGGCGGTGGTGGTCCTTTGGGTGGGCGATTTGGGGGAGAGGGGGGGGTCCCCAGGGTGGCTGGGTGGGTGGCTGGGTGGCTGCAGGGGGGGGGTCCCCAGCCCCTCACACCCGCCAGAGGAGGAGGTGGTTGGTGCTGTCGTCGCGGCCCACGGTCTCGCTGCTGCTGGTCAGGCGGAAATCCTCGTAGCCGTCGCCGCCGCTGATCACCAGCATCTTGGCTTTGGGCAGGGCCAGGCTGGGGGCACGGGGGCGAGCGGGGTCCCCCCGGGGTTCGGAGTCGCTCGGCTGCTCGGGGCCTGGGGGTGGGAGAGTGGGGAGGGGGGCACGGAGTGGTGGGAGGGGGGCCTCTGGTTGTAATGAGCCCCTCCTGCCTCGTAAATAGCCCCTCCTATCTCATCTAGCCCCTCCCACTGCAGATAGACACGCCCACTTTGATTAGCCCCTCCCACCTCGATTAGCCCCTCCCACCCCAATTAGCACCTCCCACTCCAAATAGCTACCCTGGCCCCAATTAGCCCCTCCCACTTCAAGTAGCCCCTCCCACTCCCATGTAGCCCCTCCCACTCCCATATAGCCCTTCCCACCCCAATTAGCGCCACCCATTTCCATTTAGCCCCTCCCACCCAATTAGCCCCTCCCACTCCCATGTTGCCCCTCCCACCCCAAATAGCCCCTCCCACCTCAATTATCCCCTCCCACTCCCAATTATCCCCTCCCACCCCAAATAGCCCCTCCTATCCCCATGTAGCTCCTCCCACCCCAATCAGCCCCTCCCACTCCCATGTAGCCCACCCCAACCAAATTAGCACATTCCGTCCTAATTAGTCCCTCCCACTCCCATGTGGCCCCTCCCATCCCAAATAGCCCCTCCCACCACAATTAGCACCTCCTGCTCCCATGTAGCCCCTCCTACCCCATGTAGCCCCTCCCACCTCAATTAGCCCCTCCCACTCCAATTAGCACCTCTCACCCCAATTAGCACCACCCATTTCCATTTAGCCCCTCCCACCCCAATTAGCCCCTCCCACTTCCAATAGCCCCTCCCACTCATTTAGCCCCTCCCCTTGCAATAGCTCCTCCCACTGCACATTAACCCCTCCCCTTACCCATAGTCCCGCCCACCCCTGTAGCCCCGCCCACTCATTTAGCCCCTCCCACTCTTTATCCCCACCCCATCCAACCCCACCCACTCTCTATAACCCCGCCCACCCCTTTAACCTGCCTAACCCCTAGCCCCGCCCACTCCAATTAGCACTGCCCACCCCTTTCCCACAAGCCCCTCCCTTTACCCAAAGCCCCGCCCACCGTAGCCCCTCCCTCCCTTTTAGCCCCACCCCCCTCCCATTATTCTCACCCATCCCTTTCACCCCACCACCACGTTAGCCACACCCCCTTACTCAAAGCCCCACCCACTCCCTTTAGCCCCGCCCACCCCATTAAGCCCCTCCCACCCCTCTAGCCCCACCCACCCCCTTTAGCCCATCCCACCCCATTAAACCCCTCCCACTCCCCCTAGCCCCACCCACTCCATTTAACCCCTCCCACCCCTCTAACCCCTCCCACCCTTTAGCCCCACCCATCCCTTTAGCCCCATCCTCCCCTTTAGCCCCGCCCATCCCATTAAGCCCCACCCACCCCCTTCAACCCCTCCCACTCCCTCTAGCCCCGCCCACCCCTTTAGCCCCTCCCACCACCCCTTTACCACCTCCCACACCCTTTAGCCCCTCCCACCCTTTAACCCCTCCCACCCCCTTAACCCCACCCACTCCCTTTAACGCTACCCACCCCATTAAGCCCCGCCCACCCCCTTTAGCCCCTCCCACACCCTTTTAGCCCCACCCACCCCATTATACCTCTCCCACCCCCTCTAGCCCCACCCACCCCTTTTGCCCCTCCCACTCCCTCTAGCCCCTCCCACACCCCTTAGCCCCACCCACCCTTTAGCCCCGCCCACCCCTTTAACACCTCCAACCACCCCTTTAGCCCCGCCCACCCCATTAAGCCCCACCCACCCTTTAACCCCTCCCACCCCTTTAACCCCACCCACCCCATTAAGCCGCTCCCACCCCATTAACCCAACCTATCCCATTAAGCCCCACCCACCCCATTAAGCCCACCCACTCCATTTAACCCCTCCCACCCCTTTAGCCCCGCCCACCCCCTTTTAGCCCCGCCCACCCCTTTAACCCCTCCCACTCCCTCTAGCCCCGCCCACCCCTTTAGCCCCTCCCACCACCCCTTTAACCCCTCCCACCCCCATTAAGCCCCTCCCACCCCATTAACCCAACCTATCCCATTAAGCCCCACCCACTCCCTTTAACCCCTCCCACCCCTTAACCCCTCCCACCCCTTAACCCCTCCCACCCCCATTTAACCCTTTCCTACCCTCCTGCCCGGGCAGCGGGAAGAGGAGGTCGAAGCCGTCGGGCAGGGGGATGGCGGCCAGGAAGCGGACGTGCCCCGTATGGCCCTGAGCCAACCCCACCAGCACCGGGGCCGCCTTGGCCGGCAGCGCCAGCGTCAGCACCACGCCGGCGCTCGTCCCGATCCACAGCAGCTCCTTGCAGGCCAGCAGCGCCGTGATGCGCAGGCACGCCGCCTTGTGCTGCCGGATGATGGCATCCGAGCCTGCGGGCGGGGGCGCACCGTCAGCGTTGTCCCCCCACCCCACAAAAAAAAAAAACTCAGCCCGCCCCGCGCAACCCCCATTTGGCGGCTCCCCGCATGGTTTTGCGTGGGATTTTGCAGTTGTTGCATGGTTTCTGCAAGGTATTTTGCAGCACCCGCTCTATTTCCATACAGGGTTTGCAGATACCCAGAGGTGGTGCATTGCTGCATTGCATTTTGCAGCACCCACTCTGTTTCTGCATGGCATTTCCTAGCACCCACTCTATTTCTGCATGGCATTTTGCAGTTACTGCATGATTTCTGCAAGGCATTTTGCAGCACCAGCTCTATTTCCATACAGGGTTTGCAGATATCCAGGTGTGGTGCATTGCTGCATGGCATTTGGCAGCTCCCTGCCTGGTTTTGCATGGCATTTTGCAGTTGTTGCATGGTTTCTGCACGGCATTTTGCAGCACCCATTCTATTTCTGCACAAGGTTTGCAGATACTCAGGGGTGGTGCATTGCTGCATGGGATAATGCAGCTGCCTGCCTGCTTTTGCATTGCATTTTGCAGCACCCGCTCTTCTGCATGGCATTTTACAGCTGTCCAGGTGTGGTGCATTGCTGCATGGCATTTTGCAGCACTCACTCTGTTTCTGCATGGCATTTTGCATCTGCTGCCTGATTTCTGCACGGCATTTTGCAGCACCCGCTCTATTGATGCACAGGGTTTGCAGATACCCAGGGGTGGTGCATTGCTGCATAGCATTTTGCAGCACCAGCTCTGTTTCTGCACAGGGTTTGTAGATACTCAGGAGTGGTGCATTGCTGCATAGGATTATGGAGCTGCCCACCTGCTTTTGCATTGCATTTTGCAGCACCTGCTCTATTTCTGTATGGCATTTTGCAGCTGTCCAGGTGTGGTGCATTGCTGCGTGGCGTTTTGCAGCTCCCTGCCTGGTTTTGCATGGCATTTTGCAGTTGTTGCATGGTTTCTGCACGGCATTTTGCAGCACCCGCTCTATTTTGGCACGGGGTTTGCAGATATCCAGGTGTGGTGCATTGCTGCATGGCATTGGGCAGTTCCCTGCCTGGTTTTGCATGGCATTTTGCAGTTGTTGCATGGTTTCTGCAAGGCATTTTGCAGCACCCGCTCTATTGCTCCACGGGGTTTGCATATACCCAGGGGTGGTGCATTGCTGCATGGGATTATGCAGCTGCCCGCCTGCTTTTGCATGGCATTTCGCAGTACCCGCTCTTTCTGCATGCCATTTTACAGCTATCCAGGTGTGGTGCATTGCTGCATGGCATTTTGCAGCTCCCTGCCTGGTTTTGCATGGCATTTTGCACTTGCTGCCTGATTTCTGCAAGGCATTTTGCAGCACCCGCTTTATTGCTGCACAGGGTTTGCAGATACCCAGGGGTGGTGCATTGCTGCATAGCATTTTGCAGCACCCACTCTATTTCTGCACGGCATTTTGCAGTTACTGCATGATTTCTGCAAGGCATTTTGCAGCACCAGCTCTATTTCCATACAGGGTTTGCAGATATCCAGGTGTGGTGCATTGCTGCATGGCATTGGGCAGCTCCCTGCCGGTTTTGCATGGCATTTTACACTTGCTGCATGTTTTCTGCAAGCCATTTTGCAGCACCTGCTCTACTGCTCCACGTGGTTTGCAGATACCCAGGGGTGGTGCATTGCTGCATGGGATCATGCAGCTGCCCGCCTGCTTTTGCATTGCATTTTGCAGCACCCGCTCTTTCTGCATGACATTTTATAGCCATCCAGGTGTGGTGCATTGTTGCATGGCATTTCGCAGCTCCCTGCCTGGTTTTGCATGGCATTTTGCACTTGTTGCATGGTTTCTGCATGGCGTTTTGCAGCACCCGCTCTATTTCAGCACAGGGTTTGCAGATACCGAGGGGTGGTGCATTGCTGCATTGCATTTTGCAGCACCCACTCTATTTCTGCGTGGCATTTTGCAGTTGTTGCATGGTTTCTGCAAGGCATTTTGCAGCACCCGCTCTATTGCTCCACGGGGTTTGCAGATACCCAGGGGTGGTGCATTGTTGCATGGCATTTCGCAGCTCCCTGCCTGGTTTTGCATGGCATTTTGCAGTTGCTGCATGATTTCTGCAAGGCATTTTGCAGTACCAGCTCTACTTCTGCACGGGGTTTGCAGATACCCAGGGGTGGTGCATTGCTGCATGGGATTATGGAGCTGCCCACCTGGTTTTGCATGGCATTTTGCAGCACCCACTCTATTTCTGCATGGCATTTTGCAGCTGCTTTCTGCATTTTGCAGCATCCCCTCGATCTCTGCGTGGCACGTTGCAGCACCCGCTCTGCTTCTGCATGGGGTTTGCAGCCATCCATGCGTGGTGCATTGCTGCATGGCGTTGGGCAGCTCCCTGCCTGGTTTTGCATGGTTCTTTGCAGCATCTGCATGTTTTCTGCATGATATTTCCCAGCACCCACTCTATTTCTGCATGGCATTTTGCAGCTGCTTTCTGATTTCTGCAAGGCATTTTGCAGCACCCACTCTATTTCTGCACGGGGTTTGCAGACACCCAGGAGTGGTGCTATTGCTGCATGGGATTATGGAGCCACCTGCCTGGTTTACGCATGGCATTTTGGAGTTGCTGCTTGATTTCTGTGCAGCATTTTGCAGCAATTGCTTGATTTCTGCATGGCATTTCGCCGCACCCACTCTATTTCTGCATCGTGTTTTACAGCAACTGCTATTTCGGCATGGTATTTCACAGCACCCACTCTATTTCTGCATGACATTTTGCAGCCATCCAGGTGTTGTGCTACTGTTGCATGAGATTTTGGAGTTGCTTTCTGATTTCTGCATGGCATTTCACAGCAACTGCTATTTCTGCATGGGGTTTTGCAGCCACACAGGGATTGCCCTATTCCTGCATGGGGTTTTTCAACTACTTCACTATTACTGCATGGGATTTTGCAACTGCATCCCGATTTCTGCATGAGGTTTTGGTACTGATATGTTATTTCTGCATGGAATCACGCCACCACCCAGGCATTCTGCTCTTGCTTTTTAGGATTTTTTTATCTGCTACCCTATTTTTTCTGTGGAACCTTGCAGCAACTGTTTTATTTCTGCATGGGGTTTTGCAGCTACCCAGGGATTGCCCTATTTCCACTTGAACTTTTGCAACCATTACGCTATTCTGCATGGGATTTTGGAGCTGCATCCTCATTCTGAGGATTTCTGCAGCTGCCTTGGGGTTGCCCTATCTGTGCTTAGGATGCTTTCGCATCCGCTGCCTTATTCCTGCGTGGGATTTTCCAGCTGCCCAGAGGCTGCAAAATGCAGAAGCTGAACTCGTTGGGTTCGGTCTTTGATGCTGGCTGAGAATATTGATGCATTTCGCAGCAGCGGATGCTCCGGGGAGGAGCGCGTTTTTAAGAGAGGCGATGCGCATGGAACAGAAAATGTGAAAAACACCCGGAAACAGAGATTTTGGGGGCTTACCAGCCAGCATCTTGTGCACGGGGGGGGTGACGTCCGCCTCGGCCAGCTGCTCGTAGCTGGTGGCGTGGTAGAGGCGCACCTGGGCGCTGCCCTGCAGCGCGACCCAGACACCAGGACCGGCGCTCACCATGCAGGTCACGCTGCGGCCGCTGTCCTGCCCCACGTGGAGCGTGTGCTGTGGGGGACAGAGCCACACGGATGCCACCCGGAGCCTCTGGGGACCGTCCCCAGCCCCCCCTGGCTCAGGGTGTCGTCCTTGTCCTACCTCCTGCACCAGCGTGGCCGTGTTGAGGACGATGACCCGGTTCTGGCAGCCGCACCACAGCTTCCCCGCCACCGCCACCATCTTCGTGATGGGGCTCCCCGGGGAGCCCAGGGACAGGGATTTGGAGTTTTGGGGGTCCCAGAAGCGTCCTGTAAGGACATAGGGAAACGGGGAGGGTTTATAAAGCACCAAATCCCCAGCTTGAGCTGGTTAGGGGGGAAGAGGTGGCTGGAAATGTCCTTGTGGGATGCTGATGCATCCCCCTTTATAGGGCAGGTGGTGTCCTTGGGGGGACACAGTTGGCAGGGCCCATGTGCTGTGAATTTGGGGTTGCATCCCTCAAGGGATAGCCCTCCCTGGGGACACAGAGGAGCTGCAGGAACCCAGAGCATCCCCTGCTGGGACCCAACAGCCCCAAATCCAGCCTCACCTGCCTCCCGCTGGTACGCGATGAGCTCCCCGTTGGCCAAGGACACAAAAACTTGGTTATCGAGGTATCTGTGGGAAGAGACCAGCTTTGAGAGATGCTGCCGGGCCGCCCCAAACCCATCCCAGGGGTCCTAAAACCCTCCTGCCCGCTTACAAGATGCACATGACGGAGGCGGCGTGCTGCATCTTCATGCTGTTCTTCCTGTTGCGGATGTTATCCGAGGACTGGTACACGTGGATGCTGCGGAGACGAGGCAGAAGGGCGGCGTTGAGGCTCCCCTAAAACCCGGGGGAGCCTCAAGCGAGGTCCCTCCTCGCCGGGCACGCACCAGCCGTCCTCGGTGCCCAGCCACATGGAGCTCTGGTAGGCTTCGGGGTCGAGGCTCAGCAGGTCCTCGAGGCTGCCGCGGGTGAAGGAGCCGCGGCTGGAGCGCCGCAGGGCTCGGCCGTCCGTGGGGCTCTCGCCGTGCCGGCTCTGCCCGAAGGTGGTGGCGAGGGGGAGGAAACCAGGCTCCTGCTCCTCCTCTGAGCTCGTCGTCTCCGCCGCCGCCTCCTTGCAGCTCGGGATTTCCTCGTCTGGAAGGGGCGAGGAGGAGGGGTTGGGTGGTGAACACCCAGCGATGGCCACGGGGATGGGGAGGAGAGCGCGGGACGTTGCGCCCCGGGTGTGGGGAAGGAGGGATGGATGCTGACCCCAAAACACACCAGAATTTACCCAAAACGGGGGACAAGCTGCTGCCCCAACAGCATCACAGGCTCCAAATTAGGACATCCCTATCTCTTTTCCCAGGGTTTCTTCAGCTTAAAAGGCAACAGGAACCCGCTTTTTTTGTGATGTGCAACAAACGCAAGGCAGAGTGGGGACCGACTGCTGGGACAACCAGCGCTGCCCATCGTTTTGGGGCAAACCAATGTATTTTCCTTAATTAGGGGCCAGCGGGGGCGACTCACTGCCGAAGCTGGAGGAGATGGTGGAGTGGCTGGCCTGGCTCTGCAGCGTGCCCGAGGGGCTGGGCGAGGACTCGTCGTCCGTGTCATCGCTGTCGAAGGGCACCAGCTCCCTGTGGGCGCTGTCAACGGGCTCGGAGAGCTCCAGCGACGAGCCCGAGATGGAGATGTGCAGGCACTGCTGCGGCCCCGAATCCTCCAACTGCGCCGGGGCCGGCTCCGAGGACGGGCTGGCCACGGGCTCGGCGCGTTCCCTGCCGCGGGGACAGCCGCAGCTCCAGCACCGGGACGCGGTGACGCCGGTGCCGAGGGCGCACGGTGCCGGTGCCATACCTGTAGGCTCGCTTGAGGCCGGGCACGGAGGCGATGCAGAGGATCCTGGCCGAGCAGACGGCGATGCACGCCTCGACGGTGGGCTCCTTGCGGATGCTGAGCAGGCAGACCTGCCCCACGTAGCCGTCGCTGTTGCACACCCAGACCTCGTGGGCGTTCTCTGGGCTGCTGTGGCTGGGAGAAGCACAAGAAAACTGCAAGGGGGCAAAAGACAAGGAGAGGTCACTTGGGAAAGGCAGCAGCAAGGCGGCGGCAAGCTGGCATCCCCATGGTCAAGGGGGATGCTTAAAGAAACCCTCCCGGGGGGGGTCCGGGAGGGGCAGGAGGACCAACCTGCATCCCGCTCCTCGTCTTCATGATGGGGATGGCCTTGAGGAACTCCGGGTCCAGGCAGTTTTTGCTGGAAGCTGGGAAAATAGGGTGAGAAGGAGGTGGTTCTGCCGACGTCGGGCATGGTGCTGAGCCCATTTGGGCGTCCCACCCCGCGTCCCGGCGTTACCCAGCTTCTTCTTGGCGTCCTCGAAGGCTTGCTCGAAGCCGAGCCGCGCGTCGGGGTTGGGGAACTCGAAGATGAAGGACTCGGTGCCGTCGGCCTTGGCGGCGCTGAGCTCCACTTTGTTGGGGGGGAAGGCCATGCTGAAGGACAGGGACTGCTTCTCCGCCAGCTCCCGGTGGATGGCGGCCATCAGGTCCTTGATCACGTCGTCCAGGCTCTGGGCAGGGGGACGATGGCATCAGGATCCAGCGGGGCCACCCCAGCCGTGCGCCCACGTCGCATCCTGAGCGTCCTCTGCAGGGCTGGTGGCAGCTGGGTCCTTTGACCACGGCCACCAGCCCTCCCAAGGTCCTTTGACCATGACAAAAGCCCACCCAACGTCCTTAGACCATGACAACAGCCCTCCCAAGGTCCTTTGACCATGGCCAACAGCCCTCCCAAGGTCCTTTGACCAGTCAAGGTCCTTTGACCACAGCCACCAGCCCTCCCAAAGTCATTTGACCACGGCCACCAGCTCTCCCAAGGTCCTTTGACCACCGTCAGCAGTCCCCCCGAAGTCCTTTGACCACAGTCAAGATGCTTTGACCATGACAACAGCCCTCCCGAGGTCCTTTGACCATGGCCACCAGGCCTCCCAAGGTCCTTTGACCACAATCAAGGTCCTTTGACCACGACCACCAGCCCTCCCAAGGTCCTTTGACCATGGCCACCAGGCCTCCCAAGGTCCTTACACCAGTCAAGGTCCATTGACCATGGCCACCAGCCCTCCCAAAGTCCTTTGACCATGGTCAACAGCCCTCCCAAGGTCCTTTGACCAGTCAAAGTCCTTTGACCAAAGCCACCAAACCTCCCAAAGTCCTTTGGCCACGACAACAGCCCTCCCAAGGTCCATTGACCATAGCCAACAGCCCTCAAAAGGTCCATTGACCACAGTCAACAGCTCTCCCAAGGTTCTTTGACCACAGTCAAGATGCTTTGACCACAGCCACCAGCCCTCCCAAGGTCCTTTGACCAGTCAAGGTCCTTTGACCATGACAACAGCCCTCCTAAGGTCCATTGACCATAGCTACCAGCCCTCCCAAGGTCCTTTGACCACAACAACAGCCCTCCCAAGGTCCATTGACCATGGCCACCAACCTTCCCAAGGTCCTTTGACCAGTCAAGGTGCTTTGACCACAGTCACTAGCCCTCCCAAAGTCATTTGACCACGGTCAACAGCCCTCCCAAGGTCCTTTGACCAGTCAAGGTCCTTTGACCATAGCCACCAGCCCTCCCAAGGTCCTTTGACCATGGCCACCACCCCTCCAGGGGACATCCCAGTGGGTCCCATGGGGGACACCACCACCGTGGCACCGTCCCCGTACCTGGTGGGGGAAGCTGAGGGTCTCCGACAGCTTGCTGACTTGCCCCAGCGTGTTGAGGTCCTCGTCCAGGCGGCTGATGCTCTTCTGGATGCTCTCCCTGTTGGTGGCTTGCGAGGCACCTGCATGGGGACATGGCCACACGGCATTAACCCCTTCCTCCCCAGCACCCCACAGAGGAGCCTTGTCCCCAAATTCTTTTAGCCGGAGCGGTGCCACCTCCAGCTATGGGATCCCTTGAGCCCATCACCTTCAGCTGGGGGTGAGCAATGGGTTTTGGGGTGTGGGGATGACAGCAGGCAGTGACAGACCTTTGACGATGTCCACGTCCTCCAGTGGCAGCTTCCAGAGCAGCTTGTACTTGCTGGCGGTGTCGATGACGCTGGCCGCCGTGTACCTGCGGGGCAGGGGCTGGCTGAGCCTCACCTGCACCCGGGCACCATCCCCAGCGCCCTAAAACCATCCCAGCCCACCAGGGACACCCCGAGGAGGTGGGATAACCCCAGAGAGCTGCGATGGGAGAGGGAACCGGCTGGGTGTGCCCCCGGCCACGGGGCGCCGGGGTGTCCCCCGCGCCCGGCGGCACTCACAGGCTCATGGAGCTGCGGCGGAGGGAGCCCGACTTGCGCTTCAGCGTGGTGCACACCAGCAGGTCCGTGAAGAGGAAGAGCGAGCGGTCCTTCTTCCCACCCACCGCTTTCTGCGGGGGTGCAGGAGACACGAGGGTGAACGCTGATGGCACCCACCCCTGCCTAAGTTTCCCCAAATTGTGCTCAAAGGAGCCCATGGGATGCCAGGACCTCTGGGGTCCCCACCTTCAACCCCACTGTCCATCCCTGAACCCAGGCTGCTGCAGGTTCTCCCGGTCCCAAGCCCATCTCATCTTTCCCCATGCAGTCAGGGAATTTTTTGTCATCTCCTTCCATACCTCCCTCCATCCATGTGTGCGTCCATCATCTGTCATTCACCATCCATCCTTTCCTCCACCCATCCATCCCTCCATCTCCATCCATCCAACCACCCATCCTTCCATCCATCCATCCATCCATCCATCCATCCATCCATCCATCCATCCATCCATCCATCTCCATCCATCCATCCTTCACCCATTTCCATCCTTATCCATCTCCATCCACCCATCCACCCACCCAACCCACCCATCCGTGGCTCCCCACACACACTCAGCCCTGCTCTGACCCACGATCCCAGCCACCCCCTGCCCCGTTTGGTGCTCAGCACCACTCTGCTGCCCGGGTGGACACGCCGTGGGGACAAGGGACATGATGCCACCTCGTTCTTACCACTTCCACCACCATCTCCTGGCGCAGGAACCTGCGGAGTGGGGCCTGGAGCTGTGGGGACGAGGAGGTTTGTGAGTGGCTTCGTCCCTGCCCCTGCACCCCCCTGGCACCGAGCTGTCACCCTGTCCCCTTCCCAAACCTCCCGGCAAGTGAGGATGAGGAAAGCAGGACCTGGACGAGAAAAGAAGTGGCCCAACCTAGTTCAACCCATAAAGAGCAGAAATGGCTCATTTTTGGGGCAAAAGGAAAGACCCACCCCATTGGGATCTGGTGCTGGGTGTAGGTTCAGCACCCTTGGGTGCAGCAGGGCTGTGGAAAGGCTCGGCCAGGCTGGGTGTCCCCACTTCCCCGCAGCTGGCACCCCCATCACCCTCGCCCACGGCCACCCAGGACCCCACACCGAGCCCCCCCGTCCATACATCCTCCATCCCTTCGATGTGGGACTCGATCTCCTGCACGATGCGGGCGTTCCTCTCCACCTCCTCGGCGCTCTTCATCCCCTTGTTGATCCTCTCGGCCACCTGCTTGATGTTGCGCTGGGCGTCGATGAGGAAGGGGTGGTCGGGGTGGTCCTCGGGGGTGTGCTTCAGCAGGTCCTGATGCGGGGACACCGCCGGGATGTCACCGCGGTGCCACCCCCTCGCCGAGCCCCCCCGCCCAGCCACGGCGGTCTGGGGGCGCACCGAGCTGTGGATTTCGTGTCGAGGGAGGAAAAAAGGGCTGGGAGGGACGGGACGGCCCTAAAAGCTGCCCTTAACGAGGAGGGGGGGATGAGCCATGGTCTCACCCGCTCCCAGGACGGCACGGACCCCGTCCCGGCGCCGCTCCTCCTACCTTCACCAGCAGCTCGTACCGCGGGATCCTCTGCACGGGCTTGATCATCAGGTCGGACAGAGCCTGCTTCTCCTTGTTCTCCCGCATGCTTTGCTGCAAAAACAAGCAAAAAAAAATAAAAATAAATCAGTGGGGACAAGGACGGGCCCATTAGGTGGGACACACGCCGTGACACCAGCCTTGGACCTGCAGCAACAACACTTTGGGGTCTTGGGCACTCCTTTTGACACCATCCAGAGTGATTCTGGCTCAGCCCAGACCATGCTCCCCACAACAGAAAAAGCTGGAAAAATCCCAGTTTGGCCATGGATCACCAGTTTAATCCCATTAACCCTGACTCTGCTCCCCCAGTGGTCCCCACACCCACCTCCAGGAACTTGATGAACGCCGGCCGTGCCTCCTTGGCGATCCGGACGGCGTCCTTGGCGTTGAGGAAGTTATCGATGTAGGCAGAGTAGATGTTCACCAGCACGTCCTTGGAGAACTGGGGAGGATCGGGGAAAAAAAAAGAGGCAAAAAAAGGGGCTCGGCACGGGGTTCCCCCACACCTCCGGGCACGTTTGGGGCCGGAGGAGTTGTCCCAAGGGTTAACGGCGCCCGTGTGGGATCTGCCCAGGCTCAGCTCCCCGCCTCGATGCCTGAGCCCTGACATTGCTGTTCGAGGCAGAAACGCCGAGCTGCAGAGCCCCCGTTAAGCTAAAGCAGACCGAGGGCCTGGAGATCGTCTCTCCCCATCCCCGACGTGGTTTGCCCGTCCTTCCGTCATCCCCCTGCTCCCCGCTCCCGGCTTTTTCCCTGCCAAAAGCAAAGCCTGGGCGCAGGGGGGGAGCTTCGGGATGGACCCTTCTCATCCCCACCCCGCTACGGGATGGCGTCGGGTCCTACCGACTGCACCAGGAGGTCGCCCACTTTCTGCTTCTCGTGCCAGTTCTGCACGCAGTCGTGGATCTGCTCCAGGAACTGCTCGTGGTGCTCCAGCAGCTCGGGGATCTGGTCGAAGATCTCGTCCACCAGGGACGGGTCGCACAGCAGCGAGTTCTCCGGCTGCTTCAGCGGCTTCATGTAACCCTGCGGGGAAGCATCGTGCTGGGGCACCCACAGATTTTTTGTTTCCACCTCCCCAGGATTAATTGTTCAACCCATTTAAGCACCGGGAACCACAGTATCCTGCAGCAGGAGGGTCCCTGGGGAGCCCAGACAAGGCTTGGGCACCCCACTTCTCCTGGACCCCATCCCACCCACTGTATCTCCATTTCAGTATCGGGTTTGGACAAGGAACCTTCAAAGCACCTTGTCCTCTGTCCCCCAGCCATGGCCTCAACGGCCTCCAACCCTTTGCTGTCATGAATTTTGGTCCCCTCTGCGTTATCCAGATGGGAAATCGGGGCAGAACAACCAAATCTGCTGGTTCTTGGTGGGATTTAGGGTGTTTGGGACCAGGAGGGGCTGAACCAGTAGGGTGGGTGTGCTGGGTCAAGCCCTGGAGCACCACCTCGCCCACCAACCTCTCTTGGCAATGGCCAACAAGTGATGCTCGGGGGCAGCAGGGCTCTACAAAACCACTTTCCAAGTGGTTCCACTTTCTCAAGCCCTCCAGGACACGGGGAGCTGAGCAGCGAGGCCAGGACCCACTCGGTGCTGCTTCAGGTGTCCCCATCTGAGCTGGCGAGGGAGGAATCCCCACCAAGGATGAGGTTCCCCAGGCTGATGGTGGACATCTCACGGAGACCCAAGTTAGAAGGGTCAAATCCTTCCCAAAGCTCCAAACCCAACGGGGCCAACACCTCCAGAGGGAGCTGGGCTGGGCCAAATTTGGTCCCCGCACCCCACCCAGCATGAAACTGGGTGAGTGGGGGACCAGATGGGGAGAAGAGCACGAACAGTTCCCAGAGACCAGCACAGACACGTTCTGACCATGAAATGTGCACAGTTCCCCCAAAATAAGACCCAGACCAGGCTCCTTTCACCCCTCTGAGCCAAATTCTGCACAAGGAGCAGCCTTGAGGGGTCCTCTCCTCCTGCGCACCATCTGGCAGGGCACATCTGGATGGGGACTTCTTGGGAACCCCAAGCCAGGTGTTGGGATGATGCTCAGGGGTTGGAATTAGCTCGGTTAAAATAAAAAGGGACCTAAAAAAGTCCCTGGCCTGTGGCTGTGGGAGCTGGAGCAGAGCAGAAAATGAGGGGGGTGTCGGGGATGGGGTGGGTTTGGAGACCCCCGGCGCAGGACGCGCACCCACGGTGGCCCCAGGAGGTGCAAGGGAGGGGTTTTGGGGAGCGAGCACGGGAACAAGCTCAGGGACACGACACTCCCTAGGTGACAGCTGATCAGGAACAGTTATGGGGTTGATTTGGGGGTGGAGGTGACCCCACACCCCATCCCCAGCAGTGCTGCTTTCCATATTTCTCCCACCACCGGTCCCACTGTCCCCAACACTGCCACCGGTCCCCTCCCCATCCCAACGCCAGGGCTCCAAATTCAGGTCCAGGGGACGCTCACGAGGAAGGGACAACCCCGCTGTGACACCCCCGGACGTCCCCAGTGGGGTTTTTATCCCCGCCGTGCGCCCCGTCGAGGCGGTGCCGGGGCCACCGCGTGTCACCCACCGCCCGCGCCCCCGCCGCACCCCCTCACCTGCATCAAGGTGCGCAAGGACTCCACGTAGGACTGCTCCGTGTCCAGCAGCGTCATGATGACGTGCTTCCTCATGTCCTACACGGGCGGAGAGAAGCCAAATGAAATCGGGGACGATCCGAGGGGCCAGAAGGGGAACCCGGCGGCTACCTCGGGGCACCGAGGCGTCCCCTCCGGTGGTGGCGCAGGGGGGGCTGTGCAAGCGCGGGAGCCCGGCGCTCGTCCAGCTCCCTCTCCACCCCGATGGAGGAATCCAGGAGGATTAGGAAGTACATGACACCGAGCGCACAGACGCCTGGTTTCCTCCGCGCCCGCGTCAGGAGCTCTCACAGCCCTACATGGGTCGGTGCCGGCGGCCTCCTTCTCCCCGCGCTCGGCGCGGCCCCGCGCCGCGAATTCCTCACGGCCCCCGGGCACCCGCGCTGCTCCCGGCCGGCCCCAAAGCCCTGCGCCCCAAAGAGGGGGCTCAGAGGGTGCAGGGGGGGCAGGGGGTGGGGGTCCGGGTAGCTGTAGGGCTCAGGGAACCCCCCCCCAAAATGCAGCACCCATGGGGGGTGTCCCCGAGTGCCGCCCAGGCTGCAGCTCAGCCTCGGGGCAAGATGGCCCAAGGGTCCCAAGTGGTGACACCCCAAAAGTTTTGGGTGCAGAGATGCTCCAAAGGCCCCATGCACCAAGATTTTGGGGTTTAGAGATGGTTCAAGGACTCTGCCTGTGAGAAACCCCAAATTTTTAGGTGCTGGGGTGCTCCAAGGACCCTTGGTGCAGAGAAACCCCAAAGGTTTTGGTGCTGAGACACCCCGAGGGCTCCGGTGTGAGATGCCCCAAAAGATTTGGTCCAAACACGCTCCAAATTCCCCACACCCCAAAAGTTTTGGGTGCTGAGGTGCTCCAAAGACCCTGGGTACGGAGATGCTCCAACAGATTTGGGTTCAGAGACATTCCAAGGGTCCTAAACAGCAACAAAACCTTTGGGGTGTTAATGGAGACACCCCAAAACCCATGGGGGCAGGGACCCCCAAAAACCCTGCCAGCGGAGCTGTCCCAGCCCTCTCCAGCGCCGTCCCTGTGCACCCCCAAAATTGGAGGGATTTAAGTGGGGATTTATCTCCCCTCTCCCAGCCCCAAACTGCGCCCCACAGCCCCAAACTGCACCCCACAGCCGATGCTTGTTCCTTGCTCCCCACGGGGACACGGGCACCCCAAATTTCCAGGGCATCCTCCTTAGGTGCCAATCCTCCCACCCCAGCCACCCAGCACCCGAGGACGGAGCCGTGCCTCAGTTTCCCCACCCGCGCTCCAGGCTGGGTTCACCCCTTCTCCACCGAGCAAGGAAGGAAAACGTCATTTAGGGCCAAATATTTTGGGGATGGGCCTGATCCTGCCATGGGATGGGCAGAACAGGGTGCTCACCCCCTGACCCTGCCTCATTTCCCCCCCTGGCAGCTAGCGGCGATGCTCTGGGACGTTTTTCCTGTGGGATCAGCGAGCTGAACAGGCTCAGCACAGCACCACGGGTTTCAGTTTGGGGGATTTTTCAGCTGGGGGATGAGCCCCAACCATCCCAAAAGGGATTTTTCCAGCTCTTATGGTTGTTATCCCGGGGGAAATTCCTGCTGGGATGAGCAGGAGCTGGGCACAAGCCCCCATCCTGCAGGACCAGGCAGGATGCACCCCTGTGGGGTTTTGCCCTCCACCTGCTCCCGCTCCGATCCCAAAACCCCGACCTCATCCTGCATCCCCCGGAGCTGCTCAGCACCCTGGGGACCCTCAGCACCACTGCCAGGGGATTCGGGGGCACCTCCCCGGCACCGCAACCCCCCCTCCATCCTCATGCACATCAGTGTGGGTGTGTGTGTGTGTGGGGAGGGTGCACGCATCCATCCCCTATCACCCCCTCCAGCTTTTCGGCTGGGAGCCCCCCCAAAAAGCGGGGGCGGCGGGATGAGGATGGAGGCACGGTTGCCACGGCGATGGTGGGCCAGCCCCGGCGGCTTTCTCCCCACGCACTCATCCCCACCGTGACGCAGCCGGACCCCCTCCCCAAAAAAAAAAAACCCACCCTCCAGCATCCCCCAAAGGGACCCCAACATCCCCAAACCCAGCCCGGTGCCGGGGTGTAGGGGCACGTAGGGGCACGGAGGGGTCCCCCCTGACCCCCCCTTTTGTTGGCATCACCTCGGGGCCCCCGCGGCCCTTCTCCGGCAGCTCCTCGGCGGCCCCACCGAGCCCGGAGGCGGCGGCGAAGGCCGCGTCGATGCCGTCCCCGATGTCTCGCATGTCCTCCAGCGCGATGGTGAACTGCGCCAGAGTCCTCACCATCTGCAGCATGCGGGTCCCGGGGTCGGTCCGTCCCTCGCGGCCCAAAAAAGGGGGGGAGGCAACAACAACAACAACAACAAAAAAAAAAAAAAAAAAAAAAAATCTGGCTCTACCAACCCCCCCACCCCAAAAAAAACCCCAACGTTTTCCCTCCTCCCCCTACCCCTTCAAAAATAATAAGGGTGACGCCGCGGAAAAGCCGGAGCGCTGCGGCGCGGAGGGGGATGAAGTGAAGTGAAATAAGGAGTGAAATGGAATGAATGAAAGAATAATGAAATGGAATAAATGAAACGGAGTAAATGAAACGGAATAAATAAAATGGAATGGAATAAATAAATGAAATGGAATAAATGAAATAAATGAAATAAATGAAATGAAATGAAATGAAATGAAATGAAATGAAATGAAATAATAAATAAAATGCAATACAATGCAATACAATAAAATACAATGCAATAAAATACAATAAAATAAATAAAGCAAAATAAAATAAAACAAAACAGAACAGAACAGAAGAGAGGGGTCTATTTATAGCGAGGCGATTCTGTATGAAAAAAATAAAATAATAATAATAATAAAAAAAAAAATGGATCCCTCCCGCGGAGAGGCTGCAGGCGGCGGGCGGCGCGTAGCGTGCGTGCGTCCGGGGGCGCGTGGCGGTGGCACGCGTGGTCCCCGGCCCCGGGTGGCGCCGAGGCACCGGCAGCAGCGGGGAGCGGGGTTGGGAGACGGGGGCTGAGCCTGGCGCTGTGGCCGTGCCCACTGGCGAGGGAGGGGGGTTTGGGGATGATGCTGGGCTCCGTCGGAAGGTTTTCGTGGGGTTTCGGGGGGCGCTGGGGTTGGTTTTGGGGTTTGGCACCCCCACTTTGCTGCGTTATGGGGTTTCCGTCATTTCCAAGCAGGGTTTGGGGTGCTGGGTCCCCCTCCCCAAGCGCAGCACCGATTGCAGGACCCATTTTCTTCCCTCTCCCCCCCCCAAAATAAATAATAATAACACACAACACCCTGTAGCACCCGCAGCCCCGCTCGCCAGGCGATGCAGCATCCCCGCATCCGCTCGCAGCGCGCTCCCCTCCTGCTTCGTTAATTAAATCTAATTAGCCGCTTGCCCGTTCCCACAGCAACGGCGTGCAGCAGGGCTGCGCCCTACTGCTGCAGGCAGGAAATTTCCTCCCGGCGCCGATCCCATAGCACCGAGGGGACCCGGGGGGGTGGATCGGGATGGGTGCGTGGCAGGATGCGTGCCAGCCCTTGGGTGGCCAGGGCTAATTAATTGCGTTTGGGGTAATGAGGCTGTGCGCAAGGTAGATCCTGTGGCCACTTTTGCAGCTCCCCGCTCTTGCTGTCGGATCGTTTTGGGTGAGATCAGGGCCAGCCTGGGGCCATCTGGGTTGCAAACCCGTACCCATTCCTGTTGTAACCCCAGACACGTTGGGATTATAATCCCAGACCCCTCTGGGTTGCAATCCCAGACCTATCCTACTTAAAACCCTGGACCCCCTTGGGTTGCAAACCCAGAAACATTTTGGTTGAAATCCTGGACACATTTGGGTTGTAATCCCGGACCCATTTCATTGGCAATCCCAGACCCACTAGGGTTGCAATCCTAGACCTATTGGGATTACAATCTTGGAACCATTTCAGCTGCAGTCTTGGACCCATTTGGGATGCAATCCTGGACCCAAATGGGCCGCAATCTCAGACCCATTTGGGATGCAATCCCAGATGCATTGGGATTATAATCCTGGACCCAAATGGACTGCAATCCCAGATCCACTGGGGTTGCAACCTTGGACTCAGCCGGGCTGCAGGAACGGACCAGTCTGGGTGGCAACATTGGGGCCATTTTGGTTGCAATATTTGGCCCATTTTGCTTGCAATCTCGGACCCATTAGGGTTACAATCCCAGATCACTGAATCAGAGAATCACAGAACGGTTTGGGGTGGACGGGACCTTAAAGACCATCCCGTTCCACCCCCCCTTCCATGGGCAGGGACACCTCCCACTAGATCAGGTTGCCCAAAGCCCCATCCAACCTGGATCCATTGAGGTTGCAATCCCAGACCCATTTCAGTTACAATTTTTGACCCGTTTCATTTTCAATCCCAGACCAATTGGGGTCACAATCCAGAATTCACTGGGGACGCAATCCCGGACCCACTGGGTTTATAATCCCAGATCCATTGAGGTTGCAATCCCAGACCCGTTGGGGTTGCAATCCTAAACCTACTGGGTTTGCAACCCTGGACCTACTGGAATTGCAGTGTTGGACTCATCTGGGTTGCAATCCCAGACCCCTTGGGGTTGCAATCCCAAACTCACTGGAGTTACAAGCCCAAACCCACTGGGTTGCAGTCTTGGACTCATCTGGGTTGCAATCCCAGGTCCATTGAGGTTGCAATCTTGGACCCACTAGGGTTGTAATCCTGGACTCGCTGGGGTTGAAATCTCAGACCCATTGAGGGTTGCAATCCCAGATCCATTTAGGATACAGTCCTGGACCCATTTCAGTTGCAACCCCAGACCCATTTCAGTTGCAATCTCAGAACCATTGGGGTTGCAGACTCAGACCCAGTGGGGTTGCAATCCCGGACCCACTGGGATTCCAGTCCTGAATCCATTGGGGTTGTAATCCCGGACCCACTGGGGTTGCAATCCAGGACCCATTGGGGTCGCAGTCTTGGACTTGGCTGGGTTGCAATCCCAGATCCATTTTCCTAGACCCATTTCATTTGCAATCCTGGCCCCACTGGGGCTGCAATCCCAGCCCCATTGGGCTTGCAATCCCGGCCCCACTGGCGTTCCAACCCCAAACCCATCAGGTTGCAACCCCAGACCCATTTCGGCTCCAATCCCCGACCCCTCACGGCTGCGGCCCCATTCCCACGTGCGCTTCACTCCCATCCCTTTGCTCCCCCTACAGCAAATCCCTCGAGCCCTCCCCGGCATCACATCCCCAGGACCCCCATCAATTTATTCAACCCCATCGCAGGCTGCATCTTCCCACAGGAGTGGATTCTCCGCTGTCTACTATTAGGGTTGAGCTGCTTGAAAACCTCCCGGCACGTTACGGGGGAGGGAGGACAGGAGGAGAAGGGCTCAGCCCCGTGCCCAGCGAGGGACCAGGGGAGGAATGGGGCCGCATCCCGCTCGCTCTCAGCTTTGGAAGGGAAAACCAAAGGCTCGGCCCGGCCGTCCCCGCCGGCTGCCCAGCCCGGACCCCCCTGCGCGCGGCCCGCAGCCCACAGGAAATTCCTGGGAGTGTTTGGCCACTCGAGCAGCGCAGCCTATTTTTAGGGACGTCTAAAATCTGAGCCGGCTATTTTTAGAGCGGCTTCTTTGTAAACACCTTGAGACTTCCTCTCGGGTGAGCTTTTTTTTTTTTTTTTTTTCTTTCTTTCTTTTTTCTTTTTCGGAGCCCGGCGCGTTCGATCCACTCGTGCCCTCCTTCCCCCCGGTGCCTCCTGCCCAACCCCAAACACTCCAAATCCTCCTTGGCAAACCCGCTGGCATCCCCCCAGCTCTTCCCTCTGCCTGCAGGGAGCGGGCTCCCCCCTGCTTTGCCTCCTGCCGAAGCCCAGGAGCTCTCTGAGCCTGCTCTGCTTCGTTTTTTAATTCTCTGATAGCAGCTTTGGGGGGGCACGATGGGGCCAAAGGGGGTCTGTGGGGTCTCAGATCTATGGGGCAGCGTGTTCCAGCTGGGCACATCCCTACTAACACCACCCCGCATCCCTCTGCCAAGCCCAGCAGCCAAGGTGCCAACCTCCCCGTTTTGGCACGGGGGAAATCCTCGTGGAACAGCACAATCCTGGCCAGCAATGTCAATGTCCCCAGCAGCAGCCGGCCTCCGAGCTCTCAATCAACCCGAAACCATCCAATTTTCCAGAAATTGGTAAAAACGTGAGGCCAGGTACCACCAGCAGCAACGAACCCTGCGGCCCCTGCACATCCCCGTGGTGCCAGCTGCCTTTGCACCCCGTGTGGGGACCCTGCACGTCCTGCAAGCCTCACTTTGGGGCAAAATGTCCTGCTTTGGGTAAAAACGGAGGGTTTCAGACCATTTCGGGAGCAGAGTTTGTTGCTCAGGGCCTCCAAAGCCGTGCTGAAGAGGAGGGAGCCCTGCGTCAAGAGAGGCAATATTCCTGCCACCCCCGCACCGTGTGCCAAAATTAAAAAGCAATGGCAGAGGCGCGAGGTGCCTCTCCCCGCTCACAGCCTGTCCTCAGCTCCGCAAATAAACCGGGAACTCTCGAAAGAAAAGCAAAACCGGAGCAAAGCGACCCGAAAACAAGCCGTCTCGGCACCTCGAGAGTCCCAGTTTGCAAGGAACTGGTGGGAACTGGGAATCCTGCACACCTCCGCTCTCCCCGGGGCGGGTCCCACTAGAGGGAGCTGGGACACAGCGAGAGCCACCGGCTTTGGGGACAGTCCCCTGCCCCGGGGAGCACCCCAAACCTCCACCTGCAGAGCTTAATTAAGGCTTTATTTCCCCCAAAACATTGAAATAAAATAAAATATAATAAAAGAGGTTCAGAAGCGTGCTTCCAGCCAACTCAGAGCCCTGCACCCAAGGGCATCTCCCCGGCACGCTCAGCTTGCTCGCGCAGCTCTGAGATGCCCAAAGGCGCTCGATGCACGCTGGCAGCCCCCGTGCCAGCAAAATACCCCCAAATCTCCACCTCCAGGCCCCAAGTTTGTTTCCATCAAGGGATTTCAACCACCCAGTCCTAATTTTTGAATAACGAAGCTGTTTCTGTCCCCGGCTGGATGCCGACCCCTTGCCGCCTTCTCTGCCAAATGCTCCTGCAGTTTCTCAGGCTAACCTGAAGGCCAGAGAAGGGTTTTTTTTGTGTGTTTTTATTTTTCTGGAGGAAAGTTTGAGGGTAATTCAACGAGCCATTTACGGGGCCGGTGGTTTGCAGTGATGTGGCTGACGTAGAAACCCAAATAGCTCAAGATGCTGCCATTAGGTCCGATCCCATATTTCCTCCATCGCCCCGTTTCTGGCAGGAAAAGCGCTCGGAAAAATCCCGTTACCTCCTTTCGGGATGCCCGGAACCAGAAAGTTTCACCGGGCTTTGTGGAGCTTTTGGGGTGAGCCCTGCAACCAGCCCAGCCCTTTTCTGGCCCATCTCCTCGGGATGGGTTTCCCGGAGCCAGCAACGGGGCAGCAGCGTGGGGCTTCCTGGGGAGCACGAGGGGCCGCGTGTTTTGCTGCGAAAAGCTGCAAAATCGGGGCAGGGAGCTGGTGGCCAGCATCATGCACGGCCCTACTATCCATCCGGGGGCTGCCTTGGCTCCCCGGGGCGGCCGCTCGCCGTTCTCCCACGGGTAAGAAGCATCCCAGGCGCTTTTGCGGAGCGTAAAAGTCTTGAAAGGAAACGGGAGCATAAATCAGGAGCCCCGCTTCGGCTCAGCCTCGGTTACTAATAATACCCCCGTGTTTATTCGCGAGCCCTCGGGCTGGAGATGTTTGCTTTTGCCTCTCGGCCGCGGTTTTTCCCAGGCTCTGGTGCTTTTTGTGCGGAGATGCTCCCATGTAGAAAGCCAGCGGCCGGCAGCGGGGCCGGGAGGAGGAGGAGGAGGAGGAGGAGGAGGAAGGAAAAGAGGAGGAGGAGCAGCGTGGCTTCGGCCCCTCCGCCAGCAAATGGATGCGCTGCGAGGTCAGCTGCTGAAATCCCACTGAGCAGCCCCAGCCCGCATCCTGTCCCCTTTTCCCAGGCAGAGCCCTGCTGAAAAATCGCCACCGCTTTTGCTTTTCCCAGCTCAGCTCCAACCACGCCGCTCTTCCCTTCGCTTCCCGAGCCCCGTAGCCCTCCAGGAGGCTCGTGCCCGGGCTCGGCGTCCCCTTTACCAGACAGAAAGGATTGCAGTTGTCGGTGGTAGGCGGAAAAAGCGCCGCTTTCCCGGCAAGGCCCATGTGATCCCCGGCCATAAATCGCGGGGAAGGAGCTCGCATTAATGAGGGAGGCCGGAGGGGCTGGCTTAGCTGCTCTTTTCCCTTCTTTGACTGCTGGGCTCCGGTGATTCATCCCAGGAGGACGCGGCCCGGCTGTCATTTTTCTTTTGAAGTGTGAGAAAAAGCCAGATTTAAAAAAAAAAACAACGAGATGGAGCAATTTTGCCGGGATGTGAGGAAGGGCGCTGAGCACCCCGCGCCACCCCGGTGAGCCGGGATGGGGCCGGGGAGAAGGAGGGAGGCTCATTTCCCGAAGGAACAAAAACTCATCAGGCAAACACGCGGCGGGGCAGCAGGGCTTTTCCCACGTGGTTTTAATTGAAATCGGGGCCTGCCTCGCTGGGAAGGGCTGCGAGGGGTTCTCCTGCCCCTCTCCAAAACTTCGGCGCATCCCGCGGCATCCTCCCGTGCCGTACCCGCGCCGGGACCACCGCTCCATCCCCAAATCCAGGCTCCATCCCAAATCCAGGCTCCATCCCGTCCCATCCTCCCGGCCACTCCGTGATGCTCATCCCTTTTTCCACCCCCGGTGTTTCTCCCCACCACGCCGAGCCTTCCCAAAACTCCCTTCACCCCAGCCCCCTCGGCGCGGCCGGGGCCGGAGGGGCGCCCAGAGGGTTAAGCGTGCCGCGGGGGGCGAGGGCTGCCGGGCCCTAGAGCGCCTTTCACCAAATATGGAAGGTTTTTGCCTCAAGTTTTAGTCACGCAGGCCGGCCGGAGCCCAAGAGCGCTGCTTTCCAGATGCTTAGGTCAGACTGCAACAACACGGCCCTGCTCCCCCCCTGCCGCCTCCGGCCCCGAACGGCGCCCGGCCGGGCTCCCTCGGCCCCGACCCGCCAGAAAAGGGGCAGCACCGGTGCTGTGTCCCCCCCAAAATTCATCGCTGAGCCCTCCTTTGGCTCCTGGGTTGGTGCAGGGACCCGGTGCAGCACCCTGCATCCCTGGTACCCCGTGAGCATCCTCCTCCTCTGCCCCGTGCAGCAGGATGCGTCTCACCCCGGTGCCATCCCCTCCGGAGCAGTGCGAGGGTGCTGGGCCTGTCCCTTCCCGCTGGCACACGTGGGTACAACACGGCCTGGGTGCACGGTGGCACGGGGCAGGGTGCCTGGAAAGCTGGGGGTCCCAGGAGGGTCCCAGGAGGGTCCCTGCCCGGTCCCCAGGAGCTGATGGGCACCAGGAGTTCCCCAGGAGCTGATGGACACCCAGAAACCAAGAGGCACCCAGGAGCTAAGGGCCACCAGGAGTCCAGGGGTGCACAGGAGCCACCCAGGAGGCCATGGACACCCAGGAGCTGATGGACACCCAGCAGCCAAGAAGCACCAGGAGTCCAGGGACACCCAGGAGCTGATGGGCACCCAGGAACTGATGGGCACCCAAGGGCCACCAGAAGCTGATGGACAGCCAGGAGCAACCAGGAGTCCATGGACACCCAGAAACTGATGGACACCCAGGAACCAAGAGGCACCAGAGTCCAGGAGCCGATAGGCACCCAAGGGTCACCAGGAGCTGATGGGCACCAAGAAGCCACCAGGTGTCCACAGACACCCAGGAGCTGATGAACATCCAAAAGTCACCAGGAGCTGATGGACACCCAGGAGCTGATGGACAACCTGGAGCTGATGGGCAACCAGAAGCCACCGGGTGTCCATGGTCACCCAGGAGCTGGTGGGCACCCAGGAGCCACCAGGACCTGACGGACACCCCAAAACCCCAAGCAGACCTTGCCCTGCCCCTACCCCAGCCCCACACGTGTCCCCCTGCTCCAACCATGCCCCAACATCCACCAAGAGAAGCCCTCAGCTGAACCCCTCCTGCCACCACCCCCAGCACCACCCGCGCCCCGCGGCCACCCCCAGCCCCCCTGGCACAGCAGGGCCACGGCGGGGAGACGGTGCTGGGAGGGTGGTGGGGGAGGAATTTTTGGGGGGGGGGGAGCACGAGACCGCCCACAGCACGCGCCGCGTCACGGCGGGGCGAGAGGTGACGCCTTCCCCGGCGTGTCATTGTCACATCATTGGGTGAGGGGGGGGGGACACAAAAGGATGCTGAGGCATCTACTGACCTGCGTCGGGTGCGGGCGGCCGGGGGGCGGCCCCCGTCTCTGGTCCCCGAGGCTCTGAGCCATCTACATCCCATCGCAGCGGGGCTTTTGGGGCAACCGAAAAGCGAGAGCGAAAAGAGCACCTCCGTGTCCCGGTCCCCTCCCTGCCCCGTGCACGGCACCGGCTCCTGCTGCGCGCCGTCCCCGACCGATAGCGACAGGATCGCTGCCGGGGGGGGGTCAGGATGAAACCCGTTAAATAAAAAAAAATAAAATAAAGAATTTAAAAAAAAAAAAAAAGCAAGGAGAAGGATGCCAAATCAGGGCAGGCCGGCGAGTCTCCTGCTATCCCGGCTAAAAAAAGCAGGAAACCATATCCCGGGCCGGGAGATGCCAATCTTCCCATGCAAACAACTCCCTGCTTGTTTTCTTTGGAGAGTACCAGCGGGCCGGGGAACGTGCGGTCACAAATAGCAACCCCGTGGCCCTGCCAGGGAAATATTAACCAGTCCTGCTCGAGCCACGCTGCTGGGCTGTCCCCCCTGGCCGTCCCACTGCTGTCCCCTCGCCGGTCCCGCTGCCAGCCTGCTGTTGGTCCCACGGCTCCTCCAGGAGGGACCCGATGGGTGATGCCACCACGCAGCGCCGCGGGTGTCCCTCTCCCAGCGCATCCCTGCCCCGATGCCAAGTCCTTGTGGGGTCCCGTGGTGGCTCGGATGTCACCGGTGTCACCCCTGGTTCCCAAAAAGGGATGAACACCGGGACGCAGGGGCAGGATGGAGTAGTCTCTCCAGCCTGATGCCCTCAGCATCACCCACAGCCCTAAAATTGTAAGGATTCGACTTAAAATGAGTATGGGTTTCGGTGTAAGACTTCTGGGGGGACGCAGTTTGGGGTTTGCGCTGCTCCTGGCCACAGCCACGGGGTGACTGGTCCCAGTAGCTGGTGTGGACACGGACTGGGAGGCTGGGCACCAGAAGGTGAGCAGCTCTGCGCCCTCTCCTCCAGCACCAGCGAGCCGCTGGAATATTTTTACCCAGATGCTGATTTTCGCTCTCCCTCCGATTGGCCGGGCCGCGGTTCCCAAAGACCCAAAAGCAAACACGCTATTTATAGAGAGAGTTCATTTACTGGAGCCTTTCCCTTTGAAATTCCTCACCCATCCTCGCCATGGAAACCGAGAGAGCCCGGAGAAACAGCCCCACCGGGACCAAACATCGGAGCTTTAAAAAGAGCCGGGCTGGGGGGAGCGGGGGTGGAAGCGACCCGTGTTCTTCTCCGGACACGTCCTGGGTTGGAAAGAGCACGGTGGAAATTGGTGGAAAGCTCCTGTGGGTCTGGCTCTGCACGCTGGGCTTGGTGCCTTCAGCTTCTGGGGTCGGGGAAGGTGGAGTGTGGATGCTCTGCGTGGGGCGTGGAGGGGCTGGGGGTGGTGGGATGGGGTAAGGGAGGGAGGTGGGGGGAGATGGGGGAGATGGGGGGATGGATGGAGGGATGGATAAGGATGGAGATGGATGGATGGAGGGATGGATGGATGGATGGATGGATGGATGGATGGATGGATGGATGGATGGATGTTTGGATGGATGGATGGATGGATGGATGGATGGAGATGGATGGAAATAGCTGGATGGATAAGGATGGATGGATGGAGATGAACTGATGGATGGATGGGTGGAGAAGGAGATGTTTGGATGGATGTTTGGATGGATGGATGAAGAAGGATGGAGATGGATAAGGATGAAGATGGGTAGAGATGGATGGACGGGGGAAAAGAGTGGAGATGAATGGAAATGGCTGGATGGAGATGGGGATGGAGATGGAGATGATGGAGATGGATGGACGGATGGATGGATGGATAAGGATGGAGATGAAGATGGATGGATGGACGGATGGATGGATGGAGATGGATGCACAGAGATGTACGTACAGATGGAGATAAGTGGATGGAGATGGATGGATGGATGGGGATGGATGGAGATGGATGGAGATGGATGGAGATGGATGGAGATGGATGGAGATGGATGAATAAGATGGATGGAGCCAGGTGGGTGGAGATTGATGGACATGGATAGGTGGAAGGAAGGAAGGAAGGAAGGAAGGAAGGAAGGAAGGAAGGAAGGAAGGAAGGAAGGAAGGAAGGAAGGAAGGAAGGAAGGAAGGAAGGAAGGAAGGAAGGAAGGAAGGAAGGAAGGAAAGAAGGAAGCTCCCATCTCACCTTGTGCAATGACACCACCTCCTCCACCCACAAGCTGGTGAACGAACCAGAAACCTCCTCTTGCACCCGAATTTAGGAGAAGTCCCTGACTGGACTCCAAGGTCGGCGCTACACTGGTGTAATTGGGACTGGCCGGGTGCTGCCTATGGTGGTGGGGCTGTGCTGGGCAGGTGGTGGGGCTCGAGGAGGACGAAGAGCTCAAGGTGGATCGGGCTTGGGGCAGACGTTGGGTCTCAAAAACGAGCAGAGGCCAAAGGAGTCTTCCTTGGCACAGACACACGAGTGCACCAGCACCAGGAAATTCCCTGTATGGGGATTTATAAGGGCAGCACGAATGGGGATGTCCCCGTGCACCCCTGCACGTGCACCCCAACACCAGGGAAGTCCTCGTGCACCCTTGCACGTGCAAGCCAGCACCACAAATCCCCCCTTGCACGTGCAAACCAGCACAACAGACCCCGCTGTGCACCCCAGCACCGAGGATGCCCCCATCTCCATGCCCCCCCAGCACCAAGGGACGTCCCCGTGCCCCCCTACGCGTGTCCCTAAACACCTGCACGGGGCTGGGGGCTGCTGGGCGAGGCTGGAAGCGGAGCCCACGCCCGGCCCAGCCTCCCCACCCTTTCTGCAGAATCGGGGCTTCGTGCCAGGAGCCTGACCTTTGGGTGCGCAGCCGTGGGCCAAGGCCAGCCCCCGGCACGGGGCCCAGCCTGGAGCTAACCCTCTCGCTCCGGGGCCGGATCCTGGGCCCCCTTCATCCTTCAGGCACGAGGGGTGTTTGCAACCCAGCCCGAGAGCCGGCATCCATCACCCTTCCGAGTTCTTTTCCTAATTAATTACAGGCTTTAATTACAGGGAGCGCAGGCGCTGCTGAGCCACAACCGGCGGGGTGCAAATAGGGTGGGAGTGATGGGTCTGCGCTGTGCACGGGGGACGAGGGACAACGAGGAGGGGGTGACACCAAAAGTGCCCTCTGGTCTCTGGGTCAGCACTTCCCAAACCCCAAAATGCACATCCCAAACCCCAAATGTCCCCAAACCCCCCAGACCCCACAGGTCCCTCTATGCTGATGTCCCCAAAGGGTGACGAGCCACCCTTCCCGAGCTGGTGTCCCTACAGGCCGTGCCTGCTGGCACGGGCACAAACCAACCGCAGCAATCCCAAAATACGGCTCCCTTCGCCATCCCAAAACCACACGGCCACGGGAATATCGGCTGCGGGGGTAAAAATAGCCCGAAGCTCGCTGCCTCCTCGTTAGGGATGCTTCATTAGGGCTCACCAGCGGGGAATACGAGGCTCCATCCTATAAGCCATGGGGTGGGATGCCAGGGGGCTGCACGGCCCCGTGTCGGCCCTTCCCGTGCCTCAGTTTCCCCTGGAAAAGAGCCGGGATAAGATTCGGGCGAGCCCTTGGCGCTGGGGAGAAGAAAGCAGAGATTCACCCACCCCCCCCTCCCACCCCGGCCGTGTAATTATAGATTTCCAGAAACGCCAAAACCCGAGAAAACTCCCAGCCGTGGCCCAAAACCTGGTTTCTATGGAGATCGGCGAGGAGGGAGGTGGGGGAAAAGGAGCAGGGGGACGAGCGGGTGCCCGGTGCCCAACTCTGTGGAGGAAACGTTACCGGTGGGACAACGTCCAGAGGACTTTTTGTGCTTTTTGCTGCAAATCCTTGCTTTTTTTTTTCCCCCAGGACCACCTTCACGTCTCGTCCCTGCACCCAGAAAAAAGGCAAAGAGCCCCCGATGGGACAGAGCCGTCCCAGGGGGGGACAAACTCGTGGCTGGGACGAGGATGCTCCCAAGGGGGTGTACCAAAACCAAAAGATGCTCCAACCACCGAAACCCCAATGCAACCACCTTTACACGACGCATCCCCGTCCACCACCCAAAAATCTGCCCCCTCTCCACTTTTGGGGGAAGAAATCAACATTTTTGGCTCCCTCCATCCCATCTCATCCCATCCCCGGTGGGGAGCAGCAGGTGGGGAAGGCAGCGGCCGGGCGGCTCCGGGGCCACGTTCCCATGGCTTGTCCGGTCCTGCGAGGTGCTATATTGAAGTCAACATTTTCCTGTTTAATCCGACGGCTGCTAAGTCAACAAACAGAAGCGTGGCAACGAACAGACCTCATTTTCCACCCCCTTGGGGCGCTGCACATACGTGTGCATGGGTGTGCGCACACGTGTGCCACCCATCCCGGCGGCTCACGGGATGCCGCCGGGCTCGGCGGAGCCAGAAAAACTCCTTTTTTCTTCTCCTTTTGATGCGTTTTTTTTTTTTTTCTTTCTTTCTGCCTCGAAAGCAGCATTTCTTCCCGCATCCTCCACGCTGCGAAAGGGTTTTGTCATCCCGCACGGCGCAGGGGGGATAAAAACCTCGTGCCCAGGTTTCGAGCGCGGCCGGAGGAGCTCTCCGGCACCAGGGACGCCTTGGCCGGCTCCGGCCCCACGGAGAATTGCTGGAAGGCTCCCAGGACAAACAGTCCTGCTGCCGAGGGAGAACAGCACGTTACAGCCACCCGCCGGCACACGCAGCTCGGGAAAACGCCGGCACAGCGGCGCTGCCCCGCTCTGAAATCACCGGTGCAGCGAGGAGCCGGGGGGGGGGTGTTTGGGTAAAGGTTGGGTTTTGCCGTGCTGAGAGCAGCCGGAGGGATTTGGTCCGTGTTTTGCTTGGGATTGTGGATGTCTGTGCCCTCCCCTTGCTCTGCGTATGATAAATAAGTTGGGGGAAAAAATAAAGAAACAAAGCTGGTGGTGTTGGGAAGGGTGGAGCGCGCAGTGTGCCGAGCCTGCAGCACTGCCGAAGGCGCTCGAGGGGGATCCTGGATGGTGAGCATCAAACCCAGCGTGGATTAAAGTGGGTGCTGAGCCCACTGGGAGCACAGGGGTGGGTTTATTTGGTGCTTCTGGCCACCTGGGGACCTCGCTGTCCCCGCACGGTGCCAGCATCCTCGCCTCCGCCGGGCACGGCGGGGAGCACTCGTGCATCCAGACCTCAACAGGAGGAGAGCGTTAGGTTCGTTAACTGCAAGCCCTAACGAGCCAGGAGCAGGCAGAGCTGCAAACCGGGAGGATATCTCGGGGGAATAACGCCGCAGGACTGCCAGACCCCGCTGTTACTCCCTGGAGATGGAGACCAGCACGGACAGATGGCACGACGCTTCGGATGCCCCCAAAGTCCCCATGGAGCGGCGACAATGTCACCGAGCGGAGCACCAGCCTCATGCTGCTGCTGCAAGCCAGAGCCCAGGAAGGGGGAAATAAATAAAAAAATAAAGATAATTTCTTCTCCGAAGGTCCAGGAGGGCGTAAATCTCCGCTCGGTCCCAGGTTATATCCGGCCTTTGGTGCTCTGCCCTGTAACGAGAGCAACTCGGTCCCCCTCGGCCCCCCCGGCCACAGCTGGTGCCATCTGAAGTAAAACATCCCAGCTCCGCTCTCCAATAAATCAAAGGGGAAATAAAATACGGGTTTAAGTTCTCTTATGGCTGCGGCACAAAGGAAGCCGAAGGCAGGAGAGAGATTCAAAGATACGGCTGCAGCCTTGCCCTTAAAAGGAGAAATTCGCCCCCTCGGTGCCGAGTCCGGCGGGTTCAGGCAAGGTGAGGAGCATCCGCCAAGGGGTCCGGCCCCTCCGTGTCCCGTGCTCCCAAGGTGATGCTGAGCCAAACTGGGCTCCCAGTTGCTCGTGACTGGTGCTGGAGTTGGTAGGCTGGGGGAAAATCCGCCTAAAATGAGCCCAAAATCGGTTCGGATGCTCCCGACCAGCTGTGCCAGGAATCGCCATGCTTGATGGTTTTTTTTTTTTTGACGCCTTTTGGCACACTTTTTGCCCCGAGATCTCCAAGTCTCTCACAAACCACTAATCACTCCCCTGAGAGCCAGACCCTCGCCCCACCAGGCGCTTGCTCCGTGTCAGCGTTGGCCAAAAACAGGGCAAAATCACCCCAGAATTTACCCCAAACCCCTTTCCGGGGATGCTCTTCCCGCATCTCCCCGAAGCTCCTCGCTCTTGGACGGCTGCAGCAGCGATGGATAAAAGGGACGTGTGGGAGGAAGACGAAGCAGTCGGGGTGCTGGAGTCCCCTCCTCGCCCCCGGCGTGGATTTTATCCCAAGATTTTGCCCCCTTCCAGCTCCAATTCCCTCCAACCGGCGCCGGAGGCGTCGACCGACTCCACACCAAAAATTTTTTGTGTGCAAACGAGCGTGCAAAAAAAGAGGGCGCCTTGCAGCTGCGAGCCGGCCGAGCTGCTATTTCGGCAGCCTGGGGCTGGGAAAATAACCCAGCCTGCAACCACCCGCACCCATCTGCGGGGCTGGGACGTGACGCGGCACCCAGCACCCACCCAGACACCGGGGCTGGGTTTTCTCCTCTCCTTTCCTTTCCAACTGCTGGAGAAGGAGGCAGGGGGATGGTGAGGGCAGAGCCCACCAGACTGCACGGAAAAAAAAAAGGGTGGATTATGCAGAAAATGGGTGGTGATAAGGGGACGGGGAGTTATCGCCCACCCTCGCCCTAGGGCACGGATCAAAGCCGGCGCTGCTCCATCCCAGCGCGGGGCCGTGGCACGGAGAGATCTGTGGGACCGCAGTGGGATCAGCAAATCCTACATCCCCTGGTGTCTCCCCATGTCTAGGGGGATGTGGGGAGCCCTCCAACCCCGGCACCATGGGGATGGAGCATCCCATCCAGTGCTTTGCCCTCCCAAGGCCAAATCCCCTTGGGATTTGCCAAGAAGATGCCGTGTCCAAGATGCTTGTTCGCAGCAGTGGGGTCGAGTCTCCCACCCCTTATCGCAGTGCCACCAAGATCCACAGGACATTGGGCCAACCCAGGTGCTCGGAGAAGGGATCCCGCTCCAAGAAAACCCACCAGGACCCCAAAACATTCAATTTGTTGCTGCTCGGGGATGAAGATGGGGAAAACACCCGAATTTTGTGCACGCACGTGCGCCACGGATAAATCTCCCTGCTCTACATCTCGGCCCGGCCAGGAAGGGTTACGCTGCCCGGGCACTTCTCCTTGGGCGGCCGGAGGCTTTGCAGGGGATTCGCACAATCCCAGCCTCCTGGCCACCATAAATCACCACCGAAATGGGATTTGGCCCCCCGTGGGTATTTCTGGGCTTCGCCCCGGCGCCGCGCGTTGATGTCAGCCCACGGGGACTCGTGCTGAGTTATTAAAAGCCCGGTGGGCGCGGGAGGCGGCGGCGCTTGCGAGCGTGGCATCGCTTTTCCAGCAGCTTCGTTCCCCCCTCATCTGTGCTCCCGTGTCCCCGCTTGCACCGGCGAGCAGGGAAGACCCCAAAGCCAGCGACCCCAAAGCCGACCCCCGGGGAAAGCAAAACGCCTTTTGCCCCAAAAACCCATCCCCCTGAGCCCGCCGGGAGCAGCATTAATTAAACGGGGTAATAAAACCTTCACAGACACTTTTTTTCCCCCTTTTCCTTTAGTTTTTAACGTGCACTTTTCTGGTAAGCCATAAACCTCAGCTTGGTCACCACGAGCCTTGAGCTGAAAAGTTTTAGGGGAAAAAACCACACTTGCTCTCGTTCAGCACATTTACACAGGGAACAACTGCAAGACACGGCACTTTCGGGGTCAGAAAGTGCTGGTTTGCTCCAGCAGGGCAGAATAGCAGGAATATATTTAAAAAAAAAATACAAATTAAGCCCCCTGCCATAGAAAAAGCAACTTCTGGTTCAGCGTTTCAGGCAGAAATTAAGCCCTGGCTGGTCAAGAGCACACCTGTTTCTGGGAACCCCATAGAGCATCGCTGGGAAATGCACCAGGAAGGCAACCCCGGATGTTTGGTGCTGTTTGACCCAGAAATTGCTTGGTTTCCACCCCAAAATCACCTACTTCTGGGGGTGGATCCCACAAGGACCACCCTCAGCACCAGAAAGGGCCGGCCCCTGTTTTGGGCCATCCAGCAGCGCTTCTCCGTGCCAACGGGAAGACTTTGGTCCCCAAAAGGGCCACGCGGTGGGGAGGGGACCCCAAAACACCCCCGCCACCCAGGGGGGGACAGTCCCCACAAAGCCAAACACCGGGGTTTTGGGGCGAGAAGGGCACTTACCACTTGGGGCTTGCTCCTGGGGTCGCTCTGCCGAGGGCACCGGGCGGGTTCAGGGGCGGTGGGCGTCACGGGCGAAGAGCGGGGTCCGTCCCCGGGGCCTGGGGACGTGTCACCAGAGTTGAGGGCCAGCATGTACCGCTTGGTGACATCCTCCAGCGACGGCGGCTGCGGGGCAGGGAAGGTCTTGACGGGCAGGCGGGTGGCATCCGGCACGGGGAGGTGGGCATGGTGGCCGGCGTGCGGCTCGGGGACCGAGATGGGGACGAAGGTGGCGGGCTCGCTGGTGTGGCGCACGTGCTTGGTGGCCGGGCGGGCCACCCTGGAGAGGCCGGGGGGCACCGGTGGAGGTTGGTTCTCCTGGTGGGACGCGCGGCTGGAGCGCTTCTTGGAGCTGCGCCGGGCGCCGCGGGGGGACAGCACCTCGGCGAGCTTGGGGTCGAAGCCGTAGCCCTCGTGTCCTTGGGGACGCGCCGGTGGAGATCTCTGCTCCGAGAGGATGGGCTCGCTGCTGGACGGCGGGATGCTGCCCTCCAGCTCGCTGATGGCTTCGCCGGGCCCCTCGAAGGCGCCGGCGGCCAGCTCGCCGCGCCGGCTGGGGTCGCTCAACGACTTCTTCTTGATGGTTTTGCCGTTGCCCTTCTCGTCGATGACTTTGTCCATGGCTCCGGGCTGGCTGACGATGGTCTGGATGAGGCTGCTGTAGTCCCGCAGCCCGTCGCTGCCCAGGGACAGGTCGCTGCCCGCGCTGCCCGCGCTGCCGGCCAACGCCATGGCCGCGGGCTGGGGGATGCCCCCCTTGGCGCTCAGCGAACCCAAGAGGTTGCTGTCGACGGAGAAATTCTTCGCTTCCTCCGCCACCGGGCAGCGCCGGTGGGGCATGGGGTCGCTCAGGGAGCGGTAGGGCTCGCCGCCGCCCTCCCCGATGCCGCTCTCGGCCCCGTTGGCACCCACCGAGGGGAATTTCCGCCGGCGCCGCAAGCTGCTGGGGGTGCTCGGGGCCTCCAAGGGTGCTTGGGCTTTGGTGGCCACGGGGACGTCTTCCAGTGCCATGGCTTGAGCCGGGGGCAGAGGCGGCTCGGTTGCAGTCTCGGTGGCATCAGGCAGCTGCCAGGCGGCCACGGCCTCGTGCAAGTCCCCCAAGGCCACCCCAGCAGGTCCCGGCTCCGGCTCGGTGACGATGCCCTCGTCCGTCACGCTCGACTCGTGACCCAACAGCTCCTCCACGGATTTCCTTCGAGAGAAATTCTCCAACTCCACTTCCTTCAACCTCCGCGTGCTCTCCGCCTGTCCCCGAAGGGCCACGTCCGTCCCCACGGCGGGTGCCACCTCCCCGACGCCCTCCACACCTCCGCTGTCCTTCTGCTCGGCCGCCAAGCCGTAGTCCTGCTGGGAACCCATCCTGCTGATCTTCTCGAAGACCTGCCTGGCCTCCTGGATGTACTGGTCCTGGATGACCACGGGCAGCGCGTCCTCGTCCCCCCGCCGCCCGCCGGCCGCCGGAGCCGCCGCCTCGTGGCTGCCGGCGGTGGCCAGGAGGAGCTCGGAGGAGCTCTGCTTCATGGTGCTCTGCAGGAAAAGCCGGCGCGTCCCCGATTTCTCGGAGCAGGTGAAGGACTTGGCGCGGCGCAGCGTGGCCGTCAGGTCCTTCAGCGTGGGCCGCTCGCCCGGCGCCCAGCGGCTGGGGGGCTGAGCGGCGCCGCGGTCCCGGGGGCCGGCCGGCGGGGGGACGACGACGTCGCAGCCCCCCTCGGCGAGGCCGATCCTCACCCCTTTCTTCTTCACTTTCAGCTCCGACAGGTCCGACTTGAGGAAGCTGAGGAGCGTCAGCGTCTCGGTGGCGATGTCGGGGTTGGACAAGGACTTGCGGTGCTCGGCCCGCTCCCCCGCCAGCTGCGGGCCCTCGCTCCCCAAATCCGGCCTCGCCTTGGCCGTGCCCGGCGGCACCTTGGGCCGCCCACGGGTTTGGGGTTGTCCCCAAGCCACCCCATCGCTCGGCCCGAAAGCGGGCGAGCGGCGGCCGCCGTGGAGGACCCAACAGCTGCCCGGCTGCTCCTCTTCCTTCAGCGTCTCCGTGCTGGAGTAGCGGCTCCCGGCGGGGCTGCCGAAGGGCAGGATGCTCACCTTGGCCACCCTGGCCACCACGGGGGCCGCGGGGGCCAGCGGTTGCCGGCTCCCCGACTTGGTCGGGCCCTCGCCGTCCCCTTGGCGGTTGGGGGCTCGCAGCAACCCCTCGCCCTCGCTGCCCGGAGAACCCCGGCTGCGGGGCGAGGAAGAGGAAGGCGAAGAAGAGGAGGAGGAGGAGGAGGAGGCCGGGCGGGCCGAGCTATGCCAGGAATGCGGGCCGAGCCCCGGCGCAGCCCCGCGGGGCGCCCGCAGCGCCGGGTGCGGGACGCGGCTGCGGGGAGGCGGCGGCGGCGGCGTTCCCCGTGCGCTGCCGCTCCCGTTGGCTTTGCCGCTCCCGTTGGAGGTCCCGATCCCTTTGGCGGTCCCGTTGGAGGTCCCGATCCCGTTGCCGGTCCCCGGGGGCTGCCGCCCGATCTCGCCGAAGAGTTTGCGCATCGCCGGGACGCTGGGCCAGCGCGGCTCCGCGCTCAGCGCCGGCCCCCGAGGCGGCGGCGGAGGAGGAGGAGGAGGAAGAGGAGGAGGTGGAGGAGGAGGAGGAGGAGGAGGAGGCGGCGGCGGCCCCGCATGGGCCGGGCCCGGGGGCTCCAAGCGGCCGAAACGCAGCGAGAGCTGCCGAACCGACGGGGCCAAGGCGCGCGCAGCAAAAACTTGGCCGCCCGGGGAAAAAAGCGACGAGGAGGAAGAAGAGCAGCGGCAGGGCGACGACGAAGGCTGCGAGGAGGAGGAGGAGGAGGAGGAGGAGGAAGAAACCCGGCCGCTGCCCCCCTCCGCCATTGTGTGCCCCCCCCCGCCGCCTCCTCCGCCCGCCCCCCGGCCCCGCCGGCAGCCCCGGCCCCGCTGCCCCCCGCCGCAGGCACCGCCCGGCCCCGCTCCTCCTCCGGGCTGCCAGCGGGCTTCATCACGCCCGCTTTGTTTTCTCTCCTTTTTTTTTTTTTTTTTTTTTTTTATTCCTTCCTTTTTTTCCCTCCCTCCCTCTTTTTTTTTTTTTTTTTTTTTTTTTTTTTTCCCTCGCCCCCTTCTTTTTTTATTTGTTGCATTCAAATAAACTTTCCCCGAGAGGCGGGGTTTCCTCCTCCCGGAGAGGGGGATGGTGGCAGTGGCCCTTTTGGGCTTTTTTTTTTTTTTTTTTCCTCCTTTTTTTTTTTTTTTTTTTTTTGGCGAGAGCAGCAGCAGAAGGAGGAGAGGAGGGAGAAAAAAGGGGAAGGGAAGGGAAGGGAAGGGAAGGGAAGGGAAGGGAAGGGAAGGGAAGGGAAGGGAAGGGAAGGGAAGGGAAGGGAAGGGAAGGGAAGGGAAGGGAAGGGAAGGGAAGGGAAGGGGCACAGAGCTGCTCAGGACGAGCACCAGGCTGCCTGCATCCCCCATCTCTCCCCTCCCCAGCTTTTGGTGTTTATTTGATTTTTTTTTTGGTGGGGAAACAGGATAAGGATGTGACTTTGGGTCACCCTGAGCTGGAGGGGAGAGCCCCCTTTTCCCTTTTTTCCACCTGGGTCTCTCCAGCCACGCTTTGTGGCTCATCCAAGGCCGGGCACCCCGTCCCCACCTCCCCAGGCACCCCAGCAGCATGCTGCCCCGCTGAAAGTTTTTCCTCCTTACTTTTTGGGTCCCCAGTGCTTGCTACGTGCAGGCAAGAAGCCCGTTCCCCCAAAACAAGACAGCAGATTGACCTCCGGGAAGTGAAAATGAATGGGACGACCCCGCTTTGCAGGGCTGCACCACGTAAAGGACGCTGCTATCTGTGTCTCTCGGCCCCAAACCCCCATAAATGCATTTTTTTCAAGAATTAAAAGCACCTCCGGCAACGCCGTGGATTCCTTCCCTGGCTCTCCCTTCCCTCCCACCACCTTCCTGCCCCGCTGCCCCCAGGGCTGGGTGGCTCCTGGGCCTGTTGATGACGTCCCCAAGCTGTCAGTGGCATTTGGGATGGAATTTAAGGCAGAACCCTCCCGGCCCCATCCCCGAGGTGTGCCCATCACCGTGGCTTTGGGACCTGGCGGCACCAAGGGACCCACTGATGGGGCTTGGCAGGAAGGAGCAGACCCCCGAGGCCAGGAAGACCAAAAGTGGAAAAACCGAGCTCCAAGTGCCTCAAAAACACCCCAAAGTTGGCGATTCCACCTCCTGGACCTCTTTGGGATGTCCTGGATGCCCCTGCCCCAGCCTGGGGTGCCCCCAGTGTGTCCCCAAACCCCTCCGAGGCACCCAGGTGCTTGCACACCCCATGAAGGTGGCTTGGGGCCATCCACGCTCATGGGCAGAAAAAAACAAAATACATTCCTTTCTGCCTTTTTTGGACTTCCTTGGGGCTTTTTACAAAGCTTTTTGGGGTCACACCCGGCTGGGTGTCCCCCTCCCCGGCAGCCCCCCGGCCCCGCCGCCTCCCCGCAGACATTTCCCAAAACGCGAAGTTTTTGCGCCCTCTCCAAACCTGAAGATTTTGCGCCCTCTCCTGGGTCCGGGCGGCGTGGCCGAGCCCGAACCCCGGCGTCACCCCCCCCGGCGCCTTTCCTTTGTCCGGGAAAACTTGGGGACATCACCGTCCCTGCGGGTTTTTCCCTCCGACCACCGTGTTTTTATTTTTTTTTATTTTATTTTATTATTTTTTTTTTCCGCAGCACGCAAAAATTGCGGGGATGGGAGACCCCAAAAACGCGTGGGAAGAGATCCCAGCGCCGAGAGCTACGGCCAAGGGGAACCCCGAGGCCACCCCTGCCTCCTGCACCCCAAACTCAACCCCACATAGGGATTTCCCCAAGGTAAATCAAGGGATCGTCCACCCTAGGTGCTGGCAGGGTTATTTGGGGCTGGCTCTGCCCTTCAGCCCTCCCTGAATTCAGGTGTGTCCGGATGCGGCCACGGGTTTGCGACGAGGGATCTGGGATTAACGGGGTGCTCGGCCGGGTGGCTTTGTGCAAGCAGCCAGGCTGGAGGGCTGCTAATCCCCGAGATTTGAAGCAAATTGCTTCAATCGACTTAATCGACGCGATTACGGCCCACAGACACCTGCGGGTATGGGTTTGCAAAGTGTATTTGGGGTTGGGGTGGCTCCGTGCACAACGTTGCCCCGCTCGGATGCGTGCATATATACGGTACATAGCGTGTGCAGGTCCTCGTGCAGGACCCCTATAGATATAGGGGAAGGTTCAGTCTGTACGTCCTATATTATAGGGGACTGGCAAAGCAGTTAGAGGTACAGCCACGGTGCCCAGCCTCTCGGTGGCCTTGGGATCGGCTGGGCTCCTCGTGTGGGTAAGGTGCAACCCTATAAAACGTGATGCGTTGGTTCATCCAGCAGGCTCAGCCTTGATGTCCGGTGTCACCCGGGTGCTGGGTGGCAGTGGCAGGGGTCTCCCAGTTCCTGGCATCGTGTCCGGGTGGGAAATATGGCATCGGTGTCCTGGTCCCCCTCACTGTCCCTCGCCAGCTCCCCGTCTGGCCAGGGATGCCCTCTCACCCTTTCGAAGCACCAGTGGCACCAGTGGCCCCATGTCTTTTAGTGGTCTGGTCCCATTCTGGGATACACCGGTGTTACCCCAAAATGTCAGTGACACCCATCTGTTCCTCTCCTGGGTCCACAGAGGTGCCAGAAATGGTTTGTGGGGGCTGTTGGTGTTCAGGACCCCAAAACTGCCCCATAGTCTCGGTGGCGGGGCACAGAGCCATGTTCCCCAGGTGAGTACAAGCCAAAAATTCCTCCCCAGATGAGGGAAAGCTCAAAACATCTTTTGGGGGCAGAAATCCCCCCCTGAGCAGCCCACCCGGGCGGCCCCATCCCTTCTCCCCACGCTCCCACCGCCTCCTCCGTGGTCCCCCCAGTGGTTTTTATTGCTTCGGTGCTTCAGCCTCCACCAAAAGGTGGCACAAAGCAGCTAAAAAAAAACAGGACGGCGTCGAGCAACCGGCGGAGGGCAGCCCTCGGAGAGCGGGGACACCGCGTCACAACCCCCGTGGGCTGGAAGCAAGCTCTGGAAGCTCAGGAGATGTCCCCCAGGGCGCGTCCCCGTCTCCGCGCCAGGCGGCTTTGAGCCAAAAAGCGCTCCGGTGACACCGAGGTGGCCTCGTCTACCTAGGAGCCGTAGGTGACGCAGTGGTCGTGCCGCCACTTGGAGCTCATCTTGTCGAGGAGGTAGCGGGTGCTCTCGCGGAACTTGCGCTGGGTGAAGTAGAAGAGGATGGGGTCGAGGACGCTGTTCATGCTGGCGAAGGGGCGCGTGCACTTGTAGGCGATGGCGAACGCCTCCAGCAGCGGGCAGGGCAGGCCGGGCGAGGAGCGGACGATCAGGTAGATGGTCTTGGTGAGGTGGAAGGGGAAGAAGCTGATGGAGAAGACGATGACCACGATGACGATCATGCGCACGGCCTTGTCCTTCTTCTTGTGCACCGCCAGGCCGATCAGCTCGTCCCTCTGGCACAGGATGCGGGCCATGCTGCAGTAGCACCCCAGGATGGCCACGAAGGGCAGAAGGAAGCCGGTGACGGTCAGCGTGATGCCGTAGGGGAAATAGGAGGCGGAGAGGTCCGGGGGGCTCAGGTCGTAGCAGACCGTGCGGTTCCTCTGCGTGCCCGTGGAGGCGAAGATGAAGGTGGGCAGGCACTGGGCGACCACCACGGACCAGACGGCGGCGCACACCAGCCACGTCAGCTTCTTGCCTTTCTTTTTGTGCCACGAGGCCAAGGGGTGGCAGATGCCCAGGTAGCGCTGGATGCTGATGCAGGTGAGGAAGAGGATGCTGCCGTGCAGGTTGGTGTAGAACTGGAAGCGGACGAACTTGCAGGTGAAGTCCCCGAAGGGCCAGTAGTCCTTCTGGGTGTAGTTGTAGATGAGGAGAGGGAGGGAGCAGACGTAGAGCAGGTCGGCCGTGGCCAGGTTGAGCATGTAGATCATGGTGCGGGTCAGCGCCTTGCGGGCCAGCCAGATCTGCCCGATGACCACGGCGTTGAGGGGCAGCCCCAGCAGGAACACCACCGAGTAGACCAGGGGCAGCAGCACCTGCTTGAACTCCTCGTGGAAGGTGCACGAGTTCCTCCCGGCTGTGACGTTGGCCATGCTCATGGTCCCCTCTTCACCGGCGTTGGCACCTGCGGGTGACAAAAAGGGGACACTCGGTGGCTTGGCCATGGGGTGACACATCCGGGATGAACCCGGATCAGTGCATGCAACCCCATAGCCTCAACCTTCCCCATCGTGGCTTTTGGGGTCTGTTGGGTGGAAGGAGCAGCACTGTGCGGGGTGGTGGCCACTTGGGGACAGCGCGGCGGCCACCGCCGCCGCCGCCCCGTGGTGCTGGCACTTTGCACAAGGCCAAGCTGCTCTTCTGCCGGATGGGCAGAGCTGCTAAAGAGGAAATTGCAGCGGAGCCTTCAGTGATGCAGCGAGCTCAGCCCTTGTCCCCTGGTCCTCTGCAGGGGGTGCCAAAACCCTACAGCGAGCCACCCGTTTTGGGAGCCGCCACCAGTGCCGAGGGACGCGCGGATGTTTCACGGGCGCTTTCATCCAGGGACGGAGAGCAGCACCTCCCTGGTTCTGGAGGTTTTGGGGTCTTGGGGGTGATGCCAGCCCATCCAGGTGGCCCCTGGGCTTCTGGGGACGAGGCCACCCGCTCCGTTATGGGGCTGGGAAGCTGCGTCCCCGAGCCAGAGGCTGTGACCGGAGCCTGCTCTGCCGGGAGAGCGGGTTGCGAGCAGGCAGTGAAAGGAGGAGGAAATAAAACCCCACAAAAGGCAGCAATCACTACAAAACCACAGAGGCCCCGTCCCCCGCCCTGCCACCGCCACCCTGCCCATGTCGCTTCGCCGGGGCCCTCGCCTGGCACCCATGGGTGCTGAGCACGCCCGAGGTGGTTGGAGCGCCCGTGGCAGCGGCGTGCGGAGCGGCTTCTCCTGCCTCTCTCAGTTCCTCCCCGGGTCACCCTCATCCTGCAGACCTGTCTGCGACCTCGGCACCCACTTCCCCTCTTCGTGACCCCCCCGGGGCTGTGCGGGAACCAAAGGGACACTGAGGCAGGGAGAGGATGGTCAGGCTCCCTTATTTTTTTGGGGGGGCACCAGGCTGGAGCATCAGCTCCCCTGCTGCCACGCACCCCCTGCGTCCCCCCCTACCCCACTGCCCTCCCCCGGGACCCCAAGGTGGAGCAGCACCCACCTCTGGATCCTCGGTCATCCCACAGCTCGTGGGGATCACTGCTGGGAAAAGGGGGAGAAGAGAAATAAGGGACGAGGTGGTCTGCGAGGTGCTGGGGGCTTACCCTTTGGGGTGCCCGGAGTGCTGGGACCCGCCGCCCGCTCCGGCTCCTGGCTGCGTCTGCAGCCCCGGGGGTTGTGCAACGCTTCCCCTTCCTGCCCCGACACAGCACCCCGGTGCTGGATGGGGAACTGAAACTGGGGTGAGCAGGGTGGGCACAGCGGGGTGGGCACGCACGGCACCGTATGGCCCCGCAGCGCACACAGGTGCCCATTAAGACACACGGACCCCAAAACACGTGTGTGCACCCCCAGCGCACCTACACACACGTGTGCACCCCCCTTACAGACCCCTGTGGACACGTGTGCACCCCTATGTCCCTGCACATGTAGGGACACCCCCTACACATACACCCCATACACCCCATACCCTAAAAACTCAGCACCCGGCCACCCAGTGACATTTGGGAAACGCCACCGGGGCAGGGAGACGCGCCCAGGTGGGGATGTGACAACGGTGCCACCGTGCCACCAGCACCCATGGGTGCCCCGGGCCACCTGGGTGGGTTTTGGGGCTGGGATCTAGGGTTGGGAGTTAAAGAAGAAGAATGGAAAAGGGCAGAGGCTGGAATGGGGCAGCTCCAGCTGCCACCGGTGCCACCTGTGGCCACCGAGCTGGGACTGTCACCAGAGCATTCCCCTGGGTGCTCAGCGGGACGTGCTCCGTGCCAGCACCCTGCCTGCCCCGGGAGGTGTGATTTTCAGAGCTCATTACCCTCTTTACCAATTTTTTCCCCCAAAATACCCCTCCCAGGTGGTGCAAATCACAGCCGCGAGCACAACCTTTCGATTAGGCACCAGAGAAGCCCCCCCAGCTGCCCAGAGCCCCCCATTTGCACCCCGCCACCTCCAAAGCTTCCAGTTTTTGAGTAAAACCACAGCAGACGCTCGCTCTTTCCCATCTCCTCCACCCTCTTCCATCGGTGGCTGATAACACCAGGACTTCGCTGGCCCATTTTCGGCTCCGTTCCCGCATCCCCGCTGCCCTCTCCCCCCTCCTCCTCCCTCCCCAAACCCCACCTTTTATATTTCTAAACCTGGCTCAGCCACGAGCGGAGCAAATCCGTTTGCCTCCCCGAATGCTGCGACTCCTTCCTAAATCCCCCGCTGGATGCAACGTGGGATCCTCGCAGGCTTTGCCACTGAAATGACTAATATTTACTAAATACGCGCATCCTTCCCCCAAATAATGCAGTGACTACGTCTGCTCTTCTCCCTTTCAAAGCAGGGAGCTGTCGTCATGCCCGGCACGTGCACGCTGAGCCTGTTCCTTCTTTTTAAACCTAAATTTGTCTCCCCTCTTACAGAGGAATTGGATGTTCCCCCTTGCTCTTTTCCAAGCAGCTCGCTGCTTTTTTCAAGAAAAAAAAAAAAAAAAGGCCACGGATGCGGGCGAAAGCCTTGTGGCACGGTGCCGGCCCATGCTCCGGGCTCGTGGCGAGGGACGATGTGACAAGGGTCGGGGTTTGTCCTTCCCGGCACCAGGGGTGGTTCCCGGATCCATCCCTCCTCTCCGGGAAGTATTCCCGAGAACAAAGCGGGTCGGATGCGGACGTTTGGTTGGGGTTTTTCATGAAATAGGGGGCACAATCATTGAAAGAGTCCCTTCTGCCCCAAAAAACACCCGAGTTAGAAGCGGCACCCTGCTCCAAGAGGTGGCCTTTGCTTGGCGTTTTGCCCTCTTTAGCAGATTTTGCCCCAAAACCACCTCTCCCAGGAGCGATTGTGAGAGGATGCTGAGGGATGTGCCCAAGGCTACGTGCACATACGGTGGCAGAGCGCTCCCGTCCCAAAATGAGCAGCACCAAAAGCACCACGGGCAGCCAAAAAACAACCCCAAAACGGGCTGCCCTGACGCCACGGCGATGGGCACGGGGCAAAACCCGGTGCCAACGGTGGGGAAGGGGCTGCCCCGTGCCAAGTGGGGGCTCTGCAGGGTGGGATTTATCACCGTGGGGTGGGAGAAGAGGGGAGCATTATCACCGGGGGGGGAGCAGCACGTGGGGAGGACAGAAAAGGGAAGGAGAAGTGGGGTGCTCTGCGGGCAGACGAGGAAAAAAAATGGGGGGGGGGAGGCCACGTCGGGGAGGCTTCTGGTGCTGCGCCGCCGTGGAAGCGAAAGCGGCGGCTCAGCAGATTTGCAGCCCTGGATGCGATGGGAAATCTCCAATTATTGATTCCCGGAGGAGCTGGGAGATCGATGAGGCCGGTTTGGGTTTGGGGGGCACGGCTGGGTGCTCGCCCCATGCGCACCCCGGTGTCCGCAGGCACCCCCCGCCCCGCTTCTCCCTCCTGCCCGTGCTTTGGTGCCCCAGCTGCAAAATAAACCCAGAGACAGCTCCGGGCTCGAAACCCGCTGGGTTGCACACCACACCTCGTGCAATATAAGTGGAAATCAGGAGAATTTGGGGCAGAATTACCTCCGGCACCCCTCATTGGTAACGTTTCCTCGAGACACCCCGGTGTTGTTACAAACCCTGCTTGGGGCAGCTCCCAGGAGCATCCCACGGGTGGCAGGACAGAATTAGGGACACGAAGGGATCCCGCAGGTTCGACGTGGCCAGGATCACCCCTTTCTCCCCGCACCCTTTTTCCCTGCGTGGGGAGGGAGAAGCCCCTTTTGCCGAGATGCTCTGGGCACGCCAGCCCTCCCCGTGCACGAGACGCATTTGCAAACCCATTATGCATGAAATAAAACAAATCTGCGCCGCCAGAGAGGGCTCCGGGGAAGGGATTAAGCAAAGCAGGTTCGGGAGGTGATGTGAGAAGGGGAAAACACGTAGCTCGGGGCTGTTTTCCTGCTCAGGAAAACAACCCCACACCTCCCGTGGGCTTTTTTTTTTTTCGGGTCTTTCCTCCTGCAGCCCCCACGGAGCGGGATTAGGGGGCAAGGAGCACAAAGGGGAGGTTTTGGGACAGGGACCGGGCAGCTCGCAGCCCCCACCGGGTGTAGGGTTTGTACAAACCCGTGGGTGTTTACCCACAAAGGGATATTTACACCCAGATGCTGCCCCACATATACACACAAACATATAGGTGGGTCTATAAACCCATAAATACGGGACTCACCTCCCCCCCCTTTGTATTTACAGCTCGATTTAAGCTTCTGTCCCCGTTTATACCTCTGTCCCTACAGCTGTACGTACCCATATCTGTATGGGTACGTACACAAAAAGGCTCCCAGCACCCCCAAGGTGGTTTTAGGGCAGATTTTAGGATGCTCCGCGTGCATCCCCAGGGACCCCAAGCACGTCCCCAATTGCCCGTGCCGTGGGAGGGAGCAGAGGGATTGGGGAGCATCGGGGGGAACCCGTCCCGCTGAGCTTCACCCCTGCTTTTGGGGTCACGGAGGGGTTTTGAGCCCCGCTCTGCAGCACCAGCTGCTCGACCTCCCCAAAATCCCATATCCATCGGGGGACTTGGCAGCTGCCGGCGAGGTGGACACGTCCATGCTCAGCCGGATCCCTGAGATGGGATGGGACGAGAGGGGTGCCCGTTTTAGGGAAAACACCCCCAAACCCCTGATCTGGGCTGTAGGGGGGGAGCCAGGGAGACCCCAAGACCCAGACCTGGGCTGCAGGGGGGAGCCAGGGAGACCCCAAGACCCTGATTTGGGCTATAGGGAGGAGCCGGGGAGACCCCAAGACCCCGACCTGGGCTGTAGGGGGGAACCGGGCAGACCCCAAGACCCTGATTTGGGCTTAGGGGGAGCAGGGGAGACCCCAAGACCCCGACCTGGGCTGTAGGGGGGAGCCGGGCAGACCCCAAGACCCCGACCTGGGCTGTAGGGGGGAGCCAGGGAGACCCCAAGACCCCGACCTGGGCTGTAGGGGGGAGCCGGGCAGACCCCAAGACCCTGATTTGGGCTTAGGGGAAGCCGGGGAGACCCCAAGACCCCAACCTGGGCTGCAGGGGGGAGCCCCCAAGACCCTGATTTGGGCTGTAGAGGGGAGCAGGGGAGACCCCAAGACCCCGACGTGGGCTGTAGGGGGGAGCCGGGCAGACCCCAAGACCCCAACCTGGGCTGTAGGGGGGAGCCGGGGAGACCCCAAGACCCTGATTTGGGCTGTAGGGGGGAGCCGGGGAGACCCCAAGACCCCGACCTGGGCTGTAGGGGGGAGCCAGGGAGACCCCAAGACCCCAGCCCACTCCCCACGGGTGACGGGTGCAGGGACTGGCCGTGCTATGGGCATGGGGCTGGGGGGCTAAAGCCAGCCGTGACCCCCCCCTAGATCCCAAAAAGAGCCCTCCCGAGGGACCTCAGACACCCTTGGGGTGCCCACTATCACCCCAAAAAAAGCAGCGGGGGCAACCCAGGACCAAATCCTTCCCCCCCCCACCCCGATCCCTTTCCCACCCTGACCACTCCACCCCGATCCTACCCGGATCCCTCTGCCCGGGTCGGGTTCGCTCCCTCCCTATTTGGGCTGGATTTGTCCCGATTCAACCCAAACCTCCCCTGGTTGGCCTCATCCTGCCCGGCTCGGCTCGGTTTGGGTTTTTTTTTTTTGGGGGGGGGGCACTTACCGGCAGCCGGGATGCTCCGGGGTGGCGGCGGTGTCGGTATTGGGAACACGGGGGGGGGCCCCGTTGTTGCCCTCCGGGTCCCCGCTCCGCCCCGTTCCGCCCCGCTCCGCCCCGCTCCGCACCATCCGGCACCTGCGGGGGGGACGGGAAAAAAAAGGAGGGGGACACGGCTGGGAAAGGAGGGAAAAAAGGGTGGGGGGATAGGCGGGTGGGGGGGCAGACGGATGGGGAAGAGTTGGGTGGGGACCAGATGGGTGGGGGCGCAGGGCTGGGTGGGATGCGTAACGGGATTTGGGGTGTGTGGCTGGATTTGGGGTGTGTGGATGGATTTGGGGTGCGCGGCTGGATTTGGGGTGTGTGGATGGATTTGGGGTGCGCGGCTGGATTTGGGGTGTGTGGATGGATTTGGGATGTGTGGATGGATTTGGGGTGCACAGATGGATTTGGGGTGCGCAGCTGGATTTGGGGTGTGTGGATGGATTTGGGGTGTGCAGCTGGATTTGGGGTGTGTGGATGGATTTGGGATGCGCAGATGGATTTGGGGTGTGTGGATGGATTTGGGGTGTGCAGCTGGATTTGGGATGTGCAGCTGGATTTGGGGGGGAAGCCTGGATTGGGGGACAGACTGATGGGGTCACAGTTGGATGGGGACTAGCTGGATGGGGGAAATATTTGAATGGGGTACAGCTGGATGGGGGTGCACAGCTGGATTTGGGGTGCACGGCTGGATTGGGGGAAATATTTGAATAGGGTACAGCTGGATTTGGGGTGCACAGCTGGGTTGGGGAACAGATGGATGGGGGAAATATATGAATGGGGAGCAGCTGGATGGGGGTGCACAGCTGGATGGGGGAACATCTGGGTGGAGAACAGCTGGATGGGGTTGTGCAGCTGGATGGGGAACAGCTGGATACGCAAGGACTGTGGGGTGGGGGGCACATCTGGATGGGGCAGCACAACTAGATGGGAAGCACAGCTGGAGAAGGTTCCCCATTGCCCCCGTGCAAATATCTGGGTGAAATGGGGTGTTGGGGTGCTCCTAAATCCCACCCCAAATGGGGTTTGCAGGGTGAAGGTTTCCTGCCCCATCCCACAGCTGGCTGACCCCATCCAACAGCTGGATCTCCCCGGCAGCCTGGCGAGCAGCCGGGCATCGGGGTCGGGTTTTCCCCACGGTGCTGGTGAGCGGGGCTGGGGCTGCAGCGGGGCGAGGAGCAGAGGAGGTGGCGGCACCTTCACCACTCATTAACCCGGCCCTAAAGGCAGCAGCGTGCTTCCTGAGCAGGGCTATTAAAGGGCAATAAGGAAAGGAGCCCGGGGCACGCGGGTGGTGGGAAAGAACCCAAGCATAAAGAGCCCGAGGATGCTGGTACCCCATAGGGTGGTGGGCTCTGTAGGATCCTGTGCTCAGCCCAGTTTTACCCCATAAATTATCCCTTTTTCTTCTTTTTATGGGGTTTCATGGGGGTGGGTGCCTGCCATCATCCCAGGTAACGGGACACGATGCTCCCCACGGAGCTGCGCGCCCCCACTACAAGCCGTAGGGTTTGGGGCACGGGCTCCAGCTGTAGGATTGGGGCCGGGGAGACGGAGCAAAAGCGCCTGGGTTCCTGCTGGCGCCTGCACCGGCATGGACAACGCGGGCTTTCATCGATCCTGGCGCTGCAGCCCTGCAGGGAGATGGGCTCTGGCAGGAGAAACCGTGAATATTCGCAGCCACAGCCAGGCTGGAGCCATCCAACTCGGCCCCGGGGCTGCCCGCGCTGGCGGGGATGGCTCGGTGCCCCGCCGAAAATTCCCATCCGCCACGGGGGGAGCAGGAAAAACTGGGGGAAAAAGTGTCTGTCTGTGGAGCGGAGCAGAAAACACGCCTTGCGCAAACACGCCCGGCAGCGTTCTGAGGAAACCCCAAAGTTTTCCCTATAATTTGGGGGAAACGGGGCTGAGAACGGCCACAGCTCGCTCCTGCGATGGGCGGCAGGGCCCCTGTCCTGCCTCCGTCTGCGGGGCAGGGGGAGAAAAGCTGAAATCCTCCCCCCGTGCTTGTCCTTGAGGGTCCCCAAGGTGAGCTCGGCCGTGGGGACACGCCGTAAATAGGGCGAGGAGCCTGAAAAACACCGAGGAGCAGCCGCTCCTGGCCGCCCGCCAGCCCCATCCACCCCATCCCTGCAGCAGCCGGGATAAACAGGAGCCCCAAACCCCAAACAATTCCGGGGTTGAGCAGGGATGAAAGAGGGAAATTGTTTTTTTTCACCCCAATTTCAGCTGCACGCCAGCAGACACGATTATTATTATTTTTAGCTTGCAAAACCAGAGGGTTTCTGGCCGATTCGGAGGTCGGTCGACAAGTTACGTGGGTTTTTTTTTTTTTTTTTGGCCGTGCTTTGGGTAATCAAAAGAAATTTCCTCCTGGAGATGTCGTCGCTGATTACAGACGCGCAGACGTCTCTGGATGGGACCTGGCTCCTTGCAAACACCGCCGGACCCCGGGTGAAGCGAAGGCTGACGGCCTCCGAGCCTCGTCCCCGGGCTCCCCTTCCCTCTGCCTCCACGAGCACCGGTGATTTGGGGCCGGGAAATTTCAGATTCAGGGAAATGAGCGTTTTTGAGCCAGGCATTTTAACAGCTTTTTTTTTTTTTTTTTTTTTTTTTTTTTAATGCAGGCACAGAGGAGAGGAAGCTCTCTGGGGGAATTAACGGGGGAAAGCGAGCGGGTTCCTCTCTGCCTGTCACCAATCGAATTAACCCCTGGCAGAACAGCCTGGCCTGGTGGCTGGATTCGGCCTCACGAGACTTTTGGGGCCGCCTGGTGTCTGCCCCTCCGGCTGGATGCTCCCAGTAATCCCATTACGGGTGCCCTTGGTGCCTTCCCCACCCAAGGGTGGACCAAGCACCGGGGGCTTGCACCTCTCCAGGACAGCCACCACGGGCAGGGGACGTCCCCACGAGGGGTACCAGGGTGTCCCCATGCTGGGGACGAGGACCAGCTGCCCCCATCCTGCCTCCGGCTCCTCCAGCTCACCAAACCGGAGGCGGCTGGCGCGAAAAATCTCATTAGGCCGAGCTATTTGCAATGGAAATGAGGCCGGTTCCTCCGTGCCCTTTTCCTGACAGCTCCAGCCTGCCAGGTGGCTGGCCTGGCCGAGCTCGCTAATGGCGAGGCGATGTTTGATCTCTTTTTTCTCTTTTTTTTTAGCCATCTTCCAGTAAATTCTTCCCCAAGGCAGTGCAGAGATTTGCGGCCATGCGGACACCCCAAATCCCAGCAGGAGCTGCCTGCATTTGGGCAGGGTGAGGCCCCAAATGCCATTTTTTTGGGCAGGGAAGGCGTTTGGTGGAGAAGGTCCCATCCCTTGAGGGGTCCCAGGGCCATATTTTGGGGGATCCAGCCCCAGCTCCCCGCCGGGGGGTGCTGAGATCCCCGCAGCAGCCTCGAGCCTGATGCTCCCACTCCTCCAGGGCTCCGTGGGAGCCCGGCAACCTCGCCTTTCTTGGGAATTTGGACAAAAAAAAAACGTTGATTTGGCTCCTGACGTACAAGGACCTGCCGTTCCCATGTCTCAGCATTTCTCAGGAAGCGTGTTTCAGACTGCTTTCTTCCCCAACCTGCCTCCCTAAAGCCCTGGGGACGTCAGCGGGGCAGGAAGGGGGAGCTGAGCCTCTCCTTGCCCAACGTGACGATGATGATGATGATGGGTGACTTCATCTTCACAGGCTTCCTTTTCACTTCCATTTCGCTTTTCCTTTCTCCACAGCCCTAAAGGAGCTGAGCAGGGCACGGTGGGGGCTTCGTGTCTCCCATTTCACCCAGGATTTCAGCAGAGGGAAGGTGCTGGGTGCTTGGGAGGCCGCCTGGGTGCCGGACACCTCACCTGGAAGGTGGCTTTTGCCACCTCGTTGTCACAAATCATTTCTCTTTGTCCCTCCGAGGACAGAGCTGGGGTCGTGTGGCATTTTTGGCTCGCCGCCTCCGGGCTTCTCGGCTTTCCGCTCCGTGTCCACGGGGAAAGATTAGCAAGGCAAAGCACACGAGACCCGCAGATACCTCCACTGTTTCCCATCCGGGAAAGACTTAAAATAACTTCCCCTCTACTTGTTGCTGTTTCCTCGATCACTTGTTTGCTTTGGCTGGCTGGCCAGAGGCAGGTCTCCAGCTGCAGAGCTCTCCGGGCAGCGGGTTTTGGAGACACCAGCCCTTGGGTGCCACCGTGCCACCAGGATTTGGGCACCCCCAACACCTCCGGGCACACCTGTAGGGCAAAATTTGCTGGGTTTAGGCTGAAAAAAGGCATTTAAGGTACGGAGCACTACAATGGGCTCTGTGATTATGGCTCAAACCCATAACCAAAGCGTCCCACCGTGCCCCGATGTGCTGCCGAGGTTGTCACCCTCGTGGGGTCACCCAGCGCTTGGGTCTTAGGGACGGGCTTGGCCAGGCTGTGGGGACAGCCAGCTGAGCTGGGCTGCTTTCCCAGAAATTAGCCTGATTGCTGTTAATCAAAAGGCATCGTTTGAGTTTCCTCCTGGATCTGATGCAGCAGCCGAGGGTGAGAACAGGGCAGGCTGCTCCCCGGGCTCCCCAGGAGCCCTACAACACTGCCACGAGTCCCAAGCACTTCATGGCAATGATGATGTCCAAATTCCACAGCAATAGGCAGAACAAAAAGCCTTAAAATACAACAGGCAAAGCACTTTGAATTCCCACACTGCAGATTTAATGCTCTGCATTTCAACAAGGAGATTTTTCTTTGCCAAGGCGCTTGGCAAGGGCGGCCCTGCACCAACACTCCTCCGTCCTACAGACAGGACCACCCGGCTTCCCAACCCCAAAAAAAGCTCAACGCGATGTTCCTGCTGTCTTGGCAGCTCCCAGTGCCTCTTTGGGGCAGCTCCAGCTGGGGACCCTCGAGGCACCCAAATTCCAGCTGGGTGTGGGGTATCTCAACCCCAAACATCCCATGGGGGCGATTTGGTGCTGCTGCGGAGCCCCTCCGGGGGCTGCATCTCCCTAAGGGACACCGTGACAGAGCAGCGAGAGGCAGACAGGGGAAGAGCCCGTTGCAAAGGGGACCAAACTGGACGTTTCTTTTATTTTAGGAACGGAAATGAGGAAAACATCTGCTTCGTGTCCGGCACCACCAAAGGAGAGCTCTGCCCACACGTTCGCGCGCTTCTCCCTTTCGGTTCTGCTTTATGGAAAAGCACACCAGGCCCCGTCACACGGGGCGAAACGGGAAGCCCGGTCCCAAGGGGGGCTTTTCAATTCCAGAAGCTGACTCTCTTTCTTCCAGGAAATCAATTGTGATTTTCTGGAAGAGGGCAGAGTGACAGAAATGAGACAGGTTTTAGGAACAAGCTTTCCCTTTCCGTCAGCGGCAGGTGGGCAGGCTCGGCACAAACACTCAGGCAATTAAACTGAACGCAATTTTAGCATTTTATAGGAAGATTTTGGGGACAAACCTGATGCCAACACACTGATTGATGGATATGAGGTTATTCTGTGCTGGCTGATGGGCAGGGACCAAACCACTTTCCAGGATGGACTCAGTTTTTGGAGGGATGCGCTCCCCGCTTGGCAGCGCTCGGAGCAGCATCAACCTTGGCAGCATCTTCCAAACAAACCTCGGAGCAGTGCCGGTGCCCAGACGTTTTGTACAAACACGGAGGTGAAACTATAACAAGGGAAATAGCAAGTCCTGGGGGGTCCCAGCCGTCAGCTGTCGGGGTTGGGCAGCCCAGGCACCGCTGCTGCTCCTTCCCTCTCGTCGTGGGGGTTTGCGAGGCTGGGCTTGGGTCCCACCTGGGCTTGGGTGCTGCGGGGATGAAGGTGGTGTTTTGGGGACATGGGGGGGATGGCCAGGCTCGGGGAGATGTGCTTGGCTGACGTGGAGCTCCCTGGAGGATTTAAGAGCATCTTGCTTAAAGCCCCGATGTGCCCATCACTGCTGGCAGGGGGAGGTTGGACCGGGGATGTCCTGAACCCCATCCAGCCTGGCTTGATGAGCCTGTGCCCATGATACCACCCCAGATTTAGGGAGAAAACTCTAAAATAAAAGGAGCAGAGGTGAAGAAAGACCCCTGGGTTACCCCTTGGGAAAGATGGCCACGAGCAGAGGGAGGTGGGCTGCAGCCTGCGGTGGGCTCAGAGGAGGTGAATCCAGCTGCTCCCCTGTGCTACTTGGCCTGGGCTCTACGGCTTGGTGATGGGTTGTGGACATTGGGTCAGGCTCAAAACACTTGCAAAAATATCCTATTGCCTGCTCAGAGCCAGAAATATTGCTGTGCTGCTCCCCATTAGGGTTACGGCTGGATGCAACACCAAGCTGTGGGTGGAAGGGCAGACATCACCTGGTGGATCCCGGTGTCCACGTGGGACAGGAGCAATCCGTGCCTCAGTTTCCCCAGCTGCACGCAGGGACGAGTGCCCAGTTTCTAGCAAACCCCTAAAAATGCACCAGGGCCCCCAAAAGGAGGTCGCAGCCCCAGCTGCAGCTCCTGGACCCAGCCGCCCTCAGCCAGCCCTGGACCTGCCCAAGCCAAAAATGCCCAAGCAGGTCCGTCCCGTTCGGGATGTGTTGCACAAACAAGAAGGCAGCGAAATTCTCTGCATTGGCGGGGAGGAGGGGGGAGGAGAGGAGGAGGGGAATTTGCCGGCAAACGAGATCAGCTTGTTCCCTGCGTGTGTCGGCAGGCAGCGCGGGCAGCAGTGGGTGGCCTGGCTCACGCCGCCACGCTCGCTGCACTTTCTGCAGGGCACCGGTCTCTCCGATGGCTGTAATTTTTCATCCTTCTTCCCACAAATAGCTTTATGCATTTATTTTATTAATTTCATTGCATTGCATTGGATTTTTATTGCATTGCATTGCATTTTTATTTCATTGCATTGCATTTTTATTTCATTGCATTGCATTACGTTGCATTTCTTTGCATTTACTTTCCTTTCATTGCATCACATTGCATCGCATTTCCTTGCATTGCGTCACGTTGCATCACATTTCCTTGCATTTACTTTCCCTGCCTTTAATTTCCTTGCGTGGCACCTCATTGCGCTGCATTTATTTGCCACGTGGGCACTGACAAACAGCTTAGACCCAGAGCCAGGCTTGTGGACAGAGAGCCGTGAAGCACTTGAAACTCTTTCTGCAGGCTGCAAGCTGCTGGTGGCTGGGCTCCTGCCTTTCCGTGCACATCTAACTGATCTCAGCAGGGTGGAAGCTGCTCTAACATAAACTTTAGGGATAAAACAGCCAGATATAAGATCAACAGAAGGTCGTTTTCTTTCCAAGGGGGAATGGAAGAAAGCAGGGCAGCTGGTGCTGGTAAATCACGGCGATGACTCCGCTCCTGGGTACGGCTCCGTGGGCTGGACACACAATAGCAGGAAGCCACGCTGCTTTCAAGCAGGGATTGAGCAGCCGGGTGACACCGGCAGTGGTTATCTGTGACCAGGAGCTTTGAGGCAGTGAATTTGGATACAGATGGCTCCTCTCACCCCGTTTGCGGTGCTATCGTGGGTCTCCTGCAGGTCACCGCCTCCCAGCTGGGTCTGCAGCAGCCAGGATGTGGCAGGAGGATTGCAGCCTTCCTCCTGGCAGTGTGACAGCTTAAATGCACCGAGCTGTACGTGGTCATTATTGATCCAGTTTGGAATTGCTGGGAAGCCCAGGCGGGCTCCAGTGTTGCCGATCTGCTCTGGAGCCCCTTGCCCCAGCTCGCACTGTGCCAAAAAAAGCTAGAAATTACTCCAAATCTCTCATTTTACATCACTCTTCTTCCTTCCACACCCCTTTCCAGAAGATAAACACTGGGGCTAGGGGAAGCACCTTCAGCATAAACAGAAAAAAATCTTGTGAAATAGGCTTAATTCAACATATCCAGTAACCCTGGGCATTCCTGCTTCCTTCCTGTTATTATCTGACACCAGTCTCTATTCTTGGATGCTCAGAAACGTGCATTCGAAGGGAAGCTGAACAATAACAAACAGGATTAAAATAAAACAGAAACATTAGTGGGGATGGTGTACGAGAAGCTGGCTGTATTTCCAGTAAGTTTGGAGGCGAAACTCCAGCACGGGGACGTGACTGCGCCGTGCTCCAGACCTTTTTTTTGCGTCACTGTCGGAGGAGAGGTAAGTGTGGTGCTGGCTCCAGGACCAGCTGAGAACAGAGAAGCTGGCGGGCTTGGACGTGTTCGATTTAAGCTGGTCCATCTCAGCAGTGTGGCTGAAACATCACACGAGCAGTGGGGTCTTCTCCAAAATGGTTTGCGCTGGGCTCCAGCCCTGAGACGCATGGCTCTAAGTGGTCATCCTTGTCTTCCAGAGGCCAAGGGCATAAACTGCTACCAGGGGGCTACAATTAAGCATGACATTCATTAAATCTCTTTCTGCCCAGCACCTTGACTTATGTGTTTTATCTCAGACTTAATACAAAATGTTGGTTTCTTAACACTGAGTTAGGAGCGGGTGCAAACGCCTCTTAGCTAACCAAAACCTTTGGGCGTGATGCACTACACAGTCTCCTCTCACCTTGGGGCTCCTGAATGTGCCTCTCTGCTCAGCCCCTGGCTGAGTTGCATACCATAAGGCTGATCTGTGCCTATCTGAGTCTCTAAATGCCCCAATCCCTCGTATTTTCAGGGTACCATATGGTCCATAAGTCAGTGCAACAGTCACCTGTTTTGGCCATTCCCAGGTGGGTAGATCACAGCCTCCAGAAACAGCACCTGCCCCTGTAGTGTTTGCACATGCACAATGTCCTTTTGTCTGCAAAGAACCAGGAAAACCCAAGGGCTTGGTCCCACCCTGCCAGCTGCCAGATGAGCTCCTCCGTTTGCTCTTCTCACTCTTCCTTGCTCTGCCTTCCAGCAGACCAGCCCTGCTCCTCCCTCCTCTGCAAGCCCATCTCTTCCCAGGAGTTACCACACATGAGAACATCTCCTCTTTTACCAGAGATGTCACCAGCTTGCTCTGCACGGACAAGTGTCCTGGCGTGTGCAGACTGGTTGATTTATTCGGGCATCTTCCAAGCAGATGTCTCCAGTGGGTTGAGTTCCTCCCTTGCATGCATGGCAAGTCCCTGTAGGCACCATGCAGGGCTTGAGGAACTCAGAAATGTCCACATAGGTCCTTGGACTGTCACGTAAGTCCTAGGGCTGTCACATAAGTCCTGGGACTGTCACATAAGTCCTAGGACTGTTGCTTGGCAAGAGGAAGACGTGCTCACACCAGCACGGAATGTGAAACGTCTTGGTGCGGCAGTGTTAGCACCGAACTGACTGGTTTCTCCTCTTCTGCCTTCTCCTCCTCCTCTGGCAGTTCATTGATAGGGATTATGAATTAACTTCCCTCTCTGAGATTCAATAGAGCAAGGACTGGTCTATCAAACAAACAGCAAGCATCTTGTGACTCACGTTATGGCCTTGCTCCAAGGCAAGCACAAAAGCAGAGGCCTCAGATGAGCTTTGGGAATTTTTCAGCATTAAAATCCACGTGGCCCCAAAAAAGAGACCAGACGGGTCTTCCCCTCTAAATTTCCCTGGTGCAGATGAAGAACTTCTCCCTTTTTCCAGCCCAGGTGCCCATGACCTCCACCCCAAGCAGTGTGGAGCCAGCAGGACGTCCCAGCTTTGATGGGATGCTGCTGAGAAGGAAAACCTGGGAGGAATGGGGTGCCACAGGGACACAGTGTCCCTCCTCCACACGCCCTACATCTTGCCTGCCTCCACACAGGACAATACAGCCCCGTCCTGCAGGCTCCCAAGTCTATTTTTGAGCGAAATGAGTAAGAGTCAATTGTTCTTTTTTTGGTAGAAATGATTCAGGAAGTTTTAAATAGTAAAACTGTCCCTCCTAATCACTATTTCCCTCTTTACTCCTCCTTTAGGATGCCGGACGGTTTGTATACATCTGTTTTGACATCTCTGGCTGAATATTTCCTTTAGGCGAGCTCCTCACACGTCTGTTTCCATCGAGATTCCCATACAAGGAGAGCGGGGAACCCAAATGCCTTCATCCCCCAGAGGCTGCCCAGAGCCCTCCCGTGTGTTGGGATGGGGCTCAGAGGAGCTGGGAGCGCCCCGAGGTCCTGGCCGAGGTGAATCCTTCTCTCTGCTGCTGCCAAGCAGGGGAAATATCTCCCAAATTTGCCAGAGAAAGATCTGAATGAAATAGAGGATCGGTAGCAGAAAGGAGATCTCCAGTATCCTGGGCTCATTTTGGGTGGTGCCTCAGCTGGAGCTGGTGCTGCCGGAGGGGATGAACTGACCAAAGCTTCTGTGCATGGCCAAACCAGGAGGGAAAATCCCTTCTTGACCCCTCATCTCATGCCCAAAGCTGTTGTGATCTTCAGCAGGCCACCAATGCTCACCAGCCAACCCTTCAAGAGCCCTGGGCCACGTCCATGTCCTCATCTGTCCCATCTGCTCCCTTCTTGTCATCAGCCCCGCTCATTTGGGAGGGAATTGATGAGCTCTGGGGGACTGAGGACTCTAATTTGCTTTATTTCCCTTAGCTGGTATCCCCTGGGGCCTCGTCCCACTCTGCCCATGGGACTAGGACCCCCATATCAGCTCAGCCTGGAGCCATCTGTTTAACCCCAATGATGCTGTTGAAGTCCTGCTTGGTCATGGTTGCCCAAAACTTGGCCCCAAACCTGCCTCATCACCACAAACTTGCCCCATGTTCAGGGCTGGGAGCTTCCCCTGGCTGTGCCCTGTTAAGGTCTACCCTACCCTTCCTATGGTGGGCTTGGTCCTGGCTGGAAATCCCAATTTTCGGCCAGTCCCTGTGGCTCCCTGACCTTTAGGAAGCCCCAACAAAAGGAAGGGGAGGTGATATGGACATGGTCATCAATGTCTACAAGTACTTGATGGGGTGGGAAGAAAGAAAACAGAGCTGAACTCTTCCAAGTGGTGCCCATGGACAGGGTGGGAGGTGATGGGCACCAGCTGAAGAACACAAAATTCTGTTTAAACCTCAGAAAATGATTTTGTTACTGCGAGGGTGATCACGATCGCTCACTGAGGTTATGGAGCCTCCAAACCCAAACCCAACTCGATGTGGCCTTGGACTTCCCCATCCAGGTCATGCCCAAGCGTGTGGTGGGACCAGGTGGTCTCCAGAGGCCCCTGCCCACCCCAGCCATCGTGGAAGGCAAGGGAGGAGAGGAAATAAAACCTGTCTGCTTGTGTGGGAAGGTGAGGACCTCTCCTTGCCCAGCAGATGGCCAGGAAATTCCTTGAAGTCACATTTTTGTGGTAACTGGGGCATGTCCTGGCTCTGTCTGCTCCTGTGCAAGGTGGAGGGGCAGCAACCAGGCACCTTGGCAAACAAGAAAGCAAATTTTCCTTTTATCCTTAATTCCTTCCTTCAGTGGTGGTTTCTAAACCGTGTAATTAATGTGTGTGTGCCCTTCTAATTAGCAGCCAGGAATGATGCAGTCCCCCACTGCCTTGGCTTTACAGACAGGAAAATCCCAGCCTGGGCTCTCCTGGCCCCAGGGGTGGTGGTATCCTTCCCACGGACTTGGTTTCGCTTTCTCTCTCTAGGAAGCTGAATAAATGCCAGAAACTTGCTCTGCTTCGCGGGACCTGATCTACAGCTTCAGAGCAAGCTTCAGCTGTCTTCTGGAAGCGTCCTTCTCTGCAACCCTGGAGGCTCAGCTCAATCTCATCTGATATTCACCTACTGACAGAGCACAGATGAGCCCCTTCCCTCCAGGAGAGGATCCGTATTTTTCCATGTGCTTTGCCATCCTGGTCACCTTTAATATGTTCTCCAGGCTGTGGAAAACATCAGCTTTGAAGATGTCAAGAGAATTGGGTCCCAGTTCCCATAACCACAGTTCTGGAGAACACTCAGAACATTTTGTACTCATGGAAGATACGAGGTTGAGGTTGAGGATGAGGATGAGGATGAGGATGAGGATGAGGATGAGGATGAGGATGACCACACAGAATCACAGCATCATCTAGGTTGGAAGAGACCTCCAAGATCACCTAGTCCAACCTCTGACCTAACACTAATGAGTCCTGAATGATGATGAGGATGAGGTTGAGGATGAGGATGACAATGAGGATGACAATGATGATGACGATGATGATGAGGATGATGATGACAATGAGGATGAAGCTGGATCTGGAACAATGGGCATGATCCATGGACCATAAACAGCACGAAAACACCTCGCTCCTTTGCTTTAGGCATTTCCTCCCCAGGCTATGGCACCTCCACGGCTGCCATTATTGCTGGCAGTTTTCCTCCTTGCTTGGACCTGGGTAACCCTTGAATCTGGGGACTGGTGGCTTAGGTGAGCACAAAGAGCCAACATTAGCTGGTTTAGGGGAAAAAAAATAAGATAATAATAATAAAAAGTGAAATAATGAGATGGTGAGGCACTGCTCAGTTAAATGCAGAGTGCAGAGGGATTTGCTGCTTTCTCAGGGCCTTGAGCAGCTCTAATCAGCCTCTCCTTCAGCCCAAACAGCCCCGTTCCCACCGCTGCCTGGCTCCAGGCTGTGCTTTGCCTCTCTGTCTGCTTTGCTCAGCACCCTGGGGGGCATCGGGCCCCTCTCACCCACTGCAGATAAGCAGAGAAACCGAGGCCACGATGTGACACCGCAGCCCTGCCTTGCCTTGTGCACGGGGGTGAAGGTCCCTCTGCACCCACAGCACCTCCCTGGAAAAAGAAAATGGGGAAAAAAATGGATAAAACCCATTTACTGCCCCAAATCCTCCTTTTGTGCCACTGTGCTTGTCCAGCCTGCAAAGCCAGCAGGCAGGGATGGGATGTGCTCCCAGTGGATGAGCACAAGGAGCGTGTTTGGAGGGAGATAAGGGCTGGTACAGACATGGGAAACCCACTGAGATAAGGAGCTGGAGGATGGCCATCAGGATGCAAAGCACGAAAATGTTTCAGCTGCGACGAGGGCTGAGCGACCCTGGGCTGTGCCAGAGATAGGAGAGCTCTGGAAGCCGCCAGCCTTGGGGGCACGGACGTGCCCTGCCCCTTCTGGGACCAACAAGGTCCCAAATCACATCCCTTCAAATTATTTTGGTCCCTCTCCTGTTCCCCACAGCCCCATGGTTGGCTGCAAGGTCAAGCTCAGGAAGGATTTTGTGTAGCTTATCCATTCTCCCAGCGCTGAGGCTTGCTTCCAAAGGAGCTCTTAATGCCACGAAGTGTATCAACCAGCAACATCTAAATATTTGGGAACGAGGCAGATTATGCAGAGCTCTGCTGCCTACCTCTGAATTACAGCGATCTCCCATGACCGGCGGTGGTGCCTTGGAAATATTGCATGCACACACATACAAAAAAAAAGTATGAAAAGCCAAATATTTGTCCTTTTGCACTGCCCCATGGAGGGATCATCCAGCAGAAAGCAGAGCTGTCCTGGCACGAAAAAATAAGGGGAAGGGGATGGGGAGGATGTGCCCCATGCTCCCACTTTGCAGACTGGGAAGTGCTGGTTCCCAAGGTTTTGGCTTTCTGGCCCCTGTGGGGATGTCTAGAAAATGCAGGATAACCCTGGGATTCGAAGAATAAATAGAAATAAATAGAATAAGTAGGAAGAGCCTAATGACGGAGTATTTATAAGAAACCCTTGCATTCCCAAAGGGAGTCATGTTTGATTTCGCGGAGTCATTCCCAAACGGAGTCATGTTTGATTTCGCAGAGTCCTAATAGTGGCTTTTCTAAGAAACTGTGATGCTCGTGAGCACGTGGAAGTGAATTTCTCTGGGATGAATCGCTCTGAGCCCATGGGTCCTTTTGCTCAGACCGGGAGGAATGGGAGCAGCTCCGAGATGCTCCCACCAGAGAACCCCCCTGTGATAAAACCCTGCAGCTTCTCCAGCTCCACGGGCAACCCTACGACCTCAGGCCCGTCGCTTTTCCACCTCTCCAGCTTCAATAACCCCATCTGAGGAGCAGAGCCTGGTGAGACGTGGCCCGCGAGGTCACCCTGCCCTGGCCTTGGTGTCCTCATGGCTGCCCAAACCGCCTGGTCCGCAGCCAGCTCGACACTGCCACCAGATCCGAAAACCTCCCCCTTTCATCCTCCTTCCCCTCGTGCCCTGGGGGATTTCCATTTTTGCTTTCTCTCTGGCTTGCACCCAAAACCTCAGGCCAAAGAGAGCAATGGCGAGGGGACGGGCTGGTGGCAGGGAGGGATATTTAGGGGAGGATGGAGCCGTCCCCATCCGTAGCCCACCATTCACCCTGGAAGAACAGGGCTGGCTCTGCTCCAGGGATGCCTGCAGCTTCCCCTAATAGTTTTTGCACCTAGAGGAGGGTTTTTGGGGTGATGCAAGAGCCAGTGCCTGGGACATTTTTGGGGAAAAAAAGGACTTTAACTTGGCTTAGCGGTACAACGCTAAGCCAACCTTCGTAAGTCCTGGATCTGGCCAAAATTTGTAAGTCCTGGCCTGCCAGAATTTGAGGATGTTTCTCCTTAGCCTTGCTCTTTTCTCCTGCAGCAACCCCGGGCACAAGCTCCCGGTGCTGCCGCCGGGCTCGGAGCAGCCAAGCAGTGACGGACGGGGTCAGGGCAAGGCGTTTGTTGCGCTCCAAAAGCCTGCCCCGAGCCTCCAGGGTTCAGGCTGGGAATTTAACAGCCTGGCCCGCAGCCAGCCGCTCCGGGCAAAGCCAGAACAAATATTCCTCTCCGACTAATTAGGCCGGGGCTACGTGTCGGGACAGTCACCGCCTGCCCGGAGGCTGCTGGCTGGAGCGGCGGTCGGGGACGTCGTTCCTGGAGGAGCACGGCCACAGGGCACCATCATCACCACGCAGGGCCACCACGTCATCTCCCCTGGAAAAAACCTAAGCCCCACGCTAGGAATGCCCGTGGAAATGCTTTGAAGCCCCCTTTGTTTCCCCCCAGTCCCGGGTCTTTCTCTCTGTTAGGGTTAGAGGCGAGGTTTTTGGTGGAGCCCCAGCTCAGCCAGGCTTTGCTGCCTCCTCCAGCATTGCCCTGGGGTGATGCTGATGGTGGTGAGATCCCTTTGGCTGGGAGTGGCTAGAATCATGATATACCTGGAAAAAAAAATACATTTTCTGCAACAGCTTTTGCTTTTTGATGATTTCCTCACTCTCCTCGACAGCCAGAGGTAGAGCGTGTCCATGGGTTTGCTGCAAGATGCTGTGGGCTTGCCCTTGCGGATATCCTCAACATCTGAGAATGCCTTTAAAGCTTTCAGGTCTTGAAATCCCTCCTAAAATAGCCCCAGGTGTGTGCTCCATCCTTGGAGGGGACATCCATATGGCCAACTGACCGTGCTTGGGCATTTCCTGATGGGTTTGAGCTGCCCCGGGCTGAGCCTGGCTGTGGTTAGCAATCAGTGCAGATACACAGGAGGACATTTAGTGATTGCAAAGTATTTGCAGAGAAAAAAATGTTTTTACTGCAGTGTTTGGCTGCGAAAGGGGAAATTACAGAGAAATGAGGATGCATCTCGAAATTAAACGTCTGGGCTCAAGGATTAAATGTTTGCAGGCGGAGGGGAAGTGAATTTAGGACGTAATGCGAAGAGCTGATTCAAAAAGGTTCCCAGAGCAGCCAGAGCAAAAAGCTGGTGAAAATTGCTGTGAAAGGTGAAAAAACTGCATCCAACAGGCAGACTTGGAAAAGGTTGCATTTGGGAAGCAGAATGCAAAAAAAAAAGCAGTTTGTAGGATAGATTTTGGGGAACTACGAACCAAAACCCACAATTAAGAGCCGGTGAGCCCCAAAGGGGGATGGAGATCCCCCCGTAATTATTTGGCTTTTCAAAGTCCTCCGAGCCCCAGGTTGTCACTGCCAAGGGAGGGAGCATGGGTGTGACGGCCGCTGCAGCTCTGGCACACAAAGAAATGCAGCAGCAGCCCTTTTCAGCGCTATTAAAGCACGTCGCTAAAAACCCGAGATTACCTGGGGTCAGCCTGCGCCGTGCAGCGCAAACATTTGCTCTTCCTGGGAAAGGATTGCTTTATTTTTCACGGCTGGCCTCAAGCCCTGCTTTCGTGAATGCTTTATCAGCGGGGTAGTGAAGCAACAAAGTCTTTCTCTTGCTTTCTCTTTTTTTTTCCTACTAAATCGGGTTTTTCTTACAGTCCTCTAATTGATTCCTCTTCCCACGCAGGGTCGGCATCGAGCGCGCGCCCGCCTCTTGCACAATCCTGCCATTAACTCGCGACCAGAGGAAACCCACAGAGCCGGCCCGAAGGCCAGGCTGGGGCAGGAGGCATTTCTTGACTGGGTGGCTGAACCAAAATTTGGGAGGAAAAAAATGATGCCGGTCACAGGGAGGTCAGAGCAAATAGTTTCTGTCTGGCTCTTTAACTCTTTCTTATTTTGGTTTGTTTGAGGAGAGAGAAGAGAAGAGAAGAGAAGAGAAGAGAAGAGAAGAGAAGAGAAGAGAAGAGAAGAGAAGAGAAGAGAAGAGAAGAGAAGAGAAGAGAAGAGAAGAGAAGAGAAGAGAAGAGAAGAGAAGAGAAGAGAAGAGAAGAGAAGAGAAGAGAAGAGAAGAGAAGAGAAGAGAAGAGAAGAGAAGAGAAGAGAGAAGAGCTTCCAAAAAAAACAACTCCAAAAAGAAAATAATTTAATAGCTCCAAAATTTATGATGTTTCCCATTGCTCTGCAGTTGAATTGTTCCCCCCAGGCAATCTCCAGCCCCTAACCTCGGTCCCCGAGCAGCACAGCACTGTTTGGGGATCCCTTTCTCTCCATCCAGCCCCATTACTCCTCAGGTGTTCGCCCACCCCGACCCAACCTCCTTGCACATCACCGGCCGAGCCTATTCTTTGGGGTCAAGCCAGCTCCAGCTCTGGGCCCCAAAATTTCCAAATTTCATCGGCACCATCACTGGCATCGCTTGGGGTCGAGGTCCCCGAAACAACTCTGTTTTGGGATGCCCACTTATGGGGTGGATGTGGCCACCTGGGTCAAGGTGGTGAGGGAGTAACCCTATGGGATCCGTCACCCCGGGGCAGAAAATGAGTCCTGGGCTGTCAGGGACCTGCACAGAGTTTTCTTATCCCAGGACCTCTGGGATGCTTGGGCTCCTGGTCTTTGCCTTGTGGGTGCTGGGGCTTTGTGTGGGTCATGGCCAACGTCTTTGCATGGACAGGGATTAAATCTCCCAAACCAGGCACCCCATAAGCAGAAATGGGGATCCCCAGAACCCCGTACCCCTCTGAGCTGCCCTGCTGGGCTGGGGAACCCAAAGGGGTGCAGCTCTCTTCCTCCACCTACGGGCCACCTGGAAGAAGAGCAGCCACTGCAAATTCCTTTTTCCAGCACTTTTAGGGGATCCCAGGATATCCCGAGTTGGAAGGGACCCTCAGGGACCATCGGGTCCAACTCCTGGCTCCACACAGGGCCACCCAAAACCAAACCCTATATCAGAGCGTTGTCCAAGTGCTTCCGTGACCATGTCCCTTGGGGTCCTGTCCCAGTGCCTGAGCACCTTTGGGTGCAGACCCTGTCCCTAACACCCCGGGACAAGGAGATTTGGTGCCAGAGGGGCTTGCAGCAACGCGCTGCTCTCCGCGCTGCTCCCGAAACGCAGCGATGGCTTGCAACATCTGGGAAACATTGCCTGCTGGGGTTGATGAATTTCTAGGAAATGATCCCAGAAAGCCTGGATGAGGTTCAGGAGAGCGGGGCATCGACCACAAGCTGGAGCTGGAGCCGCGGCATCGCCCCTATAAATCCATCTGGGGCTGAGCCCCCGGTGCTGGAAGCATCGTCCTCGCTCCCCACCCCAGCTCATCACCCCCAGCTGCAGGGGGGGGGGTCCCCAAATCCAGACCACCCAGCTGGGAGCCCACAGCTCGTTTGCTAACGAAGAGCAGATGGGGAGGCAGCAGGGGGGGAGGGGTGCTGCTGTGGGGCTTTAGGGTTTTCCTTGGCAACCCCCCAAGGGATTTTTGGCGGCCGCGGCGCCCTGGAGCGGGTTTGTGACTGGCACCGGGTGGGTTTGGGGAATTTGCAGCTGATGTTGGTGACAGCGTGGTGACAGCAGGGCCTCTCTCCCTGCTGTCCCCATTAATTTTAAGTCCCAGCCCTGTGAGCTAATCCTGGGAGGATGCTGGAGGGGGAGACGTGGGAGCGTGGGCACCGTGCTGAGCTGCAGAGGCTTTTTGGGGCCAGTTTGTGTCATTTAACAACTCCCAGCTGGCCAGCCAGGCTTTCTTGAGCATGGATGGAGAGGAAACAACATTTTGGGTTGCTTTTGATTTGCCACCTGCTCCTCACAGATGTGGAAGCAAATCCCCATCCACGATGGGGACACACGGAGCTCGTCCCCACTGCAGATCCCAAAAGATCTGCACCTCCATCCTGGCAGCTGGGCTTTATTTGGGCTCCATCATTAGCACGAAATTTGCTGCAAATGGTGCCCCGCTCAGCCCCATGGGCTCTGTCACCCCCCTTGCATCCCCCAACCCCTTGGGGACCCCCTTGTGCCCCGGGTGGGTGCGTGGCCCCCAGCTCCCCACTGCCACATCCCCACGGTGCCAGCAGAGGACTCTGCTGCAGCAGGGTTTTGCCCAGCGAGGAAAATGGCTCGAGAATTAAAAAACCACCAGGATATTTATTCTGACCATTTTTATTTTATTTTATTTTTATTTTTTTCGTGTCGTCAGCCAAACCCCCTAAAAAAACAATAAAAGGGTTTTATTGCCCCGCTGTAGGGCTGCAGCCAGCCCACCCTCCCGGGGCAGATTTGGGACCGCAGCAGAGGGCAGGGGCTGCTCGAGGGATCCTCGAGCACATCGTCCTCAGTGGGATGGGGGAAATAAAAGGGATTTTGGGGTTTTAAGCAGGTTGTGGGATGCGGCAGGGTAGGGAGGGAAGAAAATATGGGTGTTGGAGGATTTGCTCACTCACGTGCACATCCCAGACTCTCCCTTTAAGTAGGAAAATCCTCCTTTTTTTCCCCTCTTTTCTGGCTTAATCCATATTTTACCAGGCCCTGGATGACTGGCATAGAGCTGTAGATACAGGGGGAAATAGTTTGGGAGGAGAGGATTTTTTTTTCCATTTAATTTCCACTTTTTTCCATTTTTTTAGACGGGAACCTGGAGCCTAATTATTTTCCTTTCCTTCAGGATGCTGCACTACAGAAGGCTTGAGGTGCGGAGAATTCACGTGTGTGAGCCCCAAACTTCCCTCTTTTCTCTATTATTTATTTATTTATTTTAATTTTTACACTCATTATTTCATCATAATTTCCTTGAGCTCTAAAAGCTGTCAGGCGTGTGAGTGTGAAAACGTCCTGAGATCTCCCTTCATTTTGGAGGAAAAGCAAATGCTCAGCAAAAGCAAAATGCTTTTCTTCAAAAAAAAAAAAAAAGAAAAAAACAAAAAAGAGAAAAAAAAAGAGAAAAAAAAAAGAAAATAAAAATTAAAAAAAGAAAAAAAAAAGAGAGAGAAAAAAAGACAGTTTTATCCCAAAATGACAAATGGGGCAGGGCAAAAGTTTCGGGTTTCAGGAGGTGGTGGTTGCTCTTTTCTCTCAGGGGGGAAGAAAAATGGACAAAAAAGCTGGAAAAAAAATGCTATAGAAAAATGAAAGCTGCACATTGATGTAAATTGGGGGGATTTAGGGGCTGGTCCAGCAAGTCCTTTGCTGAGAAGCAGGAGCTGGTTCAGCTCTGAGCCTGTATCCTCCGGCAGAGAGCTGAGACCTTGTGGCTCATCGCACTGCTGGAGGATTTGGAGAATTGTAGGTATTTATATATAAAAAATAATAAATAAATAAAGATATTTCAAGAGAGCCTTTCAGGCTTCCCATTTATTTGCCAGGGTGTCTGCAAATACCGGAGTTAAACCTGTGAGAACCTTAAAATAAACTCCCGACAAAGCCGTCTGTTATTTCAGACACCACCAGTTTGTTTGTTGTTGTTTATTTATTTTTTTATTTTTTTATTTTTTTTATTTTTTTTTCCCCAAAGAAAACGGTGCTTTGGGTTTCAGGGAATTTCCGCGCTAACGAAGAGTTTGGGAATCTCCCTCTATTGGTCTCAACCCTCTGCCGGTCCCCTGGTCGCCTTTGGGACCCCATGCACCACCCTTCCCCGATGGCACGACGAGCGCCGTCCCAAGCCACCGCAGGCATCAGGGCTGTGGGTGTGGATTCTTTGATGTCTAATATAAAGGTTGAGCTGGGTGAGGGCTCCTTTGGCTCTTTCTCCTTCCTTTTTTTTTTTTTTTTTTTTTTTTTTTCTTTTTTTTTTCTTTTTTTTCTTTTTCTTTAAATTAAACTTGTAGGAGCAGAAAAACACCGGGGATTTGTTCCTCTGTTGAATCGGCTGACGGGTTCAGAAACGATTCGGAGGGGAGACGACCAGACTTGTCCCTTAGAAAAAGCCAGCCTCGGAGAGGAAAGCCAGAAGTTACACGATCCAGGGCTCCCTGAAACAAGAGGACGTGCCAAGCAGCTCACAGCAAGGCACAGCCCTACTCTGCTTCCCCAAAAATATTGGGAAGGGCCAGCAGAGCCCCCCAAAAGCCCCGTTCCCACCCATGCCATGCGGTGGGGCTCTTGGTTTGGCAGGGCTCTTCACTTTCTCTTCCTGCTCCCCGTGCCAGGAGGCATTTCGAAAAAGTGAGGGTTTGGGGTTTCTTTTTGTTCCTCTGAAGTCACTCCGCAGCCTCCGTGCTCCCCATCCGGGGCTGTGATTCTTGCTTAATTCTCATTCCTGGGTTTGGCGACTCGCATGAGTCAGTGCTGGCAGGAGCTGCAGAGAAATTACGGCAGGAAAAGCCTGGGTGTGATGCTGGAAAGCCCACGAGTGAAAGCTGTTCACGTGCAAGCCCTTCATCCTCATGGCATTCACCCTCGGGTGGGACTCCAAAACCCGGGCTGAAAACCAGGAGGGCTTATTTTTTATTATTATTATTATTTTTCCCCGTGGTTGCATCTCAGAGACACCGCGGGGGCACCACGTGCAGCAAAAAGGCACAAAATTAATCTCGAGGCTGGAGAAATCGGCCTCGGGATGAGAACGAAGGGATTCAAACCACTGGGATTATCGCAAGGCAGATTTCGAGGTGCTTTGGTAATAAATTTATTTATTTATAATAAATGCATCAAATGCGGCGACTGTCCTAGGAGCCTCGTTGTGTTGGCAGGGAGAGGCACAGCCAGGGCCAGGCTGGGAAGCAAGCAGCAGATAAATAAAATATGTGTTGTTTTTTTTCATGGGGACTGTGGTTAGGCACTGGAAACCCCTCTTTTTTGGTTTCTGGAGAGGAAAACGAGAAGCCTCTGAGAATGGGACGTTTCGTTCCAGCACGAGCTGTTGGTGGCCCCGCGATGTTGCTGGGTGAAGCAGAACGAACTTTATGGGATGGGAAGCTAATTACCTAGACACTCATCATGGCCTTAATCCAGCAACATCTGGTCTCCAACAGGAGCAGCCTAGGAAAAGCTACCCGCCAAGCCCGGGGAGATGTGTGACACAACCAAAAAGTCCAGCTGTCCATGCTACAAAAACCAGGGCTTTTTTGGCCCCTATAAAGTCCTGCAGTGCCCCTATATCTCTCTCTGCCCCTGTGTTTTTGTGTTTTTTTTTTTTTTTTTTTGCCAGAGCTGGTTGTATTGGGCCCAGGACAGCGTTGACCTCAAGGGACATCAGTTGGGGTCAAGGTTCAAAGAGAAATTTTTTTTTTTTTTTTTTTTTTTTTTTTTTTGGCACATAGACTGCAGAAGCAGTGGGCTCTTGCAGGGCATTTCCTACCCCACCCGACCCCTTCCCAGACCTTTGGGGGATAAATCTGAGGTTTGGGGTCAGCCTGTTGCAGTTATGGGGCAGCACTGGATGGTCCAATGCCCATGGGCACCCTGTAGATCGTTGCAGGACCCCCCCTGGGCTGGGTTAGGGACAGGGCTGAAGCCTCCTTGGTGGCTTTGGAGGTCCAAAGGGACACTTGGGTCACCTGTAGGGATGTGCTTAACGGTACACATCGGAGGAGACGGCAGAAGAGAGCTCGTTGTAGAAATAAATTTATTTACTCTAAGAAATCTGAGATGTCTGGCACGTTACAAAAATAAAAATGTACAGTTATTGTCACAAAACCCACTTTTTTTTTTTTTTTTGCTTTTTAGTATAAGTTAGTGCCTCGACAAACAAACAAAAATTATATATATATATATTTAAGTTTCCAGTTGGGACCCCTCCGACTGCTCTCCAGCAGAACAGAGCAGGACGAGGACCACGGAGGGACCCCAAAGCGATGGTCTGAAGCCAAGGTGGGCTCACCGAGGACCGCAGGGCTGAACTTGGAGCCCATTTTCTTGAGTGATTCAGAGCACGCAGCTTGGCGTTCACGCTGCTTTTTTGGCAACGGCGGGAGGCCAGGCAAGACCTGGCCTGGAGAAACGTTTGTACCTGCTCGGCGTTTCGGTCGAGTTCACTTCTCCCCGTGATTTGTCTCGCCTCGGTGACCCCCTGCAACCCTCCCCATGAAGCCAGGCACCCGGCTCTCCTCGGGGTAAAAAAAGTCCTGCCACGGTGCAACGCCTGCCTGAACCCAACCCCTCCTTAAAAGCTCGCTCAGGGATGAGATGAATCACCCTACAAATGCCCTGGTTTTCTTTGCTGATGGTGCTCGGGACCGAGACAGTCCCCTCCCTCGCCTCCTGGGGCCGTGGCATTGCTGGTCAGGACAGGAGCCCTCCAGGGGACCACGACTCCACCGAGCTGGGACCACAGGAACGTCCCAGTTAGCCCCGAACGGTCCCAGTCACCCCAGTTGAACCCGGCCAGTTGTGTCGTGGCACGTCTCTATCTCCCCCAAGCCACTTTATGGGAAGGAGGGACAGGAGAAGCTACGAAAAGCTCGGAGGAACTGCCCTAAACTGGGACCCGAAGTGTTTGCTTAACCCTAAAATAGAGCCAGGGCTGTGTTACTAAATGGGACTCGGCCAGCTCTTTTCATTTTTTGGGGTGAGGAATCAGCATCCTCGTGGCAAAGCTGGGCAAGGAAACCACGGGCCTGGGCTCCCGACTCCCTAACCTAGCAATTAGGGAGGAAGACCACGTGGACCTCCTGGGGAAGTGCTTTGTGCCTGCTTTCTTTGAACTGGCCTAATTTTGGGGTTCAGACAGGACTAGGGTTAAGCTCAGCACCACGTTTATTGGCATAGATCCTGGACACAGGTCTTAGCACCCGAATTATTCCTGAATTTCCAGGGTTTATTCCCGAATTTCCCAGGGAAAGACCACGCTGTCAGTAAGGAATGGGCCGAGCGGCTCCAGAGGGGAACTGGGATTACTGGGATCACAGGGAGCAGCAATGGGGACGTGGCAGCACTTAGCCAAGGGGCTGGGCAACATCTTTCACTGCTTTGCTGGAAACACGAGACCCTATAAGAGGGCTAAAAGCAAGCCATGAGGAGCTCCCCCTAACTTTTAAGGATCTGGAGGTGATAATTAAAGGCAGCAGCCCAAATCAGTGAGTCCCTGTAGGTTTTTCAAAGGTTTATGTTTTTGGGAAGCACCAGCAGGTCTCTGGTAGGAAGTTGACCCCACTGGAGACCCTCCAGGGGACCCGCTTGCTGGCACCAGTAACCCCAGTTAAATGGAGCACCAGCACCCCAATTAATGGGAAGCATTTCTCCAGGGATGCAAAGCTGGGGGAGTCCCGTCCCCGCTGCGGGCGGTAATTGCACTTGCCATTTTTATCGACCTGTTTATCAAAACCACAGCTGACGCTCCTCGGCGCCCCAAAGCCTTTCTTCCCTTGCCAAGGCACGGCAAGCCTGATAAACGCCTGCTAATTACAGGCCAGGGAAGCTGGAGGGAGGCAGACGTTTCTTTAGGGGACCTTTTGCACATGGTTCTGCTTGGGAACACGATCCAAGATATCCACGGCGTGACTTTTCAGCAGATGTTGTGACCGTGACAGAAGGTCACCCAGCCTCACAGTCGGAGAGGTGCCACTCAGTGACGAAGAGGCACAAGCACGGGGTCTGTCCGTACAACCTCAGCAGCACCTTCCCGAAAAAAAACACTCCCCAAAACGCCGACGTGCATAGGAGCGTGTTTATCGCAGACCACGCCGAGGTGGGTGCAAACCCCAAAAGCCACGGGCCCTGGAGCATCCTCATCTCCCGTCACACGTGGGACAAACCTGGTGGCCATCGCGCCGTGTCGGGGCAGATCTAGGACTTCACGCCCTTGGCTATGGTGTCCGTGTCGTTGCTGGTTCCCAGGGGACTGTTGGGCACGATTCCCAGGGCCATCTCGTTTTGAGGCTTCCCCGGCATTTTGTGGCCTGCGAACTTCATAAACCTCTGTCCCGCTAAGAAATACAAAATGGGATCCAAGCAGCTGTTGGTGCTGGCCAGGGGCCGCGTCACCTTGTAGGCTAAATTTATGGCGTTCAGGGTCTGGCAGCTCAAGTCCCAGCTCCGGAAGGAGTAGTACAGGGTACGGGTGACGTGGAAAGGGAGAAAGCAAACGATGAAGACCACCAAGACGATGATTATCATCTTGACCGACTTCTTTTTGGATCGGGACAGCCGGGAGATGCCCCACGTGGGCTGCAGGAGCCGCCGGGCCATCAGGCAGTAGCAGACGATGATGATGAGGAAGGGGATGCAGAAGAGGAGCACCAGCATCACCGAGCTGTAAATGACAAACTGGCCAAAGAGGTCCTTGCTGGAGGTGTCGTGGCAGGTGATGGTGTCCCTCCTCACGCTGGTGGTGACGAAGAAGAGCACGGGGGACTGGCACACCACCGTCACCACCCAGACGACGACCGAAACCCGCCGGGCGTAGCGGACGTGGCCCCACCGCAGCGACTTGAGAGGGAAGCAGATGCCCAGGAATCGATGGATGCTGATGCAGAGGAGGAAGAGGATGCTGCAGTAGAGGTTGGTGTAAAACAAGAAGCGGACTATCTTACACAAGCCCACGCCGAAGGGCCAGTTGTCCCCCATGGCATAGTAGTACACCAGGAGGGGCAGGGAGACCACGTAGAGCGTGTCGGACACGGCCAGGTTGAACATGTAGGTGGTGGAGGCGTTCCAGGTCTTGATCCTAAAGATGAAGCCGTAGAGGGCCAGCAGGTTGAGGAAGAGCCCCACCACGCACACAATGCCGTAGGAGACGGGCAGCAAGACATACTTGAAGTCCTCGTCAAAGATGCACTTGTAGGTGTCCTCCACACCGCCCGGCCCCGAGGAGCTGTTGAGGACTCGGGTCCAGGCTGGAGTTGTAAGGTTGGCCATCACCCTGGGGGGGAAAAAAGAGCTTGTGAGGACACGACAGGGCGAGAAGTCCCCAGGGGAAGGTGAAGCAAGCAAGGAAACCCCAGCGTGGTGGTGCTGTGACATGCATGTGCCTTTTTTTTTTTTTTTCATTGCCACATTTGCACCTTTCCTCTCGCCTCCCACCCACGTTGCCAGCAACTTTTGGCTTTATCCATCCGAAAGTGACCCACGGACATGGCTCATTAGCACAAGTGACAAGGACGTGGGAGGTGGCAGCGCGTGCCTGGTGCCATCGCATCCCCCTCAGCGCGTTGGGTGTGGATGCAAGAGAGAGCCCCGAGCAGGGAGGACTGGGGGCTGAGCTGATAAAGGGGGTTCTGGTTATCCTCCTCTTGCAGCTGGAGGGGGAAACCAAAACTTGCTCCTTGTCAGCAGCAAGCCCCAGGTCATGCCCTGAGCCTCCCTTCCCACCAGGGTCACGCAGAAATTTGGTCTCCTGTGATGCAGAGCAGCAATAACGCCCCGGCTGTGCTCAGACATCCACACGAGTGATTTTGGCTGAGATCATGAGAAGTAGGTCCTACCAAAACACAGGTGGAAAGGGAAAAAAAAAAAAAAAGAAAGGGAACTGTGCTCCTCAGTGAGCAGCCCCCGAGACTGGCAGGGCCCTGGCTGCAGAGGTCCTCAGCACCTTCTGGACTGGCCCTGCCTGGGCTTTGGAGGACAAAGTTGCTTTGTTGTTGATGACGATGGGTTTATAATGCCACGGGGTTTTTAATGCCACGGGTTTTGCTTGTGATGCTGATGGTGGGCATCTCGCTGGGCCTGCTTTCTGGCCCTGAGAGCTGCTCCTCCAGCACCACCACCACCACCACCACCACCACCACCACCAGGTCTGCCCATGCTTGCACAAGGTTGGTTTTTGCCCGGGACCGAGCTGCTGAGGAGAGAAACAAGGACCAGAAAGAGCCTCCGCAGACATACGGGGTCCGGCCCTGGCTGTGCCAGGAGGCACAAGGGCCCCTTTGTACAGCCCACGGCCCCGCTGACACACGATCGCTCGGCCGGCCCGCCAGCCAGGAATCCAATTAAAATGGATTTGCCTCATTTCCCGTCAAACGAGCTGCCCCGACCTCCAGTGAAACAAAGGGCTGAGGTTGCACCCTGCGGCAGGGGAACGGGGCCACGGGACAAGCCCAGCGTGGAGCTGCTGCATAAAATGAGTTTTGGTGAAGCTGCCTTCAAACCGAGCACCAGGGATGTGTCCCGACCAAATCCCATCAGGATTTTAAGTGAGAGCAGACAAAAAAAAGACCAAATATTGGCTCTACCCAGCTCTAACCCTGCACCACCTCATGTGGGATGGCGTGGACATGTCCTTGTGCACAAACGCTGCCCCGACCCAGAGGTGTCCTGCTCCTGAAAGGCTGGACGTGGTGCTTAGGGATGTGGTTTAGTGTCCTGAGCCTCGCAGACCTGCAGCCACCACCGCTGTAAGCCACTCTCCTCGATGTACCAAGACACACACCCTCACTTTTGGGAAAACCAGCAAGCAGGGCTCTGTGGCTGGCTCCAGCAGGGCACCCAGACACAAAGCCCCGCTCACAAAGCAGCCTTGTCCTCGCAGGCACGCTCCCCCTCCTCATCCTTTTTGCAAATACGTTTTTTTTTTTCCTTTTCTTTCTTTACTTTTCTCCTCAGTTTTGCCCGGAATCCCTGAAACAAACCCTTTAGTGTCTGCCATCCAGCCCCTTGCCCCTGTCGCATCCCCAGCCGAGGCGAGGGACGGTGCCAAAACCCGCGGCTGCCTGGGGCACGGTGGCACCAGGGGCAGCCCTCGCCGTGACACCTCGAAGGAACTGAGCTGGAAAAATCCTTCTGATGCCCACATCCCAAAAATCCCCTGTAATAGGATCTGCCATGGCTGGGCAGGGGACACGGAGGTGTCCCTATGGGGCAGCAGGAGCGCATGCACCAAGGTCACCCCAGTGGCACTGGCAGAATCGCCAAATCCAGCTTTTAGCCTCATTTTGCAGCCTCCCTTTTGCTCCTGACGGCTCCGATGGCCCCGAGGAGAGCGAGCGGGTGTTTTTTCTGCATTTAAGGGACTCGTCAAAACCCCTGCTCCGTACCGGGACCTGCTCGAGAGGCTGGGAAGGGAACAACCCGGTGTCACTCGCTCTCCTCTGGGACCGAGGTCAAAATCCTCCGCAGCCAAAAAAACAGGCAGATTGCACGGACACTGCCGAGCCTGTGGGGTCGGGAGGGGTGAGATGGGACTGGGTGAAATCGGAGCCCTGCTGAGCGGTGTGGTTTTCATCTGCTCTATCCATGTGGCTCCTTTTGGCTCCTTTCTCCTCCGGTGAGGAAAGGAGCCAAAAGCCCTCACCATGGTCCCGTGCCTCAGTTTCCCCTCCTGGCCCCTGGAACCAGAAGAAAAAGGGGCTTTGGGGAGTTTTGGTTTACTAGATTTATATTTTTTTAAAGTAATAACTTGACCCAAGATGAAAAGGGGAGAATTTGGATAAAATATTAAATGACTTAATAATGACTTAAAAATGACTGACTCGATGTCCCTCTGCTCCCCGGGCGGTACCGACCCCTCCTGCGGGGAGGACGGCCCCGGTTAGCTGAAGCTGGGGGTTATTATTTAGGGAATGAGCAGCACAGCCACTCGTGTGTAATTAAAGCTACCAGTTCAGGCATTTCTCGTGGGTCGGGGGGAAATTTCCTTCTGCCCCAACTCAGGGAATCACCCAGACGTGCAGTAACCCCTGGCAAAACCCAGCGGGAGATAACCAGGGGCTGATCCCAGGGGGAAGGCAATTATCGGGCTCGCCCACAGCACCGGTGGTTGTTGCGGGGTCAAAGCAGCACCAAACCTACACAAAACCCTACAGGAGGGCAGGGGGAAATCCTACACACAGGCTGCCTCATGGGTGTAAAAGGGGGTTTGCTCCGTGGCTCGTTCGCTCCCCAACGGGGGATGCTCAGCGTGAAACGGGGACAAATTTGGGGTGTCCCCATCTCTCGGGCTGAAGGATGGGGTTCCCTCTGCAGGCACACGAATGAGGAAGAGGAACTCAGGAGTGTGCCTGGCTGTGATGAAGCAACCAACTTTCGGAAGTCACGAGCCCTGCATTGGGGTCACGGTCCCACCGCTGGGGGAGGCACAGGAAGGCAGCCCGGTGTGCGGGGCACGATAAGGAAACCGGAACAGAAAGAGAAAGGAGACGTTCACCCCAAAACCTGCCCCCCAGCACCGGGGCAGGACGGTGGTTTTGGGGTTAGGGGTTCCCAAAGGGGCATCGTGGGGTGGAAGGTGAGGGTCTGGGTGATGCCGGAGTGAGCATCCCAAAAAAAAAGTGCAGGAAGGAGAGGGGGGAGTGCAGAAATCCTACAGCAGAGGGGGCGCGGAGCACCGACAGGAGCTGCCCCCAGCTCACCCTGAACCCCTTGAACCGAGCCGAGACAAACCAAACCGAGCTGAGCCAAACCAAGCCGAACCGCCCTGGCTTTGGGTCAATTTTTCTCTCTTTTTTCTTTTCTTCATTCCTTTTCCTTTTTTCTTTTCCTATTTTTATTTTCCTATTTTCCCATTTTCCTTTTCTTTCCTTTTCTTTCCTTTTTTTTTTTTTTTCCTTTTCCTTTCCTTTCTTTTCTTTTTTCTACTTTTTCTATTTTTCTTTCTTCTTTTTAATTTTTTCTTTTTCTTTTTTCTTTTTCTCTTTTTTTTTTCTCATTTTCTTTCTTTTTTCTTTCTCATTTTCTTTCTTTTTTCTTTTTCTCTTTTTTCTCATTTTCTTTCTTTTTCTTTTTTTTTTCTCATTTTCTTTCCTTTTCTCTTTTTTTTTCTCATTTTCTTTCCTTTTCTCTTTTTTTTTCCTCATTTTCTTTCCTTTTCTCTTTTTTTTTTTTCTCATTTTCTTTCCTTTTCTCTTTTTTTTCTCATTTTCTTTCCTTTTCTTTTTTTTTCTCATTTTCTTTCCTTTTCTCGTTTTTTTTTTTTCTCATTTTCTTTCCTTTTCTCTTTTTTTTTTCTCATTTTCTTTCCTTTTCTCGTTTTTTTTTTTCTCATTTTCTTTCCTTTTCTCTTTTTTTTTTTCTCATTTTCTTTATTTTTTTTCTTTTTCTTTCTCATTTTCTTTTTCTTTTCTTTCCCTCTTTCCTTCCTTTTTCCTTCCCTCCCCTTCCCTTCCCTTCCCTTCCCTTCCCTTCCCTTCCCTTCCCTTCCCTTCCCTTCCCTTCCCTTCCCTTCCCTTCCCTTCCCTTCCCTTCCTTCCCCCCCAGCCCCCAATTTGGGTCACTTTCTCTCCCTTTCCCCTTCCCCAGCTGCGCCCCGCTCCCCAACCCGGCTGCGTGCGGACCCCCCTATCCCCATCCCTCCGACCCTCCCGTGTCCCCCCCGACCCCCCCATGCCCCCCACACCCCCCCATGTCCCCCATGTCCCCCCGTGTCCCCATGTCACCTGTCCCCGCTCCGCTCATGCCCGCTCCGTGCTCCCGGGGCCGCCGGGGCCGCGCCGCCGCCTCCCGCAGCCACCGGGCGCGGCGCTGGGCGGGGGGGGGGGGGCGGAGAAGGGATGGGGAGGGAGGGACCCGGGGCTGCACCGCCCCCGGGAGGTGCGAGGGGATCGGGGCTGGGGATGGGAACGGGGCTGGACCCCCCCCGTGTGATGGGAAAGGGGATGGACCCCCCCTTTGGGGATGGGACAGGGGCTGGGAGTGGGGCTGGACCCCCCTCTGGTGATGGCAGAGAGAATAGGATCAGGGCTGGACCCCCCCCAGTGATGGCAGAGAGAATAGGATCAGGGCTGGACCCCCCCTCTAATGATGAGAGCATAAATGGGATCGGAGCTGGAACCCCCCCCAGTAATGGGATCATGGTTGGGATCGGGACTGGGATCAGGGCAGGATCCCCACACCTGGTAATGGGACCGTGGATGGCACTGGGGCCAGACCCCCTTAATCTATAGGACCATGTATGGGACTTGGTATGGGATTTGTTCTGGGACCCCCCACACCCAGCAATGGGACCAAGGATGGCCCCGCAGACCCCCCCCTTACACCCTGGGGTGCCCCAGGACTGGAGCCAGGCAGGGCCAGGAGCAGCCACGTGGGGGGAAAAGGGGTCCCAGGAGCACCCCAGGAGGGGAAAAAATGCCAAAAAAAGGCTGGATGAGGCCAGATGGGAGATGGGGGGGGGACCCGAGGTGACAACGGGACTTTGAGGCCACTCGGGCTCTAATTTTAGCAGTGCTGGGGCTCTCAGGAGCTGTTCCCACCGATCAATCACGAGCTGTCACGACGAAAGGAGACGCTCCGAGCTCCCTGGGGTAGGGGAATTCGGTTTTCAGATGATAAATTTTGGGGGGGCCCAGTTTGTCCTATTGGGAGCACGGCTTTGCAGACCCCACCTCCTCTTCAGCTGAGGGCTCCCCCTTCTCCTTCCAGTCCTTCACGGGTCCTAACGTTGTTTTGGGGTGCCGTGGGTGTGAGTTTGGGGCTCACCACCCCCATATCCTCCTTTATGGACGCGTTTTGGGGTCTGTCCCCAAGGAGCAGGACACAGCCTCCCCAAAAAGCTGCAGGGGATGCCCAAGGCCAAGTCCAACCCTAATTCCCTCGTGGAACCCATTCACTTGGGGTGCAAAATCCCCCAAATTTGGGGTTTTGGGTTGGAGGGTTTTGGGGCTGGGAAATGAGCCTCACCGAGGCGCACGCAGGTGGCCCGGTTGTTTTCCACCGCCGAGCGAGCCCCGGCGCTCCCTCCCGTATTCCCCCATCTGCACCCATGGGTGGAAGCCAGATCCTCCCCCGGCAGCTGGATCCCACCCCGGGCGGGCTCCCCGAGCCCCCCAGCACCTTTCCTGGATGCGGCGGGGCTGCCGGTAAAGCCGGGAGCGGAGGAAGGGCACCGCTGCCATTTATTATTCACGAGCCCAAAGTGGCACGACGAGGATATGAGCCCTTGGCACCGAGCGCCTGCCGAGGGGCCCTCCGTGCCAAAAAGAAAAAAAAAAAAATAATAATTTAAAAAAAAAAAAGCAAGGCTGTTTCCTTCTTCTGATGTAATTTGTTTGAGGAGGGAAAACAATGCATCACGGCGCAGCTATTCGGGGCTGATAAGGGAGGAAGGACAGGCTGGGTGCTTGCAGGGAGGGAGGGGGTGCCCGGGCAGAGCCCGGGTGCGAGGAGCAGGCTGGTGCCCTGCAGGATGACAGCGTGATCGGGGAGGGCAGCTGCATGAATCCCGTCTCGTTGGGGTTTAATTAGTTTTGGCACTGCGAGAGCACCAGGGGGTGGGTGCGCAGAGAGCCCCTTGGTGGTGTGCGGTGTGGATGATCCCACTCCGTGAACCCATCCCTAGGGATCCAGGCTGTGCCACATCAGGGGCAGCCCCAAAAGCCTTCGTCCTGGCTCTTTCCAAAGGGATTTTGTGGATGGTGCCCAGAGATTTGCTGTCCTCAACCCCCAGGGGACTGCTGCAGCGGGGAAGTGCCCGCCGCACTCCTCTTCCCGGCAGACTGCTGCATTTTCTGAATTATTTCACCTTTCCACTCGAATTCTTTCCACCTTTCTCCACTCGTATGCATGTGAAGGAGACGGGAGGAGGGTTGTCACCTCCCGATGTCCCCTGGCTTCACGTCCCCTCTAACCCACCCCACTCATCTCCACCCTTCTTCGTGCAGAACCCTCAGCTGGTGACGGTCGCCCTTTGTGCATGCTGCAGAGAGGAGACCCCACACCCCCCCAGAACCTCTCCCTTTCCCATTTCCAGCCCCCAAAACATCCCAGGCGAGCCAAGCAGAGGCAGATGTTTTAAATCCAGCTGCAGAGCAGGGAAGGATCTGCACAGCTGCAGTCGCATGCTCCGATACCCATCGGAGGGGAGCTGGCCGGCGGCCCTGCGCTTCCCTCAACCTCTCCAATTTTTTCTCTTCTTTTGGCAGCAGCGCAGGTTTCTGAGACGCTCTCAAAACATTTCCATGGTGTCGAGCGGGGAGGAATGCGGCCGTGCGTGGGGCTGCAGGAATGGGAGGAAGGGGAGGAGAGGAGGGCATCGTGCCCGGAGCTTCACCCGTGGGTGCAGGGGACAGGCTCGTCACCTCCACGTTGTGCCACAGCAGGGTGGGGATGGTGAACGCTCGTGTGAATGTGTCTCATCCTAAATTTCCAAGCTGGTGATGCCCCAAAGCAGCCTGGCCACGTTCAGTCCATCACCTCTCACGGTCTCTTGGCTTGTAAGAGGTGCCAGCACCTCACCAGGAGGCAGAGATGTGTCCTGCGTGATGGGCACATCCCACGGGGGCAGATCGGGGTGGCCACGTTGTCCCTCCAGGATGCTCTGACTCAGGACCACGAGCGATTTTCGAGCTGTATAAAGCAGCAAAAAAGCAACCCAGCTGCAGGATGGGGCACCTCGCCATGGTGGTGCTCCCCAACAGGGCGTGCAGGGGGTGGGATTGGCACCGTGGGGCATTTTGGGGACACGGGGACACCCTCCTGGCAGCTGCAAGGTGGCACTGATGGGACAAAGAAGGCTTGGAAGTGGAATTGGGGCTGGAAAAGCTCCGTGAGCCCGTCCCTCTGTCTGACCCTGCGCAGGAGGAAGGCGAACCCGGTGCCCGGCACATTGGTGGGATGCTCAGGGCGTTTTGGGGCTGGCGTCTGCTTCCCTTCCAGACATCAGCACCCGCGGGGGCCGTGCTTCCTCCTCCAACTCCTCCTGTTGATAAAGCACAGCTCTGCTGTCTGGGGACACATCCAGTGCTTTGGTTTGGTGCTGGGTGTGCAAGGAGCTGGTGCACGTGGACATGCAGCAGCTCAGCGCCACGGCGGGCATCCCACAAGCTCTGGAGGCAGCGGGGTTTGGTCCTTCCCACGCCGCTGCAGCACACGAAGGGGCTTTTCCCAGCAGCTTTCGGCCACCTGGGCGTCTGGTTTTTGTTCTGAGCAGCGGTTGGGGTTTGTGCCTTTGCCCAGTTCTCGTTTCCTCCCTGGTGAGCACACGCGGGTGATGCCTCAGCCTCCTCTGGCCAGCTGTGGGGTTTGGAGCAGGAAGGGGGCACGGGGAGGGGACGGGGACAAGAAGAGAGCTCGGGGGGTGCATGGGGGCTCCTGGGGACACCGTGGGACCCCCCTGGAAACCAAAAGCTCCATCCTGTCCCCATACAGCCAGGCTTTGAGCTCCTGCTTTCCCCCCTAAGCCCCCACATCACCCAGGGTTGTGTAGGGTGTCATCAAACAGCAGGAGCATCTCCCTCCCGCAGCAAGAAGCTCACGGAGAAGGATTTGGGGCTGCCGTGGCCTCCCAGGTGGAGCTGAAGCACAAGGACACCGTGGTGGCCACCAGCTTTGCTCCGTGCAGAGCCAAGGTGGTAAAATTAACCCGTCGGCACGGGCCACGTGTGCTGCGGGCTGCCTGGGAAACGGGGCGCGAGGCTGAGAGTTGGAAAAACCAAACCCAAAGATGCAAAGGCAACGCAGAGATCTTATCCAGGAGCTGTTTTTCTGGGGCTTTGAGCGAGGTGGAAGAGCTGGGGGTGCTGGAATTGGGGTGCGGGAGGAGCGATGCTGCCCTGGGCGCTGCTGGAAGGGGTCGGGCGAGGATCGACGGCGGCACCGGGGAGCTGGGGAAGGTGGTGAGAGCGCGTGGTGAAACCGAGCCCTCCTAAAAACAGCAGCAGTCACCCAGCTGCAGAGCTGTCCGAGCCCAAAATAGCACCTGGGGAGAGGCTGCCTCCAAAAGGGCTCCTTCCCCTGCTTGTAGGACCCCGTGGGGAGCACAGACCCCTTGGAGAGGCACGGAGGGACACGGGGTGTCCAAATTTTTTGGGGGGCACTGATCTTAGTGGGTTGTTTTTTGGTTTTTGTTTTTTTTTTGACCTTCACATTAGCATGAGGGGTTTTGCACAGCCTGGGTTTGCTCCATCCCCCACGGAGGATTTGGCACCTGCGAGGATGGAATTTGGTTTATGGGATGGGTGGCAGGATCCCATAGCCTCCCACACCTGAAATCCGCCTTTTTTATCTATTTTTTTGCCAGAGATTCAGGGCTGCAGAGATGCTCAGCAGCAAGTTCCCATTGGAGAAGCCATTCTGCAGCAGTTTTCTGGGTCATTTCTCTTGTTTTCGGAGAGGCTGCGGGGACCAGCACGGGTCCCACCCTGGAATCCCTTTGTTTCCAAAAAAAAAAAAAATAAAAGGTTGTTCTCAATACGGGCCTCTTGAATTCACTTCCTTCCCCTCCTGCTCCAAAATAACCTGCTTGTCCTTGGGGATATTCATGGAGGGATGACCCAGGGCACGGGGCTGGACAGACAGATGGACACATGGACCCTGGCTAGGCTGTGGGACCCCCTGGATGCTACTTGTGCAGCTTGGCCAAGAAAATAAGATCTTCTGAGACATCCCCGTGGAGATGTTCATCGAAATGCATGTTTCAAAGGAGCCAAAGAACCTCTCCAAGTCCTTCTACCATCATGATTCGTTTCCCTAAATTTCCCTTCAAATTTTCCCATTTAAACACCGATTAAACCCAAAGTGGTCCCGAAGAAGGCAGAGCTCTGTGACCTCCCCAGCCACACGAGGAGCATTTTTGGAGCTGGCAAAGTCAGCCCGTGAAGATTTCTCTGGGATTTGGGGAAATGCAAGGTGATGACTGGGCTCCTTTTGGGGTTTTCTTGACCCCCAGGTGGGGGAGAAGGGAAGGAGCCGCCTTCCCCTGCCCACCCCGCGATAACCCCCCAGCAGGGAGGCCGGCCCGGAGGCTCGTGTCCTTGTCCGGAGGCCAATATTGTTATCTAGGGCCTGGCTGGCCCTTCTCCCTTGGATCCTTGCCACGGCAGCAGCTAAAATAACTCTCCCACCACTCCCAGCTTCGAAAGGTCACGTTCCAGGGATTAATCCGGAGTCTCCCAGGCTGGCTCCTTGGCTTGGGACCGCCACAAACTGGGAGCACTGGGGTGCTGGGTGAGTGCTCCCCGTGCTGGAGATGCCCCGGGTGGCAGCAGGCTCAGCACCAGCACCAGGTTCAGTGTCCTCGGTGCACCGGGAAGCCTCTAATCCCCGAGATTTATCCAAGCAGAACCCGGTTCCTCCAGGTCAGATGGGTATTTCCTCGTCGATCTGCTTCTAGGGTTTGTCAGAGCCCTACTGGGAAGTCCAGATTTGCAAAACGAGCTTTGGAGGCATTAATGTTTATTTGACCAACTGGTACAGTTGGTCCTGTGCTTGTTTTTTTTTTTTTTTTTTTTTTTTTTTCTTTATTTATTTTTTCTTTTTTTTTGCCTGGACAACTTTGAAATCAAAGGACGGGGTTTCCAAGCTAAATACAAGCAGGGAGTAATCGAGTGCTTAATGAAGCGCGTTTCAGTCAGGTCATCGTGAAACGATAACACCAACCCTGCCTAAGGAGAAGAGAGCATGTAGACGAGGAGGGAGGGAAAAGAAAGAGAAACGACGAAGCTGAGGGCCCCAAGGAAAGCGAAACAGATGGGTTACAGCTCGTGAAGCACGAGCAGAGGAGGGAGGAAGGATGGTGGGACGTGCAGAGAGACACAAGCCTTCAAAACAGCATCACTTCGTCAATCCAGCGGGATGGGACAAACCCGTGGCCTCCAGCAGCCTGGGATGTGCACAGACCCCAAGCTCCTTCCCTGCTCCTTCCCTCCCGGTGCCGGCGGTGGTCCAGGAGAGGGGACGGTGCCAGGAGAGGGGACGGAGCCCCTTGGGACTTCTGCCTCCGTCCTCTTCCCACGGCGAGGGCCAAGGCGGCCAGGCTGGGTGACTGGTGATTTTCGTGACAGCGCCACCGTCATCGCCACCACTGATAATTCAGCTGGGATTTCAGGGATATTTTTTTCTGCCCTCAGCAGGCGGTGCAATGCCCATCCTTGGAGGTTTTCAAGACCCAGCTGGGTAAAGCCCTGCGCAAATGGCCTGAGCTGGCCCTGCCGCGAGCGGGACGTTGGGCTGGGGACCTCCTGCGGTCCCTTTCCACCCCTCGGGTCCATCCTGACACCCTCTGATCAGTCGATCCCAAAAGATTTAGGACTGGCTGAATGTGTAAAGACACATTGGTGATGATCACAGCCCAAAGTCCATCCCAGCCTGGTCCATGGTGGCCCTGCTGCATGGCCCTAAGGCAGTGCCTCCAACCCCGAGCGCCAGGGAGCTTTGTTGGGACCTGTGGATAACCAGGTCCTGTTTTTTTGGCTGCCACATGAATTTCACCCTGCAAACTCTCCTGAATTTCACCCTGTAGACTCTCCTGGAAGCCAGCAGATAGAACCTGGGTCAATCTCTGCTAGAAAACAATAGCTTTTATATTAGAGACATCCCCAGGGAAACCCCACTGTGTCCTTCTCATATGGTCCTGGCATTTGAGCACGTTTCTGGCTCAGCCATCCAGGGACCAAAGGATCCTTTGACACACAACGCAGGGCCTCATGTCCCATAAACCAAGCCTTTTTCTCTTTTTTTTTGACAATTGGGGCAGGTCCTTTTGGAAAGGAGAAGCTGCGCTGACCTTTTCCGGGCTGCAAATTAATGGGGTGAAGGGCGGTCACCAGCAAATTGATGGGGCGTCCCCAGCAGGACCCATCCAGCTGGTGTCAAGTCAAGGTTTATGGTGAGAAAAGGACCATGAATGAGGTTTCCCATGAAAAAACCAGACAACGGCTTTGCTCCCTTTCAGGATTTGTCCCATCCCTGGTGGCGGAGCCCAGCATGTTGAAGGATGTGCTGGGACACGGCCCCACCGCTCCCCTCAGGCTGGTGGCTCACATTAAAACTGGGACCTGGGAACATCAGCCCGTCCCCTCGGCACCAGGATCTGCCTCCTCCGGGTTAGAAAACACGGCGAGGAAAGCCCTGCCCTCGGCCAAGTGCTTGCAGGTGCTTCCTGGTGTTCCCAGGCGTGGGGATCCCTGGTTATCCATCAGCCATGCGAGGCATCGGGGTGTGCCTGGAGCCTCAGCAAGGACACTCCGTGACCTTCAGAAATAAAGAGGCTGTCTGATAAGAAAAGCCCAGGAATAGCTGTTTTCAGGAGCAGGTGTTTGCAAGGGAAGCGGACGGGGGTTTATCTGCAGAGGGGTTGCCACTGGGGAGAGGGATCGCCCCTTCCCTGTCCCTCCAGTTTCCATAGGAGTGAGTCAGTCGCCTTCCTGCGGCAGGACAAAACCCTCCCACTCGTGGGGAGCCTTATAGACCTTTCCTTTGTAAAGAAAAAGCTATTTTGGGATAAAATACCACCCTTTTTTCCATGTCCCAGTGAACCCCAGTGATCCTACGTACCGCTCTGGCTTTGTGTTCCCCATCCCACCGTGGCCATGGGGCGATGGAGATGGCACAGACCAGAGGGACAAGTTGGTGGCACCTCTGGGCAAGGCTCGGTGCTCGTGCCAAGCAGCCCAGCAGAGCCCTGGAGGCTGGGGACACGTCCCCGTGTTCCCACAAAGACCGGGGTGAGGGATCTGTGGTCATCTGCCGTGATGGGAATGGGACGTGGTCATCTCACAGCGATGTGGCTTTCGTGCTCCTGGGGAATCTACCGCCAGGCTAGTGGGTGTCCTCTGCTCAGAAATCCAGCCACCAAAATGACCCGAAAACCCATCTGGGCAGCATGATGGGGATGAAGAGAAAGAAGAGTTGGACCAAGCTGCCCAGGACATGAGCTCTGCCCCAAGCTTGGACCTCTGAGGTGCCCACGGGCTTTGTGATGGATGGAGATGTTGCTCAGGAGCAGGGTTTCTTTGCTCTGGGATGCAGTCGGTGATGTCCTCGGTCCTGTCACCCCATCACACCTCCACACCTCCTCGAGAGCCTAAGCCAAGAGCATGCCACTTGAAGAGGAATGATTTAATTGCATTAGCTAATTACATTTCCACGCAGTTTCCCCATTGTTTACAAGGACCAGGGAGTCACTTTCCACAATACTACGTTTTCCTGGCTCCGTTTCAGCTCCTGGGGCTCCTCCTCACTTTCGAGGACCAGCCTGAGAAGCGGGGTGACAGCAGCAGGACTGATGCTCTGGCCCAGGCACTGCCTGTACAGGCTCAAATACCTCCAAAAAGAGAGCCTTCCCCCTCTCTCAGGGCTCTCTTGCAAGGTTAGTCCTTTAAGGGGAATTTTTTTTAGGGATACCTAATGGGAATTTCCCCTTTTTTTTGATTTATGATTCGGTTTCTTTCATGGGCACCTCCAGCACGTAGCCTGTCCTCTCCAGCATAGTGGTTCCCAAATTTGTGGAGCATGATCCTTCCCACCATGCGGGCTGTTGGGTGATGGAGGTTGTTAAAAGAGCAATTAAGCATGCCCAGGTCCTCAAACCCTCCGTGGAGCGTGCAGGAGAACGTTGTACAAGTGCTGTTGTGGTGGGACATTGTGTCTACAGCAAGAAATTAGGGTTAACTCTTCCCTTCCCTTCCCCGTTGTTTGATTTCCTTCCCCAAAAACCCATGGTGTTTCATCATCAGGCAGAGATTTATGCGTGGGTTTGAGTTTTTGCTCCCCAGCATCCACACGTGCCGAGGTTTTATGGGGACAGCTCGGTGCTGCCCAGCACCTGATGCAAAGCTCTTTGTGGGATGGGTGCTCCGAACCGTGTCCAACCAGCACAGAAGCATCCCCCTTCTTTTTAGGGGTTCCCAGGTGCCCCCAAATTGCCCTTCTAGTTGGGGTGACAACTTGGTCTGCAGCTTTGGCACCCATGAACATGCTGATGGGTTCTTTCAGGTTGGAAGTGGCTCTTTGACACTTGCAAGGGGCTGGGGAGCATGGATTCACCCCAAACTCTTTGCAGACCCTCCCCAGGGTTAGGGTTAGGGTTGGGGTTAGGGTTAGGGTTGGGGTTAGGGTTAGGGTTGGGGTTAGGCAATACTCCCTGTCCTCTGCTTTCCCAGGTCTTTATGGAGACCCTTCATAGATGCACTACTTGGGTGGTAGATGGCCACTGTCCCACAGCACGTTTGGGGTTGTCCTTTCCCAATTTTTGGGCTCTTCCAGGGCCATGTTTAGGGCTCAGCAAGCTCAGCAGCAGCTTGGCCAAAAGGGCTTTCCAGGCTCAATGCCTTTTGCAGCAGGAAAAGGGGTGCCCAGGAGGGGAAAATCCCACATGGTGGCAAGGGTGATGCTCACCCCTGGGGTAGCATCTCCTCCCTGACCTCAGCTGGCAAAAACATCTCACCCAGGCCACGGGGATGCCTACAAAGTTCATCCCGGCTCTCCATGCCATGAGCACACCTTCAGGATCTCCTCCTGTGGTGCCTCGTGGCACGGTTTTGGAGGATTTGCCCCTTCTCCTGAGCACGCTGCCAGATGCGCATCCTCCCTCTATGCGCCGACGGGCTGTGATGAGGCTGAGCTCAGCTCCTGTTTACGCCTCTAAATGTTGGGACTTTCCGGACGTGCCATCTGCTTTTGTGAATGGGCAAAGTAAGTGGATTACATCTTTCACGGAGCTAAAAACAAAATAAATTCCTGTTTCATTTCCCTTATGACTCAGAGATGAAAGCTGGCTCTCCGGAGAGGCTATTGTGTAAGAGTGGGCTTGGTAAGTGCATTTTACTGTTTGCCCCTGTAACCTATCAACCGTTCCTGGAGAAGAAAAACTTCTCCAAGAGCACGGGGAAGGAGCTGGAAGCAGTGAAAGCAATTTGCTCTGGATAATGGTAGGCTTCTCCAGTGCGCAGGGGCTGGTTTTAGGCAAGAGGTGTATCAAAACTGCAGCCCTTCAGCAGCACGCCTGACCTGGGATCTGTTTAGTGCTGTTGGGAGGTTGATAATCTACCATAGCTGAACGAATTTGGCTTCGGCAGGACAACATGGAGCTGTTCTGCCTTTGTACTGCTGAGAAATCACCTTGAAATGAGTATTTTTTTTTTGTTGTTGTTGCTTTCTGATGTCCAAGCTGAAGGCAGCAACAGGAGCGTGCTCGCAGGGAAGGCTCGCTTCCCCTTGCTCTACACTTCTGTATCTTCACATTTGGAAGTCAAATTAGGGGATTACCTACTGCCAGAAATGCTGCAGCTCTGATTAGATCGGATCCTTACCATTGCATCCGCTTTTCTCAGCGCGTGCTGTGCTCCAGGAGAACAAAAATCTCCGGGGCCATCGGGTTTCTTTAACTTCACACGGGACGGGGTTTGCAGTGCTCAGCATGTCCCGAAGCCTGGCCCCCAAAATAGCATCGGGACGTTGCTCCCACCGCTTCCAGGGGGCCTCGTGCTTTGCCAAGGAGGTTTCAGTTCCCCTCCCACATGCCAGGGCGCTGAGCCCATGCCTCGCTGGGCACCCTCCTTCCGAGCAGAATGGGGAAAAAAATGCTGAATTTGGCTCATGCCATGCTGCCAGCTCACGGTTTCGCTTCCTTCCAAGCCTTCGTAAAGGGGGGGCACCATCAAGGTCTCCACCACACACAAAGGGGCGCCTCCAAGGACACCCATCCACCTCCTGATGTCCACTCCTCCTGCCCCCTTCCAGGTGGTCCCTTCAGGAGCAGGATCCTGTAGATGACCACAGTTCCCCATGGGATTATTTTAGGAGGTTCATCTCTGGTTTTCTTGCACGTGCTGGCAGCCAGGGATGGGATTTTCCTTGGAGGAGCCAACAGCGATGGGATCCTTCTCTGTTAGGATGCTCTTGGCTCCTACAGCCTCTTATCCAAGCAAGCAAAACCTCAGCGTGTCTTCATTTGTAATATTTTGTGTTGGGATCTCACCAGCTTCATGGGAAAGACCGAAAACAGAGGAGGAGGAATCGGGTAGCGATATTTCCAAGGAATGAATGAGGAAGGGATGTCAATGTTGAGTTGCACCAGAGAAGTGCTGTGGCTGAAAGCAGAAGAAAAAAATTAGAAGGAAGAAATTCCCCTGGTCCAACAGCCGCTTCGGTGGCTGAGATGACAGCAGCGTGCAAAGCATGAAGCAAGTGAGAAGGGAGGACTGGGCTTTTGGCCACGATGCTGGCAGGAAACCTGCCAAAGTCATCTTTGGTTTGGAGAAAGTGCTTTGGAGAAGGTGCTTTGGAGAAGGTGCTGCTCTCCAGTGTCCTGGGAAAAAGTCCTTGGAGGATCTGAGGCAACATCAAGACCCTAAGGCATGCAGTTCCCCTTGGCCATTCTTCTGGCCCTCAAAGGTGGGCTGATAGGGGGTGGAAAGGGCTTATAAGAGCGCTGGTTCTTTCTCCTTTCCTCCACAGTTGTAGGGAAGGAGACAGAGCAGTGAATGGAGAACACGGGGCCGGGTGGATGGAGAGGTGTGCGCCTGAAAGCCCCGGGGGAAATGTCTGTGCCAGGAGGCTGGGAATGGCTGGTGCTGATAACTGGGGCCGTGGCAGGACACGACCGAGTGGGGAACGCTGGAAACGGGCTGCTGCCACCCAGCCCAGGTGGCCACGGGCTGATACAGCCCTGCACGGCCAAGCCCTTGGCACGGAGCCGTGCTCTGATAGCGGGACAGGGCGGCGAGGTGCCAGCTGTGCCTGAACCAGTCTGAAAAACGATGTGCCTGCTCTAAAAACCACCCAGTGATGTGTCCAAGGACATCCACCGCAGGCACAGGGAGCGATCCAGCAGTCCCTTTCCTTCTGCAGCCAGAAAATATGGAGAGGAAGGGCTTCCCACCCTCTCCAGACCCTTAAGACTTGGGGAGCTCCCCAAAATGCCTGGACACATTTTTGAAGAACCCCTCTCCGGGTTCCCCCTCTGAAGGACTTTTCCTTGGTAGCCCTGGAAGGACGCAAGGATGCAAGAAACCTTTCCTGGATCCTCCCCAGCCCTTGCCCTTCACCTGACACTGGCCACCCACAGATAAAAATACCCGTGGTCCAAGCAGGCAGGGATGCACCCAGGAGGGAACAGATAATGCCGCGATCCCAGCAATGTCCCCGGGTGAGTTTCGGGTTACCCATTAATGGGGGAGAGCAGCGGTGACGCACGGCCGGGCAGAGGAATGCGCAGCAGGAACGCAAGGGGACGGCGCGGGGACGGCCCTGGCGTGCTCCTGCACGGGTTGCAGCTTGAGCACGGGGGATCAAGGCGCTGAAGTCATCTGGTTTGGGTAGTAAAAAGGGTTTTTTCCTTCCTGGGTTTGTGTCGTGGCAAGTCTGTGCTGGTGGGAGCGGTTGGTGTTCCCTGCTGGCACCGAGTCACAGAATCACAGAATTTTAGGGGTTGGAAGGGACCTTCAGAGATCATCGGGTCCAACCCCCCTGCCAAAGCAGTTCCTTAGGGCAGGCTGCCCAGGTGGGAATCCAGACAGGCCTTAAATATCTCCAGAGACCCCACAACCTCCCTGGGCAGCCTGTCCCAGTGCTCTGTCACCCTCACTGGGAAGAAGTTCCTACCCATGTTGGTGTGGAACTGCCTGGGCTCCATTTTGTGGCCATTGCCCCTTGTTCTGACCCCACAGACCACTGAAAAGAGGTTGGAAAATTCCCTCTGCCTCCCACCCCTCAGGTATTTAAACACATTGATGAGATCCCCTCTCAATCCTCTCTTCTCCAGGCTGCACAGCCCCAGGTCTCTCAGCCTCTCCTCACAGGGAAGATGCTCCAGGCCCCGTTATCATCTTTGTGGCCCTACACTGGACTCTTTCCAGGAGATCCCTGTCTTTTTTGAAGCAGGGAGCCCAGAACTGGACCCAGCACTCCAGGTGAGGCCTGAGTAGAGGGGGAGGATCACCTCCCTTGACCTGCTGGCCACGCTCCTTTTAATGCATGCCAAGATCCCGTTGGCACTCTTGGCCATGAGGGCACACTGCTGGCTCTCATGTCCATCACCTCAGAGCCCATGGAGCAGGAATCCATCAGCCTGACAACAAATGGCATCTTCAAGGAGGGTGTGAAGGACCTTGACGTGTGGAGAAGTTCTCACAGAGCTGAGGGGATGCTCCTACAGCTCCGGCCTTGCACCACGACGAAGACACGGGTTGCTAAAGATATAGAAACCGGCTGGAGATCTGCACCCCATGAACAGCACCTCCCTTTTTGGAGCCCACAGCTCAGCCTGGTCACCGGTGACCACGCAGAGATGCCTCACAGGGACGTGTAGGTCTGAGCCAGAGCACGTCCTCTCACCCTGTGCGTGCCAAGCAAGCACGGGAGGCTCTTGCAAAGTGACAACAGCTCGTAACACAACACACAAGGGCCTTTTGGTGCTTTATAAAGGGCCAAGTCCCATTGTTATCTTCACAGTTGCTGTCACTCGCCTCCACATTTCACAATTGTAGTGCTCCTCCCTTATTTCTACAACCTGTCTCCTGCCTTGATGTCCTTCCTCTTCCCTGGTCCAAGCCTCCTCTCTCTGCCTCCTTTTTTTTCTCCTCCTGTCAGGGCTTTTTTCCTTCATTTCATCCCTTTTTTTCTTGCTGTCCCCTATCTTTCCTGACTGCTGCAATTCCCCAACCCCTGAAGGTCTCGGCCAGCCCGGCACGGTGCCATGCCCAAAGCCACAAGGAAATCACGCTGCCTGGCAGCCAGAAAGCCTCGTGTGTGCCAACGGGGTGGGTGAGGCCGGGCTATCAGCACGAAGCAAAGTTCAGGAAGGTGAAGGTCACCTGCTGCCTCCCAGGAGCTGTGTCCCAACGCTGAGGACCCTGAACGTGCCCATGTCCCTGTCCCTGTCCCGTGGAGGGGTTTGGAGGAAAGAGGCTGGTGGGGTTTTGCTGATGCCCCCAGCCCCAGAGCTTGTAGGTGACCCTCAGGAGACAGCAGGACCTCAGATCCCCTTTCAGCTCTGCAGGATTAATGGTGATAACTCCTGGTCAAACACAGACATGGGCTCCAGGAGTTATATATATATTATATATATGTTCCAGGGGGCAGGAGGCCCTGCACCCAAATCTGGATGTCCCACGTCCTAGGGGCAATGTGATCCCAAAATGTGAGCCCACAAAGCCGTGCCTGCTGGGACACTTGGGACAAGACACTCCCAAACTTCAGGAGAGTTGCTGGATGGTTTTTGGAGACTCTTCCTGTGCTTCAGCTACTCTTGTGACCTCCTCCTCCTGATATGCAGCGGAAAAACATATGAAATGTATTTAATACAACCCGATGGGATTGCACGTCGTGGAGTTCGCTCCTCCACCAGACCATGGAAGCCCCACAGATGGCAGATTCACTCCCAGCCAAGCTTAACACCCCTCGAGCCATCACTGGACATACTCCTCCTCTCCGTGAATCCTCACTTTGCCTCCTCCCTCTGCTCCCAGCTCGCAGGATGGGAGGCAGCAGCAGAGGCTGTGCAAGGACTTACCTGGTTTACACCAGCGGAGAGGTCACCTCCACTTGGAGGCACCACGAGGGCCCTCCTGGATGGACGTGGAAACCGTCGTCCTCCCACACCAGGCTAACATCACGTCCTGCTCCACGGAAGCTGATGCTCGTGGCTGGTGTGGGCAAGTGGCCAGCTGGTGGTGGAAAAAAAAACACAACAGCAACCTGCCCAGCCTCTCTGCTCCAAAATATTTACTCGCTGGATGCGTTCTCGTGAAAACGAATCCCGGAGCCGTCCCCCAGGTATGGTAAATATTTACGAAGGAGGAACGGGGAGAGGCTGAGGGTATGGAGAACAAAGCTGCCTGGGTGTAGCGACGCTGCCTTCGCCGAAATGCGGTGGAACAAGCCTAAGCAGGACGTGGCAGGGCCACGCAGGCGCCCTCCCAGCCCGCGCTCGCTGCTCGGCCGGACCTCCGTCCCCGCTGGCAGTTTGGGCTCTAGGACGCTTCGTTCCACCCCAGCTTAACCTGGAGGAGGCTGAGTCATGCCCCGGGCTCCTAAAGAGCTACTTGAAGTTTTCTTCAACTGGCACCAGGTTACGGCAAGCTCCAAGGAGTGATTTTCCCTGGCTGGGGTCTGCCGGAGCATGCAAAAAGCATGCTATGCGGATATTATTTTACTTAATCCGTACAATCTCCTTTTTATGGCGAAGCTTGAGCTGTCTCAGTTGCTGAGGTGTTATCTTTTGCCTGCTCTGTAGCAGGCAAATCTGACACCAGTCAGATTTAATGCAGCTCTGTAAGGTGGGGAAACACAGCTCCTAAGCGAGCAGCGCACTCAGCCCAGCGGTGGATCCGCTCTTCGTGGCGGCTGACACCTCTCAGGGAATTAAAAACCATCTTCCAGCCAAAGAAACTTCACCTCTCAGACTAACACTGGCTTACAAAGGAGGCTCTTAATTAAGTGTTTCATCGCTAATTAAGGAGCAGCCCTCGATCAGGACGCAAAGCGAAAGCCCTGCAAGGACGAAGGAAGGAGGCAGGCTCGGAGCGCACCGGTCCCATCCGCATCCCCATGGCACCCCCGCGTGGGGAAAGTCCAGAGGCTCCACCAGCGGCCCCATGCTCCGTTTTTTGCCTTCTGCTGGGTCTGCAGGGCTTCCCGGGGGAAGAAACGATGAGGCTGAAATGGAGAAATTGGGGGAAATTCTGGGGGAAATGGTGGCTGCTCTGAGAAAGCTCTGCCAGGGCATGCAGCATCCCTGAACGAGCACTGGGATATTTTTTTTTGAGCAGATAAAGCATGGCCAGGACCTGTCACCCCTCCTGCTTTCCTGCCCTGACCGTGGCTGTGGGTTGAGACAGATTTTGGGGAGCAGGAGGGAACCCCAGCCTGAGGTCTGCATGGGGCTGATGGAGCTGGGTGGCTCCAAGCAGGGTGAAAAACCCCGAAACCTGCCTCCATCTCATCAGAGCACTGGACTGGAGGGGAAAAGGAGGAGCCAGAAACATCTGGCAGCACTTCTGCTTTGCTGCATAGTCCCAGCCTCAGTTTTGGGATTTACCTGCTCTGCAGCAAGGTCAGCTCCTGCGCTGGCCAAGACACAGGCAGGGAAGGGAATGGCTGGGACATCCCCCAGGGTATCACAGGTAGTTATTAGGGATAATTTCAGTCTTTTGCTCATCCTTTCATTCATTTTTATTTCTAAATTTTCATTTCCTTTCATTTATTCATTTATTTTTGTCTAGCCATCCATATATATAGGCATCTATCTATCCATCTATCATCTTTCCGTCCATCTGTCCATCTCTGTACCTACCCTTCTATCTATCTATCTATCTATCTATCTATCTATCTATCTATCTATCTATCTATCTATTTATCTATCCATCTAAGCTTTTTAATTCCTACATATCCCTATTTAACACAAAAAAGGAGGCAGGGATCCTGTATCATCTCCGTGGGCCAGGGGAGAGCTCATGTGGGGCTGAGCCTCCTGCAGCTTGGGCCGGCGAGCAAATCCTCCTGCCAGGCCGGCATCTGCCAATTCAGCAGCCAAAATCTGCTCTGTCAGCAAGTGCCTTTATTATGCTGGTGGAAGCGCCTGTCTGAGGGGACTTTTTCAGCCTGAGCTGCTTCACACATTAATGACCTGCCCGTGGCGTGGGCTAAAACGTGCCAGCGTGACTCGCTTTTGCTCCGAAACAGCACATCAGACATGCAGACGCGCAGCAAAAAGGGAATGAAAACCATTTTTTCCTGGCTCGCTGGGAGCTTTTTGTACTTCAGGAGGTTTAAACTCCTTCGGGGACTGAGTTTTGAGAGGAGTAAAGGGGTAGAAGATGCACGAGCCCAACCCGAAAGCCGTGCCTTTCACGCTGAGGGAGGATGGAAATCGATTGACCCGGATTCCTTGGGGTTCCTCTCCAAATTTTGCTTTTAGGGCCAGATTCTTCTGGTTCAGATTAGGGAACAGGCCTCAGTTTCAGCTTCAAAACAGCAGCAGCAGCCAGTGCTTACCCTTCTGGGTCTCCAGCCTTCATGTCTCATCTCAGCTGGGGCTTTCTGGGCACCCTGTTTTCAGGCCTATTCCACACCCCTTCCATTTAAAATGAAAACACCATTTATTTTTACATTTATATGCTTATTATATTGACACCACCTCAATCTCCTGCTTTTTTCACCTAGCTCAGAGCTGCTCACACCCACCTGATCCCCCTCCTTGCTCCACTGCAGCCCCCTGGGAAGAAATTCCCCTTTCCCATGGGCATCTCCAAGAGGAACCAGAGCATGAACGCCCAGAGAGCCCTGCCGAGGGGAGGAGATCACTCTTTGCAAACAGCCAGCTTTACAAAAAAGCATTCCAGAAGATTAAAATCAACAGGCTGATGAATTATTTTCTTAACCACTTGGGGCATCGCAGCAGTGGGGTGTTATTTCCCTCTCTGTGAGGGAAAGGGAAAACCTCTCCACGGTGCCCAGGGCAATTTCCACGTTGGCTCCTCGGTGAAGTGATGCAGAGCAAGCCCAGATTTGGGGTGAAAATGCTGAGAACATCCACATCTTGGTCTCCTCGGGGTTTCCCATGGCTGTGATGTGTCTCCTATTGCCAGAGCCAGACCAGGATTTGGGGTCCCTACAGATTTAGTACCCTGCTTGGGGACCCAGAACAAATGTGGGGAGACGGATTGTGTTGCTGATTTGGGATGAAGGACACAAGGGTGGTAAACCACAAGGCCAGGAGATGTTCCCGACCCCTTTCTGGCCTTCCTCCCACAGCTGGGGGATGGCCATTTGTCCCTAAACCCACAGCGTGGCCCCCATCCCTTTCTATTTCCTAGTAGAGGCATAGCCAAGACCAGCCCAGGGCACACTTGGCTTTTTGGGGCTGTCTTGGGGCCAGCTTCTCACCCACCCTTCACACAACAAAACACCTCGAGCCACCCCAAAAAGAAGGAGAAGCAAAACCCGCTCACAACAGCCACATCTGCCAGCTTCCAGCACTAATTATTGTGTTAAAGGCTCAGGCAATAGGTGCTAAGAGGTTGTAGGTGCTTTTTTGGGGTATTTTGGGGTGTTGCTTCAGCTTTTTTTTCCAGCTGAGGTTGGAGGAGAGCACTGGGTCTTGGCTCCAGTCCCCTGCACAAGGGCACTGCGGGTGATTTCCTTCATTTTCCCTATTCTTGTAGCCCTCAACACCTTGCTCAAGAGCTGCTGGAGCCTAAATCCTTATACACGGACTTATCTTGGTGAGTATTTGGGGCTGCACCACCTCCAGCTGTGCAGTCTTGACTGCCTCCAAACAACACGTGCCTGTCCGAAACAACTAAACGACACCAGAAAAAAGGAAAATTTAGCCCAGAAAAAAAAAAATAAAAAGGAAAAAAAAAAAGAAAAGAAAAAAAAAAGAAAAAAAAAAAGAAAAAAAAGGAAAAAAAAGATAAAAAAAGGAAATTTAGATATGCAGCAGACATCGAGTATGCCCCACATTACTACTGGCCCTACAAAGACCCTGCCCTCATGGAAACCAGCAGCGGGTTCATCTTTTTGGAGGGCAGAAAAGCTCCGAGCCCTCATCCACACCACTGGGAGCTGTCATCAGCTTCGGTTGTGATGCTCAGGCTCAGCTGTGGAAATGAACCCACGCTTACGTTTGGGGCAGGCCTGATATCCCGGACCTGCCTGACCATAAATGAAAAAATCAAGGGTTAAAATATGAATTTTGAGCTAAGTTAGGCCGTGGAAACACAGATTTTTGATAAAGCACGCCGCGCTTTGACGCCGTGCCATACTCATTTTTTCACCCTCTGCTCACAAAGTATTTAATCAGTTTATTTCACTGCTTTTTTTTATTATTATTATTATTTTTTTCCCCTTTTTGACTATTACCCACCTTATAGAGACGTGGAAGAGCAATTAGCAGCTCCAAAAGGCAGCCCCGTCGTGATTCAGCAGCGCTGCAGGTGCCGCCTCTGTCGGGACAGGCACCGAACCTGCAGCACCCCGGGGTCCAGGCTCGAGGGCATCCGTGGGTAATGCATAAAATAAAATAATTCGTGGATGAACACGAGCAAACAGTGGAAAACTACAGCCAGGAAGGGGAAGGCGGCACCGAAAGCGCCTCCTGATCCCGCCTGCAGAGACGGCAGCCCCGCGGCCTGGCTGATGTTGGGGACTTTGTAGGTTTCCAACACTCACCCCATAACCACCCCCCCTCTGGGTCCAACCCTTTGGCCCCTTTTCGGTCAGGCTGCTCGCCCAGCCCTCACCCCAACGCCTTTTTTATGAGGTTTTTATGGGGTGACGTGCCAAAGGCCTTCCAGAAAGACAGCACCCAGCGCCAGGACGGCACCCACCACGTCACATCGAGCCCCCCCAAATCACTCTGGTAACCGTATGTAGGGTGTAAAGGGGGATTTCTCTCCCTATATCTGTGTGCCCGAACACCTTTAGGTGTCTGTAGGGAAGGCAGGGGTCATTTTTTGGGAACTGGAGTAACGTGGCTCAGCCATAATGAAATAGGAGCATTTGGGGAAACGCGATTAGGAGAATCGCCCCGTGCCCTGCAACCTGCCCCGGTGATTTTCTTCAAGGAAAAACCCAAAAGCACGTGGATGTTTCAAAGATTCCCTCGCAGCTGATTTAATAAGCTCACCCTCACCTCATTTCACCCTCACCCCACCGAAATAGGGCTGGGAACGTCGCTTCTGTCCCCCCTGGGCTCTGCTGTGTCAGAGCAGAGCTCTGCAACCCCATGGGCACGCCCTACAGACCCCCTGCACCCCTTCTGTGCATCCCCCCCTGCGTGCCTTGCAAACCCCATGCACCCCATAGCCCTTTTCCCACTGTGCACCCCTTGCAATCCCCCCCTGCACCTCCTTTGCAGCCCCATGCACCCCACAGTTACACCCCCTGCACCCCCATGTGCCCCCCCATGCACCCCCTGTGCACCCCTCTTTATACCTCCCCTAAACTCTGCACCCCCACGTGCACCCCATTAACACCCCCCCACCCCATATGCACCCCCACATCCCCATGTGCACCCCATTTACACCCCTGCACCCCCATGTGCACCCTATTTACACCGCCTGCATTCCCACGTGCACCCCATTTCTATCCCCACCCCATGTGTACCCCATTTACACCCCTATGTGCACCCCATTTACACTCTCCACCCCATTTATTCGCCATGTGCACCCCATTTCTACCCCCCACCCCAAACGGACCCCACATGCACCCCATGTGCACCCTATGTGAACCTCCCCATGCAATTTACGCCCCCCACACCCCATGTGCACCCCATGCACACCCCCCAACCCCATTTACACGCCATGTACACCCCATTTACCCCCCCGCACCTCCAAGTGCACCCTATATGCACCCCTCGATCCCATTTACACCCCATGTGCACCCCATTTACACCCCTCACCCCATTTACACCCCCACACCCCTATGTGAACCCCATTTACACCCTCCACCCCATTTACACCCCATATGCACCCCATTTACACCCCCCACCCCATATACACCCCATTTCTCCCCTGTACATCCCCATTTACACCCCACGTGCATCCCATTCACCCCCCACACACCCTATGCGCACCCTATTTACCCCCCTACATCCTCATTTCCTTCCCATTTCCACCCCATTTCCTCCCCTACATCCCCATTCACCCCCCCATGCCCCCCAATACACCCCATGTGCACCCCATTTCTCCCCTCTACATCCCCGGTTACACCCCATATGCACCCCATTTACACTCCCCCACCCCATATACACCCCATTTCTCCCCTGTACATCCCCATTTCCACCCCACGTGCACCCCATTCACGCCCCACACACCCCATGCGCACCCCATTTACACCCCCCACTCCATTTACACCCCATTTACACCCCATGTGCACCCCATTTGCACCTCCTACCCCCTTTACACCCCATGTGTACCCCATATATACCCCCCCACCCCATGTACACCCCTTTTACACCCCATGTGCACCCCATTTACACCCGCTACATCCCCATTTCCACCCCATATGCACCCCATTTACCCTCCACCCCATGTGCACCCCATTTCTCCCCCCTACATCCCCATTTACACCCCATATGCATCCCATTTACACCCCCCCACCCCATATACACCCCATTTCTCCCCCATACATCCCCATTTACACCCCGTGTGCACCCCATTTACCCCCCACACCCCAATACACCCCATGTACACCCCATTTCCACCCCAATTACACCCCATGCGCACCCCATTTCTCCCCCTACATCCCCATTTCCACCCCATTTCCACCCCTACATCCCCATTCACCCCCCACGCCCCCCATTTTTCCCCTGCACCCCAATACACCCCATGTGCACCCCATTTCTACCCCATATGCACCCCATTTACACCCCCCCACCCCATATACACCCCATTTCTCCCCCGTACATCCCCATTTCCACCCCACGTGTACCCCATTCACCCCCCACACACCCCATGCGCACCCCATTTACCCCCCTTCATCCCCATTTCCACCCCATTTCCACCCCTACGTCCCCATTCACCCCTCACGGCCCCCATTTATCCCCCGCACCCCAATACACCCCCTGTGCACCCCATTTCTACCCCCTACATCCCCATTTACACCCCCCCACCCCATATACACCCCATTTCTCCCCCGTACATCCCCATTTCCACCCCACATGCACCCCATTCACCCCCCACGCACCCCATGTGCACCCCATTTCTCCCTCCTACATCCCCATTTCCACCCCATGTGCACCCCACACCCCAATACACCCCATGTGCACCCCATTTACACTTCCCCACCCCATATACACCCCATTTCTCCCCCATACATCCCCATTTACACCCCGTGTGCACCCCATTTACCCCCCACACCCCACATGCACCCCATTTACACCCCATTTACACCCCATTTACACCCCATTTACACCCCATGCGCACCCCATTTCTCCCCCTACATCCCCATTTCCACCCCATTTCCACCCCTACATCCCCATTCACCCCCCACGCCCCCAATTTATCCCCCGCACCCCAATACACCCCATGTGCACCCCATTTCTCCCCTCTACATCCCCGGTTACACCCCATATGCACCCCATTTACACTCCCCCACCCCATATACACCCCATTTCTCCCCCGTACATCCCCATTTCCACCCCACGTGCACCCCATTCACCCCCCCCACACAACATGTGCACCCCATTTACACCCCCCAACCCCTTTACACCCCACGTGCACCCCATGTGCACCCCATTTACACCTCCTACCCCCTTTACACCCCATGTGTACCCCATATATACCCCCCCACCCCATGTACACCCCTTTTACACTCCATAAACCCCATGTGCACTCCATTTCTCCCCCCTACATCCCCATTTACACCCCATATGCACCCCATTCACCCCCCACGCGCACCCCATTTCTCCCCCCTACATCCCCATTTCCCCCCCATTTCCACCCCCTACATCCCCATTCACCCCCCACGCCCCTCATTTATCCCCCGCACCCCAACACATCCCCATTTACACCCCACGTGCACCCCAATCACCTCCCTTTTACACCCCATGTGCACCCCACTTATACCCCCCACACCCCGTGTGCACCCCATTTACCCCCCACACCCCAATACACCCCATGTGCACCCCATTTCTACCCCCCTATATCCCCATTTACACCCCCCCACCCCATATACACCCCATATACACCCCATATACACCCCATTTCTCCCCCTACATCCCCCTACATCCCCCTTTCCACCCCATTTCCACCCCATTTCCACCCCTACACCCCCATTCACCCCCCCATTTACCCCATTCGCCCCCCATTCACCCCCCACGTGCTCCCCTACTCCCCCTTACAAGCCACGCCCCCTCCCCTTAAACCCCACCCCTCCCTCTAAACCCCGCCCTCTCCCCTTAACCCCACCCCCTCCCCTTAACCCCACCCCCTCCCTATAAACCCCGCCCCTAACCCCGCCCACCCCCTTAACCCCTCCCCTTTCCCCTCCCCTCAGCGCCCCCTGGCGGCCGCTCCCCCCCCCTCCCTCCCCTCCCTCCCCTCATGGCTCCTCCCCCCCCCCCCCTCCCCGTTCTATGGTGGCCGCTCCAGGCCGGAGGCCGCCGCCCCCCCCCCCCTCTGAGCCTTCCTCCACCTCCTCCTCCTCCTCCTCCTCCTCCTCCTCCTCCTCCTGCTGCTGCCGCTGCCGCTGCTGCTGCCGGCGGGGGGGGGGGGGCGGCGGCGGCGGGCTGGATGCGCAGCCCCCGCGCACCAACATGCAGCCCCCGCCGAGGAAGGTGAGGGGCTGAGGGGGGGGGATTTGGGGTTTTGGGGGGAATTTGGGAGGATTTGGGGTTTGGGGGGGGGTTTGGGGTTTGAGGGGGTTTGGGGGGGGGTTTGGGGTTTGGGGGGGGTTTGGGGGTTTGGGGCTGAGGTGGGGATTTGCGGGGTTTTGGGGCTGAGGGGGGGATTTGGGGTTGAGGGGGGGACTTGAGGGGATTTGGGGTTTGAGGAGGGGTTGGGGGCTGAGGAGGGGATTTGGGGGGTTTTGGGGTTTGAGGGGGGTTTGGGGTTTGGGGGGGGGGTTGGGTTGAAAGGGAGACTTGAGGGGTTTTGGGGCTGAGGGGGGTTTGGGGGGGATTTGGGGTTTGGGGGGGGGTTTGCGGCTGAGGGGGGGGGGTTGGGGTTTGAGGGGATTTGGGGGGGTTTGGGGCTGAGGGAGGGATTTGGGGTTTGAGGAGGGTTTGGGGGTTTGAGGGGGGTTTGGGGCTGAGGAGGGGATTTGGGGCTGAGGGGGGACTTAAGGGAATTTGGGGTTTGAGGGGGGGGTTGGGGCTGAGGAGGAGATTTGGGGGGATTTGGGGTTTGAGGGGGGTTTTGGGGCTGGAGGGGGTTTGGGGCTGAGGAGGGGACTTGAGGGGTTTTGGGGCTGAGGGGGAGATTTGAGAGGATTTGGGGTTTTGGGGGGGTTTGGGGCTGAAGGGGAGACTTGAGGGGTTTTGGGGCTGAGGAGGGGCTTTTGGGGCTGAAGGGGGAGGATTTGGGGCTGAGGAGGGGGTTTGGGGGGTTTTGGGGTTTGAGGGGCAGACTTGAGGGGTTTTGGGGTTTGAGGAGGGATTTGGGGGGGATTTGGGGGTTTTGGGGCTGAAGGGGAGACTTGAGTTTTGGGGTTTGAGGGGGAGACTTGAGGGGATTTGGGGCTGAGAAAGGGGATTTGGGGCTTGGGGGGGACTTGAGGGGATTTGGGGTTGAGAGCGGGGTTGGGGCTGAGGAGGGGGATTTGGGGGTGTTTGGGGTTTTTGGGGTGTTAAGGGGTGATGAGGGTTTGGGGTTGGGTTTCCTTAGGGTTTGGTCCTGGGTAGGTTTTGGGGCTGGGTTTGTTTTTGGGGGGGGTCCTGGGTAGGTTTAGGGGACAGTGGGGGTGTGTGGGGTTTGGGGCTGGGTTCAATTTGGGGGTTTTGGGTGGGGTGTGTGTGGGGGGTAATAGGGCTGACTGGGATTTGGGGCTGTGTTTCAATAGGGTTGGGGTCTTGGGCAGGTGTATGGGGGGTCCTGGGCTGACTGGGATTTGGGGCTGTGTTTAGGGGTTGGAGGGGATGGGGTCTGGCTGCGTTTTAGGGCTGCGTTTGGGCATGGAGGGGAGATCCTAAATGGGATCCTATATGGGATTGGGGACCAGCAGTGCTGACTGCATTTTGGGGCTGCGTTTGGATGAGGGCTGGTGGGGTTTATATAGGGTCTGGCTGCTATATGGGGCACAAAGATGGGGTTGGTGGATATAGGATCTCACAGGCTGGGAGATTTAAGGGATGAGGGGGGGTCAGCGATGAATTGGGGCCGCAGTGGGGTGGGCGAGGAGAGGAGGGGGCGGTGGCCTGCAAAGGGTGGGGGGGGACAAGAGAGGGGTCTGCGGCAGCGGGGAGACCCCCCCGGCCATATTAGGGTCCGGGTGGCGAGGATGAGGGTGAGCAGGGGTGGCCATAAACCTGTAGGGTTTGTGGGATGGGAGCAAACCCCAAAAGGTGGCGGCAGCAGGGGAGGGTTTTCCGCTTGCTGCAGCGTGCGGGGTTGGGGGTGGTTTGCTTTTTGGGGGATCGGCGAGGGGGGGAGGTGTCGATTTGGGATTTTTGGGGGTGGTTGGGGACCCGAGCTGCGTGCGGGTGCTGGTATAGGGGGACGGAGCGCTTTGGGATCGAGCTGCTGGGGACAGAGGGGGAGCCAGAGACAGCGAGCGGGGTATGGGGTTGGGAGCCACTAGGAGGGGGTGGGGGGGCGGTTTTAGGATTTTGGGATCCGTGCCTTTGGTCCTCATTGTCATATTGCCCCATTTGGGGCTGCGGCGGGGTGGGCTCCCCCGTTTTTTGGTGCGATTTCCCCCGGTTTTGTGTCGTCCCCTCCCTGTTTTTTGTTGTTTCGCGGTGCAGTGGCAGGGGGCTGGCTGCCGGGGAATCGTCGGAGCCGAGGAGGTTTTTTTTCCTGGCTTTTAGGATCTCGATTTCCTTTTCCTCCCCCTGTTTGGGGAAGGGGAAGGGGGTTTGGGGTCCTCCTGCCCCCATTACCGTCACCGCGAGGCGTTCCCGACCTCCCCGATGCGCAGGGGCTGCGGCGATGCCTCCAAGCCAGCAGGAGGATCCCCTGTCACCACCGAGGGGTTTTAATGCCCAAATCTCCATTTTTTAATAAAAAAAAGAGAGCAAACAGCCCCATGGGGTCGTTCTGAACCCAAATCCTTCCTGATACCTGCCAGGAGGTGCCGGGCTGATGGGATTTGGGGTTTTAATGAGCACAAAATTGCAGCAGGACCACAGCCTCCCTCCGAAGGGTTATTTGGATGCAGCATTGAGAACCACCGTGATTTTTGGGCTGCCTTTAAAGGAAATTCTTTAAATATCTTTTTTTTTGAAATCTTAATTAATTTTAAAATTGTTTAACTTGCTCCTAAGCACTAAACATACACACGCTGTCGATTTTCCCCCCCCGTAGCCCAGATATTTTATTTTTTCCAAGCTTTTTTTGTTCTAAAAACCCATCGGGCACTCCTCCTCCTGGCATCTTTCAGAATAAAACGGCATTTTCGTTAATTTTGGGGCCGAAGCGTGAGATTCCTGTGGTGTGTGAGCCCTCTCAGGTGGCAGCGTGCGTTGAATTCAGCCTCTTTTCACCCTTAATTCTTCGCTCTGTGCCTTAGTTTTGCCCCGAAACGTGCAATTTCAAAATAAATGAGGGAAATCGTATCTTAATGGGGAAAAAAAAATATGATTTAAACTCCACGGAAGATTCATATGGTTTGTTGTTTCGTTGTTTTCTCAGGTGAAAGTCACACAAGAGCTAAAAAACATCCAGGTCGAGCAGATGACAAAGCTTCAGGCCAAGCACCAGGCAGAATGTGAGCTCCTCGAGGACGTCAGGTAAGGCTGCAGAGAACCGCGGCCGAAATTCCCTTTAAGATCCAGCTTTTTTGGAAGAAGGCTGGAGTTACAAAACTTCAGGAACTGACGATGGAATTTCCTCTTTGGATTTCCTGCTTTGAGGCTGTTAAAGTTTTTGACACAGCTGGAAATTATAACTGCAGCTAACACAATGCAAACACTTTTTTATTTATTTTTTTTTCCTCTTCGCTTCAATGGGGGAAATGTTTTTTTTTTTAAAGAAGTCACAAATAACACAGAAAAAGCACTTTTTTTTTTTTTTTCAGCAGTGCTTCTCTGTGTAATAGACTTTGATTTACTGCCCGTAAGAGGCTGTTACAATTATTACGGATGCATTAAAACCACCGATGATTTACATCTTGCTAGAAAGAGCTTTGAACAGCACTTTTAAATAGATAGATTAAAAAAAAAAAGCCTTTTTTTTTTTTTTTTTTAATACCAGAAACTTGCAAGATATTTGCATTTATGATTTAAAACTCGGTGCAATAGGGGAAAATCTGCATTACGTCAACGGCGTCGTGTGATTAGTTTTTTATTATTCATGTTAACTAATGTGATTTGCTCCTCTTTAACTCCAAACTTTGCCTTTCATGAAATAGGGTGGTAGTGGCTACCCAGCATTAGGTGGAGGATTAATGATTGCGCTTGGAGAGGATCAAATTGTAGAAATTTTAGGGTTTTCTGTCAAGTATTGGGTCGTGGGGCTGCTGCTGCCCTTCTCTTTTTGGCAGCGTGTCTCCCACCCGTTAATTAAATCAGATTTTGATCAGATTTTGTGCCTTATATTGCCATCTAAAATGCAAATGTGGCCGCTCTGAGAGCTGGCGTGCTGTTTGTCTCGCTGTCACGACGCCCTCCCCTAATAAATCAGAGGGACAAGGCTCTTCCCTCCCCTGTTTGCCTGCAGTGGATATCAAAACCCTTTTTTTTTTTTTGCAGGGGAAAGATCCCAGCCTTCATCTCCTTAGATCAAAATAATCATCCGTGCAGTGTTTTACCAGCAAATGCTGAGTAATAACTAACAGATCTAAGGAATTTCTACCCCCCCCTGGATAGGAGATTATTTTTAGATGATTAGGGCCGGGTCCTGTTGCTCTACTCCAGGTTTTGTTAGCGTTTCCTATCCTTCAGGTGCTCATAATCACTGCAGCCTGACTGCTGAAAGCTGCCCTGAACCTGTGGGTATAAAAAGAGGAGAACGTGAAAACGCTGCCTTAAAATATTTGCCTTCAATGCGACTTGAGTTCTGATGTTAATTTGTGGATTGAGCCGTGGGGTTGGAATATTTCGTTCATTGATGTGCTCATGAAACGTCCGTAGTCTCTGCTCGGTGTTTCAGTCTGTGTTTGCAGAAGCACTGTGTGGTTTTTAGGGATTGAAGCACTCCCTAAACGTGGCGTGATGCGATAGGAGGTGGCAGCTCCGTCGTGTCCACGGTTCCTTCGGATAGCAGGTGGCGGAGCGCGAGAAAACGGGGGAATTGTGGCTTAAAAACGACGGCTGGGAGGAAAAAAAAAAAAGGATCTGAGGTTGTGGTGCTGGGGCCTTTTCCATTTGAAGACAGCTGAGGAGGGTTTTGAGGATGATGTGACGTTGGTCTGTGCGTGTCACCGGTGGGAGAAGCTTGGTTGCAGCTTGCTGAAAGCACCCTACCGCTATCCCAAAGTCTTAAATTTCACCCGAATCCTGCTTTTTTTTACCAAAACTTGAGGGATTTGGGGTCCTTTTGCAGCCCCGTTTGAGCTTTCAAGCGCGGGCAGGGCACAGCCTCGTGCTGGTTTGTGCTGCTCTGAGCTCCGCTCAGCTGCTGGAGCGGCACCGGGAAGCTTTGCATGCGTGGTTTGCAAGTTGGTGATTACAAATTCATATTTCCAAATGTGAGCTTGCTACAAATAATTATTGTATATATTAGCCTCTAAACGGAGGCGTTGAAATCTTGTACACATTATTTATAAACCCGAGTGTCTGTCTGGGCTTCAACGCTCTTCATTACATTTTTTTAATATCATTTCGGGCCGGTTTTATACAAAACCTCAAATATTCTGTCCTGAAGACGAGATGCGAGGGAAAAGATCAGAAAGTTCCCTGATGAGTTCCAGCAAAAGACGTCCATTGTCTGGCGGAGCAGGAGCTGGATGACTTCTGGCAATGCCCCAGATCATAAACATACTTTTCATTCCAGCAGCTTTGATATATTTTTTATTTTTTTTTTATGCAAAGCTCAGCGCCGGTTTAAATGGTTGTGGTTGGAAGGCTTAAAGAGCCCCTTTTGGAGGGGATGAAGGCTGAGCTGCTGGTTGTTCCAAACGGGGTTCCTTCTGCAGGTGGAACTGGATTTTTCTCCGCAGATGCTTCACCTCCTGGAGGGCTGCGCATCCCCCAAACCGAGGTGTTTCATTCAATCTCAAATCCATCTTCTTTTCCAGCGATAACGCAGCGTTTTGCACGCCGAGGATGTAGCTTCGGGTCACGCAGGCTGGGAAGAAGAGGCAGAGTATTTTGCTTGTGGAAATCACACCTACAATTGGCAAAGCAGGTAGCTGGGTTCAAAGCTTCCCGGGGTGCTGGACAACCTTGGGCACAGCCTAAAATTCTCAGATTCTGAGAAAATTTGCATCATCCACGGCAGTCCCCCGAACTGCCTTGTGTTTTGACAAGACTCTTGTGCGAAACGGGTTTAAAAATACCTTCCTGTGTTTATAACCTCGGCGTGGCTCTGCGCTGTGTTTCTTCGTGCTCGGTGCCGGGGAATTCGTGGAACGAGGGCTTCAGGATGCTTTTGGGATCCTTGGCTCGGCTTTAGGCATGGCGTGTGTTTATCTTCTCGAGCTCCCTGCAGCCAGCACCGCCTTTCATGTGGTGGATCCGCGCTGGCGTGACTAGAAAAAGATCGTCCTTCTGCAGCCGTGATGGAGAAAGGTGCATTTTTCCCCCAAAAAAAGGTCAACCTAAGCTTTCTCGCTGCAAAACGGGCATCCTTTGAAGCTTCTCCATGGCTGGAAGGACTTCTTTGGTCTGCCCACCCCTAGCTTCTTCTAGGGAGCAAGTTCATCTCCTTTCCAAAGGCCAACTGGGCTGTGAATGGCTGAATTTCTCCGAGGTGTTGGCACTTTTCCTATATTTTATGCTGGCTTCAGACGTTGCGTTATTTAATTGGTAAATGTAAAGATCTCCACGTGATCCACGCTTGGGTTTGGGGTTTCTGTGAGGTCCGTGCATGCTGCAGGCTCCACAAACTCGGTAGGTGATGCTTGCTTCACCTTGGACGTCATCCCAAGGCCTGGCTTCCAGAAGAACTCCTCGAACCTCCGCAGTTTTTGATATTACGTTCTCAAAAAGTCTTTTTTTTGTCTTCTTTCCTTGCTTTCAAGCTTTGCCAGCAAACACGAGGCTGTGGTTACGTGGCAGTTTTAATCCTCTCTAACGTCTGGGCTGCTGCTGAAGGGCTGGCTCCGCTCCCCACCTTTTTTTTGCTGTCGCCCTGTAGGATCACAGGGATTCTCATTCTGGGTGAGCCGTGTGGATTCGGGATTCCACCCCCTTGCAAACACACCTTTCCCAGTTTTCGTCCCCAAAATGGGACTGCTTGTAGGTAAATCCATCCCCTGGTGCTGCTGGCTGCGTGGCTCCGTGAGCATTTTTGCTAGTGGGAGAGAAATGAGTGGCTGGGGAACCAAATTTAATTCTTCCTCAGCTTCAGCTAGATGCCTGGTGCAGAAGGACTTGCCAAAATCATAGGCTCGTGATCTTTGCGTGTCCCAGAGATGCTTGCAAATACGTTCAGGTGCTGCCTATTCCTTCCTCTCTTCTGTCCTTGTGGTTCCTCCCTCCTTAATTTTTCTTCTCATCATCCAGTCCAGCATCTATCCTCTACGTTCATTCATCTTTTTTGGGGTAAAGCCACCTTCTCCTCTAAATTTCCCTGTCCCTTGCCTTCGTGCAGCGTGTGCTCTCCTCCAAAGGTCTGCCCTCTGAAGGTCGATCCCTCCTTCCAACCAGACAACTTATTTTGTTGGTTTTCTCCCCTGTTACTTTCTTTTACCCAGTTCTGATTGTGAATTTTAATTACTCCTTGGCTGTCACATCTGTTTCCGAGGGGGATTTTATTTGTGCTCCCGGTACGAGGACGGCACTTGGACACCTCTAACATCCTGTCTCGCCTCTGCCCTAACAAGCCTGGGTGAGCAGGATGGATTTAAGGAAAAAAAATACACACAAAAAAGGCAGAAACAAAGAAAAAAACCAAACCAAAACGTGAATGAATGTGTGCCTGCAGCTAGCTAGCTGGTGCTAGTTGTAACGTGTCCTTTTCTGGACCGAGTTAGGCTCTCCCTAGCCCAGCTGCGTGTGACCTTTTGCTGTGAATATACTTTGTACTCGCCCGTGGAATTTGCCTGAGCTCCTGGAATCGTGCTGACTGCAGCGGTAGGTTCCTGATAAGGTTTATGGCAACGCTCACTGGAGGAGAAACCAGCCCCGGTTCCAGTTTTAAACACGACAGATCAGAGATTTGTCAGCCCTGATTGCCTTGAAGTCTCGTCGCAGTGCAGGAGGTGCTGCAGGAGGAGAAGGAACTGGAAAAAGAGCTGGAAAATAACCTGTATTTGTATGTATGGACACTAATACATACTAGGATCCGCTCAGAGATCCTGAAAAGTTAGGAGAGCTTTCCTTTTTTTTCCTTTTCCTGCCCTGAGGCGAGGTGGTGGTGAGGAGCTCACCTCGTCCTGTGCTTCCTGCTCCCCAGCTGCAGGGAATGCAATTTGCTCGCAGCCTTCAACCCCATCCTGGGCTCCAGAGCTGGTTTGCCTCTGGCTAGGGGGTATCTGATAAAACCCTTTTCTAAATTCCCGTTCAAAACTTCCTCGCTGCAATGGCTGGGAGGCTTTTTCATAAAGATACCCTCGTTTTTTCCCCTTCGTACTGCTCAGAAACTCATCCTTCGCCGTCACCTTTCCTTTCTCCTCCAAGGTTGCTTGCTCCATCCAGCAGACCTGACGTCCGTGGCGTTATTTAACGAGGAGCAGGGCAGCTCTCTGTGCCAACAGCTTCTCCTTGCTGCACCTCCACAAAGCAGAAAACAGCAGAGGTACGAGGAAAGCTCAAGAACACAGTACAGAAAATATTACATTAGTTTTAATTTGACTCGCTTGGAAAGGTTTTCCTTGCACAACCACTAGATCTAGAGGATCTAGAGGCTTTTTTTTTTTTTAATTTCTTTAAATCCTGCAATTTTCTTCAGAGTTGAATGGATTTCTTTCCTCTCAGGGTGATCTTTGTCACCACTAGTGCCTGTTGCAGTACTGTGAGGGTTTTTCTCCTCCTCTCTCCGAGCTCTCTTAATTAGTTGAAGACAGGCGGCATAATTCTTCGCTGGAGTACTCGTGTGGCAGAAATTTCAGCTTTTTTTTCCCTCTCCAAAGCTGGTGGTTGTTGCTTCTGAATAATATTCCAGTTCAAGATGCCACAGGATCTGCGGTCTGGGCACGTTACCTGTAATTAGGCAGTTATTTAATGAGATCCTCGCATTCTTGACGGAATTAAAAAAATCTGGTGCTGTTTTGACTGGAGCTGTTTGAGGGAAGCTTGGAATGCATTTAAAAAAAATATAAAAATGTTGCCTACTGGGTGTGGAAGTCCAAGTTTTGAGTAAAAAAAATAGGTTTCAGTATAAACATAGCCACAGTGTAAGGATTCAAGCCTATTTTGGCACAGCAAAATTGAGAAATGGACCACACTCCCTCTTTTTTTTTTAATCCCTGGCGTATAAAACGTAATGGATCTCCTGTTTCGATATTTCTAAGTAGCTTCAGAGTTTTTTGGTGAGCTGCTGGAGGTTTGTTTTAAATGTCCTTTGTATTTTTTATAGCAGAAGCAGCGATTTCAGAGAGCACCGATCCACTTCTTACTCGTGTCAAGAAGAAAAATTAATATTTTTCCCCACTTCCTGGCTTTAAGGCTCGCATATGAATGAGCTCTGGTTTAGGGACGCGGTGCCAACGCTCGCTCTGGAAGCCTGAATTTCAGGGCTCGTTTCTTTACGGGCTTTCAGGAGCACTCCAGCCTTTAGGACGTGTTTGCCTTGGAAGATAATAAAAAGAGGATTCTGCTGCTGGTACAATGCACGGCTTGTTTGCTAGGCGCTGCGCTGTCAGTTTGGACTGAACGCCTCCTTTTTTTCGGAGGGATTTCTTCACCTTTCAGGGGTGGGGGTGGTGTTTTTCCTGCTGGATTTTACCCTGGTATCGTTCCCAGCAGGGTTTTCCTTGGCAGAGCCCCGGAGAAGCAGCGGTGGCGAGCTGGTGGTGTGACCGTGCAAGGAGGAGCTGTCGCTCAACCAAGCTACCTGGCTGTCTCAGAATATGGCACAGGCAATTTAAAGGAACCCCAAACCCTTCCTGGGACCCGTTGGACCAAATCCTATAAGCAGGGCTTTTCCCTTCGAGGGTCTGGGTGGTTTTAATCCCAGCCCCTACCTCCGAAACCCCACGTGGAAGGGGAACGGGAGGCGTCCAGGACATCCCACAAACGTCACGGCACTGGGAAGAGGAAGGGCATTCTGATCATTCCAGACACAATCAGCGTAGCCTGCCTTAATTCCCTACGCTCTTCTGTCGTGTTTGTTTCATCTCGTTTGGTGGGAAAAAGGTGAATTTGGCAGCTTTCGCATCCTCTGCCGGTGGCGCTTCGAGCGGTTTTTGCAGATGGGGCTTTCAGCCTCCCAGCTAAACCTGCACGGAGGCTTCGTAAACGGTGCCTGCAAGGTCAGCCTGAATATCTCCAGAGAAGGATATTATATCTATATTATTATTATTATATTATAATATATTATTATATAATAATAATATAGAAAGATGCCTCTGTCCTAAGGGGCTTGCATAGTAAGAAGGGGATAGCTGTTGCTCCCTCTGAAGTGGTTATATTTTAACCAAAAGGTCTAACCGGGCTCCGTCTGCATCTCATCTCACAAAAGCTGCCTCGAATTGTGTGAAATTTCCTTTTTAACATTTGGATTTGACGCGGCTCCAGGAACTCGGGATCAAAAGGGAGCGGCCGGTCCCGTCTCCCGTCGGGACTTGAAATCCTTTGCGCCTGGCGAGGGCGAGCGAGTGGGAAGCTTGTCCTGACAGCTGAGGGAAGCGGTGTTATCAGATCGCACCTCCCCTGCTCGTGGTGGAGGTGAAAGCAGAGAATTTTTGGGGGCAGAGGCTACATTAGGGTGGTTATCTGACTGCAGCATCGCCGGGCACCCCTTCCCGACTGCTCCCTGAGGTCAGTGCTGCTCCTGGGGGGCTTTTCGCCTTATGTTGTGGCTGTCAGTTCAGTTTTCTGATGACTAAGACAAAAAAAAATAACAAAAAATTCTATATATTAAAGTCAGGGAGCTTATTTAATCTTCCAGGTCTTTCATTCTGTATAAAAGCACACACAAAAAAGGTTGCCCTGTGCCCATATTCATAAAAATGTGCTGTAAAACCCCATCAGCTTCAGCACGAACCGAAGCAATTCCAGGCTGGGTGCTCCCAATGAATTACAGTTTTATAATAGCTCCAAGTAGTGGGGTTTCGTGTGTGTGCTTTATTAGGTTTTAAAGTTTTAGCAACAGCTTGCTAAATGAATCAGAGAGTGCATTAAGTTAGTCTTTTGATTGAATTAATGCTGGTACGAGTTCAGTTGTATTACTTCAGAAATAAATGCAATTTTGCCATTTAATGCTTGAGAAAACTAATTAAAACTCTATTGAAATCTATTTTTTTTCCCCACTTGCTGCAGTAAACGCGGATGCTACCCCTAGATTTGCCCAGATTCCTGATGTTTGGAGCCGTTCCTTGTCAGAGCGTTGTGAGTGGGGTGAAAAATTCCTCGCCCCACGTCTGGGTGGGTGCTGTCAGGCATTCAGAGAACCCAGACAAGCCACGATTTTTCCTGAGGGTATGACACTCTGAGATGATCCCAGATCAAAGGTACCGTTGAAGGTGTTTAAATAGCAGAATGAATGAACTTTTATTCTCTGGGAGATGTTCTTGGCGGTGTTAGGGATGGCTGGAAACTTGAGGAATTACTCCAAACTCTTTTTTAAGGAAGAAATACTTCTGGTTTTAATTCTGAAAGTTAGAAAGACAGAAATGAAGGCCTTATTTTTTTATTTTATTTTTTTTAAATTGAACCCAAATTGTGCCCCGGGTGCCTGTCCTGTCTTTCAATCACGACTTTGGGTGGTTGTTTCTCATCAGCCCCATGTGATCCAGGTGGGCTAAATCAGATGGCAGGTAAATCTAGCTGCCTGGGAACACCTGGCTTAAAAACAAGTCCTGCTTCTGATTTTTATCTTTATGTTCTCCCTCCTCTACCGTTCTTCCCCGTGTTTTTAGCCCACGGAGCTGTGTGAGAGGCACAGCACGCAGGCAGAGCGTTCACACTTCCTATACAAGATCTGCTGCGGCGTTGGCATCCCCCAGCTCTATAAACACACAGTTTATAGACCCAGAAACACCACTTTTACCGAATTCACCCCCAATATTCAGTTCCATCCAAAGCAGAAGGAAGAATGAACAAACGGAGAGACCCATCGAGGGGTTTTTATCATAAATCACAACGAAGCCTGGATCTTCGAGTTTATTTTGCCAGCTTCTACAGCATTAGCACGCGGTGATAAGCTCTTGGTAATTTATTATCCTGGCATTCCCAGAGCACACGGATGCTCTTCGAAACCAGACGTGCCTCCAGGTATCTCCCCAGCGGGAATTCCTCTCCCTGCTCCACCTCCATCCTGTGCCACAGCTGCTCCCCTTCCCTGTCCTCTTAACCGGAGGAACAGCCGTGGTTTCTCCTCCCCAGTATCATTTCTCCTCCCCAGCATCGGATGGGAGGAAATCATTTTTCTGGGGGAGATAATTGGGTGGCTGACACGAGCCTGCTGCGTTCCCCCGTGAGCGCTGGCGTGATTTATGTTTATTTAATGCAAGCCTGTACCTGAAATTATGTCCAGACGGGAGACTGGGGAGCAGATCTTGCTGGCTTTGCGCTCTAAATTGATAAATTTAGAAGGCCAGGAGCTGTGGGACCGCACTGGAGAGCAAGGAGACAGAGAGGTTGGACCTTCTAGATGAGGATGAGCGATAAGGAAGCCAGCAGCATCCACACACTTTTGCTTAGAGGACCATAACACTATTTTTTTTTTCTCCCCTCTTCCCTTTAACGCCCCTGGAGGTGACAATTAAATGGGGCTGTGCTTTTTTATCAGGGTGCTGTTGAAGTGACACATCTGTATAGCAAACCTCCAAGCCAGGTAACGTGGATGAGCGTGTGTTTTTAGAGCTGGGTGTTCTGCTTTTCAGGACCTCGTCATTAACCAAATGCCATTCTTTTTACTGAAGCTATCCTTGGATTGTTTGCAAATCTTTTTATATTAGGTGATTTTTTCCTTTCTCCATACAAAAGCAGGCAATAAATCTTTGTGAAACTGAGAATCCAGAGGGTGAGGGGAAGGGGAGTGCTTTTTGTTACTATTTTCAGGTGTACCAGCAGAAAGATGGGTGAGTTTGTGATCAGAAAGATTTAAGGCTCATGATTTGGTTTCCTTTCTACATCTTTGGCCAATCTCACGTTTTCCTTGCTCTTAAAGGACCTCAGCTCTCCATATAGCAGCACATTAATACCTTGTGGGTGCCGCAGTGCTTTCTGTAACCAATATCTTTGGGTCTACTGGTGGAATTTGTAGCAATTCCTGATATTCCTCATTTTCCTAAACAGTTAAAGAGGTGAAAGAGAATTATTTTCAGCAGTTTCTGCAAGGAGTTGCAGTAAAATAAGTTCATATTGGCTTTTTCACTTGCATCTGAAATACACAAAACTAGCAAAGAGCTCAGAAGTGGAATAACGATTTGGGAGGTGCTGAGTCTTGACATCACGAGCTTTATGGGTGGTGATAGACTTAAAGTGCCTTGATTCACTTTGGGCTCTGATTTTTTTCCCTGTGGGAAAGGCCCAGAAGTGCTTGGTGTGACGGGCTGAGCAACGTGCAGGCTTTCAGGGCAGCTTTTGCCCGAAAACTTCTCACCTGTCAAAATTACGCAGCGCATAAATGATGTCCGTGATGCTCACGTGGGCTAGAAAAACCTTCTGAAATATTAATATCAGCTTTGTATAAATCTATGGGAAAGCAGATTTTGGCTAGTAGCTCTGAACCTTGCATAGAAAACCAGGGAGGATGTAGAATCCAGTTCCTGTACACACCTGAAGCTCACGCATTTCACCCAGGAGGTGAGAATCTGTCACTTGAAAACCTTCAGTGGCTGTAAATCTTTGATGGCTGAAGCTGATGTTTGGTGTCTGCCCATCTCTGGGGGGACCTGAAGTCGAGGATGGTGGCGGTGATGCTGTTCCTGATGTCCTGGAGATGTCTGGACACAAAGTCCAGACACTTTCTGTGACCTGCAGCCACGGTTTGCCACTGCTGGAGAGCTCAGGGGGCTGTGGCTGTCGAAAGCGGGCTTTATTCTGAGTTTTGGGAAGTCTTTTAAACACCGTGGGCTAGGTTATGGAGCCTGTTGCTTTCATCTCCCATAGCTTGGTTGCTTTGATGTTCTCTGGTTGCTGGAGCTGCTTAATGCCAAGTCCTTCACCTGGCGGTGCTGCAGTGCTCCTGTCCAGTTAATGACACTCACAAGAACCCCGATGGGATCTTTACAGCCCAGGAGATGTTTTCCTGAATCCAGACACATCCCAAATCTTTTCTACTCTCCCATGAGCCAGCTGACGGAGTGGAAGGTGTCCGTGCCCAGAAGTGGATGACGTTTCCAGGTCCCTTCCAACCCAAACCATTCTGTGAGTGCCTGAAGCAGATCTGCCCGCTCCAGAAGTTGATCTGCTCACCCTTTCATTATTTTTTTTCCTTCCTAAAATTAGCTGCCTACCTCAACCTTACGCTAGGGAAGGGCTGGCCCCGATTTTGTTGATGTTTGAAACACTCTGCCTTATCTTCCCCTGCTTCACTTCTGCTTTTCCCGGGGCTTTTCAGTCAGGGAAAATAGTCCCACTGCGTGGTGGTGCTGCAAAAAGTTCCCTTTCTATAAAGGAATTTCCACTACAGGTGTAAGAAAAACTGATTTCTGAATTCCCACTGAAGCACTCGAGCTGTGTTTGCCCTTGGGGAGGATTTTCCTTCCCCTGCCCAGGTGTTTGTAGCAGCTGCTGCTGCTGTGGGTAGGAAGCAAGGTGAAGAAGAGCCAGTGGCAAGAAGAAAAGGCTTCTTGTAGCCTTTTAAATGTCCTTTCCAAGAGGCTGGGTGGCAGTAGACTTTAAGTTTCTGCTTTTTTGGAAAAAAAGATGGGGCTGGACTCTCTGTCTTGTCTCTCCCTGGATAGGGAACCATCAAAGCAGCCCTGGAAATGACTGCTTGTATTCACAGCCCCTTCCTAGATCAAATGGGTAGAAGGAAGAACTTCCCCTCATTCCAGAAACGAGGTGAGAAGACCTGGTTCAAGGACAGGCAGTGCCCTGCCAGCCCTGGGAAGGAAACCCTAGGGTGTTTTTTCCCTTTCTACCCAGCAGGTGCTCTGCCTCCAGGAGCGTGCTTTGTTCCTTTGCTCTTTTTTTGCCACAAAGAACCATGCTTCCCGAATTTGGGGTCAGTTTTGGTGTCTCTCTTGTGGCTTCTTCCAAGTCCCACCTGGCTCAGAGAAGGTGGAAATCCCCGAATAGCTGGGAACAGGGGGACTTTACTGAGGCTTGGCTGGAACAGGTGCTCACAGTGGCAGAGATCCTTGATTTTCCACGATGTGTGTGGACCACAGCCTCTAACAATGATGTAGCATTGAATTATTTTGGCTGGGAAAGGCTTTGGTGAGAGGTTGGTGGTGAGGACGATCGTGCAAACCGCATTTCTGAGTGCCTGAGGGATCCCATTCCTGCATCTGTTGTATGACCAGGCTGAATATCCAAAAAAAACCCTGTGACCAGCAGCATTTCATCAGAGCTGCGTGGTGAATCTGCCTTCTTACTCTGAGATCTGCATTCAGAGATGTAAGCTGGGTTGGTTCACCTGGCTTTTGGGGTGACACCACCTGAAATTCCTTCCTTTCCTCCAGTTGTTGTCAGTTTTATCTTGTGTTCCCGCCCCAAAACTTCATAAGGAACTTCATAAGGAATAAGCCAAGATACAGATAAATTACCTACAGATAATTTTTACAGTTTGGACTGCGTATTTCCAGTGGATTACTAAAAAGCACTCCCCAAAAAAATGAATAAAACTAACCCAGGATATGGAACATGCACTGCTAGGACAGCATCTGCCTTTTACGAGGAAAAAACGTGATGGTAATTCTTGTTGTATGAATTAAAACAAAGCATTTGACTTCTGTCAATGCTGCTGAAAACGTAGCCTTGTGAAGTGCATTATTTACGGAAAAAGTGGATGCGTTGAAACTAAAGGTAAAGGAAGGAAGGAAATGTTTGTAATGAAGCTGGGAGGCGCCGTCAAGATCCCCGAAATGTGACAGATGAGCAAGGTGAGATCTCTGTCGCTGCCTCCTGCAAAACGTTTTGCAGCTCCAGGCTGAAACGAGCTGCCTGGATGATGAAAGGTGCTGGGGGGGGGGATCAAAGGGACTTGTCACACCCCCGTTTTCTTGCAGCTCTCAGTAACCTCGGAATTTCAACGTGCTGGTATTTAGAGAAACACCAAATCACGCTGAATGTGACGAATCAGTTCTGGGTAAGCCATCAGCAGAAATACCTTTGCACGTGTCCAAATTGTCTCTTTTGTTGTTTGGTTTCCCCATTTAAAGCAAAAAAAAAAAAAAGATCAGTGATAATTTGAGATGCACGTCAGCTAGAAAACCACTTGTCATATTTATTGTAAACACTGCTGCTGTAAAGACTGCCTGCCTTTATTATGAAGAGGGAGACTGAAATATTCGCTCTCATCAGCATCTTTCCAGTTGTTCTTTTTTATTATTATTCTGTTTAAAGGGAGAAAAAACCTTGTTTTAGGGTTGTTTTGCGTCTGGCTGTCATGTTTCTCTGCTCACATGCTGGCTTGCTAATACTTTCCCCGAGACAAATTGCTGAAAACATTGACTCCGTTGCAGGCTCCGAGGACTCTATATATAGGGAGAGAATTGATTTCTTTTTTTGGGCTCTGTTGCTAGTGGCAACTCATCCTAATCCCAAACTGTACAGCGCTGTGATTTATGGTGGGTGCGTTTCTCGCTGTTTAATGTTGTCTGGATTTTTTTTTTTTTTTTTTTCCCCGTGTGCATTGCTAGAGGATCATTGTTCGGGCACGAGTTAAGGATGTTTCATGCTTTAAGAGAGTCGTTTGTCGCAGGCGGTGGGGATCAGAGCGTTTTAATGCGTAATAAAATGCCAGGCTAAAAGCGTGCTTGAAACTGAAGCGAGGAAGAAAATTGCTTAGTAATTTTTGATGGCTTTAGGGAGGGAGGAGAAGCTCCTGATCTTTAGGAAGGAGAAGCTCCTGATCAAGTGGAAGGCCAAGAGCTGACAAAATCATCGATATCTGTTTGAACCCGGGTCTGTGCTCGTGGCTTTGTGCTGCCCAGGGAGGTGGGGGAGTCCCCGTCCCTGGGGGTGTTCGAGGAGAGGTTGGACGTGGTGCTTGGGGACAGGGCTTGGTGGTGACATTGGTGGTAGGGGGTGGTTGGACCAGATGATCCTGGAGGGCTTCTCCAACCCTAATGACTCCGGGATCTTTCCTACGATTCCACTATTGCACCAAGAATTCAGAATACCAATTTTTAGTTTAAATTGAGTAACTTTGTGACTGGGTGTGTCATATATACTGCGTTAAAACCCCTTTCACTTATAAATATAACAATCCCATGCGTTTTGCACCTTGTAAAGAACATCCAAACTTGCACCCGCTGACCCGTGCCAGTTCAGCAGCTTGCCTTGCATAACCAGAGCCAGAGAGCAGGTAAATTAGTTCTGCTTTTTTTTTTTTTTTTTTTTCCTCCTTGGAATGAAATGCAGGTGGAAGCACAAATTGCCAGGGAACAGCAGCTGATCGCTCGTAAAGCCGTGTGCCAAGGTCGCTTGGAGGAGTTTGTCTGCAGGAGATAAGGGGAGCTGCTTGGCTCTGTGTTTACAGGAGACCTGCTCCGCAATAAGATGGCCGAGATTCAGGCTTGCAGTTTGCTGCCACGCGTTTCTTGCAGGTGAAGCTTGCTCTGCTTGAATTCCCTCGGGATCCTCCTGCATCCAGGAGGAGGATGAAGACCTGTGGCTGTGTTTAGAAACGGTTACGCTCCATGTCAGGGATGGGGCTTGGTGATAAAGGGGTATGGTTTCTTGCTCTGCCTCCCTTCCAGGTTTTTGTTACGTGTTTTACTCGGTGCTGATGTAAGTTAGAAGCAGATTTTCTCCAAATTGGCTGAAATGCCTTCTGCTTCAATATCTCTGTTTACATTCAAGAGCATTTTCCTTTAGCGTAGTTTATCTTAGTGGAGAATAAGTGGCTACTTCAAGAGTAAACACTCCGAAGGACAAGCTGGAGCAAAGCTGCCCGAAATAATGAGTTGGAGTGGCAGGAAAAGGGTACTTCTCATCACAACACGGAGATGCGTTCGGTGAGTTACTGTAAACCCTCTGCGGAGCAGAAGAGGAGTGGAAATACGGAGCGGGACTCCTCGAGGGTGGTGAAATGTTCTGCAGGGGTTGAATCCGCCGGGGAAAGTTTGTGTACCCGGCTATAAAAGGGCTGGGCAGATCTGGCAGCTGCTATTTGCTTGGGGAAAACTGGAAAGGGAGACGTGTGTCGTGGTGAAGGGTGCGTGAAGGAGAGAAGAGCTGCTTGAGTCGTCGGTCAGAAGGGTTGAATATTTTCAGACTTACTCCTGACGAGGATGCAAAGAGCACGTATGTGAAAATCCAGTTTCAGGAAAATCCACTTTTTTTTCTTTTGCTTTTACACTTGTCAGAGCACTGGACAAGCACGCTGAGCTGAGGGGTGACTTGGCAGCGAGCTCCGAGAAGCGTGGCCTGAAATGAGGCTGCTGAATTTCCTGGCTCAGCAAGCTGGGAGTTTCTTGATGTTACAGATACCCGTTCCTTAGGACTTTCAAGGTGTCCTTGACACAGGCAGACCTCAAGTTGATTCCCGGGCAGGAAATAATGGAATGGCTCGGGTTGGAAGAGACCTTAAAGATTGTTTAACTCCAACCTCCTGTCATGGGCAAGGATGCCACCCACTAAATCTTGTTGGCCAAGGCTCTGTCCAACCTGATCTTGAACACCTCCAGGGATGGAGCACCCACAGCTCCTCTGGGCAACCTGTTCACTGCCTCACCACCCTAGAATTTCATCCTAATGTCTAATCTAAATCTATCCTCTTTTGGTTTAAGACCATCCCCCCCTTGTCCTGTCATTCTCTACATGAGTAAAGAGTCCTCCATCTTTTTGTAAGACCCCTTCAAATACTGAAAGGTGGCAGTGAGAGGTGCTCCAGCCCTCTGATCACCTTCCTGGCCCTCTGGACGCTCGGTGTCATCTGCAGACTTGCTGAGGGTGCATTCAATCCCATCATCGATGTCATTGATGAAGATATTAAACAGCACTGGTCCCAAGACAGATCCCTGAGGGACACCGCTCGTCACCGGCCTCCACCTGGGCATGGAGCTGTTGACCATCAACCCAACTCCTTATCCACTCAGTGACCCACCCTTCAAATCCATTTCTTTCCAATTTGGAGACCAGGATGTCACGTGGGACCACGTCAAAGGACAGAAGTCCAGGTAGATGACATTGCTCGGTCTTCCCTTGTTGACTGGTGCAGTCACCCCATCGCAGAAGGCCACCAGATCAGTCAGGCACAACTTGCCCTCGGTGAAACCAGGGCGATGCTGGCTTCTTGTGGTGGCTCACGGATTCCTTGTGGGCAAAAATGGGGTGCCTGTGGTACAAGAACAAGTCCCCAGAGCCAAGATGTGCTCTGATAAGAATGCTGATGAACATCTTTCTACGAGACCTGGGGAAAAATGGTGTGTGTGGATCTCCAAGCAGAAGTGGCTGGTGACCAACCTCACGCCGACGTGTCAGGCAGCAAGGTTAGCTGAAGGTCAGACAAATGAAGCTGTACCAAATCCAAGCAGAAAAACTGTTTTAACAGTGATGCTTCATACTCAAATCGGGGCAGTGGTTCATTTTAGAGGTTATTTAATGAGTGATACAAAGTCTTCAGTGGGAAGAACAAGGGTAGCAGTGCTGGTATCGCTCCAACCCAGCATGGAAATGTGTGCGCTGAGGGATCCAGACTTTTGCTCCCTGATAAAAATGCTGCTGACTTTGCTTTATCAAATCAACCTGGAAGGTTAAAGTGTGTGTTTATAAAACAGTGACAGTTCTAGGAAGGGATCTGTTTCATTCAGGTAAGGGGTTTTTATAAAGGAGTTAATTCTTTTATATATGCTGAATTAGGTGGAAATTGATCTCCCCTATGCATGCTGAGAAAGAAATGTTATGCCTCCTTGCATCCAGAGCCTTTGAACCACTTCCTTGCGGGGATTTCTCTACCTCTTCTATTTTCCAGGTTGATTTGGGAAGGAAATGTCCCTGTAGCCTGCTTGGACAAGAAAGAAATCCCATTGACTAGTGTAGAATATCTAAAACGAATTTGTCTGTGCTCCAAGTTGAGCCAGTTGGATGGATGGACGCAGACGCGTGAGCTCCTTTGCCCTGTTCTTGGAGCTGGCGGTGTTGGCACAAAGGTAGTTGGAAAAAACAAACTGTTCATCATGATAAAAGCATTGCAGCAGAATTCAGGCTGTGTGCTTTGTCCTTGGGTGGTTTTTGGTGTGTCAGTGCAATGCCACCAGCGTTGTCTGATTGGTGTGAGCATGGTGGGCGAGCAGAAATTGTGGCAGGAAGCATCTTCTGGCTAGAAGAGGTGAAAATCAGCTGCGTGTGGTCACTAAGGCTGCTTTCTCACACTTTTCGATGCAGATGTGTCAAATACGTTTCCTTTTATTGATGTTTATCAATGGATCGATCTTCTGTGAGCTTCACATGTCATTAATAGAAGCAACGCCCTAACGCTGAGTGCAGTACGGATTTTCAGGTTAGACTTTCATTTAAAAAGCAGGTAGTGTCTGGGTTTTCTTTTTTTTTTTTTTTTTCAGCTGAAGAGTCAACAGGAAACCGGTGACTGCTCAAACCGGTGTGCTATGGTTTTAGCTGCTCTTTTGACCAGTTTATTGTGGTTTTTGTGATCAGGATAAGCCAGCCTTTGGTCTGATCTGCTGCCAGATGGCAGGCTCTGGGCTGTGTGTTGCTTCCAACATGCAGAAAAAGAGCAGAGCAATGTGTGTGTAGTCGCATGTAGTAGCTTGTGGACATACCTAAAAGGGTTTGGAGTTTTTTGGGGGGGTTTTAGGCTGTTTTTTAGTGCTAATCATGTCCCCTGTGACTTTGCAGCTGGCTGCTGAGGACAGGAGGAGATTACTGCTGGTTTCAGCAGAAGCACTGAGCCTTCTCCAGAATCTCAGGCTGGCGTAATTACAGCTGTGTGGTGCAGCCTAACGTCACCCTGTAAGGCCACGTAACCCAATTGCTTTGGTTTTCTGTTCTGGAAGGCGTAACGCGTGCTCAAAGGAGCAATATCGCAGCGGCTCGTTGGTCTAGGGGTATGATTCTCGCTTAGGGTGCGAGAGGTCCCGGGTTCAAATCCCGGACGAGCCCTTCTTTTATCTGGATTGAAGAAGAGCAGCGTGCCTGGAGGGCCAGGACCATACCCTGGGGGGCATCGAGCACGGCGTCGAGGGCAGGGAGGGTAATTCTCCCCTTAATATCCATTTTTTGCATTCTGCTGATGCCATGTCTGAACTTCCCATAAACCTGAGGAAGCTCAGAGAGCTTTCCAGTTGCCTGTCAGCTATTTGCGTTGAACCACAACGCTGGCGGTGACTTCTGATGCTGTAGGCACCGAGATGCTTCTGTTCCTGCCTTCCATCGACAGCATTGCCTCTGTTGAGACAAGTTTCCCTTGGAAGAGGGAAAGCCAGCCCTTGGCGTGCCCACATGAACTCCCCACCCTACAAAACTCTCTGGTGTGAAGTTGTGGGGACTGTGTGGTGAAAATCCCTTCTGCTCATCCTCCCTCTGCTGTGTGCAGTGCTTTAAGTCGCCTCTTTGAAGCGGGCCCTGCTCTTTCCCTTCTTTGAAGAGCCACACATGCGCTTGCCTGCTGGATTGGAGCTAACAGGAGCCCCCTCATTAGAAGCACGTTTCTCATCTGAATAACCCAGCTCCAGCTGCTGCTTCTGAGGTGTGTGTGTGTACAGATAACGTGAAATCGGTGCTTTTTGGTAAATATAATTCATCCTTCGGATGCCTGGGATTTCATGCGTGTCGTTTGAAATGCCTCAGTAGTGGTAATTCTGCTTGGGGTAAACAAAATAAACGAGGAGGAGGCTGTTACGTGAGGCATCCGAGAGTCTCGTCGTGATGAAGCATTTTGGGGGATTAATTATGGCTGTGGGGAGGTGAGCTTTGTCTCTGCTGGATGTGGAAAGGGAATATTAATGCAGCCTGGCCCTGCATGTACGGGGGCTCCTGGAGGAGCAACTTGGTTTGTGACACACCTGTCCTTAAATTAAGAACCCAACTAAAGCATGTGTTTAATTATGTGATAGTGATTCGTTATGGGGTGTTTCCCACCTTATTGGGGAAAATGGGATGGGGCCTTTGGGTAAGTGATGAGCTCAACAGGAGCAGTGGGGCCAGCAGGGCCAGGGAGGTGCTCGTCCCCCTGGTGAGGCCGCCCCTCGAGTGCTGGGTTCAGCTTTGGGCCCCTCACTCCCAGAAGGACATCGAGGCCCTGGAGCGTGGCCAGAGAAGGGCTCCGAAGCTGGGGAAGGGCCTGGGACACAAGTTAGGCTTTTTTTAGTTAGGCTGAGATGAGATCTGATCTTTTGGGAACGTTACAACCAAGTCGGAGCCCTTGATTTGATGGATACTAAGAGGAAGTTAGGAAAATACAGGATTTTTTTGATGTGTTTCACTGGGAAATGAACCATTTCCCTACAGCAGCAGATGCAGGCAGTGCCCTCCTGCCTCCAGCTGACCGGCTTCCCTAAGGTTTCCTGACCAGGACTGAAAAACTTCCCCCAGTTTTGGGGTTTGGGCTGCTGAAATGCAGCCACTCTGCAGCCCCCTCCTTAGGAAGCTCCCCCGGGGCCAAAGCTGGGGGCACACTCCCCTTTCAACATTATAGGGGAAGATTTGAGTCGATTTTTACAGCTTTTGGGCCTTGAGGTGGTGTTCTGTGGGGCTGAGGCATCCCACCTCATACTCCTGTGCTTTGAGGAGCGAGGGAAGGCTTGTGGCCCCACAAGAACCCCCAACCCCTTCCCTCTTGGGGCTTCGTAGAAAATAGCATCCCCCAAATCCCTGTCTCACAGGACACGATGTTATTGCCACTAGGAACAGCTTCAGGAAGGCGCAGGGGAGGGAAATCCACAGCAGGGCAGCGCCAAACTCCCACATGGCCTGGTGTGAGCCCGCCATTTTGGGATGCCTCATCGCCAGCGCCCCCAAAGCGAATGCTTTGAGAAAATCTTTGAGTAAAAGACCTGTGAGGAGCGGCTGAGGGACCTGGGAGGGTTTGGGGTTGGGAAGAGGCTGGGACGCCTCAGCTGCTGCCTGAGGCGGCCTTGGCCGTGAAAGGAGCAGCGGCTGAACACGTGGACTTCATCAAGGCTTTCAAGACAATCTCTTGCAGCACTTTTGTAGCTGGGGACACCGATAAGCGGCCGGGAAGGTGGGTGGGAAGCTGGCAGGACGGCCCCGTTGGCGTGACGGGGAGCAGGACAAAGTCCTGCTGGCAGCTGGCCCTCTGCATCCAGCCAGGGCCGGGTGTGGCAGCACCGTGCCCCGTGGGGGCCACCTCCTGCTCTGCTTTTCGGTGTTTTGCTTGCCAGATATGCCGGAGGAGAGGCCACGTTGATGGCAGCATGGATGTGACAGCCCCACCTCGAAGGAAAAAATAAAAAATGAAAGTGCAGACAGCTGGAAGCAGCCCTCGGTGCCATCTTGCGTGTAAATATTTCACCTGTGTTGCAGTTGCTGTCACCAATGTCTTGGGATCTGTTTCCATTGCTCAGAATAAACACTTTCCATCACCAAATACATCTTAGCATAGTAAAAGGCATTCTGGATCCCTTTGTCTGTTGAGGGAGGCAGGGAATTGATGTCTAACGCTGCACTTCAACTTGTCACAGGCAGGTTGATTTTTTTTTTTGAGGTGCATCGGGACTTTTTCTGCCGAGAGACTGTGTTCATGCATTTATTCACTGCTAAGTAGGTGGTTTTGAGGCTGTTCCGTAGTGATTTTTGGTCGGCTCTTCTCCAAAATGCTACAAAAAGACTGAACACTTCGAAGCAAGCACCTGCCCGATTCTTCCCTGGCACAGAATTTTGGCGTTCACTTTTTCTGGGGTTGCCTCTGCCGGTGTGTGTGGGTTGGGTTGATTTAAAAATAAAATAAAACATTCAGCTCCTACTTTTTATTTTAATGTTACTAGGAATGTGTGTTTCCTTTCATCTTAGAAAAAAATAATTAAATCAATGTAGTAGTAGCTGGGGCATCGTTGCCCACTGAGTGCACTTGCACTCCCTATGTTATAGGGAGAAATTGGGAACTCTTAGGTTTCTGCTGGCATAATCCCACATGTCATGAATTATTCTTGATCTGTTTTTGGGGGGAGCTGGAAATTTTGGGTATCTCTCTACTTGCTGATTCACCTCCTTGCGCTTTGGACTGATTTAATGTAAAATGAGTTGCAAGGTGCTCTGCGATTCTTGACTTTGATCCCACTTGATGGGGTAAATGGCATCATTTAAAACTGAATTTTGAAATTACACCTAAAAAGAAAAGTCAAAACAATGCAAAACCTGTTATTCCTTCAGTTCTTTTCTTTTTTTCCATCCTTTTTCTTACTGTATTGGAGCTTTGCAGACCTACTCCATTGATCTGCATCTTCAACGTGCATTTTACTTTGTCAACTCAGTGAGCTTGGCAAGGAGAAAATGATGCTGTCTTTGCCATTCCGCTTCTGTTAGCGTTACAGAATAAAAAGAAGAGCTTGAAGAGCTACACCGTGAAGGGTGTGCGTGTGTAATTCCCCCCAGACCCGTCTCCTTTCTTCGTCTTTCGGATGAATGGTGCTGAAAGTGTCAATTCCGTGCCGCACATTTTGCTGACGCGGGAGATCTTGTCTCCAGAGCTGGCTGTGTCGGCTCCTTTGCTGCTCCTTCCTTTTGTTAGCGTTCACTGGAGACTCTCAGGTCAAGGTCAGTGAAAACAGGTGCATTGCTACGGCTGAATATTTTGGGAGGTTTCAGATGTGCTGCTGATTTGCACGCTTTCAAGTCCTTTGCGTTTGATGTATACGTTGTAGGGTTTTTTATTTTTTTTCAGTAAAATTCCCCAACAATTAACCCGGATATCCACAGCCCAAAAACTGTATCAACACAAACTGCTCCTGCTGGGTGAGTTGTACCGATTCTTCATCTGGATTTTGACCATCGTGTGCCCTGACTTCTCACGGCGACTTGTTCCAGATGTGGTTCAGGTCACTGCTTGGCTCGCTGTTGAGTCTCTCAGCCTTCAAATGGAAATATGTTCACCGTACACAAATTCAGTCCTCCTTTTATTTTTAATCCTTATTTATGCATGTAGACCTGTACATAAAGTGTCTTTTTACATTTTGTCTAGCTGCATAGTTTTCTAAACGTCGCTAAATGAGCTTTTTAATATATAGGGTAATTCAACGTCACCGTGCTTTGTTTTTTAACGCGTAGTCTGCGACTTTCATCCTCAGATTTGTGTGACTGGCTGAGCATTAATGTACATTGCAGTGTTAAAGCACGGATTTCTATGAAAAGGGGAGCTTTGGGTGATGCCACCCCAGGGGACAGCCACCCACCAGTGACCCTGACAGCCCCGCAGGACGTCGCCTTCGTGCGTCATTCCACCTAAACTCCGTGGTGTTAAGCTTCTTTATGGTGAAAACTTTCAAATGCACCTGGACTTTTCATTGCATTTCTTGTTTTAAATTATTTGTTGGTGAGTGCTTTAAATACCTGAGAGTGAGAAACGTACCGGAGAGATGTCGGTGGGTCAAGTCCTGCTGTGCAGCAGAACCATTTCCATCCTCCTCCTCTTCAGATACTCATACCACCAGTATTTAGTCTGGAAGAGAAGTCCTTTCCAGCCCCACCTGTGGCTCTCGTTGCCACACTAATCATTTTGGAGAGACCACTGCTTGCGTTTTGGCCGCTTGCTGCCACTTGACCACTTCTCCTCCTGGTCACACTTCACAAGAAGCGTCTCTTGGTAATCCCTCCAGGCTTAGGTTCGTCCTTCCCAGCCATATCAGGAAGCCAAGCGAGTATCTGTAGGCAGCAGCATGCAAGGAAATGATGTGGGAGGCTGGCATTGCCTCTCAGTTTTAGATCTCCTGTGTTGAAACCATTGGGAAAACTTCCCCGATGAGATTTGGATGAGACTTCCCTCCCCGGACGCGCAGTGGTGTTCCCTAGCTGCAGGCTCTTTTAAAGACAGTTGCCTGGTCGCCCTCTGGATGTGGAATAACACGATGGTTTTTACATAGCAGTGGCTTGTCCTGCTGTTGAGTGTAATTTTTATTGCCTTTTTTTTCATTTTTGGAGACTTAAGGGGCTAAGTCAGGATTTCCTTGCAATACGAGGATCGTGGCAAGCATCGTAGTGAAAATGTTAGATGGGCAGAGCTTGAGAGTAGACACCAAATACTGTCGAACTTCATTGCATTTATTCTTTCTTGTTGTCTTTCTAAACAGACAAGGAGTTGAAATGCCTCTGAGCTGGTTTTGGTGGGAGCAAGAAAACAAGCATAGTGCATGAGGATGGTCACAGGACAGAGCCAGTGCTTAGGAATTACTGTGCAGAAACAAAACCTGAACATCCCTGCGTGCACAATTAGTCTAACGTCTCTTAGATTTAATTAACCATTAGTTTGTGAGTGTATTAATAGCTGTTAATACATCCTAGTTGAAAGAAACCCTAAATATCACTGCTTTCCTGCAGACCCACTAAAAGATTTCATAAAACCATTCCAGTAGCAGAGGATTTTATTAACTTCAGGAGCCAAACGTTTCCTGATGTGAATGAACTTGTCCATCCTGACTGACAGTGAGGGTAAGAACATCCCATCCCAGATGCTCACAGGAAAATTTTCCAGTTTCCCTAGCTAAGAAAACACGATGCATTTATTAGGGAATCTTTCTTGTTTTCTGCTAGAAATAATTTCTCCTGGGAAATCTGCCTACCTTCGGTCTCATATCTCTGCGTGTTTTGTGATGTATTTATGGTGTCATAAAAGGATTCCTGGATAAACTGTCCCGAGGTTAAAACCAGCTTTGTGTTTGACTAATCGAGGGAAATGCAGTCACAAAGCAGCACGGAGCAGCTTCAAGGAATGCAGATGGCTGACGCTGCCAGCCTTGCAGCGCTTCCCATTTTTTGTTATTCCCCCAAACACAGATCAAACACCAGCTTCGGTGTTGTACAAACTGAATGACGTGACGTCTTGCCGCCTCTTTTATTTATTTATTTTAATTTTGAGCAGGGTTTTACAGGGCAAAACCTAAAACTGCTCTAAAACGTTGCTCCTTTACGGAGCTGCTACTGCACGGGGCTTTTTCTTCGTGCCGGAGCTTGCAGGCGTGCCAAGTCCGAGGCCAAAATTTCTGTCGGTTTTGTGGGTAAATTTGATTTGCATGGTATTTTGTAATTCTATACCGGGACCGGTTGAAGGCTTTTGTTTTTTCTTTTCTAGTGTAAACCTCTTAATATGGAAGGTTTGTAGGGGATATCTTACGCTTCCAGCCTGTCACGATTATTGTTATGCAATTAGTTTAAGTGGAATTTGTTTTGTATGGAAAGAAAAAAAAAAAAAAAAAAACAGCCTCGTGGTGAAATACACGGCTCCAAATCCACGCTTTGTGTAAACCGACTATCCCCCAGCATTTAGCTCTGATTATATGTTTCCAAATAAGATTAGCTGAGAATTAGAAAATAACGGCCTTTGCCTTGCAGTCTTCCCAGATTTAGGGTTTGAAGTCGGCTGCTTGTTTCGTTACCTTTGCAGTGTGGATAACATATTCTGGGTATTCCTCGTAGCTACCTCTGAAGCCATTTGTGCTTGTAAAAGTCAAATCCTTTTGAAAAGGGAATTGTGTTTTCAGGCATGCTTGCTGAACTGGCTGGGATATTGGACTTGGGAACTGGAAGACCTGAAATGAATGGGTTTGTAGTACAATAAATACCTTAAATATTTAAAAAGAGGGTCTTCTACGAGCATCTGAACCTTTACCTGGCACAACTGGGCAACTGTGCAGCATGGGGACCTTGTCAGTGCCGAAATAGGGCCAGCTCTTTGGGGATCTCGTGGATCTTGGAAGAGTTTTGAGCTCTCCCCTTGCCTTTGGGGTCTTGCTTTGCGTTGTGCTGGCCGAGCCTGTCATGCCCTGGATGTTATTTGGGGGTGAAAGGCAGGAGCAGAAAGCCTGCTCAGAACTCATTTCGTTTGTGTTTATTGGTGTTAACCTCGTTATGGGATGTTCCTGAGGATTGTTTTCTGAGCCACCATAATTATTGTGTAATTAATTTAAACAAAATCAGGTTTTCTTGTGCTGTTGGCTGCACGTGGAATGACACCAAGCCACCGACGACACAAAAATGCCTTGAGCTGAGCGGCTCTGACGTGATGTAGAGGTGACGATGGGCAAACCAGGACGTGGCTGGGGCACCACGAGGGCTTCACGAGCCTCGTGTCCCCAGCTGCAGGCACAAAACACTACGTTGAAGCAATACGGCTGTGTTTTTAAAGCCTAGATGCACGAAGCCAAATCCTCTCCCACCAAATTCTTCCCTGGGCTGTACCAGGGGAAAGCTGATGAGCCTTTAATGAAGTAAATGGTATTTACACGGTAGCCCTGGGAACTGAATTTGTCCAGGAAAACTTGGAAATGTGAACACTGCGTGCGGACTTCACATATGCACGAGTTGCTAGGCTGCTGGTACACAGCTGTCAAACAATTTTGCTTTTTAGTTGCTCATCTGACTGTAAAGACTTCCTAGCACAAACTCCTTTTGAGTAAATTACTGAATTTGTAGTGTATTGCTGTATGTATTAATGTCATTTTTTTCCCCAACTTTTTTTGTTTTTCAGAGCGTTCAGTCAGAAAAGAGCTGCCATTGAGAAGGAATATGCACAGGTAAGGTCCTGGATTAAATTTCACGTCTATGGCATTGTTCTCTGGAGGCGATTTATTCATTAGCAGACTTCTCACTGAGTATATTTTTGTCGTGCATCCTTTCCTTACGCTGCTTAGCACGAAGAACCCGTTGAAATTCTGAAGCAGGCGGTTTGCTTGTTCAGGAGTTAAGCCCATCCTGTGTTTTCGTGGACACTTGGGCTTGTGGAAGCTCTTGGGTAAAAGAAAAGGTTTTTAACATCTTAAAAATTGTTCCGTGAAAGTCAATCGATGCTTTCAGGCTTTCTCAGAAGTTGGTGCAAAGTTTGAGTAAGCGGTAAAATCAGGTCAGCTGGAGAAGAAATGTGTTCTGGCGAATCTGGTCCAAAGTAAATGAACATCTACATTCTTCAGAAAGGGCAGCTTCCCATTCAGCTGGAATAAGAGCCACCAGATTTGACCTAAGGCTTGGGATAGGGAGTGGAGTGAATTTTGCTTTATTTGTCAGAAAGGAGGGAGGATTGGATTTTTTTTCTCCCTTGCTCCAAAATTAGAAAGCATCCAAGAAGGGGCAGCTGCCTGCTTAACTGACAGTAAGGGCTCCTAGAGCTCACGTTCAAGTACAACAGATTAAAAATACGTTATTTTAAAATAGATTAAAAGTAGAAGAAAATACAAGCGAGGGAATTTGTGGAGCTTAACGTACAATAAATACAGCTGGAGATGTGCCTGATGTTGTGGATTCTGGGGCAGAGGTGGAGTCGGAGAGCACGGGTTGGCACTAGGACGCTTCCAGCCCTGATCTGTGGGTTAAATTAACGTGGTATCAGGAAAAAAAAATAATTAAGTTGTTGCCTATAAAAATATAATTATAAATAAATTATAAATTATAAATATAAAAAAATAATTAAGTTGTAAGTGAGCCAAGTGGGACGGGTGCTGAGCTTCATCTGGGCGCTCGTGGTGGTGGTACGAGGCTCTGCAGGCGTTGGTGCTCCAGTTCTTGGCGTGAATTTGCATCGATCACGTTGGCGTTTGCACTTCATTTGATTAAATGCAGCAGAATCGATAGCTGCTGAATGAAGCTTTGATTAAAAACGGGTATCCTGTAGTGATTTCTTTTGTTATGACGTGGAGGAGTTGAGGTCAATCACAAATGGTCTACGCTGGAAAGGGTTTTTATACGTGGAGGCTTTTTTGGTGTTTGCTGAAGGGAGGTCTCGGGAAGCTGGAAAATAATTAAGTTCTCCGATTTGGAAGGCTCAGTCTCAACAAGCGAGGCTTTCAGATGCTTGCATTTAAAAACAAACCAACCAACAAACCCCCAGCGTTTCCAGCAGTCCAGCTGCAGCACTGGGGGCTCGTCGGATGGCTGCTCCCAAGAATGAAGCCCTGTGGGATCGCCTCCTCGTCCCCGATAAGTTCAAGAACAGCACTGGGCGTTTCCTGGGCATGAAGAAGGATTCCTGTTCTTGAGACGGCAACAAATTTTAACATAAAGCCTTCTGGTGAGGGAAACTGCACTCAAAATAAACACGGAGTCATTGTCACCGACTGCAGGAGGTTCCATTTCAGCCGGGTTTAAAGGGAGCTGGAAATTCTCCGTAGCCAGTTCCTGAAGCAAGATTTCGAAACCTTTTTTTTTTTTTTTTTAAGATCGTCTCGCAGGGAGCTGCTCGGGATATTTAACCGAGGACGTTTTTGGCAAGCTTCAAAAAATAAATAAAGTGGAAGGGCGGACAGTAAAAATAAGTTTCCCATAACTTTCCAGAACCGAAGGCTTTGTTGGTTTAAGAAAACCCATTTATTCCGATGCGCTGGGCTGGGGTGCCAAGATTTTATACAGTGTGCTTTTGTGTGGACGGGGAGAACCTGCACGAACATTAGTAAAACACCCCGGCTCAGTGTTTAGACTTTATCCCTAATTACATGGGAAGTGGCTCGGGTGGATGTGATGAATTACAGGATTTGTATGTAAATCGCTCCTTGCCTTATCCTACCAGGAGTTTTTAGGCTTTTTCACCATATTGTTACCTGTTACCCTCCAACCTTTTTTTTTTTGAGCTGTTTTCTGTTTATTAACTGACTTTTCCAGACTCTGCATGGTACGGATGGGAGGAATGGGATGAGTTGACCCCACTGTTGCAGTCCTGGGGCCCTTTCTAGACGTGTTACAAACACACTCAGCTCTTTGCTTGGGTTTTCAGCGTTATTTAATACGTGCTTAAAGGCTTATCGTGATATTCTGACTTCAGAGTATGTAAAGCCTCTCATTTTCCATTAATAGTATTCCTAGTAATAGCATTTAAATTGCAATACTGTATTATTATTAGCTATTCTCCATGATTATTAGCTATTATTATTAGCTATTCTCTGTGATTAATAAGCCAGCTGAAATGAGTGGCTAAATATTCTATAAAAGCAGAACTTGGTCAATGTGCTTTTGCAGCTATCTAGTAAAAAAAACCCAAAAACTAAACCCAGAAACAACAAACAAACAAAAAAATCCCACCTGTTTTACCTAGCATACCAAACAGATAAAATGGAGATTTTTGGGGGGAGCCCATAATTACATCTCTACTTTTTATTATTATTTAACACTTTTTACTAGACATCAGTCTTTCTAAGACTTTCTTTTCTTTTCTGCCTTCCTTGTCACAGTTTGGTTGTGCTTGATATTTAGCTGTCCTTGCTCTCCGGAGCACAATGTGACTCGAGGTAACCGACCTGGGGTGTATCTCTTGGATCTCTTGGAGCTTGCAAATAACCAGGAAAGTGCTCGAGCTGTGAAATGTGCTGCTTGTTCCAGCACGTGCCAACTCAGCTGCTAACTGCTACCTAAACTGGAGACATCTGTGCTGTAGAAAGAGGAGAGACCACGCTGGCAGCTGCGGAACTGAGTTGCAAGTAGAAGTTTCTGCTCAGATTTAAAAAAAGAAAACAAAACACATTTTTTTTTCCTCTCTGTTTTAATGGAGATCAAATTAACGTTGAAGAGACGTGCTCAGTAAGAGGAGGTGCCTTATCTGTGATCTGGAGGGAGCGGACAGGTCACTCGGTGTTGATTCCTTCTCGTTGCTTAGCCTGGCGCAAAGAGAAACTTGATACGTGAAAAATGTTTTAAAAACGGGGGAAAGAAGGGTGGTACAGTTCACATCCACACATTTTTCTTCGTTATGAGTGAAGCATAAGCTCGTCCTTTGGTGCTGTGCGCATCAGTGGCAATAACCAGGAGAGGAGACTTAAAATAATGTGAAATAAATGCCCAAGGAAGAAGCAGCCTGCCAGAGTAAGAGGGTGGAGGGGAGGAACCGTGAAGGTAAGAGGAAGGGTGGATGTAAGCAGATACTATGATTACCTTTGGCAGCTTCTCCTCGCTTTGCACGACTAGAGAAGCACTTTTTTTCAAGGCATCAGGAAAGTGAATACCTATTTCCTAGGAAGTAATAAGACTGTGCAGCATTCCAGCAGCAAATTCTGTGTACGTGTGTATAAAATGCAGCCACAAAGCACAAAAATAATACATTACATACATATTATTTAGGTATCCGATATATATATGGGCTGCAGTGCCCAAATAGGTGCTGACTCTTCTTGCTACATCGCTTTTCTGTTGGTTGAATTCAGAAGATGGAAGCTGACCCTTATCTTAGTGTCTTCTGACAAGGATGCTGCACTGCTCTAATCAAGAGGCAGTGACCCTTTTTAATAATTTTTCAACAGATTAACGTTCTGAGAGTTAAAAAGAGATTTTACCATCCAGCCCCTTTCTTACTAATTTGCGCTGTGATTTTTTTTTTTCTTTGTTTTTTTACCAGGTAGTCCAAACCTTTGCAAAAATGAACTGGTATCTCATTGTAATGAGAATACTAGAAATGGGGCAATATTTCCCTATAAAGGAATTAGAGAAACTGAATTAATTTGGGCAACTTTTATCTTATGTCTCGTAGGATATATAACTTACGTCTCTTAGAAATAGGAAGTAGATCCTTGGTCTTCTGAATTTCTTTTTAAACAGAAGCCTTTGACAATTAATGCAACGTTTGCTTCAGGTGTAGAATTCCAATCCTTGTTCTTCCCTTGCTTTGTAAAAGGCTTTGAGGTTTACAGAGGAGCTGTACAAGCATTTTATTATTTTATTTTATTGCTACAGTGCCTGTGCTGGCGTATCAGAAAGAGGTAAGCCGTGCTTTAGTGGAGATTACACTTTTCTTTCTTGAAAGGGAAGCTGTCTCCTGTTCTGCTATTATTCTGTTACACCAGGTGGAGCAAACTGATTTTCAAGGAAGCTGAGGAGCTGGGCAGATACGGTAGGAATGGTAAGAAGAGGAGGATGGCAGGCACCGCACAGGGACAGCAGCATCTGGGAGGCTTGGGGAGAGCTTGGTAAACCCAAACACAAGTTTCCCAGGATGAATCAGAAGTCCCAGGTGGCAGCTTGGTGAGCACAATCTGAGGATGGGTTTTGAACAGAAAAAAACTGGAGGTGAAAGCAGCTCCCCTCCAACTCCCACTGGGCTGGGATCAAATAAACGTGAGGTACCCACCTTGGAGACCCTACAAGCAGCTTGCTGCTAGTCCATTTGTTTTCTTTTTCTTCCCAAAGGAGACAGGAGCTTACCGTGGCCTCAGAGCAGGAAGGATTTGTGGATTTTAAAGGTGGGTCCCTGGCTCAATGACAGCCTCGGATCGAGCCATCAGCAGCTTGCTTTGTTAAGTGATGGACTCGAGGATATCCTAGGAGGATGGTACGAGGTCTGCTGCCGCGGGAAATCTCTCTCTAAAGGATGTCTGCAGTAATTAAGACACTCGTCTTATTGATGCTTTAGGTCTGAAATTGATGACTGTAGTAATTAAGCAGGGCTCTAAGATAAACACCTGCGAGGTCAGCCTTTGAAGGGTGGTTGTGGGGGGAAGATATATGGGCACATTTCATCTTGCAGGGAGCTAAGAGCTCTGACTTCTCTCCTCCAGATCACGAGAGGAGGAGTTTAGCTGAGAATTAGCGTGCGTATGGAAACCAGTGCTTCTCAGGCTTATCTTTTGGGGAAACTTGGCTCTTGTTCTGCAGTTCCTCCGCAGAGAAACTTCTGCGTGTAGCAGGTGAGCAGTCTGTGCACCACAAATTTCCCTACTGGGCAGCGAGAGGAGCAGGTCTGCATCGTGGTGTACTTGACAGCAGCTGCATGGAAGACAGCAAATTGCTTTGAAGTCTTTCTCAGGTGTATACTCTGCATTTCCAAACTTTCTGTAGGAAATATTAGGGGAAAAAAAATCAGTAAAATCTTCTTTTGGTGCTCTCACTGCATTTCTGCAGGTGTCAGCTTTCTCATTCCTGTTTAAGAAGATAAAAAATGTTTTTAAAAGTTATTTTTTAATATATTTTTTTTTGAGTTTTCTCCATACAGTCCTGCTTTTGAGAAGAGCAGGTATCTTGTTATCTGCAGCGTGCTGTCCTGGATATCTTCAGGGAGCTGGGGCAGCCAGGTTTGTGCTGACAGCAAGAAGTGATCCTGGAGGTCCAAAGCATGGCTATAGGTTTGAGGCAGCTTTGTTCTGCGGGGGGTGTTTTTTTCAGTAGCATTGCACAGCATTTTAATGACTTCTCAGTGGTTCTTTTTACCAAATAGGAAAACCACAGTTTTGCCCCCAGCGCTGTTGAATGTTCTCCCAAGCCAGAGCCGCAGCCTCTCCATCCCAGCGCCTGGAGGGAGGCTCTCTGCAAATGCAAAGCCTTTTTCCAGCTTCAGCTGCTCCCTGCAGTGCTTGTGGATGGCTTAGGAGAGCTCACTCCTTACCTGGACAGAGATAACAGCCGCTGGAGTCCCGTAATGCAAGGTCTGATCTGAATTTTCAGCTCTGGGAACTTCCCTGCCCTTCCTGCCCTGTGGGCTTGGGCTGGTTGAGCCCATCTGTGCACAAAATCATCCCAGGGTCTTTGAGTAAACACAATCACAGAATGGTTTGGGTTGGAAGGGACCTTAAAGATCATCCTGTTCCAACCCCTCAATGTGCTGTGCTGCTTTCTGAAGAACTCTTTGTAGACAAATGATTTTTTTTTTTTTGACAGCTGTGAAGCCTTAGTTATTGGTACCCAGTCTTGTTTTTAAATTAAAGTTTAATTAGGTACTAAGACAAATGCTTTATGAAAATCTGTCGTCTACCTCATTAATGTATAATAGGTCGGCAATCTTCACCTACTAACCTACAACTATAATACACTGGAAATGGTGGGAGATATTCAAGAGTGGGTTTGAATGGAAATATTAGCTCTCATTCTTGCAAACAACAGAAACCAGTTGGCCAAAACGTTTATCTTTCTTCTTAAATGAGAGGGAACATCTCCGTGGACACCTGTCTTGTCTTTTGGCTAATTGGTATTACAACATTTATAGAAATAAACATCAGTTTGTGAAGTTTTCTCTTTTAAGGTGTGAGCTTTGTGTCGGAGTTTTCTATTTGCACGTTCTCCATGGTACTAATGGATTGTTTTGCGTTAGAAACACAAGCAAACAGGGACTTTATGGAATATAGGCACTGATCAGTTTGTGTCTCCAAAGTCCATTTATAAATCTAAGCTCTGCCCCTGATAGTGGAGATGTAGGGAACACGAATACAGCTCATTCCCCCTCGCTGTCCTTGTCCATCACTCCATCAGCCAGCAGTTTTCCACTTCCCCCTCTGAGTTTCTCAGTAGCCTTCATTTCTTCCCTTTTCTGTTTTGTTTCTCTTTTCTTAAATCCTTCTACATTAATTGTGGCTTTTGTTTAGTTATGTGAAAAATTTATTCATTCTGGACTCTCTGTGTTTTTCCTTGCTGTTAGTTTTGGTCGTTTTTCTCATTTTTGGGAGAATTATTTCAAAAAGAGAGAATTGTTGCATATCTTCGAGCCCTCCTCTGTTTACACAAGTTACTGAGGTCAAAATCAATGATCTATAAAGAATCCCTGGCTTCCAGTCCAAGAACTTAATCATTCTTCTGTGTAGAAGTCTGAGCAGTTGTCATGCTGTGTGCTTTGTTTTTCTGTTTAATAAATAAGGTTTTAGAAATTGTATGATCCAACGTTTTCCTAGCTCGAGGTGGCCTGCAGTTAGCAATAGTTTCTGGACCCTTTTCCTGGAGGAACACTTTCTACCAGGGAGAAAGTATTTTTGAAGCATCTCCTTGACCCAAAAAACTCATCTTTATTCTACGCCATCGTTTATTTTATGACATTTCTTCTGGATTATCCATGGAGGCCTCTGGAAGTGCTTTGTATTCACTCAGTCCAGATGCAAAATTAAGAGGAAACACTTTTTTTTTCCCCAGTCTAGGTTATCAAAAATATGTATGTATTGATGAGCAACCATTCTAAAGAAGTGTCTATTTTTTTCCTTCCAATTTTCCTTAAAAATCTTCAATTTGGTAGGGACTGCGTGCAGGCTCTGGGGTGACCTCATTGAGGCTTTTCTGTCCTTGAAGGGGACTTGCACAAAAGATGGAGAGCGACTCGTTGCTCAGATCATGGCAGGGCAAGGGGAAATGGCCTTAAAATAAAAAAGGAGAGATTTAGATTAGAGGTTAGGAGGAAATTCTTCATTCAGAGGGAGGTGAGGCACTGGAAAATGTTGCCCAGAGAAGCTGTGGATGCCCCATCCCTGGAGATGCTCAAGACCAGGTAGGTTGGAGCCTTGGCCAACCTGATCTAGGGCTTGGCATCCCTGCACAGGGCAGGGGGTTGGAACTGGATGATCTTTGAGGTCCTTTCCAACCCAAACCATGCTTTGACTTCATGGCCAAGGAAGCTGGTGCCGTGTAACGTGGCAGCAGGGCTTGCTGGCTCCAGAAGGACACCACCTGCTCCGTGCCACCTTTGTGTCCCGTCCTCTTGTAGCCGAGCACCGCTGGAAACAACAGGGCATCAGCGAGGGGTGGAAGAAGATGAAGTGGAAAGGCTTTTGGGAGCTATTCAAGCCATTCTTCCCAACAAAGCATGGAGAATCAGCGGCCGGGCACGCCACAAAGCAGCGGTCTGCTCCGTTTCATAAATGGTTACGGGCACCATTGTGAAAGTTAGAAGAACTTGTCGAGCCCGGTTTGACAAATCAGGTGTTATAATGGGATTATCCATCCTATTCTGCTCTTGTCACAGCCCAGCCTCTTCGTGCACGCTCCCCTTTTTTGCTGCCAAACAAGCAGCTCTTTAGGATTGTCTATATTAAACGCCCGTTTAACATTTAATATAATATACCCGGCGTGTAACAAAGGCTATGGGTCTGCGTGTGACATTCCCAACAGTATTATGGGTGCCTTTCTGTCCTGATGTAGATTTCTTGGGTAGTCATTTCATGGACTTGTCGTCCTCCAAGAGCCGCATGTCAACGCTTCGAGGGAGGGGGACAAAGTCAGGTAGCAGCTCGAGGATTTGTCTCGCCGCTGGCTGCCAATCTGAAATGCTTTAGACCCAAAGAGTTGTCCTTTTAAAAAAAAATAATTCCGAAAAGCTTGTCGTTTTTGTAAAACCTGCCATCTTCTGCGGGGTTTTGTGGAATTCCTGAAGTTAAACCAGTATTTCTCTAGGAACAGAGGTGGACTGTCAGCTTTTATTTGCAGTGAAAACACCTAGTTCCTTGTAAAGGGGTTGTTAGGCTTAGACCGACGCCGTTTCCACAAAGCCAGCCCTTCATAAAGAAACTACATTTTATTTTATTTTTTTTTTGCCGAACCGATGCAGGCAGCTTTCTCCGGGCTGGCTTTTAGCAGTTATTTTTCTTTCCAGTTCCTGCCCTCGTAAGCTCCCCCTGCCTGGAATTTTGATACGTGGAAACGCTTCGCATCCCGATGAAGGGACGGCGCCCCTAAAAGCTGCTCCTTTTTGACTCCTTCTCCTCGTTTCGGTGAAGCGGGCAGTGTGTCTTTCAGCCCGGGGAGTTATCTGTGAGCTGCTTCTGTGAGCATCACTGTTCTCTGCACTGTAGCTTGTGTGTGTGTCTTTTTTTTTTTTTTCCTCGAACCGCATTAGCATTTTGGCTTCTTTTTTTTTTTTTTTAATTCCCCAAGAAGCTCAATTTCTTTTTTTAACGCGTTCAGCCCAACCAGTCATCCTTCCCGCTATCTGCCGTGCTCTTTCCTATGATTTAAGAGGGCAGGCTAGGCACGGCTCCGAGCTTTAAAAATAAACCCAGTGGAAACTTCGGGCCTCTGGCGTCGTAGCGGTACCCGCACCAAGTCATAGGTCTGTCCTAAAATCCTCTAGGATCCAACAGGAACCTTAATCCTTTAATCCAGGCGTGTTTTCACAGCCCTTTCGCTCCTGTCCTGCGCTGTCTCGCTGGTTTTTGAGGGCCTTTTCCCTCTTTCCTTTTTTTTGGTGTGTGGGGAGAGGTTATTGCAACCTGATTTTAGCAGCCTTTTGTTTCATCCCAGTCTTGTGCCTTCCTTGGTCAAAAGCTAATTCCTGCTTCCTAGGATTGTCCCTGTGATGTTCCTGGGGTGCTGTAAGAGGATGTGGCTGGAGTGGGGTAAAAGATGAGGGAAAAGGAGTCAAAAATGCATTGAAGCAATGTGTCGGGGCCACGTGTGTAGGGAGAAAGCTGCTGTGAAGGATGGGGATGGAAGCAGGCAGGGGGTGAGGGACAAAGGAGGTTGAGGGATGAAGGACGTTGGGCTCTTCTCTGTGTTTCTACTCCCACTTTTAGACTCGGGATAATTTGGGGTGGGAAGGATGGCTGGAGATCATCTGGTCCAACATCCTGCTCCAAGCATGTCTAGTGTAAAGGTTCGGGGAGGCTGCTCTGGCTCCTTCCCTTCCCTTCCCTTCCCTTCCCTTCCCTTCCCTTCCCTTCCCTTCCCTTCCCTTCCCTTCCCTTCCCTTCCCTTCCCTTCCCTTCCCTTCCCTTCCCTTCCCTTCCCTTCCCTTCCCTTCCCTTCCCTTCCCTTCCCTTCCCTTCCCTTCCCTTCCCTTCCCTTCCCTTCCCTTCCCTTCCCTTCCCTTCCCTTCCCTTCCCTTCCCTTCCCTTCCCTTCCCTTCCCTTCCCTTCCCTTCCCTTCCCTTCCCTTCCCTTCCCTTCCCTTCCCTTCCCTTCCCTTCCCTTCCCTTCCCTTCCCTTCCCTTCCCTTCCCTTCCCTTCCCTTCCCTTCATCACTTTTTGGGGTGGTGTCACTTTTCCTCGGGGCTGGGAAATGCACCCGAGACTCATGTGCGAAGACCTGTAAGCTGTCAAGGCACCTGCAAATGGATTAGGTGGTCTTCAAAGATCCTCAAACCTTCTATGAATGCGTATTTCGAGGTAAATATTTGGAGTGTGAGCATCTCCTCATCATCCCTTTCTCCATATTCTAGCACACCATAAACCAGGCAAAAGCCATTTGTCTTTTAACACTCTTTTGTCTTGTCTTTGCATTTATGCACTGGATTTGTTCTGAAACCATCAATTAAAACAAAAAAAAAAAGGAATCTTTTGCATTTTAACATAACGCTGCTGTTCTACCTAACGAGCCTCTTCTCCTTTACAACTGAAAGCCGTCATTTAAGGGAGGCAGCAATCGCCAAATTAAACAGTACTCCAGAGTGTCACTAAAATGAAAATGTTTGTATATAAAAAAGAATCCACGCAGAAATGAAGGTACGTGGAGCTTCACTCTTCACTTTAACCTCAGCTTCAGGTGGTTGGTTCAGCGGGTTAATTCTTCTGATGCTCAACTGTTTGTATAACATCTGTAAGCCAGTTTATAGGACTTATTCCTATAGGAATAAGGACTTATTCCTTTCTTCTGTAGGGCTGAATGTCTGATTCCACCTCCTACATAGTAACCAGAGGATTTTGGGACTATGTCTAACCAGTCTCCATGTATTTTAGGTGGTGAAATCTCAAAGTAGTTGGACTTTTCATATCTCTCAGCTCACATTACCATAACTTTCCGAGGGTACAGCCTTCACTGGTGAACAACAACAACAAAATCAATTCAGAGCTCCTTTAACCCGCTGTCCAACACCCGAAATACGTTAATGTGTCTGCGTGTTGGCACAATATTTGGGTATATTTCTGCAGGAGGCACCTTTCAGCCTTTCTGTTCGAGAGCTGTCCCTGACCCAGTGATCCAGATTTTCTGTTTGACGCCCAGCGGTTTGTTAGATGGATGTAAGGTAAACTGGGCAGATTTTTTGGCCGCTACAGCTGTTTGTCTTAGACCGAGGATTACTTTAAAGGGTACAGTAAGCGTGTTCTTCACTATTTTTGAAATCTATGCTCCCTTCTTCCCCTTCGCAGCCCTGGAAGTCATGCTTGGAGACCTGCACAAACCCGAATGTGTTGACGGCTTTAAGAAAAACAACACAGGGAGAGAATGTTTAAGTCAAATCTACCGTAAATGATTATTCAGTGGAAGACCCCGCGTATACAGTGGCTGACTTGTTCGGTTTTATCCAGATAAAAGGCCTTTTATCGGCCAGCCCTGCCTACCCTCCCGAGAAAGAGGAGGGAGAGAGGAAATGTAAGGTTGCTCAGGCCAGGAGAGGAGTCCAAATGGCAGCTGCAGAGGCAGAAAAGATGCTCTGCTGATCTGACAGACGTGCTAACAGCAGAGAAGTCTTGCCCGTACGATCCGGGCGAGCGAGTGCCTGCTGCTCTCTGTAGCTCTTGCTGCTCCGGCAAAGATAGGAATAAATGGCTCGGGTGTTTTTTTGGGGGGCACGGCGTGGAAATACGTGGCCTGCCATACATCCCCTACAGGTGCTGAGCCTCCTCTGTGGGTCACGGTGTAGGAAATACCATCGGAGAGCATCCTGCCCACGTGCTTCTGGCTTCTTTTCCACCATCCGTGTAGTTTGGATCGCCGGGTGGCATCGTCGGCAGGGCTGGCACCGTCCCCACGGTAAAACAGAACCCCCCGAGGCGGTGCTGGAAGCACTCGCTGATGTTTATAGCTGCCTAGGTAAAAGGTTTTAACCCGGTTGTGGAATTTGGGCAGGCAAAAGAAGCTGTCAGTTGCCTTAGCTATACAAATAATGACGATATTGGGATCAATTTCAGCATTGTGCGGGAAGCGTGGTACGAAATTGAAGTCAACGTGGAAAAGAAATTTGTGTTCCAGCATCCATCCTAGCCACATAAAACTCATAAATGCGAGCGGATCTCCTAATTACGAGTATGGAGGAGTGGAAGCGTAGCGTGGTTTAGTTTCTTGCAGTTTCAGCAAAAATGGGCTTGATTATTTTCTTAGCTCTCTTCAAATTGTTGCTACTTCCCTGTGTTTTGTAGCCTTCACTGGTTTGTATCCCGTTAGTCGCAGATGGCCTGCAGTACTTGGGAAATTGGAAGTTTTTTTTCAATATTTTCCATTTTCATTAAAAAAATGAGTCTGTGATAAGCTTTATATCGGGAAATTTCAGTGTATTAAACTAACTGCACTTCTGTTACATTGAGCACACATTCTCAGGTATTGACCAATAAATCAGTGACATCAGCATCAGTAAAACATTTTGATGATTACACTGATTTACTCCTCCTATCCGTTTTTTGCTTTTTCAGACCTTATTCTGTGTTTTCTGCCAGACAGATCCTCACACTGCCCTTCTTTCCACTAGCAGTATACTTAATACACCGTTTTTTTTTTGCAGCTTAAGGGGTAGCTTGCCATATTTTCGACACGAATAAAAGCATATTTCATGCTGGTTGCAAACAGAAGCTAATTGAGTGGGAGGAAGTTCAGGCTTGCAGATTTATGGAAGAAAAAAAAAAAATATCTCAGCCCTGGTTTTCTTAGCTCTGATTGCGTACAAATATGACTCAAAGCTTTTTTTGTTTTTCCCTTCCCACCCCATAAAGAGGTAATTTTAAAAATAATAATAAAAAAAAAAGGGCCGGTCACAATTTGCGAGCTACGAGGTTTCCTGGATTTATTTCTGGCCGGGGTGCCAAGTACATCTGTGTTTGCTTTTTGATTGTCTATCCAAATAGGGCTAGTGAGAAGTTTGCATTTTTCCTATCAAATTATTTTTATTCCGTTTATAGCAGCGTCTTGAAAGACATTTTCTGTCTGGTGCTGGGTTTTTTTGTTGGCTTTCCTGACGATTTTTGTTCAGTTAACTTGGAGCAAAGCGTCTGATGAGTGCCCTCCAGCAAATGGGAGTTAGATGGGTGAAGAAAATCACTCCTCTGTGTTCCTCAAAGTGCCATATTCTGGACAAGAAGGGTAAGGCTGTATCTACCTTCTTTAAAATAGCTTTTAAATATATGGATGTTGTAAGATTCCCTCACCACCACGACCCACTTGGCAGAGGTTCCTCAGAGGCAGAAAGAAAGGTGATTTCCCAGCTGTTGGGGAAGGGAAGGTGCCGAGATGGACGTGGGGATCAAAGATCAAAAGTTCCTTTAAGCACAGCTTTCTGTTTTATTCCATCACGTTGACGTGGCATTAACATGAACAACTCTTCGTCACCTGCTTAACCCTTGCTCTCGCTTACAAGGGGCTGTGTGGAGACAGAAAGAGCTGAAATCCATCCAAATCTTTATTTCTGATTATTCTGGTAGACTATGTTAGATCACCATATAGAGAGAAAAACCACCCAAATTCATGTAGCAACCCCAACACCAATAAAAACCACGCAAGAAGTTTGAATCTAGGTACAGACGACTTCTGGAAAGTCTCATGAAGAAAACTTTTGGATGAGGACAGCACCGTGAGCTCTTAGAAAGAGCTTGAACAAATCCTAAGCCATTGCTAAAACTCCATTGCTACGGTTTTCTTTGCAGCGATGTGCCCCTGGCTGGGGCTGTTTGAGGTTAACTTGACGTTACGTGAGATCCCTTACTCAATTTACGAAGCCAAAATAGTGTTTTTTGGAGGAGCCCTTCTGGTTTCTATCAAGACACCAACAGTTCAACCAGCTTTCCTTGGAAAGACGTATTTAGGAATTACTCAACTGCCTTGCCCATTTACAGTAAGCTTTGTAGATATGTTTTTTACTGATGTTTATAGCTCGCTCTTATAGAGGTAGGTTAACCACAAAAACAGAACAAAAACCACACAGCTTATTGATTATCTGGAGTAAAAATCCATCTGCTTTTCCTCTAAATAACAAAGTAAGGGATCTTGACCTCAAAGCTGATTTCCTTTCTTTTGTAGCGATAATTGCAGGTGAATAAAAGACAAGAACTGAGGTTTGTTTGTTTATTTTTACACGAGGGGGTTTTAGTGATGCAAGTTGGGCTCTCTCCCATCCCCTTCTGTAACTCCAAGCCGACCATCCTCAAGAGTTGTTTTTACGTGGCCACTTTTGGAAATTATTTCTAGGAACATAGAAGTGCATTTCTGAGGCTTCACAGATTCCTGTTAGGACCAGGGTTGGACCAGATGATCTCCAGAGCTCCCTTCCCACCTCAACCATGTGGGTTTATTTCAAAGCAACTAAAGTATTAGGAACTTAATAGTCAAATAAATGAGTTTGGCCATATTAGTGTCACTCTGTCAACTTTCAAGTAGCTCAGGAGACTTTAATGATTGAGTGAAGGTTCTGACTGGTAGTTTTTTTTTGCAAATGTGTCTGTCTGGCTAATTTGCTGTGTATGTAGCTCTGAGAAATAAGGAAATCCTTTTTTTGTGCTTTGAACTTGGCTTTCGAGAGTTAGCAAACCGATGAATTGAGATTGCACAAAGATTTACAATATTTTGCATGGACTGTAAGCTTTGCTGCTTGTTAAGGAGTCAATTTAAATCCATATTGCAAAGATTTGGGGAGTTGAGCTGTCCTGTTTTCAAGAATTTTAGTAAAAATAAAAATATCTTTGTCCTACAAAATATGAAATGGAATCAGACAGATCCATCTGCTTAACCTACTGCGCAACAGCGAAATGTGTTTTCACGTAGCTTGCAGAGCTTTAAAAATTTGGCCTCTTTTTTGTTATTTTGTTATTGTTTTGCTGCTTAAATGAATTGTTTTACTACCGTGATATCTCTAGATGAGCCTTTTTGCTCTGTAGCAGCCGTGCAAGGCTTCATATACCAGCGAGGATATTTTTGCAGTTTTAAAAAACATAATTGTTGGGGGGGAAGGGCGGACACACGACCTTCAAAGAACAATTTGAAGGGAAGATTACTAGCTGCTAGCAAATCCGAGGTCTTCATCAGTAGTGCAGAATTCATTTCTGGCGTTAACACCCTTCCTTTGGGCATGGGCTCTTCATTGCATTTCCTTAAATTCCTTCATTACTCTTTGGTGAAGTCTTCAATTGGTGTTGGAGAAGCATTGTGCGATTCTGTTCTCGCAGTAGGCTCTAGAGAAAAATAAACAGGTTTGATTGCGAGAAGAAATCACGGTGCTTAACTAGCTGTATGTGGAAACTGCTTTGCAAAACCTAGAGTAAAGAGGAGCATTTCGGTTCTGGCTTTTCCTGCCTTTTCTTTTTCTTGAGCTCTTTTTGCCATGACTGATCCAGTGGGAAAAGTTTGAATATCGACAAAGCGAAACCCTTTTCGATGGCCCATTTGAACATCTGTGAAGGAAGGGACGCCATCCTTTAAGGCCATGCATTGTGGTCCATGTGTTGGTTTTGGGCAGGTCCTGACATCCAACCACTCTGAGCTAGTGCCATTTTTTCCCCATTAACTTGTGAATTAACAGTGAATTCCTACCAGTTGTCACCATGTTGGTGACAAGTCCGAGTCCAAGAATGCCAAGCTGTCTGAGCTGGTGCACAATAGGATGGTTTCAGTTGGAAGGGACCGACACAGGTCATCGAGCCCAACTGTCGGACTGCTTTGGGGCTGACCCAAACTCAAACCACACCATTAAGAGCATTACCCAAATGCCTCTTAAACCCGGGCAGACACGGGATATCAACTATTTCTCTAGGAAGCCTGTTTCAGTGCTTAATGACCCTCTTAGAAAAGAAATTTTTCCTAATGTGCAGTGTGAACCTGCCCTGGCCCAGCCTGCTTGTCCTTCATACATTTTTTTCCATCCTTGCTCCTTCTTCTCCAACTCTTTCCTCTTTCTTAGAGAAGAGGGAGAAGGGAAGACCTCACCAGCACGTAGAGTTTGAGCTGGAGCTCCATCTCTTCCTGCAGTGCCACTGCACCAATCTTTGTTCTTCCTTCCTGGCTTGGTGGTGCTGGTTTTTATTTTTTAATTCTATATTTTATTTTGGGGCGTTTTATTTTTTTTTTTGACTGTGAATGGACATTGATTTTTTTCATGATTATATTTACTTTGACCCCAAGATCTTGACCCTGCATGGAAACAGTCCATCAAGCAACTCTCACAGGAGATGAGGGCAGCGGGTTTTTGCTTTGCATCTGTTTATTTATCCTGAACTTCATCTCTATTTCCTTATCCGATGATGCAGACTCACTAAACACCTTTCCAGCTCCTGATAGCAGCCCTCAACTTTAATCCCTGCGTAACCATCAGCAGCAGATGGCAGCTCGTTGCTCCTGGCCTTCTGCAGACCGTTCACAGATGCACAAAGTCCTGTCCTCATCCAGAGCTTCTGTCCCCGTGTTTTCCAAAAAGAAACCCATGAGAGAAGGGTTGTGGCTGCAGGGTAATAAATTGAGCTCTTGAATTTTGACACAAACAATTGAACAAACCAAAACAAACCCCCCAAGAGAACCAAAACCAAAAGAAAACCACCCCCAAACTTATATCGTGTTATTGGCTTTGTAAGGTTGCATGGCTTATTTATCTTAGTGGTTTGTTTTTTTTCTGTATGTCTTAGAGGTTAGGAAAAGAGCTTGTACGGTAGAAATGTTGAAAACAACCTGAAATATTGTTTCACTTCCTGATATTTTGGGTCTTTTCAGTAAGCCACGGAGCTGAAGCGAAGCTTAACTTCAAAATTAAGGTATTAAAGGTAGCTAAAAATGAATCACAGGCTACAGTTAAAATATCTACTCTGCAGTTGACAAAAATTGCACCAAGTGGTGATCACACTTCCTTCACCAAAATCTTTTAGACTGAGCAAGCTGGGGAAGTTAGACAAGCTCCAAGCCTCGCAGGGTTTTATGAAACAGGACTGAAAAGAGATTTACTCTTCCAACCAGTTCCTAATGTAGCATTCAACGCAGTTTCTCCCTGATTATTCTTCCAGTTTATCTGGGTTCAGGACCATGAAGTGCTTGATGATTGCTGGCAGGATCAGGACGTGCTGAGGAAGCATCGATGGGATTCAGGCCGGGCTGGTTGGCGGTGTCCCCACGGGTGCTGTGCCCTGGGGGATGCAGGAATACATCTACATCCTATTCCAACCACTTGTATTTCGTGTGAGAAGGTATTAGCAATATAGAGAAAAAGCATAGTAGTCTGAAAATCCTATGTGAAAGCAGAAAAATGAGGGAAATCTTGAAGATTTCTTAATATTATCTGCAGCGCTAAGTATTTAAAAACCAAGTTTTCTTCTAGTAAAGATGTAGGGACAATTTAGATGAACCCAGCTGACACTGGGAAGCAAATTTTACTTTCCGTAATCAGACTGGCTACTTTCCTAGAGGTTTCTCACTTCGTGTTGATATAAAAACGGGAGAACATCTGAGGTGGTTCTGCCGTGCATCACGTAGTATTGCCCATCCTATTTCATTTGGGGTTGATTGAAGACAGCTCTTCCAAAGGTATCACCTGTACCAGTTCTCTTAGTTGACTCGGGCTTCTGATGTTGAAATTCACTTCGTCTTACCAGTTTAGGGAAAACTCATCACTTGTCCTCAATAACTCGTGGCTGCTGTGCTGAAGGATGTCAGGAGCGAGTTTTCTCCGGGAGCGGCCTGGGTTATCAGCGTGGAGGTCATCAGGAAGGTTTGTAATCAGTTCGCTGTGGTTAAGATTTGATTGCAGGTGTTTAAAACCACGACCAGAGCCTACTGATAGGTTCAGAGAGGTTTTCCTACCATTTGAGGGCCGTAAATCCGCCCTCAGAATAAAAATAAATGGTGCTTTACGCAGCATCCCTTGATTTCTCAGTGATGTTTGTGTGCTTCATTGGTGTGCATCTACTAGGTTTGTTTAATCAGCCGTCTTTGAGTGCAGAAGATGTAGTTTTAATCAAAGATACCTTTTTCCTCCTTCCCGATATCAAGCATCAGTGCTGGAGTCAACGGGTTTGGGGTTATTGAGGTATTTTGTGAGAAACTCATCTCTGGTGAAGACAGTTCGTTGGTTTGCCAAATGGGAAACTGAAAGAAATTGAACTCATGTAGTATTAAAGTTCATGAATTCCATTGATTTGGGGCGTTTTCTGTCTCAACCTTTTCTATATTTTACCTCTCGGAGTCTTTTTAAGCAAACTAGGCTGCCAGCTGTCTCTACAACCAAAATTACCCTGTCCCCGGCTCCGTAAACACAACAGCAAACCGGTTCCTTATTAAATTCCTTTCATCACACAAACGGTCAGCTGGGCCCGTAACCAAGTTACAGAAGAATCAGAAGCGGAGTGGTAGCTTTTAATTAAATATCATTTGGCCGGGTGCCCAGAAATTGCCCCGTTAGGGGAGCAGGCAACGAAAACCCGAGCGCGGAACCGCCGCTGCTGCTTTTTGGGGTGTCTGGAAGAGGTACGAGGCTGCATCGGGTGCAGCAGCAGCATCGAGATGGCCTCGTGGACGGCCCCTTCCTCATCTCACGCCCCGTTGCGACCCTCCGTGGCTCCACGCCTCGTGATTTCAGCCCAGCTTGGGTAGGTCTGCCCTGCCTTGACCCATCCCTGCCCGTGCTTTTGATTCCCAAATCTGCTCTTCTCAGATTTTAATTTGGAAAGCGGTGAGATACCATCTTCCAGTGATCATTTTTTTCATATTTCACATATGTTTTGATTCATTTCCCCCCCCCCCTTCTTTGTCGTTGCCAGAATGTCTTTCTCAGTCATCTGAAGCACGAACATCTTACTCCTCGTTTAGCAGCTGAAAGGAAAGACAGTTTTTGTTCAAGCCATCCCACGGGAACATAGACAGATTCCTCTACTTTCTTTGTTCCGAGCACGAGTGTTTTTCTGTCCTTCACCGCATTACAGTTAAGCTCCTTGTTTGTGAGGCTCTGAAGTGTCATGCCCTTGCCTGTTAACTTGCCTCTGTGTTTTTTTTTCCTTCGCTTTCCTCCATTTCTCGACTGTTTTTTAGCCTTCGGTGGCCACCGTTCTGTGCCCCCAGAGCACAGCCCAACTTCTCCACCTTCCCGTTTGCAATTAATTATGCTTCCCCCAGTCATTGCTGGTTTATTTGTGGCGCAAGTGCTTCCAGGTAGGAAATCTGTTTTCTTCTGTGTTTGCAAAGCACTGTGGAAATGTGCAACAAAATCTAAATGTTTTCTAATGACGCACCCCCGGAGAAGTTAATTAAGTTCCGTCAGGGCCGACTTTGACATCTTGTGTTGAGAAACACAGCGTTTATTTAAAGACCAAGGAGTCAAAATGAAAATGTGATAAAGAAAGGCTTGAGTGGAGGGATGAGACCAGACTGCAAATTTGAAGCTCGCTGGAGGCTAAATGGAAGTGGTTCTTCTGAAATCTATTATCTGGCAATGCTGATTTCAATATGAATGCACTTCGCTTTGGTTCTGATTCTATTTCAGATCTTTCAAAACCAGATTTTGTTGGCTTTTCTTATGAGAAATTTGTGCTTGATGCCTTTGCTTAAAACAAGACTTCAGAAAGCCCATCTGCACTCTCCGCTCTCCATATACAGTGCTCTCTTCTTTTCGGCTTCAGGCATTCATGTGAAGAGCGTTTCCCCTTCCAGAAACTTTGGATTTTAGGCACACATTGGCCAGTGTGTAAAATACAGTACCGAATGAGGTTAGTTTTATTTCTCTAAGTGATCTATTTAATTTCCCTGCTTTATCTCAGCTTTAAAGCTTTATTCAGATCTTTGTGTCTGGGATTAATTTGACTTGGCACACTGCAATGTCTCTGTCTCCCAGGAGCAGCTGATTATTTACAATGAATTTCTTTTTCCTCTTCTCCCTCCAGCTTGTAGCGAAGAATTTTCTCTCCCCGACTCCAGATAATACCCGAGGAGCAAAAATATTTTGAGAATGAATGAGCTGAGTTACCTGTAACGGGTGGAAACTCAAACATGACTCATCTCGCAGTGGCTCCAAAGCTGTTATTTACCAGGACTTCGGTCTGCAGCAGAAACCTTTGAGTTTGGTGCCACTATCAGCGTAGCTGGACAGAAAATATCGGGCTAGAGGCCTGCAGAGAAACAAGGAGTTGATGAGCATACCTTAATTGCATGCTAAATTAATCGTAAGGTTTTTTGTGTGCCTAAAAATGTGCAAAAGGTGCTTTCTCTCAGGTGCGTGCATAACCAGCGAATAAGAAAAGTGGCTATTTGGATCTCATTTGAAACAAGAAATTGTTAAAAACCTTATTAGTGCTACCTTTCTTATTTTTAAGTGTGCTCTTTTCTACTATTTTTGGGAGAAAGTGGCAGTGTTGAGAGCCTGATCTGCTGGGATGCCCCAAGCACGGTCCGGTTATTCTAAATGCTCTTTGTCCCTCTGTCTACGTATTTCTATATTCCTATAAAAAAAGACCAGCAATAATACATAAAATCTACTAAATGAAGGGTAGAGCAGGACTCTTGTTATGTACAGTCATGTACTCACAGCTTTAATATGCAAAAATCTCTCTAATATGTAGAAATAACCCCCAGAACAGTACCAATACTGCCGTAGCCTGAAGGCGTGCTTGAATTAAAATACAAAATATGATTTATTTTGTAGCCATACTTGTGCTCACCTCTTTAAGACTCTCTGGAGTTCCTGATTATTTACATGTGAAAGTGTCTGGCTCAGTCCCCAAATAATTCCTGTCCTTTAAAATCTCAATCAATTGCACGGGAGGGTGAGCAATAATTGATAACTCCGGGCAGAGCTCGCGGTAAATCAGGGCACGTTCCTCAGGCTGTCGAAGGCTTCCTCTCTCCCAGAATTACCTCCTGAGCTCGAGTCGGTGCTGGCATCAGCGAAGCGAGGAGCAACCCAAAAAAGTGTCAAGAGTGAAGATCTACGATAAGCACAGATGGGAAGAGCCAGATACAGGAGAGAAAACAAAGAGGTTCGGGGGGAGGAATTTTGTCGCCGGTGAAAGAAGAAATGAATGGTGAAGAGCCGTGGAACAGCATAAAAAATGAGATGATAGGAATGGCTGCTCGAGGTTCGTGTTTAGCAGGCCAAGACAAAGCCATAGAGGTGGGTAAAGAAGGAGGAGCTGCTGGGCTGGAAAGCGTTAGAAGTTGGAGAGGGGGAAGAAAAGAAGAAAAAAAGAAAACAAAAAAGAGAAAAGAGAAGTTTGCTGGTGTTGAAAATGGAAATACCCTTCTTGGGTAGGGGATGAATGGAGAGAGGAGCCTGAGCTGAGCTGTATGACGAGGTGAGAGGATTGGGGCACTGGAACTGAAGATGTTGATGCTGAAAGAACAATAATAATTGAGAACGAGCACACCAAAAAGGAGGAGATGAAAGGTGCTTGGAAGATCTACAAAGCACACAGAAGCCAACTGGCGGGCCGATCCTGGGGGAGCTTCCTAAAACAAGAGGGAGACAAATGGGAGAGTTGATGGAAGTGCAAAGTGCTTGATAATCTGGGAAAAAAGGAAGAGTAAAAAATCCTGAGGAGTGTGGAAATCACCGCGGAGTGATTACAGACAGGCAGGAGGGACTGAGGCAGTGCACATAGGATGAGCGTGTGAGTACGAGTCTTCACTCGGCGCTTCTATTTGTAAATCCTGTTGAATGAGGACAAGCAGCAGTAATATGAGTTGTGGAAGGGGGATTTTATCACTTTAAAGCAATGGTAGGAGCTGCCAAGAAACTCTGGCGAACCGAAAATCGGCACGAATGAAGACTTTCAGCTGTCGTCATCCCAACGGGGAAGAGCTCGGGGTCAGAGCTGGAAAGAAACCCCCAGCAAAGTGGGGAAGCAGGGCACGTGTGCTTTGGGAAACTGCCCGCTGGGTTAGCAGTTGTGAAGGTGAAGCCATAAAAAAGCATAAAAAAACCCTAAATTCTGAAAATCTGTGCTTTTAAAAGTAAAAGATCCAGGGCTAGGAGGTAGCTTTTATTTTTATGGTTACAACTTACGGTGCTGGAACTGGAAAAAGCCTGCGTGGCGTCGTGTGAAGTGGAAGAGGAATTGCTTTTTAAGCCTCCAGGTACAAACCAAGGGCTTTGAGGCTTGTGCTTGAAATGTAAGAAACGTTTTCGTGCTTTTTAAGAGTAAATTTCAAATTAAACTAGTCCATACCATGGTGTTAAGGTGCTGTGTTTCAGTACAAACAGGTTCGAATTGAAGACCACTGCAGGACCGGAGCAAAGCCCTCGAGCACACCCTTCGGTTTTGTGATTTTTTATCCACTCCTTGATACCAAGGTGGAAAAAATCCTGGCAGAGCATAAAATCCTGACCGCACTGGGGCTCCTGGATGGCTCGAAGGCGGCTTCTCATCCCTTGCGGGCTCCCCCGAGGCAGCTTTGCCTTGCCCGCGCCGTTCACGTTGGCGTGATGGATGGCGAGCGAAGCAGAGGTACCACCTTTAAACCGCTTTGTCCCGCGGCAGAACACAAGGGAAAAAAATGCCGGGTGAAGAATACATTTCCTGGGCTCTCAACTCTGCGTCTGACCCCTGCGGGCCGTGCCGGGCTGTGGCAATCCCGGCCCCATCGGGATCCCTGCCGGCGTTGGGAGATGCGGGGTAGGGAGGGCGTGCGGCGCTACCTCCCTCTCCACGTTGCCTCCCTTCTTTCTCTCCGTTTGTTTTCCACATGAGTGGGGAACAATCGCTTCTTCCACACGGAGAGCCCCTTCTCCCCGTTCCTGGGAAAATAGCAGGGGAAGGGGGAGCATTTGCATAATCGTCTTTAGTGCTATTGTGGGCGGGCTTGGGATGCCGGCGCTGGGTTGCAGCCCGGCCACCTGTCCAGAACAAATGAACTCAGCCTTTGTGCGGCGTTATCTGCTCCGCCACAGCCTTATCTTTGTGTAATGAATAACTCGATTAAAATATTATAAACCCCATCCTTTGGGCAATGTTTGCCTTGGGTTTAAATCCCCGTCTCGAGCCGGGGACGGGAGGGGGGGAAGAGAATTTCCTCTCGCTGCCGGACCACGGCTCTGTTTTCAGGCTGCTTCTTTCGTTTTCGAACCGCCTTTGTGGAATTATCCTCATGAATATTAATCGGGGGTGTGGGAATAATAATTAAAAAAAAAAAAAAACACACAACGCCACCCCGAACCTTAAAAAGATTTGCATTCGTCCTTGTATAAATGATAAATTAAGTGTTGTCTGATGTTTCCTAATGGTCCCTTTCACCTGCGTAAAACAATTCATTAAACAATTGGGTTGGTAGCGGGGGGAAGGAGAGCAGGGTGCTGCGGCCGCTCCCCCTGCCAGTGCTGCGTCCCAAGACCTGGGCTGCTTCTCCCTCTGCCCTCTTCTGCCTTCTGCGGGGAAAAAATCTCATTCCTGGATCTCCTGACAGCCGGGGCGTAGGAAGGACAAACCCTGTGGGTGCCACGATTCATCGCACGTCAACCTTTGCACCGAGAGCGTCTCGGCGCGCACAGATTGAGTTTCGATTGCTGCCTGATGGCAAAGCAAAACAAACCCTTCCCTGCTCTTCTTTTCTTATTTATTTTTTTTTTTTTTGCCACGAAAGGCACGGGAGCCAGCCCTGATCGTTGTGCTTCTGTAGTGCCCGTCGTTTCCATACCTTTATCCTAAAAGATGTTTCTTTTGCTCCCTTTTTTGCTCCGTTTCCAAACAATTTGGCTCAGTGATCATTACTAAGGTAGGAATCAAGAGGGATGTTGTTTATTCCTTGCCTTCCCCTAGCAATTAAAGGCAAGAGATGCTTTCAGCCCGTAGGACGTGATGATTTTAACTCTTCCTGAGCCCGTAGGGTGCCGTTGGGATTGCTCTTCGGTGTCAGAGGATGAGATTAGGAGATGCTCTGTCCATCATCAGCTGCAGGTCCCACCACGATCCTGAGAAATCCCCGCACACTTCACTGCCCCGTGCTGCTGCCTGCCCGTCCCCAATGCACAATCACCACATTTCAGTGGGCACGGAGCTCTGCTGCTGTTTTTCTTCCCCTGTTTATCCATCCTTTGGTAAGATCTGGCCGATCTCTTCCCGTTAGCTGCAGGTCAGTAGCGCTCAGCCTGAGGAAAGCCGAGCGTGTCTGCCAGGTTACCCGCTGCCGTGCCCAGGAGAGAAGATGAAAAGCATTCAGCTGCACTTCACTGTAATGACAAATAATTGCGTTAAAGCGAAAGACGCTGGGCAGGAAACGATGAATATTTAACGGCTGCAAACTCAGGCGAGAAGTTTCAAGCCAAGCCTCCTGCTTCAGCAGTTAACATCTCCGCACGCCTTTCTGTGGATGGCTTCTTAATGTATAATTCAAACTTAGGAAGCCTGTTACTTACTACTGCCCTTTTATTAAATAAAAAAATGTTTTGCTTGAGCTGCAAAGTGTGCTTGCACACTCCAAGCCATGAAATCTGTGCTCTCTCTGCCCGTGTTGTTGAAAAACTAATAAATCAGTGAGCTGCAAAACCCGCATGCTGATGAACCGGGTATGATTTTTTTTTTTAACCTGCAGTGTGTTCTTTCTGCTTTGCGTGTATTTTTCATAATGACTGGTGGTTGATTTCTCTTTCATTTCCCTTGTCCTTTGACTGGAAGTCCCCGAATCCTCGCTTTAAGCTTCTGACGTGCAGACGTGGCTCCGAGCAGCGTTTAGTGGAGCCGTTCTCCAAACACGGCTCAATTTGGGGTAAAATCTGACGGTCTGGTATAATCCAACTCCTTTCTCCATCACTTATCGCTGAGGTTTCCAAGGTTTTCCAGTTGCCAGCTTGCTGATGGAGCCGCTCAGTTTAGGATGTGCTGCGGGCATGGGAATCCTGCTCTTTGTTTTATTACTGCGAGCCTGACCCCTGGTACCTCATTTTAACATCAGCGCGGACCCCGGTGAATAATGGTCTGTGTTGAAAGTGCATCCAGCTGGAATTGCGTCTTGGGACGTGGGGGTAGGGGGAACTGGAGGCCTTGGATGCCATCATGAAGCAATTAGACAAGCTCCTTAATAATTTATAGCTTGCTGTCTTAAGGCTTGTAAGCGTTTTGACTGAAGAGGTTTTTGTTTAACCTTTCGGGGCTTTTTCCACGAAGCCTGCGTTTGGGTTCGGAATGATTTTCCTTTGAGGAGTGGTGGGGAATACCGAAGCAGATGACTTTGTCATCTGTTAATTAGCGCTTTGTGCTGCTCCGTGCGGAGACCAGGTCGCTCGCATCTCTCCGAGCGACAGTGTATGGTGAATAAATAAAAACCCACGCGAAGCAGGACATGAACATCACGGTATTTTTTTGGCAAACCTTGTTCAATTCCTTCCAGCTGAATTTGCTCGTGGCTCTGGGAGGTCGTTTGGCTGCCTGTTTGGTAACCTTAAAGTCAATATTACCTTAAAAAAATAATAATAAAAAAAAGAAAAATACTGCAGAAGGGAGGAAAGCGATGAAATATTGTGTAGTTGGTGTTTATACGAGCGGTTGTTCGTAGAGATTATTTGGATTATTGTGAAATCATTTCTGGTGACTGCTTTAGCCCAAAAGCACATCTCAGCTCTACATCAAGATGTAGAGCTGTGGTTTCAGTCATGTAGCTTTGGATTCAGTTCTGAACAGGCTCCTGGTTTCCAGAATTACGCAGTAAATTCACCTTCCTTTACTTTATTCTTTCTGTTCCCTTTTTGCCATCAAACTCATCTTTCATTTTCCAAGGCCTTTCCCCTTTGGGGGAGCTGGTATTTTTGCACAGTGCATCTTGCAGTATCAATGTTAAACTTCCTAGATTTTTTTTCCCCTAAAAACTTTGAACCTCCACAGTTGAGTTCCAGCAGAGCTTCTCCTCATCCCCCTTCCCAAACTGTTTAACAGCACTCTCTGGAAAACACCATTTCTAGTTTAAAGACTGGAGTATTTCTATTTTCCTTGTGTTGTTTTTTTTTTTTTCCTACAGGTTAACTTGCTGCCCTCGAGCAATTACTTCTTTAACACCTGCTAAATCAGCAGTGACACTACTCTAGTAGTTGTTGCAGGTAACACCACGCACGTAGACATTTGGTGCCATGTCCCTGTTGCACGGTAACCCTAATTTTATGGCTCTCTTATCATGATTACACCCTGAAAGTCTCCTGAACACCTTTTTAGCAGTGAAGACAGCATCTGAAGTTGTATAGTTCTGGCAGCCACATCTTCTCAAGCACCCTTTCCCCATCCCTCCAGCTCTTGGGCATCGTGTGCCTTATCGGCAGGAACAATTTGTGTTTTTTTAGGCGTCCTTGCATGAGGCTGCTCCTAAAGTACCCCCTCCTGGAAGCTGCATGCTTTTTACTAAATCCCTTTATCTTTTTTAAAAATAGTAGCCGCTAATCTTTGGAAAGGAAAAGCTGCCACTAAGAGCGAAAAAAAGTGATATTAGGCAGTCAGCAAGATTTGACTTTGAGTACGTGAGGGCTGAACATCCCGAAACGTGAATTACTGTAAGTTCCCGTAACAACTGCGTGATCCCAGATGTCAGGTCATGTGCTGATGGGCACTGATGAGATCAATGCTGCTTTCATTCTTTCCTGCACATTGTGGTTGACATTAGGTAAATCCTGGGATATAATTTTAATCTTAAATTTGCTGTCTTGTCACTGCATTTGTTTTTTCTGCCCCTGACGTTGCAGAGTTCGGACCCGTTCAGGGTGTTGTGGTGCTCCCAGGCACCACAGGAACCCATGTAGAAAAATCTGAGGCAATATCTATCGATATCTCTTAAATTAATGCTTTGAAAATATCATTGGGAACTTCCATGTATCACCAAAGAAGAACCTTGCAATAAATTGGCTTCTCCAAGAGTCCGGGGTGCTCTCTGCTGCTGGTGTGAGTGTCCATGAAATAATGTTTCCAAGTACCTCATTTCAGTCCTCTGCTCAGGCAATTTTAAGTTAAAAAAGAGCGTTTTTTCTTACCATCACAGACTTTTCAATGTCCCGTTTGTGGTAAGTTCAGACCTCGCTGGTTTGTTTTATTCATGCACGAGTAAACTCGTCCGTGTCTGTTGGCCATTAGTAAATATACAGGTAAACAAGATTAACTTTGATTGTTTAGAATCAACTTTGAGCCCAGGTGAGGTTGACGCAGACAGTCCTGGAGTGATTTTACCAACTGATTTCAGTCCTGCCTGCTTCCTTTCTTGACCTGCCTTGGAAGCGGATTTGGGAGTTAGCCAAAAAATCAAAGATTTTTCAAAACCAGCAAAGTCGGGTGCTGCAGGTGCCTGGCGATGTAAAACTAACCACAGGACCCGTTCGGAAAGCAGAAAAAAATGCCGAAAAATGTCAGGTAAAAGTGGAATTTCCACGTGAGATGGGACGGGGTCGTGCTGTAGCTGCCTGAGCGCCAATTTTCCCTTTTTTCGAGCCATTTTTTCTGTGCGGAGATGAGCTCGATGTTTTTTTTTCTCAATTGTTCCTGTCTACTTCTTTTGTAAATGAGCAGGAAGGAGGGGGTTTTATGTGAATGAAGTCAAGCTGAGTTGAACTCGCCTTCTCTTGGCAGCTCTTCCAAGATTTGGCTTGCGTTATAACTTCAGAGAAAAAAACAATTTCTAGTAGACGGATATTGCGCTTAATGAGTGCTTTAGCACCTGTATCCTGGGCTGGGGAGGTTTTTTGTCCTTTTTTGGGTTGTTTTGGGTTTTTGTTTGTATGCTTTTTTTTTATTGTGGACTCGATGGTCTCTTCCAGCTCAGGATATTTTATGTTTTTTTGCTAACTGTGACCATGAACAAAAAGCAAGAATGCTCCCAATCTGTTTGCGGGGATAAAACAAGACATTGCAAACTGCAATACGACCTGAGCGTTCAGACCTTTTACAGATGAACATCTGTAAGTGTCTGCAGTGCAGACGAAGGAAATAATTGCCTACATCTTGCCTACGGGTGGCCAGGCAGGGGCACACAGCCCTGCTGCCCGTGCTGCTGTCATTGCAGGGGCAGCCACCAACACAAGAGGAGCAGCAAGCTGGGTTGCCAAGGCTGCTTTTTATATTCAGCCCAAAAGCGGAAAATTCAGTTTTTGTAGGAAGCCTTGGGAAACATTGGCTCTATTCTGGCATCTTGGGGTATGAACATTGAGAGTTTCAGTGGTGGCATCTCAGACATGAACTACTGGAGCAGCAAACCATGGGTTAAAGGTTCTTGGTAATGTCATTTCTCGTCTTATCTCAGCTGGAAAGCTTGAAGAAACTTCTGCTGGTGTTAAAAAAAAACACAAATTGCAAAAATTTGAGCTGACCTAGGTAATCCACAGAGCGTTGTTCCGACTGATAACGTAACGAAGTTTGGAGTTAAGGGAAGGAATCAATACTTGTATTTTCTTCTTTTTTCATTCTTAAAGGCCTGTGAACCCAGTTTATCTGCTCATACCAGCCTGCAGATCAGCTGTCACAGCAGACTAGGGACTGGAATTATTTGTCCTTGGCAGCGTTTCTCCTGAAATTATATTGCTGGAGCTTCTGAGGTTCTCTTGTATTTCCCTGCAGGACACAGCCAGGCTGGTTGTTATCTCCAGTGGGATCTCCCAGCCTTGGGGCCAGGCTGGATGGGGTTTGGGGCAGCCTGGGCTGGGGGCAGGCATCTCTCATGGCAGGGGTTGGAATTAGATGGACTTTAAGGTCCCTTCCAACCATTTCCAAAGCATTTTGTGACTCTGTGACCTCCTTACATGAATGGAGATTCTTCAGAAAAACCACTTGGGTGGAAGTCCAGCCAAGGCGAATCCTCTTCATTTGTTGTTAAAAAATTGTGGGTGATCATCTCTGTCATGTTTACCACTCGTAATGATACTTCTAGTACATTCTTACTGAAATATTGCTCCACAGGTTACATTTCCTGGCTGAAGCAGCCCTTTCAGCCCAGTTAATTCCTTTACTGATCTGTGCACAACCAGGGTTGATGGGCGGTGCCAAACCTTGCCTCCACTGTGGCTGTGGGGTTAGCCAGAGGAAAGTAAGTTGGGAGAGGACTTGGAAATGAGTGCTGTTCAACTGCTGAATCCCAGAAGCATCAGGGTTGGGAAAGTCCTCCAAAATCATCTGGTCCTACCACCAATGTCACCACCAAGCCCTGTCCCCAAGCACCACGTCCAACCTCTCCTTGAACACCCCCAGGGACGGGGACTCCCCCACCTCCCTGGGCAACCCGTCCCAAGGCCTGACCGCTCTTGCTGAGCAGAAATGTCTCCTCATTGCCAACCTGAGCCTCCCCTGGCACAACTCGAGGCCGTTCCCTCTGCTCCTGGCCCTGGTTCCCTGTGAGCAGAGGCTCCAGGGCCTCGATGTCCTTCTGGGAGTGAGGGGCCCAAAGCTGAACCCAGCACTCGAGGGGCGGCCTCAGCAGAGCAGAGCCCAGGGGGACGAGCACCTCCCTGGCCCTGCTGGCCACACAAACCCGATGCCGTTGGCCTTGGTGTCCTAAAAGAGAAGGGCTCGTCCGGGATTTGAACCCGGGACCTCTCGCACCCTAAGCGAGAATCATACCCCTAGACCAACGAGCCCCACATTTGGGGTGCTGAGGCAGCTGAGGACCCAGCCCCGGGTGCCCGTGTGGGATGTGCGGTGCGGGGCTGGGACCTCGCTGCCCACAGGGCTGAGGCTCTCCTGGAGGCTGGCGCTGGCTGGGAAAGCTGACACCAGCCCGGCCTTTGGCCCACATCCCCGGGCTGCCTCCTCCATCCCCACCGAAACAGAAATCCCCAGCACAGCAGGACGGGCTCCAGAGGTGAGCAGCTCCCTGCCCAGCTGCACGCTGCCCACCTTGAGGGGCGCCGTTTGGGGAGGAAAACGTTTTTTTTAGGAGTAAGCTATCCAGGAGGTTTCTTGTGCCGGGTTCAGACAGCGAGCACACCGAGTGGCAGCTCTGTGACAGCTCTGCTGGTGAAGGAAAAAAGGTCTGTGGGACAAAACACGGCCTGCCCTGCACGGGTTGGGTGTAGCTGTGCTTGTTGCCTCGAGTTGTGCCAGGGGAGGCTCAGGTTGGCAATGAGGAGACATTTCTGCTCAGCAAGAGCGGTCAGGCCTTGGGATGGGTTGCCCAGGGAGGTGGGGGAGTCCCCGTCCCTGGGGGTGTTCAAGGAGAGGTTGGACATGGTGCTTGGGGACAGGGTTTGGTGGGGACATTGGTGGCAGGGGGTGGTTGGAGCAGGTGATCCTGGAGGGCTTTTCCAACCCTAATGATTCTGTGAACTGAGCAGCTTTTCAGGTACAAAGTACAGCTCACTTAGGTTGCTGGTAATTCCCAAACCACAAGAAGTGCTCTGAGGACTGAGCAAAGTCTTTGGGCTGCCATAAGCTGTCTGAGTGCCCCTACAACCTGATAGCTGTGAGGGTTGTTAATCAACGTGTCAGATAATTTCACTTGCTGACTGCCGTGCATTCACTTTCTTTACTTTGTAACCGCTGACTTTGGTGCAAATCAGCTGTATTTGCTTATATAAATATTTAGTTTAACAGGTATTATCACTGCCTCTGTCTCCTGGCCTGAGTCTCTTAAATATTGTTCTTAATTTTACGCTCTTTCTATATGCATCACATGTCTTTAAATTAACTGAAGATTGATGAGTTTAATTTTGGTTAAGGTCTTACACTGCTTAGTTCATAATTCTCCGTTTTAGTTATAGGGTGAAACAGTAAGTGCAGTTATTAGAATATTTTCATCTTTCTGCAATGCTGCGCTTGCAGGCTTTTAAAGTTTTAATTTGAATTTTCCACTCATTTAATTTCATCCTGAAACTCTGTGTTTTGTCACAACGAGATTCAGCCACACGTGTTCTGTAACCTTGTGATCAAGTGGAAGCAAAATGGAATTTTCCCTAGCTGAACTTCCCCAACAAACACGCTACGTTTGCTATCATATGTATTTTCCAACAATTTTCTTAAAATTCCCTGTGTTGCAATCTGCACGTTCTGCTCATGAGTCCGTTTTCATTGTTGCTTAATTTGTCTCTGTGGATGACTTTACCAGTGTGTAGTTTTGTCATCCTCTTTTCATGAAGTTTCCAGCCTTTACTTTATAATCTTTTAACATCTTTCTGCACTTTAGTGTAATAATGGAAGAAAATATGTATATTAGGGAAGATGAGGTTTACTGTGGCTTGTCATATTTTTCATGTCCCCTCTGGTGTTTTAGTTTTTATTCTTGTGCAGTTCTCTTTTTGCTTATTTTTTCTCTGCATCCACATGAGCCAGGCTTCCTCTCACCTCCCAGAAAATATCCTAGGATCGACAATACCACAGATTTGCTTCCAAAAAACCACATGTGAACCTGCTCGTGCTGCGAGAATGGGTTTGTCCTCTTTTCCTGCCATAAGGCAGCCGGCACAGTTTGCAAGCAAAAATTTGTATTTTGCAGGTTCCTTCCCAAACGAGGCATGGGTAAGGCTTGCTGGCAGCATCGCTTGACCAGTCTCTTCTAAAAAGGGTTTGGTTAGATTATAAATATGTTATTTTTTTTTGGTGAATAAAGCATTTTCTTTTTTAGATAGAATAAAAAGCCACGTGGATCAGGACGGACTGAAATTACCGTGGGTGGGAGAGCTGTGTGGATGGGTTATCACATCTGGGGTGTACAAAGCTGCTTTAACCTTTTTGCTACTTTCTTTAACAAATGATGTGAACCCGACAGCGATTCTGGTGGCGGTGTTGAAGGCGTTGGTGCGGGGCAGCTGCCCGCTGGTGCAGACCGATGCCTTTGGAGGTGTTTTGCTGGCAGGATGATGAGGCTTTTCTCTCCTCCATCAGGCAGGTGAGGTGGTTATAGCATCATTCCTTACACCCCACTTCAGTCTGTGCCTACAGGATCCTGTCCAGCCTCCTGTTTTGTGGGGGGGACGTGGCCGGATTCCTCTCCCAGACAGAAATGTTGCGGGAGGCGAAGCTGGGTGCCACGCTTCGTCAGCCGCCTGAGAGGTGAATTACAGGAAATCAGGAATTGAAAAATACACCGAATCCTCACATGGGACAAAACTAGGAAGTGCCAGGTTGTGGTCTCACTCTGCAGAACGGATCTCGTGGAGATAAGCACAGGGAAGGTGAGAATATGAGAAGCTGTTGGGTTTTTGGTCATCAGTGACGCTTTGCTCTTTCCCACAGCAACTCGATCGTGATGCTTTTCTCTCCAGCAGCATGAAGCTGCCCCTTGAGTGCAGAGGAGGGAGGCAGCCAGCATTTCAGGAGCCTGTAAGGCTTCAGGTGGTATTTCTCAGGTGTTATAACAGAAGGTTGTGCAGGGAAGAGAAATATTTCCACCCGACAGCAGCGCTGCTTCAAACCCTGCATTGTGCGCCTTCAAACTCATGTTAAATGACAGGACCTCTTTATGCTTTGGGTTTATATCTCTTAAAACAGCAGAAAATGATGGTGAGGAAAGATTTGTCCCATCCCCTTGCCTCCTTCCCAGGCTGTACTTGCACAGATGAGGTGCTCAAGAGGACCAGAGGGTCCACTAAGTGTGAAAATTGCTCTTTTGAGTGAAAAGTACGGCTGATTTTTTACACTCACTGTTACACGTGGTGTTTGATTTCACTTTGCACAGCTGAAGATGCTGCGTCCTGCTGTTCCAGAGCTCTGTGGCAGGTTGAGAAGCGTTGTGTTGAATTAACGCTAGCAATCAGACCTGTACATGCAGAAAAAAGAGGTGGTTAGCAGTGACTTCAATCTCTTGGTCAAAAACTCCTCCTCACTCAAGCGCTGGGCTTGGCTGCCCAGGGCAGTGGAGGAGTCCCCATCCCTGCAGGCATTTAAGAGATGCGTGGTCTGGTGACGGCACTCGGTAGGTCAGGTTGATGGTTGGATTGATGGTTGAAGATCTTGAAGGTCTTTTCCAACCTAATTGATTCTGCATTTCTCCATGCTGAATGTTCAGGGACTCCTAAATGGATTTTGGAGGCTGTCTTTTGAATTGGGATGTGTCTGGGGCTTTGGGCAACCTCAATTCTTAGATTCCCTAAAATTACAAAACGAACACTGCTAAAAGCTTTATTATCCATTGTGGTGCTAGGGTAAAAACATCTGCCTTACACAAAACTTCGCAAAGCAATGGCACGCCGTTCAGAAACACTCCACAGGACTTTGCTCAGTCTGTTAGGAGTGGGGATTTGCTCCAGAAACACAGGCTTTTGACCAGGATGCAAACCAATTTCTTCTGCAGAGCTGTTAATCTGCCATCAGCCACACATGCAGGTGCTATGCTGGGGCCTTCACAACTTCTTAGAGATAATCTGAGGTTCTTTTGACAATTTCATAGGTTTTGACTGTAAGGAAGGCAGCTATGAAAAAGGACTCTCCATTTAGGTTTTTGAAGAACTTCCCAATCTAGACAAAGTTAGTACAAGTATAGGGAAGAATAACTGCCTGTAGTCTAAACACAAGCTCCTTTTAAGACAAGATGACTAAAAAAAAAAAACAATTTAGTGGTTTCACTCATTTCAAATTTGAGGACTGGGGGGTAATTTTGTTCAGCCTGTTGGGTTTGTGGTCTTGGCGAGGGGGGACGGCAGCTTGCTCGGCGTGTTGTAGCTCCTGGTGGCTCTTGGTCTATCAGTCCTACCTCTGCATGGCAGTGGATGCAGAAGGAAAACCACATCGAAATCTCACTGGACCAAGCAGTGAGTTTTGCATCGACCTAGACGTTTTTAGAAAAAGGCCTTAAAAATAGCCAGGAATGTTTCTGAATGGCAACTTACTCCTAGTTTAGCGATTTGAAGCGTGTAATTTAGAAAGTAAAAATAACGTAAAAAGCTGAATACATAGCTTGATCGTTTTAGCTAGTTTTATTCTAATTTGTAAGCTCAGAGTTACAAGTGTCTGCTGTTTAGTTGTGGACACGGTGCCTCATTGTAAAGGTAGCATTTGTTCGGGTTTTCTCAAACCCTCTTCTTTCAGGAGACTCGCTCGGAAGGCAGCATAAGCTCATGGGCAGGAAGATCGAGTTAGATTTTCCCAGCCTCTCCTACATGTGTCTGGAAATGTAAATGTTGATATTTTCTGTTGCTGCATGTGCATCTTGTGCAGAGAAAACCCTCCCTTTGGACTGAACAATATTGGAGAAGCGTTGCAAATCCTGCCTTGCGGCGTTGGTACAGCATGAGTTGTATGTTCTTGGAATTTGGGAGCTGAAGACAGAAAGCAAACAGTTGGAAGCCTGCTAGGACATGATTTTATCACTTAATTTTTATTGAAATAGCCTGTTAGGGTGCTCTTAATAATGGTTATATGCAGGTAGAGAATCTTCCAACATTTATTTGTTGCCAGGTGAACTAGAGCATCGCAGGTAGATTGACTGCTGTTAATCCCCGAGTTGTTATATTATTTCACAGAGATCTTGGCCTGATGCAAGGTCAGGAATACAGTAGATTAGAGGCTATTTTGATAAATAAACACAATTTGGCTCTGAGTGCAGTCAGCTTGGCTGCAGAGTATTCAGCATCAGGTCGCTTCCCCCGTTAAAGCTGCGAGTTTTGGCTTGGAAAGCTCAGCTTGGTAGCGCTCCCTCTTCCAAAAGGCTGAGGAGTTGGTGCTTAGGGACAGGGTTTGGTGGTGACAGTGGTGGTATGGGGATGGTTGGACCAGGGATGGTCTTGGAGCTCTTTTCCAACCCTAATGATTCCATGAATCTATGAGTTTTGAAGTTATGCATCACTTTGGTTGGTTGAAGTTCCTAGAAAAGCTTTGGAGCAACAAATGGAAGTGTTAAGAAAAACAGATTCATGATAGTTGGGCATACGCTTTTTTTCCCTTTTCTTTCTTTTCTGTACAGATTAACATTCATAAATAGGGAAGGTGCTGGATGCCTTGACTTCGGGGAGCTTGCTGATCCTCGTGGTGGTCTAACACACATGCTAGGGAAAGGTGGTCAGGATAAAACCACAAAAGGGTGATAAAAGCCATTTGGCAAATCATGTAGATATCAAATAGGGTTTTGTGCTGTTTTTTTGTTAAAATGAATGAAGCTTCATAGGGTCTGTCCCTACTCCAGTATTTTTCATCATCATCATTTGTGTATGGAGTGGGATTCATGCTATTAAATTTACTGATGCTGACCCAGGACTGGTGGCAGGTGGGTCTACCAGCAGTGCTGGAAGTTCAAAATCAGCCTCAAAAATCAGAGGAAGGTCTTTCAAGTGTTGCCTCCTACCTTTCGAGGAAGATTTGGCCCAACTCAAGAGAGACCAGCGTAGAGCAATGAAAATCAAGGGCAAGGAAAGTAACCAGGTTACAAATTAAGACTGAAAAATGTACTGGAAGAAATAGGGACATGCTTTGTCTAGAGTATAAGGAAGTCTTGAAACACCACACAAGGTGTTGTAAAAAGAGATGGAACAAGTAATGTTTTGTTTTACCAACTCTACAGTATTCTTGGAATTGGAGTAAGTGATATAAGGCACATTTGAGTCAAAAATAGCTAGGCGTTGGGATGAGACCCCACATTTCACTGCTGTTTGGGGAAGAATTAGAGAGCACACTTCCAGTGAAGTAATGGTTTTAGCTTTTAACTTCAAGGTAAAAAACAAACAAACCCCATGAAGGACATGAGAGTTGACCTTTATGTGGCGAAACCCCACTGCGAGTGCCATGAGTGATGTTCGTTGTGACTGCCAGAGGATATTTCACTGCTGTAAATTAATTTTTCAGCTTTCTCCTTTTTTTCCTGTGCCACCTTGTCATGTTTCAAATATCAAAAAACGAGGCATGGAGCGGCTTGGAAAGAGATTACGAATGTGAGGATGAGTTGCGTTGGTGGCAAACTCGGTGTTTTCTTGTCCAGGAGTTGTCTAACAACAGGAAGGAGCACCCCAGACTGCAAACACAAAAGGGACACGTTGCTGTTAGATCTGCACCTTTACATCAGCCTCCTTTAATATTCCTAGGGAGCTTCAAATTGCTGCTGCAGGCCTCCTAAACCCACGCTATCGATTCTTTAAAGGCAATTAAAGGATTCAAGGCAATGCAGACAAACAGTCCCGGCATATCTGTGCCCTTAGGAGGTACTAGGATGTGCTGTAGAAGTCCACGTGCTGCCCGTGTTGTGTTTTTTTCAACATTTATTCTCATTTTGATTTGCTCTGCAGCAGCTCTTCAGTCCCGGTCTCGTTGCCTGAGGTCCCCTCCTGCGTGGAAGCCCCGAACTGACTCCGTCCCAAACAGAGTTCGTTCTTGTTAAATCATTGCAGGTTTTATTGACTCTCGCCCTAGTAAATAAAATGCCACTTCAAGCAGTTGCTGTGAACACGCAGCGTCGTATTTTGGGACTCAATATTGACACTGACTCATTCGCCTGCGCTGGGGAGCAGCACGCAGGCTGCGTGGCTCTGCCGTGCCCTCTCCCCCACGAGGGTTTGAAGAGATGGTAAACCCTACAAAATGTGTTTCACATTGCTCCTCAGGCTTGTGGGAAAACATCTGGACGATTGCTAAAGCTGTCTGAGGGTTGCTGGCAAGAAACATATTGCAGTTGCGGTGAGCCAGAATCACTGACTAGTGCAACTCATTTGGAGTCTTACTAATTATTTTGGGATCTTATTAATGGAGGAGAAGAACCTGAGAGCATCAAGGGAGGTGCTGCAGCACCTGATGGACATAGGGTTTTGAATTTTTCTAGTAGAAGTGTTCTTCAAGATTCAGGAATTTCATATGGCTTCGTTGTGTGGCGTTTTTCTTCCTTTTTTTTTTGAGGATTCACTGAGTATGGCACTTTCTCCTCATTCTCAGCCATTCTTCCTCTCATGCCATTTTAAAAATAATCTGATATTAGACAAACTGCAGGTTTTCTGATGTAAAAGAAAGTCCTAAAGTAACTCAATTTGACTTATGAAGAACCAGCAGTAATGAAATAAGACAATTTTCCATCCATATGCAACCACAATAGTGAATATTGTGAATATAGGGAATGGTGGATATTCAATAGTGAATAGTGAAAAATGCATAATGTGTATGGATATATAAATATATAAATATAATTATATATTGCATATATATTATATATATGTATAAATATATAAAATAGATTGCTCCTGCTGTTGTAGAGCCTGGCACTGCTGAATTGCACCAGCATCTTTCAAACTTCTGTGGATTTGGTTGTCTCCTCCTAGAGAAACAAGTCGAGCAAAGCGAGGTTATAAAGCTCTCCCTTGCCCAGTGTTTGCTTGCTGGAAGAGTGCTTAGGACACAAAATAATGGTTCTTGGCAAAAAAAATCATGCCAGGAAGGTGCTGCTGCACCTGATGCATAGGTTGGTTGATGGATGCCACTCTAATACAGAGAAATGATCGAAATGAAGCAAGATATTGAAAACTCCTGAGCACGACTGCTGAAGAAGAGCACGAAATTTGTCCTACTGATATTGTACCCAAACTGAGTTTAGCATCAGATGGTGTCTGCGATGCTTTCTACAATCCCTAATAGGTTTTAGGGGGGGGCCCGGCTGTCAGCAGCAGCTCTCAGTTTTTACTAATAAAGATCCTGAGACTTTGAAAATCGTCATTAGTGTGTCTTTTTAAAAGCCTCCTACATCTTTATCAATTACCTGTTAATTTGGGACATCTTTCACTTCCCTGTCACCAACTACTTACTTTCTATTATCTATCAGTATGATAGCTAATGTTCCCAGAGTGTTCCTTTCTTTTTTTCTTTCTTTTTCTCCCCACTGATGCTCACAGCACAGTGCCTTGGGGGCGAGGAAGGAAAAACCGAGGCGCGGGAAGGGTGCGTGTCGTCTCGTGATGAGTTGAAATTGGCTTCGTGTGACAGCCTGTCTGTTTCCACTCTTTTACATTTGCTCTTCCTAAATCCTGCCTGGCGTGGGAGCAACGCACGAGGTAGGATTCACCAAGCACGGTTCTTCTGCCAGCACGAGCGGAGCTTGAACGGCGCTCGCAGGAGATTCCAGGCATTCACAGTCTTCGTGTTGATTAAAAATATTGAAAGAAATCAACGGATTGAAAGAAATCAACAGATTGAAAATAAATCAACACGTTGAAATAAATCAACACGTTGAAATAAATCAACGGATTGAAAGAAATCAACGGATTGAAAATAAATCAACGTATTGAATTGCTCCTACCATTCAAAAATAAGTAACTGAACATTTATTCAATTTCAATGATACATTCCTTAGGACGAAAAGCGAAAATTAAAATGAAAAAAACTCCTTGTTTAGCAGCCAGTGAGCAGACTTTCTGCAGGCTTGATGAGCTGTCACCTTCCACACTTACAATAACCCTTTTTTTTTGTATTTCTCGAAATTGCTGTTCTTGAAGCCAACCCCGTGCCTTGCACGTCCGAGCCGTGCAACATCAAGGATGCTGCTTGGCTCTCTGTAGCCTGCTGAAACGAGAAGGAGGAGAGGTCTGGAGGGTTTTGGTGGAACTTCGTGTTGTAATTAATCTGTTTTTAATAACTGAAGCTCTAGGGTTACTTTGAAGGAAACGTGAAGTTTTGGGAAACGCGTCCTCAAACAACATTGCGACCAGGCCAGCCTGCGTGGACTCCTCTTGTTGCCTCTTCACATCTCTCCCATTTTGGGTGCACATTTTCATCCCGAGCCCTTCGAACGTGATCGACGGGCACCTTGGGGGCAGCAGTGGCCCTCGGAGGCCGCGGGCCGAGTCGGACCAGGCCAGGGGCTAAGCAATCGTTTCGCGTCCTGGCTCGAGCCGAACAAGGCCGCGCTTTGTTTCAGTGGAGCACAACGAGGAGCCTTGCTGAGGAAGGAACAAGAAGGATCTTGTCCCGACAAAGCGGCGATTGGAATTGATCTTAAGAAAGGGAATCTGCTGTTCTCAACTCATTCAAAGTCATGCACTCGCCTGCAGGAGTTTGCGCGGAAGGCAAACATTTTGGTTTATCGGTTCTCGGGAGAGTTCAGTGGATGATCGGGCGTCTCAAAACGCAGCTGGAGCCCCCTGTTCGGGGTTTTGTTGACTTCTGTGGCTCATTTGTTCACTTTGGACACAAACGGTCGAGCCCGTATAATCACGCTGGTTTTGTGCCTGATTTGCTGGCATCGCGAGTAACGAGGTTTAGGTGGGCAGTAATGGCTTTAAAATACCCCTACCGTGACTTTTTACACCTTTACCTATGGCAGAGCTTATCCTCAGCCACCAGCAAACACGTTTCTTGGTTCATTTTCTGTTTTTGAACGTTTGTTCAGCACCTCAGGGCACATCTCACAGAAGGATCTGGTGCACAAGGGGCGGAAACGTGAAAGCAGCTGCAGGTAGAGGCCCCTCACAGGGCTCCAAATCTCATCGCAAACTGACTTAAATTAAATATCCCTTTTCTTTTTCCTTTTAACAGCTACCTAATGCGATCCATACTCTTAAAATTAGAAGAAATTGCAATGGGAATGCAAAAAATAAGAGTTACAGGCATAACTTTGCTCGTGAAAAGTATTGAGGACTGTGTTGTTTGAGGGATTGATTATTTTTCTCCGCCAAAAATTTATGGGTTGTGCTAGTGGATGGCTTGGGGTATGGAAGGAACCGGCAGCGTTTGCAAACCCATGGAAACTGGATCAGGGAAGTGTGGAACCAGTGGGCACGAAATCACCGCTAGCAGTGGTGATGGACCTAATTAAAAAATGAGGATTTTTCTGTGATGTCTTCATTTAATTGTTTCTGGGGGTGCACCTGGCTCCTGTCCTGTTTCTCATCTGTGGGTTTTGGTGCTGGCTCGTGCTTTGTTTCCCCCCATCCCCACCACGCCGATGCTGCTGCACCAGCCCCCCTGGCACCGTTACAGCTTCATTTTGCTGCTGCCTTGACGTTGCTGGTTTTATGAGACTGTGCTAAGTGAAATGCAGAGACTAAATAGTGTAATTAACATTAATAATTAAAAACAAAATGCTTTTCCTAATCTGTAGTCTGCTGTCGCCCTTGGAGCCTGATCCTGAGAGCACCAAATGTCCATCGGTTCCCCAGGGATGGAGCCGTGTCAGCCTGGGGCACAAATGACCTGACATTTTCTTGCTCCCGAGAACCCTTTTTCCTTTGCAGTTCAATAAGGGTTTTGTTTGTGCTGTCTGTGACACATCAAGACGTTTTGCTGTCAATATTCCTGGCTCTGATTTGGCCACACTCTGGTTTTGCTGGGGTCATCACATGCAGGAATATTTTCAGAGCTGAGGTGTGCATTTAGATCTTGGGGTCCCTATGAATTAAGACATCAACATGAAATTCATCAATACATCTCACCAGAAACTTAAAAAATATAAAAAGGGATAGAAATATATATAGAGAATATATATCATGTATTATCATAGTTTGCTAAGACTAAAAATGAATTGTTTCCTTATATATCAGATTATCATTTGTCAGATATAAGAGCAAAAATGGTTTTTTAGGTATCTCGTTTTAACTTTTTTTTCTCTTTCTTTCAACAGAGCATTCAGAAGCTGGCTAGCCAATACTTAAAGAAGGACTGGCTGGGAATAAAAGCTGATGAGCGAGCTGATTATAGGTAATTTAACAGTTGGATATCTTGAAATAGCCGTCTTTATATTTTCAATTTGTGTAATTATTTTTCCCAACAATGAAACGCTGCTCTTCTGTATTTTAAATGATTTATATTCATTGTCGTAGAGGATTGACAGTTAAAAAGGAAGCTTTTCATTGTTGTAGGGGATTGTCAGTTAAAAAGGAAGCTTTGTTTTCCTCTAAAATTTTGAAATAGGCTTAAATAGCTGTTTATAACTTGGATAGTTTAGGAGGATTGGGAAAACAAATGGCACAACAGGATAAAAAACATAATCGTGTGCCTCCTTTGGGTATTACCAGTTGAGAAGTTGGTATATAAATATATATCTTTTATGAAATAGCTTTAAGGTTAGAGTAATAAGCATGCAGATTACTCCACAGGATGAGACAAAGCAACAAATTTCTTTTTCGGGGGCTATTTGTAATGAAGATGCCATCTGACAGCGAGGAGGCACGAAACTGGTGTTTACAAAACTGGGTTTCATTAAGAAGCAAAGTGCATCTTAACATGAAAGCAGACCTGACTCAGTTGCTAAATGCGTCCCACCTTTGGATAAGTACCTCCTAAGTATTTTGAAGAGGTTTTAAAATACTTCATTTTCCTATTCTGACACATTTTGGTTCAGAAGGAATAATCCGTTAATAGATTTAAGGTTTGGATTATTAGCATCTTCAGATTAGTTGTGGGGAGGGGGTTGGACAAAGAAACTGCAGTAGCTGAAGCAAAATGGATGAGCTATAACCACGAGCCCTATTGCAAGATGCCTAAAATTGCATGATCTTATCACAAGTTATCATCTGATCTGGTGGGTTTTAGCTGCTGCTTCCAGTAGGGTGTGTTCCATGGGAGTAATTGCCACCAAAATTAAATCAGAAAACAGGGAAAGAAGGAGAAAAGTCCTAGTTTTTGTGAAACTTTGATTAAGCTTTTATGTAAAACTGCAGATATTTGCTAGATCAGCATAAAGAATTGTGCTGTAGCTTAGTTTTAAAAGCCATTCTTTGAAGAATGTATCATTTCTATTTACACAAATCAACACATTTTCAGCAGTGCCTGACCTCCCTTTCTTCCTTCTGTGTTTCGGTACTCTAGGAGCATGTACTCAGTTTGGAAATCGCTGTTAGAAGGCACAATGCAAGTGGCCCAATCCCGCCTCAATATCTGCGAGAACTATAAAAACTTGATTTCCGAACCAGCCAGGACTGTAAGGTGCTTCAAGGAACAGCAGCTGAAAAAGGTAATTTTCCTTTCTTTGGTTAATAGAGGTGTTTTAGTAAAGCATCTGTGTACTTCATAGTCTTTTTATGTGCATGTTAAAGAAGTAAGTGGCCAGCTTGTTGGAGAGGGAACAGAGTTCTGTGCTGACATCTGACATTTAAATTGCTTTGAAATGAATGCTGTACAAAGTTGATCAAAACTACCACTGCAAGTCTAACATCACGCTGTGACAATTAGATTGAATTGGCTGGGTAGTGCCAATTGCAAGTGTTAGAATAGGTTCTGATTTTAAGAAAAAGCCTGTCTTTAACCTGAAGGAATGATTTGTGCAGTCTTTGAGATGTTGAGTGCAGGTTGTTCAGCCACATGCTGTAAAAGCATCTCAAGTCACTATTCCAAAAGCTGCTATAACAGATCTATTAATTCATGCAAAGAAAATGCTGTAGTTCGAGGAAAAAAGTAAGCATGACTTTCATTAAAAAATGTAATTGGCTGTTGCATTTTAAAGTAATTTATGCCTTAAAAGGTTTCTATCATACTGCTTAACACAGAATATGTTTGAAGTAAGATGCAATATTCCATCTGTTTCCATAAGGCAGGAAGACACTTTTTAAAAATAATCATGTATTTATGTGAAGGCTAAGTGCTCTTCGTATTTTCATCATTTTGTGTTTGTGTTCCGTGGATTTTGCTGGAGCAAGGAGAAAACCCGCTGTTTTAAGGAATAAGCATAGTTTACAAAAATTCATTACTGCACCAACCATACATTTTTGGAAGTTTTCAAAAATGATCTTTTGAAATGCTCGTTCTGTGGCTTCCATGAAGCATAAAATAAGGAGGGAAATAAAAATGCTGGTGGAACACACACTGCAAACATCTCAAATATTACTAATAGTTGTAAATATTTCTTCTGTGCGTATTACTGAGCTTTGCCTCTAGGTTTAATCTCGGGTAGGCTGAACCATGTATTCATGGTAAAAGACAAAAAGAAAAACAATTTATTTTTTTTCCAGTTTTTTGACCACATCTCGTTGCAACTTACCCCCTTCAGAGCAGTATACTGTAAAATATTTGGCTACAGACTTTTGAATAGATATTAGTGTAACATGAGCTCTCAGTTTCTCAATGAATTTTTGCATAACTCCTAGAATCATGTGCAATATTTTTTTTTTCTAGGGGAAAAATAACTTTATTAATATTGTTTGTTTATTGTCCAGGGGATTTTTTTTTTCTGTGAAGATTTCCAACAATGTATAGCATCTTTATTTGGTAAATAATTGCCAGTTATTTTTCTTCTGCTAGTTCAGAAAGTTGATGGGTTGGCAGAAGGGAGGACCACTGCTTTAAATTTGTAGAAATTATACAGAAATAAAACAATTTTTCTTCACTTTGGAATTACCAGAACATGTTGTTACTATTATCAGGGCAGTACTTCTGGTTCATAATATTCTAACAGCCATACACTTTTCTTACGAGCTGGAACAATCCTCCACCTAGTAGTAGTAATTTTCCTCCATGACAAATTAATTGTTTTATACAGTGCAATCTGTCACCCGGTCCTTTGGCTTTCCACAAAGGTAAATAATGTGTCATGCTGATCTCCATCCAGCTAAAACCTTACTAAACTTAAATTTTGGAGTCAGTGAAATACTTGTAAGGTGGAGTGCCCAACCAAAGTCAAATTTCTGCTAGGAGCAGGGTCTCCATCCACGATTGCAGTAGGTGTTGAGTGGTTATTGATGACCTGTTCTGTTTATTTTCCAGATGTTTCTGTCAGCCTTTATTTCCTTGACATGGTAGCATGTAGAAGCTTTACATCAAATTCATTTTTATGACCCTTTTTAGTACTAACTGAAACATTTGGACAATCACATCATGATTTGTTGAAAAACATTGCTAGATGGTTGGTGTCCTGGCGCGTGGGCAATAAGTGTCTTCTGTAGGCCATGTCTCGCCTCTTGAGAAAAATGATCCCCTGCCTTCACTTGGAGGCTCTTCGATGTGATGAGGAGGCTCTTCTGTGGGCAGCAGCCCACCCTCAGCCATCATCTTTCCCCTGAGGCCTTGTAAACTCATCCTGTAAGTGATGGGTGGCTTCATAGCTGGCCTTGGGAGAGAAGGCCCTGTGGTGTTCTTTCATCACGTGTCTTCAGAAAAGAGAGAATCCCAGAATCATTAGGGTTGGAAAAGCCCTCCAAGATCACCTGCTCCAACCACCCCCTACCACCAATGTCACCCCCAAGCCCTGTCCCCAGGCACCACGTCCAACCTCTCCTTGAACACCCCCAGGGACGGGGACTCCCCCACCTCCCGGGCAACCTGTCCCAAGGCCTGACCGCTCTTGCTGAGCAGAAATGTCTCCTCATTTCCCACCTGAAAGGCAAATAGAGCAGAATTGCTCTACGTGGAGGCAGGGCAACAAGAAATTATCTCTGTGAGCTCCCTCAGACAGCTTTCAGCATGTAACCAGCGTCTGCCCGAACCAAAACCCCTGAGGGGCATCCAGCCTCCTGACTATATTATTTTATTCTTCAGAGATGTAAAAGCAAACTGATCTGATGTTTCCAAAATGATCGTGTTAACAACTGGGGCTATTTGATATTTTAATTTTTTGATGCCAGCAGGAGGCTTCAGGGATCAAAACGCTGATTGATGTCGCAAAAACCCAGTCCTATTAAAATGATTTTAGGTCTCTGTCAGCTGTCCAATATATACGGGTTTTTCTACCTTTCATTTTCCTATCGTACACTCAAAGATCTCCAAAAAAGCACAGTCTTGTCCTCCACCATGAAGCTTCCCTTACGAAGCCCTATACTTAATTAATCTGCACACACGAAATAATGGTTTTAATGGGAACTCCTATGAATTTTGATCTGAGAGAGCTGGGGGTGGTGGGCCTGGGGAAGAGAAGGCCAAGAATTTGAGGATCTGTCTCTAAATATTGCCTGCAGCTTTCACTGACCACCCCTAGTCTGTATTCAAAAGTCACAAAATAGTTTAGAAAAAAAGAGGCCTTAAAATAATGTTATCAAATTGTTCTTGGTGCTACTGTACCGTTAGGTTTTCCACGGTAAATTTTGTCTTGTGTTTGAAATTTTAGAGAAGGAGAGACAAATCATTTCTGGTATCACCTCTGATAGATTGCCTTTGGATTTTTCCCCATTGTATTCCAATTATTTCTACTAATTACCTCATCAAAATCTTTCAGGACTTTTATGTTTAATTTGCGAGTTATCATTGAATTCGAGCAGTTAATACAGCACTTGAAACAAAGAAATATGGTTTTATGTTCTGATCGGCTTTAAAAGGAAGGCATGAATAATTGACCAGGAGTGACTCGGAGACCACGTAGCTCCATATAAAATTGAATGAAAAGAAGTCAAATGATGATAATGGAATTATTTACATGCAAAAGATGTTAATGCTTTGTTTCCTGTATTTTTTTTTGTTTCAGTATGTGGACCAGCTGACAAGGATCCAAGCCGAATTACAAGAGACAGTAAAAGATTTAGCTAAAGGCAAAAAGAAATATTTTGAGACTGAACAGATGGCTCAAGCAGTGCGGGAGAAAGCTGATATTGAGGCCAAGTATGTTTTTATAATAGCGTATGTATAAATAATCGCATGTGTATAAACCAGATTTTTATTTGTATTAGTTTTTACACTTGATATTAGTTTAGAAGGAAGATAATTGTTTTCGATAATCTTGTGCCATTTTTTTTAAATATGCATTTTTGTAACCATTTCAAACATGCTTTTACCCTGATAGTTTAGTACAACTTATTTAGGATAACTTCTTTAGGACAGGAGTTAAACTAGCTGCTTTAATTTAATCTTTTTGAAGGATACTGTGTGACCTAGCACTCTTTTTGCTATTAAAGGCTATTTGCTTCTCTCTCTCTTTCCAGATCTCAGATTTGGTATCAGTCCATGTGAGGGGGCGGGGGGACGGGGACACTATTTTTTATGCTCTTTGACATCTTGAAGAGGTTGATTCCCGTTGTTTCAGGAAAGCAAGCAACTCCCATGCTTTCAGTTTGGAGTTTTGCCTGTATCATTTGAGTTTGTTTCACCATTTCTTGCAAGTTTGTTCATTTCTTTATTTTAAAAAAGAAATCCTCAGTAGTGTTCTCAGATTAAGCTTAAAACTATACAAATAGAAATTTAGGCATGAAAAATGGAAGTTTTACAGAAGCGCGGTAGCCTGTTTATCCTGTATTTTTGTAGAAAAGGTACAAGGCAGTAATCTCTTCTGTTATTTTTTTTGTTTCAGGTCTAAACTTAGTCTTTTTCAGTCAAGAATAAGCTTGCAAAAGGCAAGTGTAAAGGTGAGTATAAGGAAAGTTTGCATTTATGATATAAGTGCTTTGAAGCTATTTTCTTGAGGTGTATGACCCAAGTTGTCTGGAATCTACAGATGACTGACATTTGATAAGGTACCTTGTTAGAATGAGTTATCAGATAAGAACAGACTCCTCAGCAGTCAGAGTGCAGAATTACATGAGGCCAAATTTACAAGGAAGTTATTTCTAGTCATAATTACAGCTGTTCTATAAAAATTGCATGTGAAATTGCAAACTGCATGAGAGAAAAAATTTTAAAATCCCCTTACCATTAAGAAAAATCTTAATCTGTTAATCCTTTAAAGTTTTGACTGTATTAATATATGCATGCATGCGTATTAATCTGCTCTTAATCCTTTTTTAGTCATTTAACTTCTCATTAGTACCTACCTTTTAACTTCTGTTTCTTCTCGTAGTTAAAAGCACGACGATCGGAGTGTAATTCAAAGGCTATCCATGCAAGGAATGATTATCTTCTCACTTTAGCAGCTGCTAATGCACACCAAGATCGCTATTATCAAACAGACTTAGTAAACATTATGAAGGTAAGGAAGCTAATTTACATTTTGGAGTTGAGAAGTGTGAAAATCTGGAAAGCAAAATTAATAATATGCAAAATCTTGGGGCAGCACTGTTGACTTTGTTGACTTTCACAGTGTATTGCAGTAGATGAAGGCACTGCAATGGATCTTGTGATAACATACAGATACTTGGTAACAATTGTTCAGTCCCAAAGCTAAGCAGTTGCCTTTTTTTATTTTTACTTCGTTTTTTAAACCATTTATTTATTTATTTATTATTTTTTAAAAATATACTTAAATAAAGGAATCAAGTTGGTGGACCTTAAGTTAGAGATCTTTTTGGTTCCTCAGTGCCTATCCCAAAATATTTTTTTTGTGTCTGATCAGAACATTTCTTTACGGTATAGCTAACGAAAATATAACTACTAAAGATGTCGGTTTCAAGCCATGAATTTTAGAGAATAGCAAATCAGCATTGCTGTTCTTACACATGGCAGCTTGCCACGTCAAGCTGAGTAGATGCTTGAACTCATAGGAAATGACATACTTAAAAAGTTCAAATATAATTGCTGACAGGTTTTCCACAGCATTCTAGAATTCCTTAAATGTACTCAATTCTTGTAACTTAGGATTAAATAGTTATGAATAAAGTGTAAAATCTGCAATTTCATCTATTTAAATCTGATGCAGGCTTTATGTGGTTGTGTTCCATATTTTGACATTTTCGAGGCGTATTTAAGTTTGCTGTGTACAAACTATTTCCAGGTGATGTGATCGTGGCAACTCATTAGCCTGTAATTTGCATTTAAAATTGCTTTATTGGATAACGTAGCACTTCTGTGAACTTAAACTTCAGAGTAGACTTCCTCACCTGGAACAAGGGTGGCAGGTTGGAACAAGTCAGTGTTACCAGCATGTTTTTGCGTACTCGAAGAAATCTGTTTGAAAACTATCTGTAAGAAATCTATCTATAAATCACGTTGTTCTGAAATGCAGGTAATCAAATTAGAAACTCAGGGAGCAAAACACGACCTCTGAGGGATGCTTGCGTGAAATTCCATCAGGTCTTGACTAGGTTAACTGCTCCTACGGTGGTGTGTGGATGCCTCTTCAAGAAAATCACAGGTTGTGTTGGATGTTCATTGCTCTGCCTCGTATATAAGTGCTTGGATGGCCAAAACAGATCTGGGCATCTCAAAGGCAATGCAGAGCTGATGGTCCTTGAAGCTGTGAAATGGTTGTAGAGGAAATATTCCTTATAATGTTGAAGATAAAATTATGAATAAATACTTATAAGGTAATTCTGTACTACCTGCATGGCTGGCTGTCAGCAGTTACAGCTTTTACGTGTAGGTAATGCCAGAAGTGAAATTAATATGTTCAGAACCTAAGAAATAATATGGACATTTGATTTTTTTATTAAAAAAAAAAAAAAAAGTGAAATGATGGCTGGCTCTGGTGGGTGATGGCTGCTCAATTCTCGGGCATTGGAACATAATGCCTGCAAAATGCTGCAGAGCACACCGAGTGTCTCATTTTCTCTGTATGTCCAGCTGCATTTTGTGTGTTATGAACTAGGCACAACGGGTGTCTGCGTAGAGAGCCGTGCAGGATTGTCATCTCTCTGAATTTCCCTAAGTGTTTGTCTTTTGGATGGTACAAGTTCTCTGTGCTGTGATGTTAGAAAGCCACGGATACCCCAGGCGTGTTTTTTTTTTAAGTCTGCAATAAGAAATCAGACAACAAACTGTTGAATCATTCTTGGAAGGCTGAAAAATACAGTAAGGGATAACAAAGTCATGCTGGTGCCATTCCTCTGCGTGTGTGCTGTTGTCCATAGATCTTCTGCTTACCCGGGGTCCTGTCCTAAAGCTGCTGCTGATCCGTGTTAGCTCGTGGTGGTTCCTTTACCAGGCTCCCTCTTGCCCAGTCCTTTCTTTTGTAGAACTTGTTTTGAAGTCGTTTTCAATGTGAACGGTTTTTGATATGGAAATCTCTCTGTGCAACCTATTCTCCCGTATAAATAATCGTGGTTTGCTGCAAACCTAAATTGCAAGTACTCCCATTGAGCCAAATTGCTTTGGAAGGGAAGGACAACATGCAGGGTTCTTTTTCTGCGTCTCTTTCAGATATTTGTGGCAGTTAAACCTCCTGGTCTGGTAAAGAGCTGTGTTAATAATGAAGATCTGTCAATTTGGTTTTGGCACTTTGGTGTATGAGTAAAAATCAGTGGGCGCACACAACATCCTTGCAACAAGGTCTTTTGGGGCAAGGGAGAGAGTAAGTTGAAGGCAAGGTTTCAAATTGAATGTCTGCTGAATGCATTTAGAAGAGGAGAGAAAAAAAATAATCAGGAAAATCAAGGGTAGTGTCATTGGGATCCAACTGGGCTTATCCAGTAAATTCGGATGTGAAACTGCTGAAATATGAACAACTGGGTGTAATCTGGGGCTAAAACCAATCTCAGCATCAACGGAAGTGTGCCCCAACCTCTAAAAAGGGCTTCAGGGGTGGATCATTTATCAAGAAGTCTGACTCGTGAAAGGGATCAGTACACACGTAAGTAAATGCGATATAGTGGGGCGATGAGCATGATTTCAGAAGAGGGACGGCAACTCCAAAAGCCATCTTTAAGACTCAGTAAGCCCGGGGATAAGGGTGATTCATCTGGTTCAGTGTCTCGAGTTTGCCAAGGGCTCTCAGCAGGCTTCCCACTCAGCCTCTGCTTACGTAGAAGAGGTGCGTCCTTGCAGGTAGGGCGGGGGTTTTCTCACACATCAGGACCCGATGAAGAGATACCCAAGATGTGGGATTAAAGCAAATGCCTGGGCTCTGTAATGGGAGGAGATTTGCTGGCAGGGCCCTGTTTTTCCTTTTATCCCTCCCCCTTCCAACTGAAATCCGGAGGATCCATGCTGTTTAAATGCTGAGAAAATGACTATTTTATCTAGCATCATGATTTCACAGAAATGATGTGGAAAACAAACTGAAGAAGAGCAGTGGTGGTCTGCAGGTACAGAATCGTTCTGTATAAGCAAACGTGAAGGTTACGACCAAGAAGCGTCATAAAATCTTGATGGTTTGGGATTACCAGGCAAGGAAATAGCACCTGAAATTCGCCTTAAAAAGTGAAAAGCAGTATTTAGAGATAAAATCACTGCCTACGGGATAAAGAACTCGGAGTTGCCGTTACCATTTGTGATGGAGAAGCTGGAATGAAGGATGAAGAAATGGGGACTTGACTATTATGTGATCCTAATCCCATCTCTACATAGCATCACTAGGAAAGGCGGCCTACTGAAAGGTGATTAAAACACTTTCTTTACAGCCCTGTTCCTCTTTTAGCAGTGTGACCCCAGCAGACATTACATACAGTTGTAGTGTCTAAGCCAAACGTGGCCATTTATATCTTAAGGTTGACATTTTTAAGATGTCAACCTTCTTTTTTTCACCTTCTTAATGAGTCTTTCGGCATTCGTGCTGTGTTGACCACCTTGCTACCTGGTGAGCACCTTGCTACCCTAATTTCTCCATATTTCTGTGCCTGAGCTCATATGCCTTCTGCAGGGCTGCCCGTGTGCCATGTCACATCCGTTTTCTCCATAAAATCCCCATCCCAAGGTCCCAAATCTCCATCCATTTCCAGCATTCCTGAAAAATTCAGCTCTCGCCACCCTCCCCGTTTGAAAGCAAACTGGAAGACAGCAGCCAGACTTCTTTAAGGTGGGAACATTGCGTGCAATCAGCAGCACCCTGAACACCACAGGGCTTAACGGGGTTATTTAGGGTCTGCTCTTTGAGGAGCTGTGCAGATCGGCTGATTTCATCCACGCTCTGCACCAGGTGAGCCTGAGATCCCCGGAGCACACAGCATCTACCCTGTGAGATCTGGAGGTGTGATTGCAGGACCAGTTTCATTGCTTTATTTGGAAGCGGGTTCATTGCCTCGCCTTTTCTTCGGGGCAAATGTTTTTGTATGTGGCAGAGAGATAAACTTTAAATTATTTTCAGGCTGGCTTTCAGAGTTACTCAGTAACCCGTAGGTAAATCCTTTATCTAAATAATATTCAGCATCTAAGTTGTTTAATATAACATTCAAGCTTGAAAAACAAACTGCCCCACCTCCCCTGCCCTCAAAATCTCCCTAATCCTCACCTGAAGCATCGGTTTTACAATACAGATGTTACAAATCACATGGAAAGATTAAAAAAAAAACGAAGTAATTTTGGTTCAAAGACTGATCTTACCTACCTGTTGTCTAAAAAAGTTGTTTGAAATTGAATTTAGGTATAAAATGAGAGCTGCTTGGTGTACTGTTTGGAGTGCATCAGTATGGATTTGAGCAGAGTCAAAGCTTTCCATAGTTCTTTAGATGATAAAAACTTCAGGAGTGGAAAAAGCCCTGCAGAGATGTCAGCTGCTCCTTGGCTGTGTTGCTGTGTGAGAAGGTAAAACCCGAGCTTCTTTACAAATGCCTCAAAGACCCTTTCTGTTTGTGCCCATCCTAAACAATTTCCTTGCAGGTTTTGGTTTTAATGAGGTTATTGTTTGCAATGAAAGTTGTTCTGCGTGGCTTTTGGGGACCCTGCTGCGTATGCAGGCAGCGCTCTCTTTCCTTGAAAACCTGCAATTTTCTCCTTGAAATTTATATTTATTTATTTAGCCCGTTGTGGGCCGCGTCCACCCAAAGCTGCTTGTTGCATCCCGTGCAAGATGAACTGAATGCAGACGGGGAACGGCGAGGCACACCTTGGCTTCCAGCTGCTGGTGGTGGTGGCTTTTAAGCAGTGAAATCCAGTGAAAGTTCAAGCACTGCCGAGAGGTGACAGCTCTTTAAGCAGCAAAATCAACACCTGAAGGAGAGAGGAGGGGCGGTGACGTATTTCAGCACCCGTGTCGGTTTATGTTGGCACAAGGGATTTGGGAAGCCACTGCTGGGAAAAGATAATTCGTGCTGGGCTTGAGGGTTACTCGGTGTTTGCTACAAGCCAGCACTGGTTTTGTTCGTCCTAGCTGACTCCGAAATGCTGCTGTGGTGCTGTCCTGTGACAAATGAATCACAAATTACTCCTCTGGAACAGGCAACAAATCGACGTTTCGCTTGGCAGAGCTCCTGGTGACATACAGCTCCTGATCATTCGCAGTATTTAGAGTACGGTATTTTAGTTAGCAGCGCTTTTATCTGAAGAAGAACAAAATGATTCACTCTGCTGTGGTTGTTAGTTCTGAAAAGCCATCACAAACAAAGCAGGGATGCTCCGAATGTACCAAATGCTTCCAGCACTTCTCAAAGAGCTGAGAATTACTCCTAAAATGCCATCCCACTATGCCAACTCCATCGGCAAATGAGCAGCGCAACTATTTTAGCTCTCCCTTTAGAAAAGATTTGAATCCTTTCGCTTTTTTTCCTGTAGCTCTCCTTTCTGTCCAGGATTTACATCTTGTGCCTCTTCCGCACCAGCTGCGCCACCTCCCCGGGCTGTCACAGACCTGAGATCTGTATTTTGGTATCTGGAGAGAGATTTAAAAAAAAAAAAGAAGAAGAAGAAAGAACAAAAAAGGGCCTAGGCTAAGGCATCAAAATGTTTTTTTCTGTGCCAGTTTCCTGACAAGCTGCCTGGGAGGGGCTGCCTGGTGCTGAGGCACAGGGTGCAAACCCTTTTAAGCTCAGGGTGTTTGCCTGGTGCTCAGGCTTCTGCAAGAGTTTAAACGGAGGTCAGAAGGAAGTGTAAGATGATGGCTGAAGGAAGTTCAGGCTTGTTTGATACCTGTCTTGCTCTAAACTTTATTATTACTGCGTTTCCTCTTTTACTACTCAACCCCTAAATCTTTTGTAAGTTCCTCTTGTGAACCACCTGATCATGACTTTATAACACGCTGCTGACTATGGAAAGGTCAATCAAAAAAAAAAAAAAAAGGAAGCATCATTAACATCTTAAATAATTCTTTGATTATTTTGGCGGACAGACAGAGAAGTAAAACTTAACCTGATTTCCACGTCTCGTTTTGATGTCACGAGCATCAGCCGCTCATTCCCTGGTGGCCCGCAGTGTGTGGGAGTCGCGGGGCTTGGGGCTGCACACTCAGAGGAGCAGGGTTTTTGACAGAAAGTAAAACATTTTAATGAAATAATTTATTTTGTCCCTCCGGTGTGTTTTTCAAACTCTGCTGCTTTCACTAAGGTTTCCGTTTTGATGCTTGTGCTTCAAAGCACCAAGAGTCCGCCTTGATTTTTTTTTCAGAGCTGTTTGTAATGATGGAGTTGGTCGTCAGCAGAGCTTCGTGGCTGATGCCAGAAGCTAAAAACCTTTATAGCTAAACGATTTTTAAGGATCCTCACTGCTACCGTAGGGTATTAAAACAAAAAAAAAGGCCCCGAAACAGCGACAATCAAATGTGATATCAATGTTGTGGGAGTGCCTGCAGACAGTGATGCACTTTTATGAACAACTTTGGGGAAAAAAAAACTCAATATAGTAGCAAGCAGTGAGAGCAGGTATTTCTAACTAATATTTTTCTGTGCTTTTTTTAAATTTTCATACCCTAGTGCAGTCGTTTTTGCAGACTGAATTAGAGGAATGGTGTCAAAAGGGAGCGTGGCTCACCGTTTCTTTCCTCCGTGGTTTCAGTTAGGTTTTTCTGTATTGTTATGAATCTCTGTTGCCTTTTCTGGCTTTTCTGTACTTTCCAGCTTGCTTGCTATGAGGAAGTCGTTCAACTTGGCTCTTGTTCTTGACCCGAGTTCCAGCGGTGATGCGGCAGGTTGAAATAGAAACTTAATTTTATGTAATTTCCCTTGGCCAAACACATCTCGCATGGATGACGGCACCGAGACATGTTACAGCATCGCTTTTTTAAGCCAGGAGAGCAGTTTTTAGAAACACAGGTGACGTTTCCCTTTCTCACATCTCTGCCTGTCATTAGGTACTGTCTAAAAAGGATCCGAGAGAGGAAGAAATCGGTCTGGCTTCGGGGGTATGAGCTGGCAGTCACAAGGACTGAGATGGGTAGAGCAAGGGAGCACCCAGAGTGAGCACAGTGCCTGCAGCACATGACGAAGACGCTGAGAAAACCAGGATTGCTCAGCCTAAGAAATGACAGGGACATCTAACAATTTCCATGTTTTGCAGCTACCTGTGTGAGGAAGACCAAGCCAGGCTTCGGAGGCGTGCAGTGGTGGGACGGAGGGCCGTAGACCAGTAGGAACATGGAAAATTGTGATTAAATACAAGGAAAAAGGTTTCCCGTGAAGGTGGTCAAATGCAGGAACAGGGACCCAGGACAGGGAGGAGTGTCTCACCGTGGAGACATCTAAAACTTGACTGGAAGCACCCTTGAGCAACCTGATCTGTTTGGCCCCACGTTGAGCAGAGGTTGGGCTGGTATCTCCCTTCCAATCTAAATTACTCCATGATTCTCTTGAGGAAGATCTTCTCCTGGAAGATCTGCTCAAGAAAACAGAGCTTCCAGCCTCCGTTTTCTCTGCCACTGACTGGAATATCCATGTGAGCACACAGCGTTTGGATAGTCGTCTTTTGACGAGCGTTTTCTTCATTAAGTGGTGTTGGGAGGTTTTGTGGAGCCGAGCTGCCAGCTGTGTTTGCAGCATGGCCATCCACCACTTCGATGGAGCACTTTAAGCCATCACGTAAAACCAACGCAAACACAAACCCCAAATGTTGCTTAGGCAAATGAGAATCAGCTGCAGCTAGTGGTATTAGTAGAAATGACCCAGGATTGAGGCCTTGGTGGTTTTCATTTAATAATTTGGTTTTAAACCCAGAAATTAATAGGGTATGTGTGCCAAATGGTGCTTCGCTCTGGTGGCTCTCTTTGACTTTAAATTGACATTACTTGTTAAGCTGACGTTGGCTTTAAGTTGACGTGTTTAAGAAGGTCTTAAATGGTCTCAGGAATGTTACCCTAGCAGTGGCCGGGCAGTTTGTGCCCCGAATAAATGAGAACATTTCCATCAGTATCTCTGCAGACTCCAGAGCTAGTCGAACCGACGTTATCGCTCTCAAGAAATCCCTCTACGTATACATTATTGTTCTGTGCTTTTTAGAATGATTTAGAAGCGCCCAGGGAACTATTTGCTTTTCTAAAGCATTTCTGATGTCAGCAGAGGTTTCGGGTTTCTTCTATAAATCTCTTCTACAAATTTAGCACTCGTTGTTCTCCTCGGGTCTCGTAAGGCTCCCGTTAAAAGTCAGAGGGAATTTATGCAAGTGAAAGAGCTATTGTTCCACTTCCTGCTCTTGTCAGCTGCAAGCCACAAATATTTTGTAATTACAATTAAGCCAGCCGTAGATTGCCTTATCACCAGTATCAGATGGGCACGGTCACTTTCCTGTGAAGACAGCCAGCGACTGAGCGTTGCTTTCACGTGTTTGCTCCTATGAATGGGGATGAATAAGGGGGGCAGCTGCACTTTGGGGTAGGAGCGATCCCAAAGATGCCAACTGGGGCTTTGCAGCGTCTGCTGCCACGCTGATTTCCCTTCCAAGGGCATCAGTCTGTGTGCGTGTGCGCTCGTTAAACCTCGGGGAAATGAATTCCGTTAATGAGAGGCTGGGATGTGATTACGCAGCCACGGAAATTGGTGAATAATTAATGCAAAATGGTGCGTGCTTATTTAGGCTTTCCCTTAGGTGCTCCTACATCACACCTCCCCGTAGTCACTCTTGCTCCCTTGGAGACCAGGAGCTCCAGATAACTCTTGGATATGTGCTAAAAGCAGTTTTGAGCATTGGTATTCTGGCTGATGGAGAGGAAACATTAACAAGGATGACTTCCCAACAGAAGGCCACTCCTGGAGGAGATTTTGGCAAAACCACAAGCAAATGAAGTTTACCTACAGCAAGAGGTACTGCTCGTAAATGTTCTGGTAGCATCCACTATCTTCAATTTAAAATCCACCACTCGCCCCCTGGAATATCACGTTACCTCACACACAGCGTTTCCAAGGTGGCTCAAGACAAAGAGTGGGTGTGGAGCGGACCTGTTCCTGTTTTCCAGATGAAAAACTGAGTAATGGTCACATTTGCCTGACGGCAGCTGTCTCACCTCGTGTTTTAACCACGAGTCTCAATTCCTTCTTCAAGCATTTGGGCAGAAGGGGCTGTTTATTTCCAGGGGGCTCAGCATCCATCCGTGGTCTAATATCTAAACCAAGACAATTTATTTCAGTATGTTAAACAAATTTCAGTATGTTAAACAAATAATCTCACATGGCATAATAAAACTCTTTCTTGACAACACAATGACTTGTCCCATAGTTTTTCTTTGGCCAGATAACAGAAATAACGTTAGGAAAAGGCTTGATTGCAAAACACGTGGTGTGATTTCACAGATGCTCGTGAAAGGTATTTCCTGCCCAGGAGGCTGCGCAGAAGCCACGGATGGTTTATGCAAGAAAATAACAGGAGCACTGAATGGGAGTGACTTGGAAATGGGAAGAAATAAAGAGAAAAGAGATGCAGTCGGTGATGAAGGATGGACGTAAGGCGGTAGAGCAAGGAAGACAACTGGAAAGTGATCCATTGCGGATGGCTGCCTGGGAAGAGGCAGTGTTTCCTATTTTGTCCATTATTATTTTGTCTTTTCCAGATTTGATGGAGAAGCAGAGCTCAGGCTAGGAGGTTTTTGTGGCAAACGTCGTAAAGCTAGCCGTTGGGAACAGGAAATGAAAGTTTGCCAGCTCATTTCAAAGCCACGCTGCGATGCAATGAGAACAGCTCCTGGAGCCCCTCGCTGTGCCAGAAACCAGCCCGTGTGCCTGGGCCAGGCTCAGGAAACACCTGGCGTGCTCTGGTTGGGACCCAGGTGGGGCTACGGCTGAAATTTTTAACTAGAAACATGTTTTTAAGAAGTCTTTCGTCTTTCAGAAGCCATGGAGACAGACGCCCCGAACAGATCATTCGCGGGGTTGTGTTTGCTTGTGGGTTTATTTTTTGTTTTGTTCTTAGCAACTCAGGATTCACTTCAAGAACTGAAAACATTTCTGGCTGTTATCACTTACAGCCACCTAACGTTTCTGGGGGTTATCTGGAATTTACACCTATTTAAGCTGAACCTACTTGAAAAGCTCCTGGACTATTTTTAAAATTGAATGCACGTGTACAGATTTTGCCCTCTTCAATAACGAGATGTTACTGCCTTAAACTGTAAGGTTACCAAAACCCTCTGCTCATAACTTCAGTCCTGAAAATGTTCGGATGCTCAGTTGGATGATTTGAAGTGAAATCCAGAGTTTTAGGGGGATAATTGCTGCCTGGCCAGAAATGAATGTCCAGGTGTCCCAGCAACATAACCACCGTAGTTTGCAAATTAAAAGTGGTCGTCTGGGTGTGTCAGAGCTGATGGCAAAGATCAGCTGGTTTTAATCCTCTGCCAAAGCCTCTAGGGATGGTAGGAAGTCTTAAAAAGTGTTTGAAGCTTAATCTTGATACAAGTTAAAAAAAAGTTATTGGAAAAAATAGCTTTTAATCTGTTATCGTTCTGCCTCTTGCAAATAAGCAGGACCACGCACCACTCCATCTAGCCCACGGACAGGCATTAGGAGGCAAGAAATTCCCGTTTAACGTTTCCTAATAGCCACTGGAAAGCCGGCTGGGATCACTCAGGGGAGGTGGAGTGTTAATCCTGCAATATGATTTGTCTGGCTACCTGCTAGTTTTCGTAACACAAACCAATTCCCATCTGTTCAAGCTGTCATCTCTGCTAAAAGGGCTTTCTAACGAGGACAAATCCCCTTTTCCTGAAAGGGAGGCAAATATGGAACCATGGAATATCCCGAGTTGGAAGGGACCTACAAGGATCATCGAGTCCAGCTCCTGCCTACCCCAAAATTCAGACCGCACGAATTCCTTGGCAGTCGATTGCTGGATGCTGGATGACCAAAAGGTGCTGAACGAGGGTCTTATTTAGTAGTTCATCCAACGAAGCACTAAATTAACTGGTTATGGGATTCTGGTTGTAATTAAAAGACAGAATATCCATCCATCTGGCGGGATAGCCAGCGTTGCTCGGCATTAAGGTGAAAACCTCGTTCGCCACGAGTCCTGCCTGCTGTGTGCATGTTTCCTTCCCCCTCGGTGACAGCAGCATTCAGAGAGGCTTCCTGGAGGTATCAGGCTCTGAGCAGCAGCACCCTCAGCTGGAACCTTGTGCAAGTCCAAGGGCACCTCAAAACCTGCGGGGAAGTTTCATCAATTAGGAAGTTTCATCAATTATTTCATCAATAATTTAATTTCCCTTGTCTCAAAGCTACGGGAGCACAAAAACTGTCCTGGAAAAACAAAAACAAAAACAAAAACAACACACACATGGCTGAAGATATTGGGATATTGGAAGAAAAATTGTTTGCTTGGAATCAGAATCATGACAATATCCCGATCTGTGGTTGTCTGAGTTTATTCGAAGGAGCTGCTTTTGAAGTATAAAAGCAGTTGCGTGGGGATACGCAGGAAACAGGTTTCCAGTTGAAGCCCATGAATATCAGGAAAAAAATAATTTTAACTGCTCTCGTTGATTAAATTGTTCAATGTTTTCTATTAGATTTCAGGTATAATGATGTAATTTAATAGACGAAAGATCAATTTAATAAATTTACAAGGTATGAAGCCCTAGGAAGAAGGTGGATAAAAGGAAGAGGACAAACCTGAGCGAGAAGCATCTTTATGCAGAGGACAACGACTTCAGAGTTATTTGTGAAAATGTCTTTGCCCAAATCATTTAACATATCAGAATAGTTGACCTGCTCCTGTCATTCCTCGCCCTTCTCAGGGGGCGTTCGCTGAGTAGGATTATCGCAGGGGATTTTTTTATGGTGGATTCAAGAATCTTTAACAGCAACGCCCAGCAGTGACCCAAAGAAAGCCAAAAGCTGCCAGGTTTTTGGTGCAGAGCTTATTAATAATGGAGAAAGCTCGAGCTGTAGTCGTAGCTGTGCAGACAGTCTGCTGTGAGCCATCATCCGAGGCTCTTGACCTCCCTTCATCCTTTCTTTTCTATTTAAACTTTAAATTATACAAGCAGAGCCGTCTCTTCCTCTGAGATTTAAACATTTCTGGCTGCGTATGGTAGTTAGGACACCGAAACAGTATTATTATGAAATAATCACCCTTTTTAACATAGGGCTGAGCCTTCAACTTCCACGGAGCGTGCAGCACTGTTGAAATAAGTCTGGAAAGAAGCTGACTGTAATGAAATTACGTTTGTGAAATGATGCTAGGGGAGTATAAGGCATTTAGGGGATTCCAACGAGGCCACGCTTGGAGCTGATTTAATTAAAAGATAGCCTAACAACACCGGGTCCTATTTTGTTCGTTTTTCTTTTGATTTTTGTTACCCGTCACGATCGTGTATCCAACAGTGGAAGCTTTGGAGAAGAACAGCAGCTTCTGGAGAAAACGGTACAACCACATCCAGACTTGTTTGGGAATGCTGCTTGCCCTGCTTGCTTTGTGTCGGCGCATCTATTGCAAAGGCACAGCCCTTGCACAATATTTTTAATTGCAGACTTGAGACTAAAATTCTCTCTCCTCACCCACCACGAAGGAGAAATCCTTAGCACGATTCCCCCGTGACCAGACCAGAACGGACTCCGAAAAGTAATAAAGCCTAATTGGCACGTGGAATTCCCAAGAGGTTTTTGGGAACCATGGATTAATCTTTCATGCTGCAGTGCAGCTGTTACACCTTTGGCATAGTGCTGTGATGTTGTTTTGTTTTGTTTTTTTTTTTTCCTTTATTGTTCGGGATGATTTCCTTCATTGTTCTACGCTTCTATAATTATTGCAGTAATCACGCTGCCGTGACTCAGAGCCGCTGGCCTTTTAAGAACATGCTGCATATTTGTGGACATTACAAGGATTCCTAAAAATAGTTCTGCTTGTTTTAGACCTCAAATTTTCCTATGATTGGTAAAGGGTATCTACTAATCTTTTTTAGGAATGGTCACTATAAGAAATATGCCGTATGAAATGAACGTGCATATGCTATGTGCTTATGAAATGGGCTTTTCATACTGGTTAATTAATTGATATTTTATCATAAAATGCAAAAAATAAGTTGGAAAGTGCCATCGTTATTCTGAAAACACCCGTTGTGTTGTGGGACAGACAGTGCAATGTTAAATTTTAGGACCTTGTAACCGCTGGTTATGTCTATTTGGCGTGATAAGAATCTGAAATGTTCAGTAATAGATTAAATTTATTGAAATATCTTTTATTTTTTCGTATTACCATCGCAGAAATTATTCTGAAAGCATCTTTTGGGAAGCCTGTGCAGTGAATAGTTTGCTGTAAGTGACAGGTAACTTTAAACCTGTGTTCAAGGGAAGAAAAAAGCACGCATGGAAGTGATAAATCCAAAGAGCAGTTGGGAGCAACAGCCATTGTTGGAGCAGAAAAGGTTTTGTTCTAACAGATTTATTTAAAGAAGTGAATGAAAAGCAAGCTGGATAAAACTTTAATTGCGTTAAGTGCAGGTAAAATGATAATAAAGAAACTGATTGAGAAAGATACAAAACTGAACAAAAGCTGAAAACAAAACAGATCGTTAAAAAATGGAAGGATGCAAGGAAAAAAGTAAAAACTCAGAAGGAAGGCATATCATCAGTATTTTTTTCCCACTTCTGTATGCATTTTATCTGCCAAAAGAGTATTTTTTAACTATTAAGAACGAGAGGATTTGGTATGCAATGCATTTTCACCTGCATGTTTGTGTGAATTTAAGGTTTCTGTTCCTTAGTCTACGCTCTTGTAGAACATAAACGATTTTGAGACGTAACTAGAGCTTTTATGGGGACGAGCAGGTAAATCCACACCTTGGACATGGTGGAAAGGGAAATAAGGGAAATTTTCAAGAGCTTTCTTGGAGATTGGTCTTTGTGTGATCAAGTCTTGCAGGACCAAAGACTCATCGAGGATCTTGTCCATCGCTGAGCAGAGTACATTTCCTCCAGCTACCTTCTAACCGAGTGAAGGATGAAGTCTGTAACACCGAGCCATAATTCACTGCAGGATTTATTTCCCCTCCGAAGGACAAATAAAACCAGCAGCACGTGGTGAGCGTTGGGCATAGCCCGTACTACTACACAAATACAACTCCACAGTTGTTCGGCAGTCGTGGTGATGCTGTGGGCAGCGTAAGAATACTCAAATAGCAGAAATCCACAGCAAAATGCTGAAATTAAATCCACAATTTTCAAGCCTAAAGGAAGCCAAACGTCACTGGCAGGAGCACTATGGAGTGTCTTCAGATACTGAGATAATGCGACGGTGATGGTCCACCACAAAGCCTTTTTCCGAGTGTTGGATTCAATCCAGATTTTTTTTATTCCAAGAACAAGGAAGTACAAAAGCAACCAGTGCAACTTTCTGAAAATTGGCCGTGTCAGAAGGATTGGCGTTTATCTCTGTGCTGTGAAAGACAAATAGGTCCAAGAAGTCTTCAGAGATGATACGTACACACTTTTGGGAAAAAAGCAGGTGCATTTCTAGATTACAAAAAATCTCTTTTCATCTTTTCACCTTCCTTTTTTTTTTTTTTAAAGCCTTATAAAGTAGAATTTAAGATCTGGTTTTCCAATTTCATGCCCGTCTTACATCAGGGTGTTCCCACCATCTGAAGAGGAATTATTCTTGGGCCCTTACGTGTTAATTTAATGCCATCTTCATCAGGTAACTCATGGCCATCTGCCTCACGGGGCAGAGACTTGCGGAGGAGATTTGCTTCGGTGTTCCCCACAAGTGACCACCACGGGGCACTGTCATGTGGGCTGGTGCCTAGCAGTACTCCATATTATCATTAATTTAGCTTATATTTGTCTTAAAAGGACTTTCTGTGGCTTGGGGAAGGGTTACGGCCATGTGTCGGTGGCTGTTTCGTGTTTTTTCTCTGCTCAAAGCAGACTTTGGTGAACAATGACCCTGCCCAAATTGTAAAGGAACAAAACGACGTGCGGGCCAATTGTCAAGTGACTAATGAGGCCGAACAAAGAACTTGCAAACAAGCCCCAAACTATTGACACTGGAAAACAGAAAGCTCTGGGGTAAGGGAAAGTGCAAAGCCTGCTCACGAGCTGAAAGGCGAGCCAACAGCCTCTGGTGTCCTCTCGTGTTTGTTGTTCCCATGTCGGCCGTGCTGAAAGTTCCCCCTGGAGCTTGGGGGAAAAGAGGAGAAAGCTCAGATATAATTTCTGCTGCCTTTGTTTGTTCATACATAGGCACATTACACCTCTTGCTGTCTTTTTTGTCGTGTTCTCCTACATTTTTAGCCTGCATGATTTATTTGCCAGCTTTTTTTTCGTTGTTTTACTGCTCCTGAGCAGGGTGGGTTTGTCTCAGTGCCTCCCTGGGATATCTTCTGCTTCCTTGTTCATAGCTGGCTGCGTGAGGACGTGCTCCTGAAGAAGAGAAAGTGATAATGCAGGGTGTGGATTGAAGAAGGGAAAAAAAAAAAGAGGAGATAAAAAAGAAAAAAGAAAAGAAAGAAAAAAGAGAGGAAAGGAAAAAGAAAAGAAAGAAAAAAGAAAAGAAAGAAAAAAAGAAAAGAAAGAAAAAAGAAAAGGAAAAAAAAAAGAAGAAAGGAAAAAGAAAAGAAAGAAAACAAGAAAAGAAAGGAAAAAGAAAAGAAAGAAAAAAGAAAAGATAAAAAAAGATAAAAAATGATTAAAGGATTAAAAAAAAAAGAAAAAAGAAAAGGGGAAAAAAGATTAAAAAGGAAAAAAAAGATAAAAAATAAAGAGAAAAAAAAAGAAACACAAGCAACTAATTAACTTGACAGCAACAACACAGCAAGACAGTTATAAAAACTCCTTTCACTATTTTCTGGGAAACCGCAGGCAGTGCAGAAGGCAGACGGGTGGCGGAGGAGCCTTCGGCAGGGACCAGCTCCTGAGTTGTTCCTCTGCTGTGAGCTTGCTGGGCCCAAAACTCCTTCATTTTAAGGAGATCTGAGCCAGTCAGCAGCTGGGCAGGTAGGAGAGTTTGCTCTAAAGGGCTAGTAAAGTAGAAAAGTCTGCAGGTTATAAAGGCCGTGCTGCAGTTCTGTGTTTTTGTGTTGTTTTTTGTTTTTTATGGACCTGCTAAATTGCAGAAGTTCATGGAGCAGACTGGCTGGGATGCATCGCTGAGAGTGGTTTGGACCTGGACATGACCTTGAGGCATGCCTAGCACTGCAGCAGCCGTGGATGTGCAAGAATATCCTGGAAAATGGAGAATTTCTATGGAATTAGCTTAGCACCATCTTTTAATGGATGCAAACTGCTGCGTAACTCGAACTTCTGACTTCAGAGAGCTGAACCTAGAGGGCCCTTGCTCCTTGTAGGCTGGAGAAATCCAGCACAAACTTTCTGAGCCAGCCCAGGGGTAGGTTTTTGTCATCTGCTTTCTTTCCAGCAGGCCCTGACACGTACGTTTTAGCAGAAAAGGAGGATTTTTTATCAAATGGAGAGCCTGTAAAGGGCAGGATGGTCTCTTTTAAATCAGACTTCAGGCTTCGAAATCCTGAGCAGAGCAGACCCGGTGCAGTAGTTCCTCCGGGATTGCTCTGATGGGGTAAAAAGAAGGGAGCTCACACGAGCTTTGCATCATCAGCTACGTGGTTGCTGCAGGCAGGCTGTTCGGGGCCGCTTACACGGCTTTGATCTCGGCTTTTTGTTGGTAATTTACAGCCAGAAGTCGTGTTTTGTCGACAAGCACTCGCTTTACTTTCATGTTCGGGTGTCTCGATGGCAAAGAAGTGACAAATGCTGGAAGGAGGAACTCGGCGAGATAACGGCTGGAAGAAAACACGCAGGAGGAGAAAGAGATGCCTGGAATAAACCCCGGGCAGGAACAGCAGTCAGCGTTTTTAAGGGAAAATCGCTGCGGAATGGCACTTTTAACCAAAAAGGACGAGGTTTGCCTGACCTTCCTTCCTTTCTGTCCCAAGGTCCCTGGGAAAGGCTGCGTGCCCCTGCTCAGAGCTGCTGAGTCCGCCAAAGCCAGCTGATGCCTGCTCTTGGCTTTGCTCCCCATGAGCTTAGAAGGATTTTTAAGATACCCTGGCCTTTGTTGTCAAATAAGCCGAGGTCCATCGCCATGCTTGGGTTAAAATGCCCCCAAACCATCCTTATTTTTAACCCCTGGGAGACAAAAGGATGCTGAAACTGGTGTTTTAATAGCAACAATGACTTAACTATTCCCTAATTACTGCACGTAACCAGCTTTTCCTTTCCATTTCCCCTTTTGACCACAAAGCTCTGATGTCTGATCATTTTTTCTATATAATTTTCTCTCTCTGGAGTCCCGTTTGCCCAGCTCATTTGGCTGAAAATGCCCAAACTGCACCGTCCGTGAGACCCCACTTCTTAATGGATTATGGGCGTAAGTTTTAAAGACAAATACCCAAAAATCTGGACTCAGCTTTTGTGCTATGTCATTTGGATTATTTTTTTTAATGTTAAGTATTAAGAGATTGATAATAACATTGAGGAAAATACAGGAATTAAAAATAGTCCCCGTTCTTAATGGGCTACAGGTTGTTTTCAGAACAAAACCTCAGGGACGGACAAAACACGGCTTCCGCTGTGAACGAGGATAGGGTGGTATAAGAATTTAATTCTTAATTCTTTATTCCTAAAATAGATGGAAGAAGGCATCTGTGATACGGATCTCCCTTACTGCTTCGGGGTTTTGCTGTGATTACCAAAAGGAAATGAGGTCACGTTGCCCTGATGCAACAGCATTGAGTGAGCAGCTAACGGGAAGACTTATCGCTCCCCCAGCACAATGATTTGGGGGCAGTTCATTGAAAACTTCTCCTTATCTTCCCCTTTTCAGCCTGGAGGCAGGGTGGGGCAGGGGCAGGGCTAATTTTGGTCTCTTACCTCCACCCAGGCAAGGAAATGCTTCGCCTTCACCATCAGCCGCCGGCTTCCCAGCTTCTTGGGAAGCTGGGTTGGGGTCTGAAAAGGGTTTGGGGTTTGGTGCCCTCGTTTAAAAACACAAATCTCTTTAGGCAGCTGCCAGAGGTGATTCGGAAAGCCCAGATACTTAGAGCCCAGGTGATTTAGAGGTGTTGTGTGAAGCAGGGAGGCTCTGTGGTCTTTTGAAGGTCCAGACTTTGGTGCCTGGTGGGTTCAAGTCTCTAAATTTAGTTGATTTAGTTGACCGTGTGAGTACCGACTGTAAAAATATCGTCCAAAGCTCCAGCACATCTTAGCAGTTTCTCCCTGAGACAATCATGACTTTTTAGGAGGAATATTTGGGAAATAGAGGTGGGATGGGAGACCTGCGTTGGTGCCTTAGCACGACGTTGATCTATGTTGGGCACGGGTCAAATCCAACACGTTTTTGAGGGGGATTTTGGAAAGAATTAATCTTTTAAAATAAAAATACACAGTATTTTAGCTTGTCCCCCATCTACTCCCAGGAACCGAGGGGCTCTGATAATATTTCTGGTGTGTGTTTTAGCGTTGAAGTGGTGGTTTTTAAAGGAAGGAGACTTGTAGGTGTTGAAGTTGCATGAATGAACAAGATACGCTCGACACGCTGTCATTTCTCCATAATTCATTGCGTGTCATCTGTGCTTAAAAACAACAGCCAAAAGGCAGCCAAATGCACTAACAACACTTGAAATAGCTTTGTTCAAATCTTTGTTTTTGACGAAGTCTTTGTAGTAGCTGGAATGATGAAAGCCGGAGCATCTGCCAAGTTCCTAAAAGGTTTAATGCAATCTCTTGAAATAAGAAAACCTCAAACTGAGAAATTTTGGTACTAGAAAAATTATTTTCAAAGTGTCTTACATGGGCGCTTTATGCTGAAACCAGAAAAAAATTTCTCTCCCCATTATTTTATTCCATTGATCTGAATTAGCAGTACAGGATTTATTAAATATTTATTATTAAATATTTATTTAATATTTAATATTATTATTTAATTTGTTTTTGTATTCATTACCTGTGTTTACAGTTTCCGTTTTTCCCAATCTTAATTTTAACCATTATCTGCTTGGTCTCAGGTGGAGAAGTAATTTTGCACCTTTCGTACAATTCCACTGAAAAGAAATTACAGCACAAAAAACATTTCTGTCTTTTCGTTGGAAATTGTAATTCTGTGTTGCTTAACTTCACATTATCTTCGTTGTAATGTGAAACGCCTTTAAAGAAATTACTAATTTCCTTTTTTTGGTTGGAAAAAAAAAAACTCTTCCACGGATTTTTTTTTTTTCGGGCTGATTTTAATACAGTGAGTGATTTAGCATTCAGCTGAGATTCAGCGGGAGAACAAAAGCCATTGTAGTGTAATAACGCGTGAGGGTTTGGAGGCTTTTTTTTCAGTTTCCTCTTGGAGTTGTGCGATCAGCAAGTCTGAAAAGACGATTTATTTCAATCCTCAGCGGCGACGGGTGGTGGTTTGGGGCAGCCTGCGTGCACGTAAAAGAGGTTCAGGCTGGGTACTACGAAATCCCACGGGGATGTTCGTTTGCATTGTATAGCTCAGCAAAGTCAAACCTTTTGTTTTAGCGTGACAATATCCAGCTTGATGTAAGAATTACCGTTTTATAGGAGGATAGGTAAATTATCACTGAAAGCAACTTGTAACCAACCATCTCTCTAATCCACTACCTGATGGGATTGTCATCTTTCCCTACAACCACGTTTGCACATCCTGAGTGTTTTTAGCACTTACTTTTTTTTTTTGTTAGCTTACTTGGCCGACAAAAGTGACCACGTTGTGCTGCATCGACTTCAATAACTCCGATTCTGGCAGCTCTCCTCAGTATTTAAGAACTTCATCATATTGAAACGGCTTTTAATTAATGGAAGGAGGGCTGTGAGGCAGTTTTCCCATGCTGACAGATTTGTGTGCTTGCTAAAATTCAGCCACGCTTCTCCCTTGTCTTCCTTATGTACCCTCTACATCAATTTTGGGGAATATTCCGGCGTTTTAGCACAAAACTTCAGGGTGCTTGCAAGAGGTGTGGGTAAAAACGAAGTTAATGTTTTGTGTCCTTTTATATTTCTAGACCTGCAGAGCACAGCTGGGGATTATCAAGCGAATTCCTAAGGAGCTGTAGGTAGCAGTCACAGGGAGTAAACAGGTGCTGAGATGGGATTTGCCTCCCCAAGGTAGACGTGTAAATCCAAACCTGGGTGCTGTGTGCGGTCAGTGCAGGGGAAGAGGCACTTATCATGCAGTATTTCCTCTTCCCTCTATCAGCCATCAACCTTAGAATAAGAAAAATCACACCAACCTCTCTCCAGTGGCTGTAGAAAGGACCCGGAGCAACAAACCCGAATCCAGACCCCTGCATCGGGGCAGGCTGCAGCTAAATGCCACGAATCCCTCCTGCTGGGTCCGACATAAAAAGAACATATGGGCTCGATATGAGAGCTGGGGGGGAGCTCTGAAATAGTCACTTGTTTGGATTGTGAACCACTGTTTATAGCAGACTGGAATAAAAATCACAGCTGCTTTGCAAACTGAGCATTTATAACTGCCTTGCCAACTTGCAACTTATTTACATTTATTAGTCGAGTCGCAATCCAGCCCGCTGTTTGATCCGAAAAGCTTTGGGAACAGATACATGGGATCATAAAAGCCTGCAGGCTCCGTTTGGGGGGAATTTTAGGATTGCCACCATCAGAGCACGACCCATCCTCAGCAACTTTACACATCATTTATAGTCTCCAAAAATGCAAGGCAGTTTTGGGGACCACGTGTACTTGGTATGAAAATAAACGCCCTTGAAATGGGAGAGCAACTTTGGTGTTTGCAGAAGTAAGACACGGAAGATTTTAATGTTATAAAAAAAGTTTAACATCATCAAAACATGCAGGGTGTCAAAATCCTGGGCCTTACAGCTGCGTGCTGCGAGAGAAGTCTTCCAGTAGAGCTGTGCGTGTAGGCAAGACCTGATGCTGTGTATGCATCTCATTGTCTGCTTTTTATGGATTTGTGCTTGTGAATTTCTTGATGTTTTTGTCTTGTGACTGTTCCGGCCATAAACTCACTTTACATAATTCATTTTAAAAGAAATTTTAAAAAAATAGCCGTGCTTCAGAGCGTATTTAGTGGAATATAGGTAGTGCTGCCATCACCTGTGAGAGCCTGGAGGCCAAGATGCTGCCTGGTGCTGGTAGAGAAATCCTCGTGTTCCTGCTGGCCTGGCGTGCCCCCAGGCTGGTTTGTTTTCCTACAGCCCTCATTTCGCAGGAGGGGATTTGTTTGGGATGAGAGGCGGGTTTAATGCTGACGGTGGGAGCTACAACTCAGCCTGGGCTAGAAGGTGCTGAGCTTCACGCTCAGTAGCAGATTTTGAGCAGATTCGGAGCAGATTTTGTCCATTTTCCGTCTCTTAGCCTCATCTTAAAATGTGGGTTTGATTTTGTAGGGACAGAAGCTATTTCTTAAGGTTTTCACAACTTCACCTTATTTTTTCCCCCTTGACTTCCAAACGATTTAAATAACCAAGCGCGATTTTATTTAGAAATGCACCCTCGAATCAGTTGAAATCGGGTCCATTCCATGACCTTATATGACTTTAATGCTGACTTTAATGCTGACTTTAAACAACATCTGTGACACTTGGGTGAAATTATTGGCTTCTTGCTAAGCAGCACGTGCTTGTAGAGAACCTGCACTGAACTTTTTGCATAACCTCGGCCACGCGATGGGATTTTACAGCTCTTGCTACAGCAGGGCTTCTGAGTTTGAGCCTTGATGTTGCCCTCAGGTAATTATTAAGCTCATGATAAATTTTTGCTGTGCACTTGATGCTCCTCTGTGAAGGCGTGCAGCGGCAGGTATTGATTAGCACTCTGTGGTGCCATCTGATGGGAATAATGCCCTGCCATGAAACGTGTCCACCCATCACCTTCCCAGTCTGCTCCAGTAAGCCTAGGTGGACGTGTTTAAAAAGGTTTTCGATGGGCATCTTGCAAAGTTAACCAATTATATCAATAAATCATGTTCTGAACTGCTTTTCTTTAATGCTTCCCCTCTTCCTACAGGCCCTTGATGGAAACGTGTACGATCACCTTAAGGATTATTTAATGGCATTCAGCAGGACTGAACTCGAGGCGTGCCAAGCTGTACAAAACACATTCCAGTTTTTACTGGAGACTTCCAGCAGGGTAAGTTTTAACCGAATGATTCTTTGTAACTGAATACTTCGAGCATACGTAGGGTCCCGGGCTTAAGATTTCTTTCCAAAATAATGACAGAACTGACGGGTTATTATTTTTGGTTCCTCCGGAGCGGTATTAAGTTAAAAGAAACGAGACAGTTTTCTTGGAGAGAGTTTTGCCTGCTGCCACCCAGACTGTGTTCTCATGAGTGCACTTACACGGCAAACGATCTTTGGAGAACAGCAACCGAGAGATGTCTAATTACCCTCCCTCTGCATGTTTTAGAAGAGAAATTGCAGCTGAGGGTCTGTGTGATCTGGAACAGCATTAGTCATCCGTCACAGCGAAGCTGTACCAAACTGTTTGGATCGTTTTTTAATAGTTGTTTGTCAACTCAAACCCAAAATATTACGCCGTTCTCTCCGCTGAATGGAGAACTACAGAAAGCAGATTAGAGCCTTGTCATACACGTGGTTTGTTTGCTTTGTCGAGCAGCCCGAGTCTGAAATATGCCATCGCTTCCAGGATCATTTTGATACTTAAATAATTCATGTGCTGGGCTAAAAAAAAATAAAATAAAAATGCCATTGAGCTCCAACGAGCTGCCTTGGTGCAGTCATAATATTCCTTTGTACGTAGCCCTTAAGCACCTGCACGGAGACAGAGCCCATTATGCAGAGACTTATGGAAAACCAACATGTTTAACACCTTCCTTGCTCACCTGCAAGCAGGCCAACGTGCACCTTATTAGGTGTAATGCGAGTGGATTAAAAACTGGCTTCGTTCTAGGGAGTCTTTGAACTTACTTGGCAGTGAGGACAGGGAAATTTTCTTTTATTTTCTCTTGGAAAAGGACCTTGCAGTGCATCATCCGGGTCGGCTTAAAATACCTTCCCCAAAATGCTGTTTTGAGTCTTTTAACCAATTCTGCAATACCTACGTACTCCCAGCTCGTTTCTCAGTGTTGTGTTAAAAGCTTGGTGACCAGCACCGTGATCCAGCTGAACTGTCACATCCACGTGGCTCCTTGGCACAGGAAAACCTTTGTCACGCTGAGCTTGTGACAGTCGTGTTAGCAAGCCCCTGATCAGCCACAGCCTGCAGGTCTGCCTTCCTGGGCACAGCAACAACTCCGTGGTGTAAGCTTGAGCAAAATTCTTCTGTTTCTGCTTTACTAGGTTAGTACAATGCCTGGAGAAGGAACGAAAACGTAAATACAGCTGTCAGGTCTCAACAGGATTTTTACAACTGCTCTTCGGCCCCAATTTTCTTCTCTCCTTGCTGTTCAAGAATGCAGGGAGGAAAAGTTTGTACTGCGTTAGCACTTGCTCTGAAATACTAAACACATTCATTAGAGGTTTATCCCACAGACACATGCTTTTCCTCACCCTTTCTCCTGAACCTTCAGCATTTCTGGTGGGTCTGTGTTGCAGGAACCAGCTCAAAAAAAGGAGAGGTGAATCCAGACGAGGAGCTTAGCAAAAGAGTTTTTATGCGTGTGTCTTAAAGGCTGCCTGAGTGGTAAAAGTCCAACAAATTTGTTAGTGATGCAGTCATTTGGAGGAAAAGCCAGCCTGCCATCTGAGCAGAGATTTTAAATATTTATTGGGTTTTTCAGTGCTTCACCTGTTTTCTGTTAGTTTTAAATACCAGATCACTGCCAAGCTGCGTTTAGAAAATATCACTGATGGGAAAGCTTCTGCTGTTCCTCGCCATCTGAGGTGTGTTTGTGTGTGCTGGATGGAGGGCAGGACGAGCTGCTTCCCTGGAGCAAACGCAGAGCAGCTGCTGATGGTCCATGGCAGGAAAACACTGCAGAAACAAGCTTTTTGTACAAAACGAAGCTCTGGCACAATTTATCTTGGTGCTGTTTGCTGCAAATTTGGAGGTTTTGTTACTGAGAGGTTGGGGTGACCCAAGCTGTCTGACACCGAGCAAATGAAAAAGCCATTCAAGTTCCTTTTCAGCCGAACAGTCTTGCTCAAGATTTGCACTTCTTGCACTTCTCCTTTGGGAAAATTTGCTTTTCTAACGGCTGTTTTCTTAAAGCTCCACTCGCTGGTTTAAGTAACAAAATTTCAAGAAACTTCTCCAGCCTAGGGCAGATCATTTCATGTATGCCTGTGTCTGACTACGTGCTATTCCTGCACATGGTATATACTCACCATTTGATTTCAAATCTATTTAAAAATGCCAACAGACATTGGCTTCGTAAAGAAACTCCATGAGAACACTGAATTAATTTCCGAATAACAAGAAATCCCTTTGGAAAAATTGCCCCTTGGTCCTGAGAATATTGTATTGCTTAGAAGTCTTTTTTATTTTAACAGTTATCAGATTTATGATATCTGACAATTATTATAATTAATAATGAACACTCATGATTAGTCATTATTATAGAATAGTGCTCCAGGTTTTTAATCTGCAGGACGTGCACACAGCAGGTCTGACATTGTGGTGGCACAGTTGTCCTCAGGCACAAAAATCTGCACTAAATCTAAAGGGTGTATAGAGTGAATTTATCACGGACTACTTGGCTAGGCGCAGTTCTGCCTTTTTTGAGGCCTTTTAATAGAAAATAAAGAAGAATTGGATCTGTCCACATCCCTCAAGCCCTCAGTTACGGAGGGCTGGCTGCCTTGCACAGCAGAAGGGTTTTGTGTTGGAGGATCTGGTGCAACCTGCTGCTGAAAAGTGCCCTGCAAATAGGGATGCCAGGGGGTAGCGTCCTGTACCACATCCTAGCGATCCCATAATCAGTGCTCGGCATCTTCTGAAGCTGCAGATGGTTCCTCCTTCAGTGCTTTAGGAATTTCTGGGTTTGGTGATCCCTGACACAGGCTCTCTGTTTGCCTTCTCTGTCCATCTCTGTGCATCTCAATGCGTTTACGTTAAACTACTCCAATTGGAACAGCAATTATGTAGTTTACTGTTTTAAATTAGTGCATTATTGGCCCTGGAGGACTATTTACTTTTCTTTCGTTAACTCAGGATTAATTCCTTGCAGTTCTGCATTGCAAGCATCAACATTTTAATACATAAGAGATGTCCCATTTACCAGCTTACAACAATTTCACTCTGTGTCCTTGGCCATGTGCAATGCTGCTGACACTTATGGATAACTGCCATCTTTATTAGAGACTTCTGCACATTTAAAGCCTCAGTTTGGTTCTACATTTCTATAATTTGCTGCTGTTTGTGCACAGCCATCAGCGGAAGCACTGAATACTCTGTAGTGTTGTTAAATGAGCGATGCTCTGTGTCATCCTGCAGTCACTGAGGTTTTCTTTGTAAATACGTGCAACTTGTGACGTAGCTGATTTGTTTAGGGATGCGTGCCCTGCTATGTGAAATATATCATTAAACAAATTGGGTAGCCGAAGTAGCTTTGGTTTAGCAAAATGCAAATTACTAAAGTTTTGTCTGAAAGTAATTTAATATGGAGAGATTCATTTTGTAACTGATTTTGTGTGCGTTATTCCAAATAGTCTTTTCAGCTCCTGCAAGTAATAATTTGTGTAAAGATAAGACATTTCAGTTTAAGAAAGAGCTGCCTACAAGAAATTACCTACAAGAGGAGAGCAAAATATTTATGGTAGGGATACGACATGGCTCTCTGCGTGGTAGTTGGCTTTTTTTTCCCCGTTTTGCCTTTGTGACATTTTTCGTTGGGTCATGGCAGAAATGTTTTAGGTCTCTGTCTCCCGGTGTGTGTCCTACCAGTCGCTTCTGAATACCTGTGGCTAGTACTGCCCGGAGCCAGGTTTTGTATTTCCTTCTGTTGTGCTCAAGGTTTTGCTGCTGCAGATTTGGTCTCTGTTTGAAAGTGCACTGAGTTTACTCTAGCAGCATTTGTTGCATGCTTTTAAGACTGTAAAATAACCAACCTAACCGGCGTGTGTTATTTTCTAGGTGGTGCGGGACTACAATCTACAGCTGTTTCTACAGGAGAACTCAGTGTTTCACAAACCCCAGCCCTTCCAGTTCCAACCAAGTGACAGTGACACTGTAAGAACACCGCTGAATTCCTTCATTTATTTCTTCTTGCTCTGTTTTTAAGAAAGTTGTTATAAATGGGTGAGAGAAAGCGCTCACTGGTGGAGCAGTCTGTTTTAACCTCGTGCTGTATTTTTGGAACAAAAACCCTGATTCCCCCAGCCTTGCTTGCGGTAGATGGGTAACGAAGCATCAGACAGGCTCAGTGTCATCCACAGAAAAGCTGAATCTTTTTTGTTTCCAGATTGTGGCTAGCAGTCCTGTGTTTCTCTGCTTTCATCGTGATACTTCCTATATTCTGCTAGCTTTTTGTTGTGTGGGTGAGGTTCTCAAAACGTGTTCTAATGCTGGGTTACAAATAGTGTGATGCTATGCCAAATACAGTGTCCATATTCCTCTGATTTACTCAAGGAGTGTCTATAGATGCATATAAGAAGTTCTTGATTTAGAACACTGTTAAAATATTGTACTCCAAAAAGTCTCAGAAAATATTATGCTTTGACGTACATTGCTTCCAAAGCAATCATTAATGATATTAAAAGTGAGTAAATCACAGTAGGTAAATACATTTCCAGTCAACACTTTAAAAGAAAGTGAATTGATGTCCCAACGACACCACTAATGTTATTTTAAGCAACAGCCATTTAAAATCTGTCTAGACTAAAGAGAAGTTAACCTTGTGCAGCTTTATATTGCTCAAATTCCTTAATAAACTGACCTGGATGAAAATGTCATGATCTCCAGTTTGGGTCACCAAATAGAAGAGTTCTCCTAATGGATACGTAGCATTGTAAGCATGATTTTTGCAGAAATATTAACATCTGTAACACCGTTTCCCTTGTTCTTTCCCTTTTAACAAAATGTAAATGATTTTTGGCTGTTCTTCCGGCTCCTTTGTCTGGAGCCCTTATTCACATAAAGCGTTAGGTTGTTTGTCATACAGTGAGAAGAATCTTTCTAGCTGTTCGTGCTGCCTTTCTAACCTTTGCTGCTGTGTGTTTTCATCTCTGTGCAATCTCCGCATCTAGAGTTTTAACGCGGTTCAGCTGGTGGACATTGAGCCCTCACCTGTCAGTGCTATGCGAATGACTATAGCAGAGGTATCTGGTAGTATCTGTCATCAGCCTGTGGCATCTGTGTTGTTCCTGGCGTGCATGTGGCTTGGGACGTTCAAATTTCCTCCTGCAGAGGTGGCAACAGAATGCATAATATGTCTGTAAAATGGGGAAAAAAAAAGCTTTTTTTGCAAAGAGACTTAAAGAAGGAGAAAGCGGTGTTATTTATGGGGATCGCATCGCACCTACCTTTTGCACTTGCACAGCATTAGCAATTGATATTCTGATCTTTTGGGGGCATGAATTAAAATTTCGCAGCTCGCGACAGCGATGTGTATAATTGGCTGCTTCTCCGGTGCGAGCGGGGAAGCTTGTATAACAACTGGAGGCTGTTAGTTTGCACTGATGAAATGCAGTCCCAGGACTAATTTAATTCTCTTCTTTTTCCAGAGGGCCATCCCCGTGTAAAATAAAACTGTAATTCACTATTGTTCGAGTCCTCAACATGAAAAATTACATGATTCTTTGGCATGGCACTTGTGTGGCCTGACAGTGAACACATGCGTGCTGCTTGGCTGCAGGATTGTTTTAGAAGACAGTGAATGGGTCGTACATGTCTAAAGCTGTCTCTGTACATCTGGTGCAGTGACTTCTTTACTTGGCTAACCCCCCTGGGCTGTCAAATTACTGTGTTTCTTCATTGCACTGCATTCTTTGAGCTTCTAGCTGCTATAACCAATTTACACCAAACAGAAAAAAATATATACACACTTCATGATCCAAATAATTATGCTCAGCTAACGGGATCCTGCCTAGAAAATTGCAGGTTACGCTTTTACCACTTCTTATTTAGTCGCTATTCGAGAATGAAAGGCTTTGATCAGGATTTGGCTTTCAAATTTGTCAGAAATTGCATGTTTTGTAACGAATTGAACAAACTGGAATGGAAGATCAATCGACAAGCATTCTTTTGCCACGTGTTCTCTCTGTAAATGACCTGCATAGATTATCAGTTGGTTTTTAGTTATTGTGGGATGTGCATGATAGTTTTCATATTAAACACTAACACTGAAGGAAATACATGTACAGTGGTTTGTACATCTAATCAAATGTTTAATATTTACCTTGTTCAACAACAAATTTTAAAAATCAAACTAAATGCCTGATACAGTGAGACTGGGGTCCAAATTTGGAATAAATAGGAAGTATTACCGGAATGAAGAAATAACAATTGTGAATATCGTAGGCAATGAGAGTGTTATAAACAGTTTTGAAATGGGACTCACCTACAGGAAAAGCTATGAATGCTTTGGCAAAATCCAGTTTTACAGGGTCTATCTTAAAATTTCGTTTTATGGAGGGAGAGCAGTTGACAGACTAACATAGGATGTATTGCCATGCAATCCTTGGGTCAGGTACAAACACCACAGCTCGATTTATTCCCCAAATACTCTCAGAATGTGCAGCCAGAGCCTCCAAAAGATACTATTTGGGGTAAGGGATAGGTATGACATGGTTTTCCATCCTACCAGCATGTTCAGGCTTTTGTTCCCCCAATGTCCCCCTAGCACTGGCTGATGGGTGGACTCTTGAATGTCCACACAGAGAAACCTGCTACAAAATATTTTATGTCATTTAGCTATTTTCCAGAATCTAAGAACTGTTTTAACCTTAGGTTTGTACATTTGTTAATGTTACTAAAATAGTTAAATTAATAAATTATTGTTTCTCAGTTAATTTTCACTGACATAAATTCATTTTAAAAAAGATCCCTCAAGGAAGCGGTTTGTTTCAGAAGTATTCAGCAAGAAATAATTGATAAATTCCCAACCAGCTTTAATCCTCTCAATAAATGAATTCACAAAATGGATTGGGCCTTTACAAGATGGAAAAAAAAAAAAAAAAAAAAAAGAAAAGAAAGGATCTTCTGAAATACTTTTAGCCTCCCAAGAAGAGATAATAGCACATGCTGCCCTGACATGGGGGCTGCTATATTCAACCGAATGACAGTTTAATCATCCGACATCCTCCCCTGAGGAGAGTGATGCTTATTAAATCCACAGAAATGAGTTGCGTTGAAAACACACCGTCCCCGTGCTTCAGAGATAAGTGTGGCTAGAAGAACAGGGCCAAGCGTAAAGGAAATGAGCCAGCTTTTCGATATTTCCTGCTTGGAAAAGATTCTTTTCCTTGAACCGTGTGTTATCAGGTGAGAAAATGGGATAAATGGCAAAAAGGGCGTCTGTAGTGCTGCAGGATAATGGCCACAGAAAGCTGACACCGAGCTTTCGAGGTAGGTCCCTTTCCTGTTTTTTAGCTGCCTGCTGCCCCTGACTGCAGTTTTCCCCGTACATTACTGATGCTGGTATTTTCTTTGAGCACACAAGTAAAAAATGTAGCCAAAAATTACTTGTATGGCTGCTTATCAACATAAAAAATAGTTTTTTCTCTGTGTAATGTGCAGAGAAATTACATTATATTATAGTATAGTACAGTATATATTATTAAATTATATATTATTAAATTATATATTATTTTATCTAAATTATGATACTATTAATTTATATATTTTATTATCTTAGTGAGATGGGTGCAAGGTTTTACAGCCTCACCCCTCGTCACTTGGATGGAGTGCGAGGTTTACAGCTAGGTGGTGGGAACAAGGCATAATTTCACTTCTCTGCCATACACAGATGGATTTCTTGAATTTCTGAGCAGCCTGGCTTACAAAAGGAGACCGTTCTTGTTCGTGGCAAGGCTGTTTTCTCAGCTCTCAAAGTGTTCAGAGGCTCGAGAGTGACTGGAAATCACTGTGGAAGTGGGAACGAGGACTCAGCCGAGGGCTCTGCTTTGCCAGGCTTTCATTTTAGAGGGGTTCTGCACATTCATATAGAGGCAGAGAGGACTATTTGTTTCTCTTCTCTGTATTTACACATTTCGGCATTTAATATTAAATATATTTAAATATTTCAAGACCTATTTAAAGCTTATTTAATATTAAATGTATTTAAATATTTTAAACCACCTTATCTTTATAAATAACTACATTTTTTATAATTATTTAGTGTACATATTTGATGTTTGACATCAATATTTCAATATACAAAAAAGTAAATTTGGAATATAAGAAATATAAGCGGACGCTAGCCCATGGGAAGGGGTCCGGAGGATGCGCTCCCATCTCTGCACTGAGAGCGGTCTGGGCTTTAATGCCAGAGCAGAGTAAGGTGATTTCTTTTTACCTCTAACATCTTTGAAGCTAATTAGACAAAAGGAGTGACGGTTGAATGTTCCCAACCTAAAGTGTTGGGAGTTGCTGCTGAGGTAAAAATCAGCCATCCAGGCATGGGAGCATTTGGGTAGGCCCAAAGGAGGCCTGCCAGGCACAGGAGCACTTTGGGCTTGTGAATCCCCCTCAATTTGACTCATATACACCTCTGGCATGACTGCAGCTGGTCCTTAGAGCCTCCTCAAATTGAGTTAAAAAAAGGTTGGAGATTCAGGATTGAGGTCCAAGGTCTGTACTGAAAGGGCACTCTGAAGGAAACGCAAAGCCCACAGCCTGGGGTTACCGGCTGCCTTACCCCGCGTTTTACCCTAGCTTCTGCTTTACTTCAAGTATCGTAAACTGAAATTGATTTTATTTTAATGCTTTTTACAGTCAGTAAACACTGAGCAAAGCTCTCAGTAATTGGTGAAAGCGAGAGAAGTGATACTTGAAAGCAGCGGCCACTTAAAGAACAGACTGTTGTTTATGGAAAATATCTGCGAAATCAATTTCTCTGTGTCAAGGTCAAAGCAAAAGCTCTTTTTTCTTTCCTCCTTTGGTTATTTAATGATAGCAGTTTCTCTGTATTTCTTGTTATAATCGAATGTATGATAGGTTTTTGGAAAAGTTAGATGTGGGTACAGCTGATAACTGAGGCAAATCAGAGTAATGAGAGGGTGAGAATGGAAAGGCACCATAGCAAAAGAATACGTTACACCCTAATGTCAACATCAATTTCAGTGAAAAGATTAAAACCTTTTAAATGAGATTAAAATTAAAAATAAGATTTGTAGGTTTCAATCCTTGCTATGTAACAAATGGACCTAATATGAAACATCAGGCCCTGCAAACAACAAATCCATATCGATCACCGCTAACAAAAACTGCTACTTTTAGATTCTAGTCTTAATAAAAACAAAAAAGCAGATATGGGAATCAAACATTTTGCTATATAAAATGTACTTAAGAAAATGCAGTCATGTTGGGGATGTTTTTCAGCACAGATTATGGCAGAAAGGCCCAGTTCCCTCTTTCTCTCTTCAGATATCCTAGAGCTGCCTTCTGTGATGAGTTGAAATGCAGTAATTGTAGATTGGGTTGGTTTTTAGCTTTATCATAATGTATGGTAAGAGGTTTATGTAACCTGTGAATTGGTCCCTTTTTATTCTTGAGCAGACAAAAAACTGTAAGTAAATATTCTTTACTTCTAAGGATAGTGGGTGTCCCATTTGTAACACTAAAAAATTGAAATCCAAGCCAGTCCTAGCTCACTTTGGGTTAAACTAAAAGGAACTGAGTTTCACTGTAATAGAAGAAATGAGCCCCAAAGTTGACTCACAATTTTCCTTAAACTGCTATGTTTAGCCATCAGTTGTGTGAAAAATGTCGTGCATATCCCTTCCTTCTCCCCAGAAGTGCTGATTGTAAGGTTGAGCTTGCAAATTCGCATTGGCATGGTAACCTCTTATTTTCAGCTTTTTGAAAGAAACGGCTGTGATTTTAGGTGTGTTTTGTGTTAGTGGCTTGCATGGAATAAATGTTACTCCTTTTTGCTTTCATTGAAGTGAGCTTTCTTAGTCTTCAGCTAGAAAAATATAGTTTTTAGGCTCAAGAGCTGACTTCTTTTTTAGTTCCTTAAACTGCATGTGCCGTCTGCATCCAGATATAATTACATAAAAAATAAATGCAAGCATCGTGTTTGGTGCTGTTGTAGGGCAACTGCTGCACCTGTAACAACATTTCAGACAAAGCTGGAGGCCGACGTGTCTACAGACCAAATGCATTTGTTAATTTAAGAAACAGCATAGCATGGCTAGCCTCTAAGCTCTTTAGCTGGTCGGAGTCATCTAGCATTTTCTGTTGGTTTACTGATTGAATTTTTAGCACTAAACACTGCTTTCACTGTAATCTAAGCCCTGAGAGACCAGCAGAAAGCTCGTCTATGTTTAGCTCTTTTTTTTTTTTTGGCTCTTCCTTCGTTCCTTGGCCATGGTAAGTGGTTTTGTTTTCCCTCACTTTTGGACAAGGTTAAATTCAGTCACTGGACATCTTGCTGCTACCGAGTTCCAGTCTTGAAAGCATGTGAGCAAGCGACTAATTTAAGGCTGTGTAGCAGTCTGGTGATACTGCAGGAGACTGGTGCAAACACAGCCTTGTGTTCTTGCTGTTTGGACCTGGGTGTCTGAATCCACACCGATCCTATAACGCCCTACAATAATTTCTTTTTTAATGTAATTAAACCCCAGATTGTTCTTGTGCTCTAGTCTTACATATTTTGCATCCTGGAGTAATAAATGGACATTGATTTGTTTGTCTTCCACCACATTTCTAGTATGCCCAGTAAATCTGTGCTTAGGGAATTGGGTAGGACAGGTTAATTCAGTTCCATCACCTCTTCCCTACACTTGCTTTTTATGTCCGTAGTAAATAAGTCTCAGTTTTAACTCCTTTCTTCGTGCCTGTTTGAATGGCAGTCAGTTTTCCCTTTATATGATGTGCTATCTTTAAAGATATTTGCTATCTTTAAAGATATCTGCGCTATCTTTACCTGAGGATGCAGACTTCTCACATCATCCTTGAAGCCCTGCAGAAGCTCATATTCCTCCATGGCACTCAGCTTGCTCCTGTTTCTTGGCTCAGAAGTTCCTTCACAGCATCCTGAGGTGCCAGCAGCTTGGTGGTCTTTCTGCAGGTCAGGTGAAGTCCATCCCTGCCTTACCAGCTTCCTTTATTCAGGCAGAGTTCCAGGTCCTGGTGAAGTTGAAGCCTTTCTCCTTGCACCATCATCCAGCCGAGTATTCAAACCAGGCATTTCCTCCACTCTCCCTCGTCTTGTGCAGGTTGGGAGTCATCTCCTTCCCCGGGAGGCTAAATTTTGCCTCTAGATCTTGTCTCCTGCTTTTCCTTGTATTTCTGATGTTCCACACAGACCACAGCAGGAGCTTTCTTCACAACTCTTTCTATTACTCCATTTTACATTGTTTAAATTTAGAGCTTTAAGCAAGGGTGAGGTCTGCGTGGATACAGCAGTGCTTTACGAGCAGCTAATAAAACCACTCCGATGCAATAAAAACTCATTTATTTTTTAACAAGCCTTTAAGAGTAGCCACAAAGTTTGCATTTGTTTTGTTTTTTTCTTTTTTCTGGTCAAGTGCTTTTGATAAATAGATTAAAAACCAAAACCACGCTTGGGATCGTGCAGAAGGTTATCGAGCAGTTGCAAAGAAGTCTGTGTCCTTCCTTCATGAAAATGAGATGCTGAGCAAGACCGATGGGAACACTGAAGACCCATTAAGAAATCCTTTATAGGGGAGAAGCAATGTCATTTCTGCTCAGACTTGCAGCCTTTAAGGCTCAGCTGGAAGGCGTGAAAGAAGAGCTCGTACAAAAATGCTGATTCCACTAAGCCTGAAAAAAAAACACAAGTGAGGTCAAATGTTATCTTAAGGATTGGATGTGCCTATATAAATCTTTGTGTTTGTCCTCTTATGGTTTGCAATTACTTAGTAGAAGGAAATAAGAGCTCAAACAGCAATGCAAAACCCTGATTATATAAAGCCACCTCGATAAAAGCAGGCAAAAGGCAACTTGGTGTGTAAACAGAGAGAGGGTGTGAAGGGAGCTGCACCTGTCTGGTCTTTGCTCAGCACACAGCTTTGCCTTCTTACGTGTTCTTGCTGGAGCTTAGAGCTTCCCTCCTCCTCTTCTGGCTGCTCTACGCTGTGTCTGATATTTCCTTTTACTTTGACAATGTCATTCACACGAGCTCTATTCACTCCAGCTTGTGAATTTCACGGAAATGTTTGGTTTTGGCTTTGAGCTAGCACATCTTGGCATCTTAAACCTGATTTTAAAAGCCTCCCCCTATTTTTTTTTATTTGCTACGAGCAGCACAGGGATGCTTCCCCCCTCCACTCCCCTTTTGATGCTGAGCAATGCCTGCCTAAGGCATTTTGTGGGGACAAGGCAAAGCATTACAAGCTTCTTGGCTAAGTTACAGGCCTGAAAATCATGCAGAAAGTGGCCCAGGAGTCCCCAGGATTGTCATCTCTCTTTCAGAGCCCTGAAATTTAGAGGGACGTGTTTCTGTGCATGGTAGTCCAGGGGTTGTCTTCCTTTCCCTCGCTTGCCCCCACCGCTGGAAATCTCCTTCACAGCCCCTCAAATCCACAACCCCCGGCTCTCTTGTAATAAGAGGATGAATGAGAATAAAGGCCAGATTTCAATTTTGATGAAAAGTAGCTTAGCTGAACAAAATGATAAGCTGAACCAATTTTTGCCTCATTTTCAATTAAATCCTCTGGTAGCCTGTTAGCGTAAGTTAGTGTCACCGCCTCTCTGCAATCCAAAGGCACAAAAATCTTGCTTTCAAAATCCCTGCGGTTTCCTTCCCCGTGTCTCTTTATTTTCCTCCAATTCCATATATTGCTATTAAAATTGTCCTTCTTCTTTGACCCGAGTCATATCCCTTTCCTTGTGAAAACACCCGATTGCCCCATCTCTATTTCAGCAGCAGCTGGAGGTTTCTCACCTGTCCTGGGAATAATTCCTCGTTTTTCAGCTCCCTTACCCTCCTCCAGCTGGCTGACCTTGGACATCTCCTTCAAAAACAACTTTTGCCTGTCTGCTGGATCTCAAACCACAATTGATGGATAAAAAGCTCATTTTTTGAACCAAGGAGGGAAGAGAGAGAGAAATTGTGCACCTCTATTCCTGTGGAGCAGCATCACTTGCACTCACTCCTTGTGCTACTCTCCTATTGAGTAATATTTCATTAGGGGATTTTTTCAGTTGCTCTCAAAGGTTGTGCAAGATTTTATCAGTCCAAAGAGGACTTGGGATAAAAGGGAACGCGGTGACTGTCTCAGTAGCAAAATGAGCATGAGTAAACAAGCCACACATGGAAAGGAGTTGAGTTATTTTTTGAGTTATCCTGAATTGAGTTATCCTTACGCAGTCCAGGTGCAGTAAATATGTACAGATCGGTCACAAATACAGAAGGAATATCAGAAAACGTACTTCTAACAGAAAGCTTGAGGCCGATTTACATCCTAAAGGCTGAGATATGCAACGCACGGGGTAGTTGCAGTGGCAGTAATGGAAATTATAGAAATATTGGGAGTGATTTCAGTAATTAAATTCTGGAATATGTGTCTTTGGATTTCCAAAGGGGTTCAGTTCAACCTGTTGAGCGTAGAAATCGACTTTCTCTTCAGCTGGCACTTCTCGAGAGGGAGAAATTATTTCTTTTTTTGTTACTGACACACAATAAAAGCAGGCCTGATATGAAAGAGTATCAAAAATGTTGTTGTTGGAGATGGCTGTGCTCTTCTAAGGTACTTGATGGCATTACGATTTGACGACCTGTCACAACGAACAAGCCTAAACGGCCACGTGTATCCCATTTAACTTTCATCTTTGCTTTCCATGGTGCACGTTTAGTCTAGATACGTGGTGGCTTCCCTGGCGAGCTGTTTGTCATTTCTTTGATGTGGTTTATTGGTGAAATAGTGTCTTGGTTTTATTCACCAGGAGTGTTTTTTGACTGCAGCGAGACCGTGTCTGGCCGCTTGGTGATTTCCCGAGACAGTGAGTTGTGAATTCTTGTCAGCTCTGCTTTTGCAGTTGGCTTTCTGCAGCGTGTTCATAAGCAAAGTTCATAAGGAAGGGAGTTGTTTTTCTTGAATCTTTCTTGTTTTATATGAACCAAGATCCCAGGCTGATAAATGTAAGATAAAGTCACCCTATAACTAAATAGCATCGTTATCTCCAGAGGCAGCCCCGGGTCCGTGTCACGACTCGTTTGCTTGTTTTCTGTTGCAGAGTCGACAACTGGAATCGGAAACTGGAACAACCGAAGAGCACAGCCTCAACAAGGAGGCTCGGAAATGGGCTACCCGGGTAGCCCGGGAACACAAAAACATCGTTCACAGTCAGCGGGTACGTGAGGAAAACACTCGTGTACAGGTTTGATTTGTTGCAGCTCCCCACCGCACGAAGGAGGAGCTGCTGCAAGCATCCCAGAGTTATTTACGTGGTGGCTGTCTCTTGAGGCAAACTGCCTTTTTCATCCTGTCCTTTCGTGGTAAAGTATGCTCAAACTGCCAGGTTTGCAGCTCCTCAGCCAGTCTGCTTCGTCAGTACGTTTTGTTACTCCCGTATAAATCCGAAGTTACAGCTTCTGTTTTGCTGCAGGTAACCCAGGGCGGTATCGTGAGCGCCTCGTTTGGGATTTTAGGTGGCTGTATTTTGGAATGCAGCTGGGACCGATGGGGAGCGGGAATAAAGTCAGGAGAAAGGCAGTTTGGGTCGCAGAGCTCCTTAAATGCCTGTCACAAGGCTGTCGTGCTGCTGTCTCACCGAAGGGTGAGATGGAAGCATCCTGACTGCCACAATTCGGAGATGAGCGGGGAAGTGGCTGGCTTCTGCCTGAGGAGATGTGACACATTTCACTTGCTAAGGTCAAGACCAACTTGTGTAGACTGCTAATTAGAGGTCACGAGGCTTTACTATAATATCTTATGATATTGCACAGTGTTTAGCGAGCTTTTGCCCACAGAGTGGATTCGAGCCATTCCTCAAAATTCCCAGAAAAATGCACCAAGCAAGAAGGCCGAAACAGGTTTGCCATTTTACCTGTCTTCTACTGAACCTGGGGCACTCCACAGCTAAAAAGCAGAAGTTGTAGCCCCAGGCAGTCCGTAGCCAAAACAGGACAGAAAAAAATCACCTCCGAGGAAGGAGGGAGCGTCCTGGATTCTGGTCCTAGCTCCTGGTGCTCCTGCTTTGTCTCCAAGGACTGTTTAACACAAAATGCAGTCACTGAACCAGTCACAGATTTGCAGATAACAATTTGTGCAACCACATCCCTTTGCTGTTTTTCATTTGGACCGGTACAGTCAACATCTATGTGCTTAAAGGCAAGAAACTCCAGCGTGTCTTCTGTGATTCAGCAAATTCTCTGCACACAAGGCTCCTGCAAATGCAGCAAACCTGCCTGGGTTTCCACTGCAGCAGGGCTGTAATCCTAATAGCACCTTTCCACTCCGTGTTTCGGATGCCCTTTTAAACCTGGCATAAACACGGACCAGCACGTCCATTTTAAACACGTAAATATCAAGGTGTAGATGAGTTGATTCATACCACAATGTCACGTTTTCGTTGAAATATTGAAACGTTCTCCTAAATGGAATTTCCACCTGAAGTACCGTGCTTTTAAATGGTGTTTCACCGTGGTCGTCATCTTTTTTTTTCCTGGAAGGAGCTATCGTCAGCCAACCTGGTCAAACAGCGTTTTCTGTGACTTGTCATAAATATTTATCAGGCAGCATTTCCTACACCTGGGCTGTATTTTCTTATTTCTGACAGACGCTTGAAGAGCTAGAATGCCACGGGCCTGTGATGTCTGAGCAAACCCGAGCAGAACTGGAGCAGAAAATAGATGAAGCCAGAGAGAGTATTCGCAAGGCTGAGGTAAGGAAGAAATCATTTTGGCACGTTCACCTTCGTACTACAGAATGATTTCTGTTACAGCTATTGAATTTTGTGTGTGCAAGTGTAAGCTCCCAGCATCGAAACCCAGGGAGTTTTAAGAGGTCGTGTTTCCTTGATTTCTTACGTCTCAAATCACCGAATCAACTTATTAAAAGACTCAAGATAAAAAGAATCGTATTTTAAAAAAACTCCTGATAAAGGGAGATTAAACTTGCTGTGTTTCCTGCTATTGTGCAAAGGTCACGAATCTCTCTGTTTAGGGGCTTGGTCGTAAGCAGAGAAAAAACAATCTCAGTTTTCCTTCTGCCTGAAAGAACTGATAGCAGAAAATAGTGATCATATCTAGAAGGAACTACCACGTGCTGATGGGGCTTCTGCTCTGCTGTTATTGGGTATACATATTTGTAATGTTGTTGGGAAAACATTTGAAGTGATCTTTGTATCTCCTTGTGCTCTTACTTTTGGAAAGGTTACGGGCCTGCTCAGGGTTACGAGAGCTTCATATTTGACTGCCAAAGTTAGGTTGGTAAAGCTAACCATTTTCTTGGCCGGTGATTCAAAAAAAACCTACTGCAAGCAAGAGGAACTAATCTGTTAGTTTTCAGCTGAGTGGGTTGCTTAATTAAAACTGTAGAACCGTAATTATTTCAGTTAAGTGCTTCTCATGCCACTAGATGTTCGGAGTACCTGCTGTAATTAGGAATGGGATTTACAGTTCAAGAGGTTAGAAAATATGGAGTGAAGATATTCCTCCCACCAGTGTGATAACTGTTAGCCTCTCTTTTTTAAAATAAATCCAGAATATATTCTCTTAACATCAAATCTTTTAAAATGCCTTTTGTTTTGAGTATCCTCTTTCACACAGACTGTACTCCAGAGTACTTCGATGTATATATATAGTTAATGATTGAATACACAAGGACAGGGAGCATGAGAAAGGAAGATAAAACCAGAAAGAAATCAAATCAGGATAAGAAGTTGCAGAGGAGAAGGTTCTTGCACAAAAATAGTATAGATGAGATCAGTTCCGGAAATTAAATGCTTGTGAATTTTTAAGAAGCCATAATTAACAGAACCCAATAAATCAGTGGAAAGCAGCTTGGGCCAGTTTTGTTTTGTTTTATTTTGTTTTTTTTTTTTTTCTTTTGAGCAAGATGGCATTTCCTTGGGGGAGGTGGTAGGAGAGCAAAAATTGACAGGAGTATTTTGAGTTGTTGAGGTCTTGAAAGTTTGAACTTTTCAAAGCAAGTGTTGCAATAGTCGTGGCTAAGAAGGGTCTCAACAGTAGAAATGAGGCCGTGGTCCTGTGTGAAAGATACAGAGAACACGAAGGCAGGGATAACGTGCCAGTTGTTCTCCATATGGATACAACAGAGAAGAAATTTGAGAGCATTTCAGGACTTTTGCCCAGCAGAAGGTTGGCTTTTTTGAGAGAATTACCGAAAAAGAGACAAATTTGCAAGTTTTCTTGGCCTCAGCCACAGAGCTTGGCCGAGAACAGACGGAAAGTGCCAAGAAATGGAAGGTTTATATTTAAAAAAGAAAAGAGAAGCGGGATCAGAAACAAAGCCAGGCTCATTCTGTAGCAAACAATGGTCTTCTCCAGGAGCGGAGGGATGGAGAGAGCTGGGTTGGGAAGCACGCTGGGCAGGAAGCACGCAGCCAGGAAGGTGATTCATAAAGCACCAAAGAAGGAAAAAAATAGCATGCAATTCTCAGAACTAACGAGAAGCAAATACAAAGTAATATGTGCACATCCTTCTAAACACCAAGCAGCGCTCAGAAGAGGCAGAGATCATGAATATTTTTCTCAGAGCTGTGTTTCACAGTGTTTGGTAGAAGGCTAAGACAGAAAAATGATGCAGTTCTCGGGTTTTCTGGTGCTAGACAGCGAGCTGCAGTTAAAACATCCCTCATCTTCCCACTGTTCAGCACGGTCTGTTTTACCACACTGTGTTTGCGACCTCTGCATGTTGAGTAAGTTATTTACAACATAGATTTATTTTCTCTTTGCGAAAAGCTACTAAGTGAATTCAGTGAGCTTTCTGGCTTTCTTAGGGATGGCCCCTTCTTCTAGCTTCAGCCCTTAGGAGTGGCACTACTAAGGTAATTTCAGGACCGTTAATTAGATGAGATTTTTGCCACACCTGCTATCTGCAGAAAAATAAACTTTCTTGAAGAAAAATCGTTTTCTTTTGTAATACAATGATAATTCTTTTCAGTGTCTGAAAGCCAAACGTTTCCAGGATTCCTTGCGTATTAAAATGGAACCAGTTGATTTGGGATTACTGATGGGTAGGTATGGGATGGGCGTTTGTGCAAAATTTACAGCCGTGCATTTAGGCTGCAGGGGAGGACTGGGACGACCTTTTCCCTTTGGGGCAGCAGTTCTCAGATGAAGGAGCTGCTGGCTGGTAAGTAAAGCAAAGCAAGGAGACACCTGAATCAGCTCTGTCCTTCAGAGATCCTGGACAGAATGTCTGGGGAGCTGGCTGGAGCCAACACGTATTGGAAAGGCCCAGCTGAGGAAGGAGGAATTTGCAGCACCTCCGTGTTATTGAGAAAAAGAAGACTCGGAAAAAGGAAAAAGGGAAAAAAAACAAGTATTCAGGCGTTTTTGTGGATGGCAGTTTGATGTATGTCATTCGTAAAACAAGGCAGCATCCCCATAGCATGCAAATCAGGATGTGTAATGTGTTCTGGTACCATGTCTGAAAGCATTTCATGCTAACATGGGGATTGTATATAAAAAAAAGAGAAAACAGTTAAAATATATATTACTGGGGAGGTGTCAGTGCACTTAGCTTGCAGCTGCAACAAGTATTGATTTATGTGGTGGATGCTGCCGTGTTGATGAAGTCTCAGGCATGGAAAGCTCCCATTTTCAGTAAAGCAACCAGAGGACAGCTCATCTAGAAGAAGAAAAGGATTAAAAGGTTGGAGTTACACAAACTGGAGAAAGCTTCCCCACGAGTGTGGTTGGATTAACCTCTTACGATCTGTTGGAGTGCACTGAAATTCCTCATTCCAGAGGCGTTCTCCCTTCTTCCCTTTTTTTTGTGTGCTTTTTCTCTTGAAATGCATTTTATTTTCCTCTCCTCTCTGAAATGCCTGCCCATCAGTCTGTCCCATTTGGGGATTTCTCTCTGCTCTTTGGTCCTTTTTCCTTAGCAAAACTGCCCTTCCCCTTTCTTTCTCCATCGCTCCGGAAGGGGAAGATAATTTCACAAGCACGTTAGGACTAAATTTTGCCTCTCTTCTGACGAAGCTATTTTGGTCATCGCTGGATGCTTCCACTTGCATGTTTTTCCCTGGGGAATTTTTCATTCTTGCCACATTGCCCCAGTGCCAGCCTGCTTAAACACCCAAAGACCCGTCGACCTCTACGTGCCATCGAACACGACCTGGGCTGAGCCACAGCCTCTCCCAAAACCTTCTTGGAAGCTTTTTCCCCGTGGACATCTGCTAAGCAGCCACCTGGAGCTTTGTTCTCTTCATTTTTTTTCCTAAACCAGGCAGAAAGCCATCGGAGAGGCACCCAAAAATGACCTTTGTGCAATCGGGCCGTCCTGCGGGTGCCGTTCATTTCAGAACAGATGTACAGAAAAGTGCACGAGGCCGAGTTCGGAGCTTCCCGTGGTGAACCCATATGTGGATATCGGTTGGAAAGGGGAAGATAAGTGTTGGGAATACGGTTTCTCCAGGATATGTCCTGTGGATAGGTGTATTCATCTCTTTGCCCTCTTCCTCAGAGATCCCAAATCCTTTGAAATCGGACGGTTGAGAGGAACCGAGGAGCTGTGCAGCGCGTATAGCATCGATTTATTGTAAAATCCTACAAAAACAGAAGGGTTTGGGTTGGAAGGGACCCTTAAGGTCATCAAATTCCACCCCCTGCCCCCAGCCCAGGCTGCCCCCAGCCCCATCCAGCCTGGCCTTGGGCACTGCCAGGGTTGGGGCACCCCCAGCTCCTCTGGGCAGCCTGGGCCACGGCCTCAGCATCCTCAGCCGGTTATTTCTGATCTTCCTCTCCCTGCGATAGACGTTTTTTTTTCCCTGTGGTCTTTCAGGGAGCAGGGATCGATCAAAAGTTTGGGAAAAATACGACTTAAAGCCGAGTGCTTGTTTACAATTGATAAATGCTAGCTGCTCTACAATGACTGTAATTGATCACCACAACACATTTTCTTCATTGAAGAAAAGAATTGGGTTGTTTTGTTAAAGGGCTTAGGGTTTTTTGTTTCGTTTCGCTCGCTTCTTTTGAAGGAAAGGTTAGAATCTGCCTGGTTATACCTCTGGCGCTGTCTTTAAACTATCAGGGATTAAAAAATAAAATCAAATCCCGTCTCCACGGATCCGTCGAGCAGAAATAAGGGGAAGCAGAAGGCGAAGCTCTTCCCTTGGTCTCCACACCCCTTTCCTTTCAGCCTGAATCCTACACCCGGAGGCTGGGGGACTGGAATTACCTCTGCTGCTCACCTCCGTGTCTCTCTCAAGCCCTCGACCCTTGGATTGCATCGAGCTGTGGAGTTGGTCTCAGGGCTGAAACACTTTTCCTCTCCTGATGGGAGATTTCCCTCTTGTGCTGAGGTCTGGGCTCTAGGAAGGTCTTGGGGCCTCCGCAGCAATTAATCCTATTTCCGCTTAATTATACGGGGACGCGTTTTGTCTCATAATTAGGATATCTACAACTCTCAGGGGAGTATTTGTGCCAGATAAGATTTGATTAAGACTCGTTATGGTGCTGTTTACCTCGTTTGATTAGTTCAAAAGCTTAGGTCCAGTTCCAGTTGTAAGCAGAGGGCTGTCGTCCCCCTCCCCTTCTCTTTGGCTGTGAATATTTATTACCGGGCTGCGATAACAGGCGTGTTTGCTGGCTCTGCTCCTCTCCTATCTTAGGATCTGATCTCTTAATCGTGTGCCGCGTACATCTCACGGAGGTGTAGCTCCATTTCAGCCCCTTGCTATTTGTAGGGTCGTTTGTGGGTTTTTTTTTTGCAGCTGAACCTTTCCGGGGAGCAGATTGCCTTCGCCCTGTGAAAATCAGCGAGGGGTTAGTCCCTGCTCCTGGGCAACCCTAAAAAACTCCCCAGCCTTTGACATCCACGGATCAGGACTGTTGAATTGGTCTGGGGAGCAGCAGCTCAGCGAGGACAACTGCAGAGATGGGAATTTCGTGGGTGAGGAACATCCCCAGGGGCCTGGAGCTGTGTCGGGGGATTAGGAAGACGTAGAAGGCTGAGGACGGTGTCGGCTACATCCCAAAATTCAATTATGCTGGCTGCAACGTGGCAAAATCATATTACTGCGTTCGAGCATTTTTATCTCGGGGTAATGCTTTTTGGTAATTATTTTTCAGGGATTTGCTCTGAGTGAGCAATTTGGACGGCGTGCAGCATTCTCAGACCCGGCTTAAAGAGTTCACGGGGTGTTTTTTGACAAACCTGCCTGTGCTGGTACAAGCAAAGGGAAAGGAGGTCTTTAGAAGTCTGGGTTACATGAACTCATGGTGGCAATCAAGGTGTTTTTTATTATTATTAGTGGACATTTAGCAGGTATTCTATGGGACAAAGTGTCAGGAACAAACACGGGGATGCTCTGGAGCTAATGATAAAATATGGTCGTAAAGATTCCTGGAAGAAATGCTGGCTCTGCATATATCCTATAGACCCTATGAACTCTAGAGGACGGATATTTTTATATATGGAAACAAATGAGCAAGTCCTTTTAAAAACATCCCACAGATAATAGTCACAGAGACTTGAAATTTAGCTGAGATGAAGAAAAATTGCTGTAGGACTCCGGCAGACTTTCAGAAATCTTTTAGGTAAAGGGGCCGGCGATTATCTGGGGCTACGAGACCATCGGTGTTGCTTGTTTTGGAGATTTTCTTGCTGCCATTTTTTAATTCCAGCTGCTTTCACCTTTTGAAGGGTGGATCACACTGAAAGTCCAACCAGCTTTCTGTGGTTTCCCGTGGTTTGAATGCGTGGGGTGTGCGTTTATGGGGTGTCTTTGGGCTCTGATTAAAGGAAATCTCTGGATCTTTGGACTGTGAGAAATACACCACATTTATCCAGTAAATTAAGGAGCAGTGTTCATTAACAGGAGTGCAGAGAAACAGGCAAGTCAATGTTTATGTGCAGACATTTTATTTACATTTCTACTTGCAGAATTTGGGTGATTTCCATCCAGTCCAGTTACTGGTAGCCTGGGAACGATTTCTCCAGCCCTCCAAACCCCGCACGCTTTGCTCTTGCTCCCACCTCCTCCCCCTTCCTCCTTTCCCACCACCTCCTCTCCCACCTTAGCACTCGTTCATGGTTTTTTGTGCTTGAGCTTGGGAAAAAGAAGCCCGCTGGTGTGGCCGGGGCCGTGCAGGTGAGCTCTTCTCCATTCATTCGCAGCTCCCCTGGTGTTTTCTTAACCCTGCCATTCCCTCCCGAGACACGTTATCTGCGGCTGTGTTTCATTTCCTCTTTGTTTCACCCCAGCAGCCTCTTTTGATTGAACCCTCTGAATCCAGGCAGAGTATTTAGCATAGAAATGAAGTGAATTGGCTGTAACACCGGCAGAAACTCCCCACCCGTGCTCCCACTTGGAAAAGGGCTCCGTGTCACCTCGAAAAATGGCCAGTTATCAGTTAATTCCCCAGCGGATCCAGAAGACTCTCTCCCTCACCTGGTTTTTACGAGGCTCTGGCACCACAAGGGCTCGATTTTGTGCTGCAAATGGATTCCAATAGGGCCAGGGTTCCTCTTCAGCTCCTGTTTCAAGGCTGAGCTCTCGGTTGTGCCTCAAATCGTAGGTGAGCCTGGTTGGGGAGAGGACTTTTTTGGCTGGGGGTTCATTTGGCATTTCCATCCCAAACATCTTTTATGGCCACAAGGCCGAGAAAGTTTGGTTTCCTGGCTTATTTCCTTGTGCATCCCTACTTTACCAATTTAAAACCCATTTGCAGGGGAGGGCTTACACTTGGTTTTGAGAAATCAGTGGCGTTTCAGGGCTTGTGTTCACTGTCCTCAGAGCATCTTCCACCTACCAGGGTGCAAATAGTTCTGGTGTGGCCCCAAATTTAAATGCTACGCTGCTTCTCATTAAGAGAACACTTTCAATTTAAGACCTTTTTAATTAAAAAAGCCTGGAATATAACAAAAATTTCCCCAAATGGGACAAATAAAGGTAATATTTTACTAAAATATTTAGCCAAAACCCTTCTGTGGTGTTTACTTCTTAGCTAAAACAATTTGCTAAAACATGAGGCTATCTAATTTGGTAATGATTTTTTCCTGCCCGTAGAAAAATATTGCAGTAGAGTAAGATCTTTCTCATGAAAAATCATTTAGGTCTACTTGTAATCCTAATTTCACACGATTTAAATATTTGTACATATTTTAAGTATAGCCTATATCTAAAAAAATAATCTCTACTTGTGGCAGCAGGGAGAGGAGCTCTCTCTGATGAGCATCACGGTCTTGTTGTGCCCCCTGAAAAATCACGGAAAATAAAGCAACTCTGCTTCTTGGCAGCTCCATTCAAAAAGAATCCAACCATCACAGCCCAGGATATTTGAGGAAATTCATCGGATCAATTTTGGTGGATGTTGGTGTTTGCTTTTTACCCCAACACCTGTGAAGGTTGTTTAAGACTTAAGCCCATGGCGTGCAGCGCTGCAATCTTGCTGCTTTTGGTCTCCATCAGTTCCGAAGCAGTCGTTGCTCCTCATCTTATGCAAGCTGTAGGTCTAAAGACTTTTCTTAATTAAAACTGGAACGGTAAATAAACAAAATTATTCCCTCTTCCATGTAGAGCAATGACAGGTATGTGAGAAACAAGTAATTATGTTTTTTTAAAATGTTGTTTCTTTTTATTTTTTCCCTTTCATCATCTTACAACCTGCCATCAGCTAAGGGAAAAGAAGAGCTCGGAGAAGTGGGAACCACCCAGACCGCTGTTTGTAAACGTGGTGGGTGGCTGACAGTTATTAAATCAGTGCAAACGTGTTCTAGTCCTCAGCTATTAAAGGGTAATTGGTAAATAGTCCCAGTAAATAGCAATTTCGCTGTGAAGTAGGAAAATATTTGTCCTGCAGTGAGGCTTTAATAGCAAGGAAATCTGGGCAGGGTCCAGATCTCAGAGTGCTGGATTTCGGCATTGCAGTGCTTTGGAAACTCAGCTGCCTTCCTGGTAAGATGCCTCATGTTGCAGGGGATGTAAGCTCTTCGTTTTTAACGCTCATTAAAAAATATTTTACAAGCTTCTGTCGGTGGAGATCGGTCCAGAAGGACGGACAACATGCTTGTCTGCTGGGCTCCATCTCACAGAGAGGGAAAATCAATGCCTGAAGTTGTTATCTAGAAGCAGATGCCCTTTTTGAGGCTTTGAGAGCTGCTGCATCCTCTTTTCGGGGTATGCTAGCCCACAGGGTCTTCCTTCACTCATTTCTTGGAAAGAGCACCATTTTTCTTCAGATTTTGCTGCGGTGGCTTCTGGCTACGTTCCCACATCAAAGCTGAGAGCAAACGTTGTGCAAGGTGGGTCCCTGCCTGGTCGAAGGCTTTGGGACTGCAGCTCATGGCACTGTCACCTCCCGAAAGCATCTCGGGGCTGGGCACAGGAGAAAAAGCAGCACCCGAGCTGGTATGGAGCAATTCCAAGGTTTCCTCCACACCATCCTCTGTAATTTAATTTTTATTCCAGCATAACAAAAGCACCAAGCCCCAGCTAATTTGGACATGATGATATTTGAATGGAGCGCTTGTGTTTTTTATCTGTAGCTGCTCCCATGTGAGAAGCAGAATGAAGTTTTAATACCATCTGGCTTTTATAGATATTTATATACATCTGTCTGCATGTGTACACCTACATGGATAGGTAGGAAGCTGTTAAGTTGGGTCTAACGCTGTAATTATTTCGGGGGAGGAAAAAAAAATCCATATCCAGGCTCGTAAATAGCGTTATCCATCTTTCGAGTGCGGGCCTGACCCGGCGCTGTCAGTGCTTTTATGGTGTGCCTGCAGTGGAATGAAACCCAAAACATTCGTGGTTGGGAAGCGGCGTTTGTTGAAGATTAAGGGCGCTGCATGTAAATAGAGGGAAGGAACCCGATCGGATTCGGCGGTACCATGAATTAAAAACTTCTCCTCTGACTCCCAGCAAGCCCAGTCAAGGGGCTCGGAGCAGCCTGTTTATTTTAGCTAACAAGTTGGTCCAAACAACACGGCTCGCAGCGGACTAATACCATCTACAAATGTTTACAGCACGCCCAGGCGAATGTTTATTGCTGTTGCATAACCCGAGCGCATTGGAAATCGCATAACGAGGTAAAACAGCACAACAACGGGGCTGGGAGGTGCTGTGCAGCCCCTGTTGAGGGCGTTAAAAAGGTTTTGTACCGTAATGTGATGGCAGAACAAAGACAAATTGGGGCTGGCTTCTTCGTGCCAAAGCTTTATGTGTAGAGAAAGACATGTCAGCTCAATAATTAATGTAAGATTAAGGTTTCTCATTAACAAACAAAAGCAAATGACTTGCATTATCCTGCATTAAGTCCATCTATCACAGGTTTTCAGCATGATGAGATGCACCCCCAGGAGCTGCAAACCAACCCCACCGTGGTACCAAACCAGCCCCGGATGAAACAAGCCTTTTACCAGGTTGTTCTGCACCACAAATGCCCCGTGAGCCTGCTGATAGGCAGATGCCACGATACTTCTGGGCTTTGCCTGGGGTTTCAGCTCAGCATTTCTAATTTTGGCAGCTGGGCCACAGGCAGCCAAGAGCATCCCAGTGAGGCAGGAGCAATGCTCATCTCCACTCGGTGCCGCAGCATCCCTCCACTCCTCCCCCTTCTCTCAAAGGAAAAGTGGTTAGAAAGTGGTTTTGTTCCAAATCTTCAACACTTGGCATCCCTGGGTTCAGCTTTTCTGGTGCAGCCCTTCTGTGCTCACACTTCGGGTTTAAAAGTCTCTGTCTGGCTCCGTTTAGGGAGAAATCCACTTCTCATTTTGGTAAGCATGCCTGAAACATTAAAAAAGTAGAAAGGTTAGTGATTAATTAAAATAGTTGTTTCCCTGTCCTGGCAGCTTTAAAATCTACAAGCTGTAGAATAAGGAAAAAAGAGAAAAAAGAAGAAAAAAAAAGAAAAAGAGCAGCAGTTGTTGCCTGTCTGAGAGCAGTAGAGGGGTAAAAGGCCCTTTCCACTCATCCTGGCACACAAAGCTATAAAAGCATTTAAAACTTCAAGTTTTCTACCTTCCCATAGGTATCACTTTTGTAAATATTTACAGAGTCAGGGCCAGAGCTTGGGCCCTACTAAACTGCAAGGTTTTCAGCTCGATGCTTTGAATCTCTTTCTAATGTGCACACAGACAGATGGGTCACTCTTTGGACGTCACTTCTCTTTAACTTGGTGTTTCCTCAATCTTGGCTGAAGCAGCGTGGTGTGTATTACTCTATTTTTTTCTCATTTTCTTGGTTATATGAGCACTGTTTGCAGTACACGTTAATCATTCACCTGAAGGCTGCTCGAATGGAGAAGTGGAAACTCATGGCCAAGTGCCCGTGGCCTTTCCCATGGGAAACGTTCCCGAAATGCACCTTATCCTTTGCTGTCCCTCCCTGATTTCACAGGAGAGCTTGTGTGTGCATACAGAGATGCATTCCACATAATAAATTCTGCTCTTAGCTTCTCTGCTTTTTCTAAAAATCACGTTTATTCTAAGCAGAATTATAACTAATGGCTGGCAGAAGTGGTTTCAGTGCTTTAGAGCCACCTGTGCTGTTAGTTTCAAAGGGAAAAGGGCCCCACGGTTAGGTGGCTAGCTGGATGAAAGTCATACCTAAAGACTTAGTCATTTGTTTTCTGACCTGTCGTAATAGAAATACAGTGGTAAAGAGCAGCAGCTTGGCAAAACCAAGAAAAACAGCGGTGTCATGTCAGGACACCGCCAAATTTTGCATCTAGTGAAGGTTTTTTGGATGCGTAAGGGACAGAGACATCCATGGAGCACCAATTAACATTTGTATGCACTGTAAATATATTCCTACCTAGTCTGCTGCACTCCAGGAAAAGTAATTTCCCTCTGATTTTTATTTACACCCAACTGTTTTGCTGGAGTTTGGTTTTCCTTGGGCTCCAGGGGTGGCTGGGGGCGCGCCCCATTGATTGCAGTGGTGCTGCAGGACGATGCTGCCCAGCTCCGGGGGCGAAAAAGGGGCCGAAACTTTGCTGCTTGTACCGAAACTTGCTAAAAATGAACAATGCTGTGAAAGGAAACGCAGGAAAATCTGCCAGGCGGTTTGGTGGGCTGGTATTGTTGCCTCCGTGGTGACTCACTGCGGGACCTTTGCTAAATCCCTTCGGTTTTCTTCCTCTGATGAACAAGGGCAGCAGGGCGATGGTGGCGGTGCTGGACAAGGTATCAGGATCCTCAATTTCATCCCCAGGTTTGCCTCATGCTTTCTTTGAAAAATCTGCTGTGTTTCTCGGTGCTACCGTTCCCATTCCTTCGGTTTGTCAAACAATTTGGACCGGGGTCGTTGTTTACCACGAATTCATTAAAGCCTTGGCTCTGTCAGCCAGGAAGCGTGCCAGGATGCTCAAGTGAACCCAGCTGTCAGAAAACTTAATTTTTTCGTTCTGTCACAAAGACGAAATCATGGAAGTGTTTGGCGAAGTGTGAGGTTGATTAAAATTTGGGGGGTATTAAAATGGGCTGTTCCCAGAACCAGTAAGCTCCCTGGAAAGCAGCCTTCTTGCTGCCCTTGGGGTTTGTGCGAGCTGTGGTTGTGTGCTCTGAACAGCTCTGGGGGTTTGCAGCCCAAGACAATTCCTGATTTTAAAAATATTTTGATGCCCTGGGTCTTGTCGGGGTTTTTGCACTTCTAAAATCATCTGAACTAACTGACAGCCCTATAGATGAATAGGAAGTTAGTGGGAACTAGACGTTTTGGTGAAAACACCGCCCTATGAAATGGGATATGCCTGGAGTTTTACACCTCTAGAAAGCCCTTCCCTGCCTCTTGGCCTCACGCCGCGTTTCTGCAGGCAAGGAAATGAAGAACTGGACTCGTTTCTGCTTGGAGCAGCTTTCTGAGCCACCCGAGTAATCTCCGGATCCGGAAAGGACGTAATTGAAACGGGGCGAGGAGTGAAATGTAATCGTGGACGAGTTCTGATTTTTGCCTCTTTCTTTCCTCAGATAATTAAGCTGAAAGCAGAAGCCCGCCTCGACCTGCTGAAGCAGATCGGCGTCTCTGTGGACACGTGGCTAAAAAGTGCAATGAACCAAGTGATGGAAGAACTGGAAAACGAGCGCTGGGCGAGTCTTCCCTCGGTGACCAACAACGGCTCCTCGCACCTGGTACGGTTCCCAGCATGTAAACCTTTTCTTTGTCTCCACGTCACTCTTTTCCAGTAGCAACTCGTAACTTCGTATCGAGTAGAAACCAAAATTGGTAGCCTTTGGTCCTTCAGCTAACCAGAAAAATCTTCTGGTAGCTTAACTTGTCTGAAGCATGTTCCTGAATTTAACGCAAGAAGCTGGGAAGCTGGGTTCTGCTGCTGGGTTTACTTTAGATTGATTTTCTGGCCTTGGACGAGTGCCATACCATTTATTTTCCATCTCCTGAAAAGAAAAAAATGTCTGCGTGTTTCTTTGAAGTTTCATTAGGAGTTTAGGATGTTAGCTGAGTTATTGGGATGAAAGGCTCTTTTTTTCTTCTTTTTTTTTCCCAAATATTTAGGAAAAATGTTGACTCTACATCCTCTGTTCACGAGTAGTTTATGTGCAGATTGCTTTGAAAGTCGTCAGGAAAGCTAAGCCCGTTTTCCAAATCGATTTGGGCAGTCAAGATGAAAATTTGATGCATTCCACGTCAGTGTAAGGCTTTGGAAATCAGGCTGGTTTCCTCTGAATCGCTCTGAGCAGTGTTAATATTCCTCTCCAAAGAATTTGGGGACCACCAAATACTTGTCTGCACCTTGTCTTTCCGCACGAGTAGCTAGAATTCAGAGCAAAACCGAAGTGAAATTGGAAGCAAACACGACCACCACTGCATTTCATCAGCTGGTTAATTCTGCACCTCTTCAATTCAATTGCATGGATATGTCTCACTATATCCTCAGTTGCTCCAACACTTTTGAAAATTCCATCCACAATACACAAAATTTAACTAAAATGGGGCTTGGACCAACGTAAGATTGATAAGGACTTTTTACTTGTTTGGGTAAGCCCAGTTGGGTTTGTAATGTCTATGGCTCCTTTGCAAAATAAGCCAGAGACATCTTCTATATGTTTAGCTTGGGAAAAAATACACCACATTTTTATGTAATTCAAGAAAGAATAAAAAGAAAACTCCTTTTCCTCCCTTCTCCTGTCCCACAAAATGACGTGTTTCAAAACAAGCAGCCCTAGCTGAATCAAACAGCTGCCTGAACCGAGAAATCCTGTTCAGAAAACAGGAAGCTCTAAAAGAGCTCATCATCTATTTATTTTTTCTCCCCCTGCGAGGCATGCGATGCTGAGCTGTCACCTTTGGCAGTCCTGCTAGCCAATCTGCTGCTCTTCACCAGCAACCAACAAAAATAAAATTCCTGAAGGCTGACTCAGCTTGCCTCAAACAAACTGAATTTTTTTTCTCTGCGTGTCTAGCGTGTGGCAGAATATTCCACCCAGTTCAGAGGCTTTTGTGAAGTCTCACTTTGGGTGTGGGTACTTCCTTCACTCGTAGTCTTCATACACTATTAAAATTACGTCATTCACACTTGTTTTTTAAATCTTTTTGACCAATTCTTTGGGCAGCCAGAGCGTACCTTCTGCATAACAAAAGTTGAGGGGAATGGCAGGGTGGTTTCTCATAGCACTGAGGATGGATGGAGAATGTCCTTTGCAGCAAGCATGCATTGCCTACACACAAAAAGTCCTGCTTTTTCTTGTGTCTTTTCATGGTTTTCTGCTTTTTTACTGGGTTCTTGGTAATGGTTAAGGGGCAAAATGTTCCAGGGAAGGTCTTTTTTGGATGTACAGATACTTTCATGTCCACTTCAGTTCACAAGAGGGAGTGAGCACAGAGTAGCAAACACGTCCTGAACCCACTCTAGTCTTCTGCAGGATGTTGGGATGTCTCCTGGAGGATGTCCCACGTAGGGCTCGGATGCTGATGGTGATATACAAACGCTGATAGAGCCACAGCTCCTTGCAGGCAGTCTCTGCAGGCTTTATTCCCATCATTAGTAGCACGATTCAAGTCAGATTCAAGTCACACTGTGCAGATCTACCTTTCAGACTTCCCAAAACCTGGAGAAATTCTTCTGCTGAGTTTTATTTTCAGCCCTTCCTGGCCGTGATCGATGAGGAGAAGCCACATCGCTGCTGTGCTTGGTGATGTTTTTTCCCTTTCTTCTCCTTGTGCTCCACCTCCTTCGGCTTCCCGTCGGGCGTTGAGCATCCCGTTGGCTGCTGCCCAGCACCTTGTTCTCCGTCCCATCGCACATGCTGACAGCTGGCCCTGCACCCAAAACCCCGCGGGTCCCTGGCGAGCTCGCGGATGCCACGGCGTGGGAGGTTAAAGCTCTGGTTCCTGTTTTCTCCTTTTTTTACACTTACGTACGCTCCTGCTTGAAAAAAATAAAATAAAAGAGACGCTGTTGACCTTGGCAGGCCGGATGAGGACAGCCTGTGGATGGAATTCGTAGAACTGTTACAGGAATTACGCTGCAATTATCGGAGAATTACTGCGGCCTGAAACAAGCAGCACTTTCACTTCAGCCTGGCTCACAAGTCGGCTCCCTGCCCTCCTGACGTCGCGCTTTGCTCGGCAAGGCTCCCAGGGTGTTTTCTTCAAAGCGACTGAAATGAGGAAAACAGCACTGGTGGCTTGATAGCCATCTATTTATTTAATAAATACCATTTATTATATATTAAATACTCTAATAGAGATTTAAATTAGAACGTCTTGGATTGGAAGGGACCTTCAAGATCGTCAAATTCCAATATATTTATTTACAGTAAGCAGGAGGAGTTAATATCCCATCACCTATCCAGTCGGCTGACTTTCTGATAGCACGATGAAATGCATCATCTTGGAAGGGAATACCTTTTTTTTTTCCTCGTGTAGATGCCAAAAAAAAAAAAATGTTAATCATCATTTTGAATTTCAGTGTCATCTAGAAGACGTACGCAGGGCTACTGTGACATATTGATGGGGCTGGGAAACCTTTCTGGTGCTTGCCTCTGGGATAGCAAGTGTATATATAAAGGAACTTATTCAGAAAGGAGGAATTTGTGATTTAATATTATATTATTTTTATATCATTATTATTTATTCAAAATAAATGGAATTTATTTTCCAGGAATGAGTGCTCTGCTGTTGACAAGGTCAACAAGGATAGATGAGGATAGATAAGGAGGAAAAAAAAAAGACTTTGGGTTTTCTTTTGCTATCAGTTGTGGAACAAAACTAGAAATATATTTGCGTTTTGTTTCACACGTAGAATCAAGCTGTCTTGTCAGCTTCTTATCTTCATTTATCCTTGTTTTTCTGTTTTGTCCCTTTGGTACCACTCTGGCTGCTGCGTTTAGTCTCTGCTGACAGTGTCTTTCGCTACCAGACTGCATAGAAAGAGGAGCTTTATGAAACAAACTGCTAAGTTTTCTGTATCCTTAATGCTGTTTTCCCTCTGCGTGCCAACTTCGCAAATGATTCCCTTCAAGGAGCTTGAGCAGCCCACACACTGCAAATTAAAACGTATTTCTCCTCCTCGTGTTAGAAAACCAGCACCAGATGTTCCACGAACACGGCCCTCTAGACATGATACACCAATTTCCATGAGGTTTCGTGTGGCTGTCAGCTGGATGCCAGCTCCGGCTGCTGGGACGTAGAGCATACACAGCACAAACCAGTTAGAAACTGGAGGGGAAACCTTACATGTGCCATAATTTAGTAGGTTGCTGATTTATCAAAGCATTAGCTAGCCAGGACGGTGAGTTTTTCATAGTACATCCATGAACAGCGGGGTAGGAATGGATAGAAACCGTTCTGGAGTGAAAATGCCTGGGAGAAATTCATAAGAGTTACAAGGAGGTGTTATAAAAATTAGTGTAAATCAGAAAATCATCAAGCTTTGTGATCTGCTCCAGGTCTGGAGGAGCAAAATACCCTCCTCCTCGGAGTATATTCATGTTTCAATACTATATATATATATACATGCATATATATTACATATTTATAAGGGTTTAAGTGTATTTTTATAAACATAAATAAAGAGAAGACGGCAAATACGTAGGCAAGTCCTTCAAATCAAAGGCAACACTGCTATCTTTGCACGAGATGAAATGTTTATTCAAAATGCAGTCTGGGCACGCGGCCAAAGCACAGTGCTTGTCGATGTTGCCCCGGCTGCATTTACAGAAACCTGCCTTCTTCCAGCATGTTGACTCCAGCTTTTATTTCAACTTTTACGGCTAGTTTTTTAATCGTAATTCTTTCTCTCAGGATTTTTTTTTTTTTTTTTAATAAACTGCGGCAAATACCTCGCGCAGAGCGCACCAGATGGAAGGCTGAGGTTTTTATTTCTCCAATTTGAGTATTTCCCCTGCAGTTTCATTTTGTAGCTCGTGGTCACAGGTATATTAGCCTCTTAATAGCACAAATTCTCCGTAACCGACCTTTTTTTTTCCATGAAACTATTTGCTACGGCTCTGAAATGGCATCTCCAAAGCACATTGGTCACATTTCATAGCTTATGTAAAAAATTGCTGTCCGGCAGTTGAGTTACAGCCTCCAAAATCTTTTAGTGATGGGTTTTAAGTCCTGGGTTTGAATAAAGAATTACAGCTGAGTTGGGCAAAGATGGGATTTGGTGACAGCTCTTATTCATCTGCTTCCCTTACTGGCTTTGTTTGATGATTGTCTTCCCGACGCTGAGACTCACAGGCTGAATATTTTTTGGTCCTGATTTCCTTCTTTTATTTTTTAAGGGAAAAACTTGCATTGTGTTTTTGTGCAGTCACTGATGATTCAGTAATTGCAAACAGGAAAAACCAAAACCAACCAACCAAAAAAAAAACCCTGAAGAATAGTGGTTAATTCATTTCATTGTTACTTCTTCACTTCTTTTTATTTAACACGTTCATTTTGGCTTTTGATTAAGTTTGACTTCACATTCAGTTTGACTTCATTTTGATGAATTTATTTGTTTTTAATAGATTAATGCTGATGCGGAAAAAGAAGAAGGTGAGGAGTTTGAAGACAGCATGGATGTTTTTGATGACAGCAGCTCTAGTCCTTCTGGTACTCTAAGAAATTACCCTCTCACCTGCAAAGTCGTTTATTCGTATAAGGTTTGTGATTTCTTTTTTTCTTTTAAATTTGTGTCTGCTTCGAAAAACGAATCCCACCATGATATATAACACACACAGCACAGCCTGGGGGAATTGGAGTTAGGACGCCAGCGTTTGGTAATTGTGCACATTAACTGTGTCTGAATGCGAGATGTGAAAAGCACAAGGAGAGAGGAGCACGTAGAGATGTCCCTGTCTGGCTCCTGCCATCAGGAGGTGTTCTCATGTTTGTTGCTGAGTCTGCAGGGCTGCACTAGCAGTGGTATCAGCGTCCGGCGCGCCTGTGCGCTGCGCGACAAAGCTGCTCTTTGTGCTGGAATAGTGCAGCCACTGTTGGCGAGTTAAAGCTTTGCTGACAAACTGCATTCATGCTGTTTACCTCTGCTCGCGCTGTTGGGCCAGCCGTAAATCACACCGCGCCGGGAGCCGAGGCCAGTGGCAGCCTTCGAGTACGGAGTAATTAGGGTTACAAAAGTAAACAGGGCTCGGCAGGCTGGGTGGCATTCAGGGGGCTTCCATCTGTCCTCTTGACTGAAAAAGGCCTTGCGGGTGCCATGGGCACTCAGAAAAACCCCTTATTAATCTGCTTTAAAGTCAGCTACATCATAGACTTTTTTTACTTTTATTTATTTTAAACCTCATTTCTAATAGAGTTCTGCATGAGAATTCTAATTTCTAGTAGAACTCTGTCCCTCGCACCCGAAAACACTTCTAGTTTCTAATTTTCCTGTTATACTCCTCAGGCTTCGCAGCCAGATGAGTTGACCATAGAGGAGCACGAGGTGCTGGAGGTTATTGAAGACGGCGATATGGAAGACTGGGTAAAGGTATCATTTTCCTCAGGTTGTTTTCTTTCCGCTATTACTTTTAGAAACAGAACTAGTGACGTAAGAACGTATTTGGATTTTTTTCAGAGTAGTAGGCAAAAGCAGAGCATCTTTCCTGTCGTTTATTTCCAGGCACGGAACAAGGCGGGCCAGGTGGGTTATGTCCCGGAGAAGTACCTGCAGTTCCCGACATCGAGCAGCCTGCTGAGCATGCTCCAGTCCCTTGCAGCACTGGACAGTCGGTCACACACCTCAAATAATTCAACGGAGGCTGACTTGGTCTCAGGCAGCCTGAATGGAGACTCCAGTGGTAAATATCAATAAATCAGGAAGTGGTGTGTTAAGCTTGCTTTCAAACGTGGTCTGTTCAGTGAGTTTGGAGGTTGCACGTGAGATTTTCACAGAATCACAGAATCATTTAGGTTGGAAGAGACCTCCAAAATCACCCAGTCCAGCCTCTTATTTCTCAATTTCTCCTTCTTGAGCTGCACCTGAGCACAACTGTTCTTAACAACGATCTACTTACAATCAAACATCTGCATAATTGACTTGTCTGTCTTGTAGAGTTGCAATTAACATTAACCAAAATTAAGGAAACCTAAAATAACTTGATTTAGCAATTATTCATATAGCTCTTGGTTGTTGTTTTTTTTTCAGTCTGATGCTGATTACACTTTTTTTCTTTCCCCAGTCTGTTTTGTAAAAGCACTTTATGACTATGAGGGCCAGACAGATGATGAGCTGTCCTTCCCAGAAGGGGCGATCATCCGCATCTTGAACAAGGAGAATCAAGACGATGATGGGTTTTGGGAAGGAGAATTCAACGGACGTGTTGGGGTATTCCCATCAGTGTTAGTTGAAGAGCTTACGGCCTCAGAAAACGGAGAGACTCAGTGGATTGGAGATATTCAGGTACGTGGAGAGTTGTATGTGTGGTGTTAGTTTGTTGGGGCATGTTCCTGTAGGAAATTTTACCCTCTGCACACTAACCCTTTTCACTCAGTGACAAGCTTTGACAATCTTGAGCTTTTCCTTTTGCTAGTAATGTACTCGATGTTATGAAAATGTGATTTAGAAATCACCCACTTCGGGAAGTTTTGCAAGGCTACAAGATCTGCTGCTTCTTTAACAGAAAAAAAAAAAATAGAACAAATTAAGAAAAAAGAAAAAAGTGAATGCTTACCTTTTAGCTCCTTACCCAGCCTAATAATTACCAACTGATGTGTTTTGGCAAATGCAGCAGATTTGTGAATAAAGGAAAGTATTTGGGTAGAAAGGAAATGAGCCAAGGAGAAAATTCGCAGTCTACTTCTTCTAATTAATTCATGGCATGGACTGAGACATCGAACAGAACCTGGCAAAAAGAGAATTACAGGCTCTCTTAGCCCTAATTTAATGTTTTCATACTTAAAGCTGGTCTGCGTCTTCTCAATTTTTGAAGGGAGAATGCTGCTGAATATTGTAGCACAGTACTTTTTGCCAAAATGTCCTCATTTCAGCGTAGTTCTGTAATCCCCACGCTACATTAGAAAATCAGGCGCCTTCTGTAACTGTGGTGCTGGAAACTGGACTTCCATGTGTCCTACAGACATTTCTCCAGTGTTTTAGTCTTTGATTTGAGAAGACCACGAAGACAGAGGAGTGTTCAGCTGCATTCCTGGGCACACTGAGTTCCTCTGTTCTGACTGAGCTTCATTTCATTTGAGATAAAAATGCCAAAGTGCTGCCTGTATTTTAATGGGTAGGAATGTCAGAGGTAACCAAAGAGACATTCACGGAGCTTTTTGGACAAACTTTACACGTGTTTGTGCCATACAATACCAATGCTAATTTTGTTTCATATTCTTTGTCCCAATTACATGCAGGAGTGTTATTGCTTCTGTTTGTCTCAACATTTTAACGGCACAAACAGAACTGAGCAGTCAGAACACTTTTATCACATTTTTGTGTATGTGTGGAGAGGCACGCTTGGCCAAATGGCTTTTTTTTTTCAGATAACCTTCAAAAAGCCTGTCTAAATTATACCTGGGAAAGGATGAAAATTTCTGCTCGGTGGCAACCTGTGATTTAAAGATAGATCTGTAATCACTGTTGGATATCTTGGCTGTCCTCTGGTGTACCCGACAGCGCTTTTGTCAGATCGTTTTTCTCCAGATGAAAGTTCCTAGCATGCTAATGCCCCAGAGAGCTTCTCATGCCGTGGTTTGTAGATAAAAACCGTGGAGGAGTAAGGCTTTACCTCTCTTTCATGCAGGTATCCCCGACTCCGAAGCCCAACAACGCCCTCCCGCCGCTGCCGCTGTACGACCAGCCTCCCACGAGCCCCTACCATAGTCCAGATAAAAGAGGGTCCCAGTACTTCCCCAGATCGCCATCAACTAATGGTAAGAAGTTTTGTGATAGACAAAGAAGCAGTTCAGCTCATAAAATGTTGGTATTTCGGGAAAACAAAAACCAAAAAAAAGCTTTTTTTTGCAACATAAATCTTACTCAGCAATATTGAGTGACCCGGTGGTGGTGTGTCGATGCTTTCTCTTTCAGAAAACAGCTTCAGCTCAGAGTCCCCTGGATTCTCCCAGCCTCCCCGACTTCCTCCTGAAACTTCATACGGCAAACTGCGACCTGTGAGTTTCAAATGCTGTTTTTTTTTTTTGTTGATGTTACCAGGTTTTAAAGCTGGGTCGTGTCGCTAGCCCAGCTAAAACCCGCGCTGGGGCATTCGGAGCAGTGGAATTCCCGTGGCCTGTGATACAACACCTGATGGTTTGGCTCTCAGTGCCCTGCAAATCCAATTACTCCGTATAATAATAGAGCATCTCGGGAGAATGGTGCGAGGAAAAGTCTGCTCACTCCCCTTTGATAATCCCACAGATGTGTCAGAAAGCTGTGGGACACGAGAGCTATTGGAGATAAGTGGGTACTGGAACAAAACAAAGCTGCGCTTGTTTAAACAATAAGTCCCTGACTGGGCTTAAAAATGACCTTGAATTTTATCTGGCCCCTTTGTATCCAGCCTGCCCTTCTGCATCTGCCTTGGTAGCTGGAATAGCTTCGTGTCTCTTTGTGAGGCACATGAATTGTGAGATGTAAGCTGGGAGGAAATTGTTACGTCTATAATGTAGATGTTAGTCAATAAACCTACACCACCTTGCGAGGCTTTGGGAGATTACTTCTGCTGTTGCCACACGTAATACCCACTGAGCAGAACCAATAAAGAGGTGGTGAATAAATGCCAGAACAGTTTAATCGTATGATTTGTACAAGTGTTTTGTGTTTTTTTTTCCAGAGGTTGTGTTCCCAGCCACACAACGCGCTGGCAGACAAATCTGCTCGCCGGCAGTTTGATGTAATACGCAATCCTTGGAGCTCTATTGCATTTAGGGCTAATTTTTTTTCCAAACTGCTTGATTTGAGAATTTTGAATTAAAAATTTTCTTAACAGTGATATCCTGTACCTTTTGTGATGCCTTTGCTGCTTAGACAGAGAGCTCCTGCCAGGAAAGGAAAGGAAAAATTTCATCACTTCAATCTTGCAAAGTTCATCCACTAGGGTTAACTTTGAATCACATTTTGAGGATTTCAAAGTCCGGCAACAAATCACATTAAGATCTAATATTTGTGTTTTCCTAACATTTTTAATGAATGAGTTTGCAGAAGAAGTATTCTTTGAATGAATATTCAAAAATGCATTCAAATATTCCAGCAGTCAGTGAGTTAGCCTTAGTGAAATACAGATGAAAGATACAGCGCTGCATTATTAAACATTTAAGTACTGAACAGAGAAGTTGCAAGTTACCATATTCTCTGGTGAAATGACTGATTCAACTCTTTCATTTCGTAGATTTGTATTTACTTAATTTGTTTCTTGCAGCTGAGTGCCTTTTCAAGATACTACAACAGTGCCATGTCTTAATTAAAGGGATTTCTTGTAGTACTGCATTTTAAATATGCATGTTTTTAAAATATTGTGAAGTTTTTTAGGGTATTGCTGACAGTACCAACCAGGGAGGCGCAGCTGTTTCATACTCCACAATTCATGTTTTTCACAGCAAGTCATTCTGGTGTGTTCTGAAAACGTGACAAAAACCCTGCGTGGACTTTAAACGCCCTTTAAACCCTGTTAAAGCCCAAGGTTGAGTTTGGGGATATTTACTGGCATTTTCTGGCTGTTTCAGGTGCGAGCAGCCCCACCGCCCCCTACGCAGCATCATCGCCGGCCAACAGAGAAGATAGAGGACGTGGAAATTACTCTGGTGTAACGAGCGGACTGGTCGAGCAGTAGTGCTACAATCAAGGCCAAACGCCGCATTTGGTCGATCTCGTTTTTAGGCACCTTTGCATGATGAAGACGTTGAATAGAGCAAGAGATAGGGAGGATTTTCTGTGACGGTGACATGCTGGATTCCTTCCCACGGTCATGACTATTTCGTGCCTTTTTTTTTTTTTTGGGTTTTGGTTTCTAGACATCATTCTTCCTCTCTTAGCACAAACCAAGCCGGGCCAAGCAGCGAGCAGAGGATTGCCTTGGAGCAGGTTTCTCTCTTGGCTGAAGATGGTCAATTTTTATACAGAGGCCGAGGAAAGAGCCTCGTTCATGCAACTTAGTCATAGCATACTTCTACCACGTGCATTAGTACAGTATATTACTGTTGCCATAGGAATGTGTGAAAAGATTGTCAATTCTCCAAGTAGCATTACTTGTCTGATTAGCTATTAATCAGATCTTGCGGAACGAGAAAGGGAACTGAAAAAAAAATAAGTATAAGGAGAGGCTGGCTCCTCTTTACTCCCCTTGAGGAAGGAAGAAACAGGAAAATAATCTTATAGATAAGGAAAAGTGAGGCAGATCATATGGCGTTAATTACGTTAATGCACACCTCTTCAATAATTAACAGTTAAACAGAACTAAATGTTCTTTGTATTAATATTTATGCAGTACATTTAGTAATAGAGTATCTAATATGGAGGTGCTGAATTAGTAGCAACATCTTGTTCCATAGCATAAACCAACCGGTAGGAAAGTAAGTGAGATTTTGTCTAGATCTGGAAATTGAGCTTCTTTCTTTTTTTTTTTTTTTTTTTTTCTTAGCAGATTTTGGGGGTTTTCTTTTTTCTTTCTTCTTTTTTTTTTTTAATTTTGGTTTTCTTTTCTTTTTTTTTTTTAAAGTTTTTGGGTCACTCTTACCCCAGTTATTGCCGTGTACTTTATTATCCAACGTTAGCAGTGTATCTTTGTCATCAAAAGATCTGGCTAGAGTTAGACGTTACCTTTAGAGTATTTACATGCATTATTTAGTTCGTGCATTGGATGGTCCTGTAGTGTTCTCCCACCTGAAGCCAGAGCCAGGAAAAACTCTGGTTTATTCCAAGCCTTCAGACTGCCTTAGTGGCCAAGAGCACAACGGAGCATGGTCGCAAATTCCTCTTAGGCAACAAGTAGAGAGTAAAAAAAAATCTCAAAAAAAATCTCAAAGCTAGGCTTAAATCAGAGATCTCTGGGAAGGAGGCTTTTTGTTGGTGGTGGGATGGAAAAGGAAGAGGGTTTTCAAAGCTGTAACACGAAGAGGAAAGGGGAAAACCAGGTGAAAGCAGGTTTCTCTTCATATGTGATTCCTAAATTGCTCTCAGAATAGCAATATCCGTCGGATCAAAGCTGAGAGGCATCACAAGGTTGCTTTTTTTGAGCTGTTGTATGGGCTCGAGTGAACGCGCTCTTCTGTGTTCATTTTTTTTTATTTTCTAAGCCAGTAAATCGTCTACCGTTAGTTTACTAACAAGGGCTATTTTTTGAGGCTGCATTTACAAAAATCATCTAACCAGATTTTGTCATAAACTTTGCACATACTTGTAAATCCCAACCCAAGCTGGGTCTCTGAGACATTCGCATTTGCCAATCTCCTTTCCCAGTGGGATCTTGAACCAAGAGTGGGGCTGTTTGAAGAAAAAAAAAAAAATTCATTGATCAGTTATGAAATCAGTGACTGTCCAATGAAGTCTTTTCCATATTTTTCATTCTTTTGCACCTCTTGTCCTGTTGATCTGTTCGAGGTCTTTTTATGTGTTTATCAAACTTGTTCTTAAGTTTAAAAAAAAAAAAAAAAAAAAGTTTTTAAAAAGATTTAACTGTTTGCAAAAATTTTGAAAGCTTCACAACGCAGAAGAAAAGCAAGTTTTGCCATAACGTTCACGTTCAATTTCTTTGGCCAGTTTTTCTGTGTCCTTCATACCTGGACTTTCAAAATTCAGAAAGTGTTATTTAAAGTCTCTTTAGTTGTATTTTAAAATATTTTCTGTAAGAGCTGCTAATTTTATTTAAAAAAAAAAAAAGGAAAAAAAAAAAGAAAAAAAAAGAAAAGTTGTACAAATATGCCTCCTTTTTAACTATGATTTCTTCATACAGGGCATGTATTCGACGTATCATCATGTACAGCGTCAGTACACTGAAAGCATGGGTGCAAATGCTTTCTTTATATTGGCTGTAAAAAGTTTGTATTTATTATGTATAAAAAGTTGAATAATAAAAAAAAAGTGGAACTAAAGCCCTTTTGTTGCCCTGATACCAGACCCGGCGACGTTTGGGGCAAAAAGTCCGTGGAAGATTTCCACCGGGGGAAGATCTGTGGCTGAGAGAGAGCCTGGCCTTTGGGGACAAAAATACAGAGGTTTGGGGGCATCGTTTTTATGGTTTATTATTCTTTTATGCAGCAACGTGAAACTTCTGCTCAGAAAAACACACAAAAGCTTAAAACAATCTTAAAGCATCGCTTGGAGGTGGTATTTATATGAGGAACAAAATCCTTCCCCAAATGCAGAGCCGGCAACAAAGCCCCAGCTATCGAAATAACTGCTTAACGGCCCCGTTAGGATAATTGCATAAAGAAAGAGGAGGAAGGTGATTGGTAATACCTCTTCATCCCGATTGTCCTTTAATGGGCTCGATTTGCCTAATTGTGCGTTGCCCCTGCACCACGAACCAAGGCTCCCTTCGTGCTCTGCCTTTCCCTGTTATTTTCTTCCCAGCTCAGCAGCCCGGCGCCTTGCTTTGCTCCTTTTCCTTCCTCTAAGGTGAGTGCTTTTCGGCCAAGCCCTGCGCGAGGTCTCCTCCTTTGAGAAATCTTCTCCTGTTTTTTAGATCCATTCGCGGTGCTCCTCCAAAAATGATTGTCCCGACTGCTTTGTCCTTTTGTTCAGCGCCTCACTTGTTGCATCTCTCCTTTTGCTGCTTCACACACCTCTGTTCGTTATCAGCACAGCTTATAAACGATGCTAATCCCCAAATCCACCTCCGATTTTTCCATGAAGAGCTCCTCACCCTGCAGCGCTTTCCAAAGCGCTTTGCCTGCGAGAAGGAGACAGCTGTGGCTTTAACAGCTCTCGTTTTGAGGCCAAAAGGGAGCCTGGTACAAAGCAGAGGTTATGTGTGGCTTCGTGTTTGGTGTGGGGGATTTAGGGAAAGAGCACGTGGAGCTTGGCCAGTGCAAAGATGGAAATTTTTGAGAGAAAGTGACAGAAAGAATGAATGAAAACTCACTGACAAGGGGGAGATGATGGTTTTGCACCCACCTGGCCCTGCCCCAGCCAAAAAAAAAAAACCACCAGCAGCCAGGGAAGCAGGAGCCAGGCTCTGCTTTGCTGTGCCGTGTCCCAGGGGAAAGCTCAGCCCTTAAAATATGTCCTGGGTTGGGTTTGGGCTGTAGCAGACCATGGTTTTGTTCGCATCACACACGGCAGGCCCTCCGGGAGATAAAATCAGGACTGGCAGAGTGAAGAGAGTAAATTATTAAAGCCATTTCTTGGATGCAGCCATCGCCGGGTTGCCGGTCCGGGTACGTGAGGCTGCTTTAATTGCAAGCTGATGAGATTCTCGTCTGAGAATTGAGCGATTCGGTCTGCAGCATCCCTCTGAGCCTCTCCCCGAAAAGAAGAGCTTTCAGATCAGCCAGAAAGCTTTCGGAAAGGAAGCGTCGGAGGCTTTCTGTCATTTTCTGAGCATCCCAGGCTGCTGCTTCAGCTGCCCGGGGTCTCCTGGGAAGCTTCGTGGTCTTCAGCAGGCGGTCGGCTGCCCACCGCCGTGGCAGGATCGAGGATGGAGGCTGCAGAGTGTGCCAGGAGAAATGTCCCCAAAAAACAATATTCTGACACTCCTGAGGAGCCTGCCTGCTTTGTGCACTGGAAACGGGTTGGAAATGGCTTTTGAGGAGTGGAGCTGTCAGAGCAGCGTGACAACAAGTGGGTTCTCCCACTGCTCCCAGCACCTAAATGCATCATTTGGGGCAAAAACGTGCTGGGCTGTGGGCGCTGTCCTAACCCAGGGGTGGAGGAGGCTCTGTCCCCTCTTGGGTGCTCATTTTGGCTCCTGGGTTTGGTTTAGGTTTTTCTTTACAATGCAAATCCAAGAACAATTGCTGTGAGGTGTGTTCTGCTGTAATTGCTTCTCCTTTTTCCCGTTGTTTGTTAAAAGACAAATGAATTTCCAGGATCAGTTGCGCGGGGAGTGCTGACGGCAGCAGCTTCTCCAAACCCCGTAGCGCAGCTGTTTTGCCCGGCTGAATCCTGCAGACTGGGCCAAATCCAGCTTCACCTCCGTGTCACAGAGGCAAATTACTGCACTGATTAATTAATTTCTCCAGGAGTGGGGCCTCCTTCCTGCCGGACAGTGGGAGGGCACCGCAGGCACCACGTTTGAGTGCGAGGCTGTCGGGCGGGGACGGAAAACAGCCACAACCTCAGGTTAATTCATGAAATGTGCTTGCACGAGGAGATATGAGAGGCTGATGATTTAAAAGCATGGTTACGAGGTGTTTTTTTAATATTAATTCCGTGTGAATAAGAATAACCTGGTTTCTGAGGAGCAAGGTGTGAGCGATCGCAGCGTGCCTTTACCTGTTTGTGCGCCCTTCCTTTGCTTCCATTGCTTTGAATTGAGCACAAAACCATCATTTTCCTCCAAAAAGAGGTGACAGAAATGAGTGCAGCTCCTCAAAAAGGAGCAGCAAGGGCAGAGGAGGGACAAAGAGGGGATCGTGGCCGCTGTGATCTCCTTTAACCCAGCCCTCGTTTTGGGAACGGCTCGTGCTGGTTGGGTTTTGCTTGCCGTTGGCTTTGCAGCTCCTGCTCTCCCTGAATCGTCCTGGCTGGAGATAAATCAAGGATGCGAGGAGGTGTTATTCCTCCAGAAAGGCCGGCTCGGTAAACACGCTTCATTTATTTATTAGACCCTGCCAAGCAGGTGTGTCGCATCGCAGCCCGAATGGTTTATTTAGCACCGTGAGTAGCTGCAGTCCCCAAAATAAGCCCTTCCTGGATGGCAGTCATCTGATATTTTTGCCAAAACTGCTCATTTTCAAAAGCAAATAGCCCCTCGCAACTGCTACCGCTGCTTTGAGCTCGCTATTTAGAGCTATTTTTGAAAGATCGGGAAAAAAAATAAAAGGTGTTGCATCTTTGGCTCCGCTTTTGCATTCTGGTCAGGTGTCTGTGTGCTCCTCATGGGTCCCTAGCGAGCTGGCTGCCGAGGGCTCTGGTTAATGTCCTAGAAAATCACCTTGTGCGTGGACTCCCGGCTGTTCTGGTGCTGGTTTTTGCTGCTGGAGGGGGTTCTCAGCGAGCCGGCAGCCTGAAAATGGGGTGAATTTGCTCAGAATAGGCTCGGGTCCCGAGACTCAGCTGGCGGCTGGAGCTCGGGGAGCGTTTTTGCCCCATTAGTGCATGGGTTGTCCTCATGCAGGAGCCATTAGGGCTGGGATGCACACCCCTCCTCAAACAAAGCAAATCCTACAGCCTCCAAACCCCCAGCCTCGCGGAAATAACCCTAAATCTTCATCACCCCGCAGCAGAACGGGTTTCAGCTCCTACACACGGCGCTGTCCCCTGGGAGGTGGCTGCGTGCCTGCTGCAAATCACCTCACTGCCGAGCAGAGAGAAGGGCTAAAATGCTGCAGGAGACGAGAAGAGCAGGCAGGTGGAGGTTTTCGGGCTGTGTTTTTTCCCCCTGTCCCTTAGCACTCCTTCTCCCGGGGAGCAGAAACCCAACTCCTTTTGTCCATCCCTGTCCCGGGTTTTGTTTTCCACTTTTCCACCTTTTTTGGGGGGGAAAACTCATGAGCCCTGCGGTGTGCCCGATGAAATTGCTGGCTGTGGGGCGGGTGAGTGGGATGGTTTTTCTCTTCCAGGCCTCCAGGTCGTGTAAAAAAAGGCGGTGGGAGGCAGGTTTAACGCAGCACTGACCTTGAGCTGGCTCCTTTTTCTTCTCGGGAAGGTGAGGGCTCACTCCGGGAGCAGCAATCAGATTTCCTCCTGCTCCTGCAGCATCTCCCTGTGACGGGGACATGATTTTATCACGGGAAAGCAGCAGCAGGAGGAGGAATCGTGGGTTTTTCCTAGCAGGACGTTCTCCCCCAATGCTGCCTTTTGCCACCGGGGCCTCCCCCGAAAACCCCACGTGCCTACGAGCTGGGAAAAGTCACCGTTTACCCCGGTCCCTTCGCTGCGAGGCCGCTGCCAGCCCCTCCTGGCTGCTCTGAACGGGAGCCAGGTTCCTGGGGAGCCAAAGCAGGGGACGAGCGGCTTCATTGAGCCCGCTCAATGGCCCGGGGCTGCCATAAACCATGTCGCTGTCTGGGCGATGAAAGGAGCAAGGGGGGGAGGCAGGACAGCTCCCAAATCCCCAACCTGCTCCGGGATGGCTTCCCCGCCGCGAGGAGACCTGCTGCTCACGCCCAGCTCGCCAAAAAGGGGCCCCCGTCGGGGATGCTGGTGCCACCGATGTGACATCCAAGGGGGGTGTGAATCCCCTGAGCTCTGAGCAGCAGCAGGAAAATGCCCTCAAGGGCGGCCAGCTCTTTCCCTGCTCCCTCCGCACCCCAAAAACCCAAACAGCAAAAAACTAAAAACCTAAAAACCTACAAACCCGGGTTTTAGGGGCAGTCCTGGCTCCTCAGCAGAGCCAAGCAACCTCCTGGCTGTGGCTGGGGCTGGAGGGAGCAGAAGGAGGAATCCCACGCTGCTATTTGTGGGACTGAAACCTTCCCAACCAAGGCTCGGAGCCCCGCTGGCTCAGCCAGGCCACGTCTGGGGGGAGAGGGGACATTCCCTCGCTGCCTGACACCCCCCCCCAGAGCTCTCCTCTGGGCCATGCTGCCCCCGAAATGCTGACACAACACATAGTTTCTCCTTAATAGGGCATGGAAAAGGCGACGCACGTCAGGGTCAGGCTTTTGGCTCACGCCGTGCCTTCCCCTTCTCTTTATGGGATGCAGAAATGCATCGGCTCGGCGAACCCGGCCTAAAAGAAAGACCTCGGGCAGGTATTTCCTGAAGGAAGGTGGTCCCAAGGTGGAAACCTGCAAGCAGTGGGTTTGGTTTAGGTTAGGAGGGTCCTAAAAACTGATTTGAGAGCCAGGTTAGTAGGGATTTAGGCTCAGATCCCTGCACAGAGACATCCTCGGCTCCTGGCCACCCTACAAAGGATGGGTCCGGGAGGAGGGAGGAAGGGGCAAGGCAGGGTGAGGGGGGCAGAAGAAGGGGTCATAAAAAACGTTTTTCTGCCAGGGAAAATGCAGTAGTGCCTCTGCATGGGATGGAAAAAAAAAGGAATGACTTCTTCAGAGAGGGGACTTCTCCCTCTCGTACCTCTGGTCAGCCCCGTGATCCATCCCGCTGGATAAGGGATGTTGGAGGCACGTCCCAACCTAGTGGCTGAAGTCTCTCGTAAGGTGATTCTCACCTCCTCTAAATTCCTCTTCTTTTCTCACCTCCTCTAAACCACGAGCTGGCTTTGTCTGTCTACAAGGATGCAGACGGAAAGGAGCAGCAGGAGCTGACAGCACGCCTAAGCAGGTGTTTCTGTCCATGTTACACCAGCCCAGTCCAAGCCCCGGGTTCCCAGTGCTCCCAGTTCGATCCCTGTTTGACCTGGCTCCAGCCTCAGTCCCTACAGGGGGAAATCAGGAGGAGATGGATGGAGTTTGGCTCTGAATTTTGGGCAAGAGGAGCTCCTCATTGAGCACAACACACGAAGCTTTCCCCACCCTGGAAACTGTCTCCACTGACATCTAGTGGCAAACCAGGCTTCTTTTATTTTTTTTTTCCTTCCTTTTTTTTTTCTTTCTTTCTTTTTTTTTTTTTTTCTCTGGTCCCCATGGGTGGTTCTGAGCAGGCTGAAAACGGGCAGTGCAGGAGGTGGCTGCAGGACGGACCATTTTTTTTTAATTTAAAGCCATTACCCCTCGTCCTGTCACTACACTCCGTCCCAAAGAGTCTCTCCCCGTTCTGGCTCAGAAGAAACCCAGCTCAGCATTTCTGTCCATAGCCAAAAGCCCAGGGAAACCTGAAAACACAACAAATCTGCTCGCAGCAAGCATCCACCTCCCACTGCCTTCATCTGCTTGCTGTGGGAGGACCGTGATCGTGAAGTCTGTGGGTTTTGCTTAATTTTAACCACATTTTTTAATCTTTACTGCACACAGAGGTGCTCCCAAGCCTCTCAACACCCCTCTCCTCTACCCCTCCGAGATGGAGATCCAGCTGACACAACGCAGGTGGACCACAGACTTATTTACGGAGCCACGAAATGATGATATCCCATTTTTTCATCCCTTCTTGATATATATTTTTGGCACAGAAGCCCTGCAGTATCCACACAAGGCCCTCTCTCTACAACCAGAGCCGTGCAGTGCCCCTGCCCTCACCCCTGGCTGCTCATTTTTTGTAAAACCTCTAGTGAAGCTATCCAAAAGAAGCCTTATGGAAAGTCCAGCAGCTTATTTCTACCTTTTTTTTCACTATTATCCCGTTTTTCACCATTATCTCCAAATCTTCTGGCTCCGTCCTTGGAGGTTTGCAAGGCAGGACTTCCATTTTCTCACTCCTCCCAAGCAGTCTGTATTTACCTGCATGTTTGTGGATATTTTCGTTTATTAGTTCTCCCCGTTATGTTTTCTCATTTACACTGCACATCCAAAAATCCTGCAACCCCCTAAAATTGTAACATTTTTGACAAAATGACCAATTTCTCCATCTTTGGCCACCGCGGAAGTTTTAAGCAAGAAATCCCATCCTGTTGGTATTCACGTAACCCAGTGCCCAGACTGCAGGGGCAATGACATGTCAAAAGAGGACAAAAGAAGTGACAATATGTCAAAAGAGGTAAAAAAAAAAAAAATACAGCTCAAAACACTTGTCCTGCAACTCCATTTGTCATATTTATTTAATTTGCCTTGAGTGAGGTAGAGGGACCACAGCCCACCCTCGAGATGCTGCACAAACACAGCAGCCAAGACCTACAATAGCTCGAAGTTTACAGTTGACCATAACCTATAGTTATAGGTAACTGTAAATAATTAACAGCTACTGTTAAATTTTTCTTAAAGTAAGGGGTAAGAGGCAATCTTGAGCTGTCAAGACTCCTGATGTTTCCCTGCAAATAAGAGAGAGCTCATGTGTGCTTTTCACATGGTTTTCCTCAGGGGCGTTTCCTTCACTTGTGACTGACTAAAAATTGGAAGAAACGTGAAAAAAAAACACTGAAGCAAAACGCGGTCAGAGCGGGGCTGGCGCCCTCCCCTCAGCGCCGCTCCCCTCATGGCGACGGGGACGGCAGCCATGAGGGGACGGCCTCTGTAACCACCCTGAAAGCTGCATATCGAGGTGAATTATCCTGTCAGCGCCCAGGCCCTTTCACACCGGCTTTCCACCCATCTTAACACCGACTGAGGGCGCTCGCAGCCGCTTGGGAAGGCGAAAAAACGCCTTGAAAGAGGGCGGGTTAAGCCTCGCCAACATGGCGGCGCCAGGAAAAAACTACATTTCCCATCATCCCCCTCCCCCCGGTAGCCCCCCACGTGATCGCAGCGGGCCAATGGGGAGCGGCGGAAGGCGATATAGCCCGCCCAGGAGGGCCCGCTCCCTCCTTTCCGCCGGGCGGCGCGGCGCAAGATGGCGGTGCAGATCTCCAAGAAGCGCAAGGTGAGGGCGGCCTCCCGCGTCGCCGCGGCCTCGGGGCGCCTCCATATCGGCGGGGCCGCGATGAGGGAGGTCTCGGCTTTCGTCGGCGGCGGGGGATGGCGGCGGATGGGGGAGGATGGCGGCGGATGGAGGCGGATGGAGGCGGATGAGGCGCGGAGGCCCCGTGGGGAAGATGGCGGCGGGAGGCCGGCGGGGTGCTGAGAGGAGGGAGGGGAGCCGGGCCTGGGGTTTTCAAAGCGGAAGGTTTTATTTTTCTCCTTATTTCTGCGTGAGGAGAGGAGCTGCCAGGCTGCAGGCCGGCTCGGGGGTGAATTTGGCCTAGGTTTAAACAGGAAACCCTGACTTGAGGCCGAGTGCTTGGCCAGAGGTTGACTTGGCCCCTTCGTTTTGTAGTTTGTCGCTGATGGCATCTTCAAAGCTGAGCTGAACGAGTTCCTGACTCGCGAACTGGCTGAAGATGGCTACTCGGGAGTAGAAGTCCGGGTCACTCCAACCAGGACCGAGATCATCATACTCGCCACCAGGTAACCGGGACGCTGCTGTTGGGTCCTGGAGGCTGTGCCAGGCTGTAAGAGGTGCTGCAGAACCTTTAAACGATAATATCATTAGGGAAAGACGCTTGGGAAAGAAATCGTGAAGTGATACTTAGTGATACAGCAGCATTACAGCCCCTGCTAGTCAAGGGTGAGGACGTTACAACCCCTATTAGTCGAGGCTGGTTGAGGTTAGATGCTCTCTGGAAGCTCTTTGGGATGGTGTCTGTCTCTGACATGAGTATACTTTCTCAGTTATACTTCACTGTTTCGTGTTTTTTCTTTTTTTTCTTTCTTTTTTTTTTTTTTTAATTACAGGACCCAGAATGTCCTGGGTGAGAAGGGGCGCCGCATCCGGGAGCTGACAGCTGTCGTGCAGAAGAGGTTTGGCTTTCCTGAGGGAAGCGTTGAGGTAAAACTGCCTCAGTTAAACCAGTAGTAAGTGGGCTGTTCACTTAGCTGCGTGCTCTGTTCGGGTGGTTTCAGCTGAAAGTTTGCTGGGAGATTATCTTGGGGCGCGTTTTACCTGTTCTCACAAAATGCTGTTGCCCTGAAAGAGGAGGTGGTTGGCGTTTAGTGGTACTTTGAGAGCTGTCAGTTTGGCTGTTTTTCGCTGCTTTCCCAATATCTGAGAAGCACATCTCTCTAAAAACCCATAGTAGGGTTTGGAACTAGGTGGTCTTTAAGGTCCCTTCCAACCCAAACCATTTCTGTGGTTGTTTTGTAGAGGATGTTGCTGTACCAACATTGAGGTGAGAAACGAGTCTAGCAGCGTAATTTTTATTTGTATATTACCATTACCCTAGTAAATTCATAAAGCTTCTGCACTTAGTGCTTTGTTACAGAATGAGCTCTGAGATTGTGTGAGAACTGTAATGAATTAGATAATCAAGTGACCCAACAGCAATCTCCTGATGTCTTTTTAATGGTTGAAATTTGGTGTCCTCGCTCGTACTTTCCTCTAAAAACTTCTGGGGGAGGCTGGGGGGTGGTATTTTGTGGTCTGGGGTGCTGCTTGCATTTATTCCTGCCCAGCCAGTGCTGCTGGATCACATTATACAGTGAAGGCTGCTGCTGATCTTCATCAAATGCTTAAACTTTATGACAGCGACCTTCACGGAGCACATCAGGAGTTGCTGGCTCCGTGAATATTGTCCGTGTGATTTTTGAGTGTCTCTTCCTGAAGTATCAGCAGACGTGTTTTAATGGGGATGGGACGTTGAGCAGTACGAAGCTCCTGCTTTATTTTAACTGAAAAACATCTGGAAATAAAGCCACTGCTGAGTTTACTGACCATTTTGTTGGGTTTTTTTTGTAGCTCTATGCCGAGAAGGTGGCCACGAGAGGTCTGTGCGCCATCGCTCAGGCAGAGTCCCTGCGGTACAAGCTTCTGGGAGGCTTAGCGGTGCGTCGGTGAGTACAGCAAATGCGAGGCAGTGCAGGCTTCAGGCACCATTTCCAAAGAACCCCTTAGAACCCCTTAAATTTTCAGCTTGAAAATTTAACCTGGTAATGGTGTGCTTGGAGAGGGCAGTTTGGAGTTTTAATCCCTGCTGTGTGCAGCTTTTTGTGTAGTACACTGTTACTTTTTGTAGTAATTGCTATTTCAAAAGTAAATGTTGAAGCCCGCAGCAGATCAGATTAAAAGTTGGGTGACTGGTGTGGATAAAGCTTGCGTTTATTTGTGAATAAATGGTTCAAATCACAACTTGAGGCCTTCTGGCTGAACTGTGGTCGAGGTGACAGCGGCCCTGCTCCTCAGATCCCTTCGGTGATGATAAGATGACGAGTCAGAAGCGGGTGGCTCCTGCGGAGTGGTGCCCCTGCGGTGTCACGTTCTGTGGTGCTGCGGGTGGCTCTTCAGCAGGAGCATCCCATCCTCATTGAATGATTTTGAGGCATTTGTCTGAGAAAGGGACACAGGGGCTGGCTCCTGCTATGAAGAATTGTCCACCTTCAGCTACGGAGCCGCTCAGAACGTCCGCTTGTCACTCTGCTCACAACTTCCCGAGGCCTGGCACTGAAGCTTGTGTAAAATGGCACCGGGGAGTGCAGATTTGGCTGAGGTGCCCTCAACTGACCCAAAATTTGTTCTGCTTTCTGCCTTCAGAGCCTGCTACGGTGTCCTCCGCTTCATCATGGAGAGCGGCGCCAAGGGCTGCGAGGTGGTGGTGTCGGGCAAACTCAGAGGTCAGCGTGCCAAGTCCATGAAGTTCGTGGACGGTTTGATGATCCACAGCGGGGACCCCGTGAATTACTACGTCGACACAGCCGTGCGTCACGTCCTTCTCCGGCAGGGTGAGCGGCTTTCCCTGCTCTTTTTTTGTTTCCAAGTGTTTTGGAGCCAGGAGATCTCAGCTGCAGGCGTTCCGTGCCTGCAGGTGGGAGGTTTTCCTCAGCTCTCATGCCCCTCTGATCTTGCAGAGTGTTTCTGTTGTGCTCCCCCTGGGAATTGCATCTCATGGGAGATGGAGAAGCATCCTCTAGCAGATAACAGGACTTGTTGTAGTCTCTCAGAGTCTTCTGCCTTTGCTACCAGTGGGAATTGAACGTTTCCAGCTGATAATGTGATTTTCCAGGCACTGATTTGTGTCTTATGGCTTCTGAGGCTGGTAGCAAAACACCTTAAACATAGAGAAGCACTTCCTGACTGTTCAAAGGCTGTTTGCAGTTGGATTCTGGCTCCTGGGGGGAAGTCGGGCAGAAAACGGGTGCTTACAAGCCCCACAGAAAGTCCAACACCACCCACTGACAGTTTTCCCCCCCATAGCTGTGCTGTTTCAGGTCTTCCCAGCTAAACCAGCCGAGCCTGCTCACCCCAGTCCTTCCCCTGGGTAAAAGTGACTTCTGCATCTTAATTAGCTTCGGGTTACTTAATTGCAGAGCATCCCATGTAGGAATGGCAGCACGAGGTCCCTCTCTGCCTTCCCTTCGGTGACGATCTGATGACGAGTCAGACAGTGACGTCCTCGCATCAGCGCAGCCCGCTCGGTGCCATGTTCTGTGGTGCCGTGCCAAGGCCACGTTGAGCAGGACGTCCTATGCATTGGATGATTTCGAGGCATTTGTCTGAGAAGGGATAGAAAAAAAAAAAACAACAAACAAGGCAGTTGGCTGGGAAACTGAGCTGTTACCCCAAGGAAAAAGTGTTTCACATCAGGGTTAGCGTGACGTAAGGATGCAGCATGGTTCTGTTGTACTTATCCTGAACTGCAGGTAGCAAAGTTCATAAAAAAAACCCTCTGATTTAAATATACAGTAACTAAATTTTGAAGCTTTAACCCTTTTGTCTTAATTAGCTGCCATCTATGTCTTGATAGGGAACATTTTTTGATGCAGGGGAGGTTATTTGGTAGCCCTGGGGGCTTTTCACTGCTGACTGTGCACTTGGTACCTCGTGAATGAGCACTTTTTTACCCTTCTTTTGCAGGTGTACTGGGAATCAAAGTAAAGATTATGTTGCCTTGGGACCCAAGCGGAAAGATTGGCCCCAAAAAGCCTCTGCCAGATCACGTCAGCATCGTGGAACCCAAAGAAGAGATCTTGCCCACCACTCCCATTTCAGAGCAGAAAGGTGGCAAGCCAGAACAGCCGGCCATGCCTCAGCCAGTTCCCACTGCCTGAGGGGTAAGAGCCTGCGAGCAGCGGGACTTAGCGGGGTGAGGGTACTGTGGGAGAGGTTTTGTGGCACCAGGAGGTAGCTAAAACGTGGAGAAGAAAACCAGGAGGGAGCTGTTCTCCTCCTTCAGACTGCTTCACCCTATTCTGGGGGCAATTATCAGCTGCGGTGGCTGTTTTGGGGGCGGCTGTCCCCAAAACTGAGGTGGTTTAGTGACACGCTGCGAAGCACCGGGGCTTGCCCTTCAGTGAGGATACGATGACGAGTCTGAAAGGGAACGTCCAAGTGCCCTGCCTCGTGCTGTGTTCTGCAGCATGAGGTCTGGGACCTCGGGCTGGGATTTGAGTGACCTAGAGGCATTTGTCTGAGAAGGGCTCCGTGCTTGAGGTGTTTTCACACCCCTTAGCCCACCTACCAGCACGCAGCTGACCCCATGAACATGATTCGTAGGCAAATTCCATAAGAAAATGATCCAGGTTTGAGCTCCTATCTCTAAATAAATATTTTGGGTAGGAGAATGGAAATGGAAAATGCTCTGCTACCATCTCACTCAGTATCTTGTTCTTTTTTTTTTCTTTTTCTTTCAGGTTTTGCAGCATCTGCAAGCAGAAGCTTGGCTGTCCTGAAAACATCTCTTAATAAAATCACAAAAGACAGCGTTTGTGGGGGTGCTTCTTTTGCAAGGTGCATTCAGAGAGAGCCCCACTCCCATCACTGGTGTGGAAGGAATTCCTTCACGTTTCTTCTAGCCTGTGTTACCTTCTGGAGTGAACTTACTCGATCCTGATCTAGAGAGGGGATGAAATGCTGGTTTCTAGATAGAGATGGAGCAGCAGTCTGGTGCTTAGGGTGTCACAATTATCTCCAAAACCTGGAGTTGTGGCAAATCTTTACTTACTTACCAGTCTTTCTCCAAGGTTTCCAGAAGGGGGAGCTTTTTAGTGATGTCCAAAGCCGTTGTGATCTTTTAGGCTTCAGCTAAAGTATTTTATTTTTTGCTAAATGCTTTTTTCACCTCTATAATTCCATTTTCCTTTTCACTCTAAGACCTTCCTTCACTGTGAGCCTCTCAGGGCTACAGAGAAGAGTGTTGCAGCTCCTGGTAGGGAGAGGTAACATCACTTAGTGGTGATACGAGGTGAGACAACCTGGGCAGGCGTTCACACATTACTTGGGGAAAAAAAAGTGTGTGTATGTAGATTTCAAACCTGTCCTAAATATTTAGATGCAAACACATTTAAATGGTTGAAAAAAAAATCTTCCTTTGGGGCTTGAACAGACAGCGTATTAATTTGTTGCTGTGTTACAAACTGGCTTTGGTGAGGAGCTGTAGGGTTGCGTAGGTAGATCCTGAAGCTGATAATGAGGTTACAAGGCTACTTTTTTTATTTATTTTTTTTTTTTGGGAGTAGCTTTTGCATCCAATTCCTCATTTTCTGAGGGCTCCTCTGCAAGAGCTACGTTGGCAGCCTCTGAACAGGAATTTCAAACTGACAGTGCCAGAAACTTGTCTGGCAGTGGATGTGCGAGCCTCAGCCGTCCTGTTCCTGGCTCCGGCAGGGAGCTGGCTGGGATGGAAGTCAGGTCTGTCAGAAACAGATGTGTCCTCTCAGGGTGTCACGGAATGAGCCTGATTTTCAGGTTCCTGTGCACATCTTCCAGTGGAAAGCTTTAAAAACCCAAAGTTCTTGCTTGTTAAATGTTAGAGTGCTATCAACAGGGATCAGCGTGTGGGTTTTTTTTGAGATGGGGTTTTAGTTTTTGCTTGTGGCAGGTGGTGCCACGCTCAAATACAGCAGGTTAATGCACAGCCCAGCAGGTTCTGACCTTGCTGTTTTTTCCAGCACCTAGCTGTGTGCCCACAACAATGCTACAGGTTCTCACTTTTTCCTCTTTTTTTTTTTTTTTTTAATCTATTTCCTTCAGCTGGATCCCAGCCACACAAATCTGGGGCTGCAGGTGCAGGAAGGGCAGTCCCTGTGCCTAACAGGTCGGTTTTATTCCTACTCCAGAGAGATTTATTTAATTTTTTAAGAGCCATTTGCTGCTCGGTTGAAACAGGATGGGAGGTTCATTGAAAAAAGGTTTTATTGCAAAATTATACAACTGTCATCGTGTGGATCCAAGAAGAGGCGACAAAAGCCACTGGACAGCTGCATCCACACGACGTGAATTATTCACAATATCCCACAGTGTGTTCTTGCCTTGCCCTCCCCGTCTCTCCCCCCCCAAACCCCGACCTCCAGAATGTGCTACAGCATTTGGGTTTCAGTGCGCTGATTCACCACCACATTTTAGGGTCTAGCATACACGCTGGGTTTTTTCAGCTTCCCATTCCTTTGGGTACATCCCTGTGGGTTCCCTCCTCCCCCTGGAAAGCACCTGGGAGCATGAGCTAGGAAAAAAACGGGGCAAAGAGCTCCCTTTCCAGCTGGCTTGGATGGGAATTGGGGCAGAGCTGCTGTTCTGCAATCGTGTGTCCTTGCGAAGCTGGAGGAGACGCGGTCAGGTTAAACCTGGGGGCGCACGGTGCTGTATTTTGGGCTGTTTGAGAGCTAACTCCTTCATTTTTTAGGTAATAAATAAGTGGAGGCAGTCTCATATATGGTCTGGAAAAAAAAAATAATGCAGTATTGGGCTTGGATGAAGCAACCTGGCAGGGAATGCATTGGAAGGAAAAAAAAAGCGACGCATTCACACCATCCTTGCTGCTTCCGAATAACTGTCACCAATTTATGACACTCAGATTTCTCTCATTTCAGTGATTTGTCGTGATTTGCTCTGTCTCAGTGCATAGCAAGGCTTACCTGACCCGTGCTTCGATGCGTGTGGGGTTGCATCGCTTATTTAAGTAGTGTTAACCTGACAACGTCCCTGAATGAGAGGAAGATGGGAAAAGCCTCCCAGGGGAGGCTGGAGCAGGCGATGAAACTTGCTAATTATCAGACATAAATACGTATATAACCATAAATACATTGCTTTTATCAGCGTGCCCTCGTCCAGGTCAGCCGACAGGGAGCTAAAGTATCACGGAGGAGAAAGGAGCTTCAGAAAAGGGTCATTAGGAAGCCAGGTAATGGCAGCTCAAAAGCTAAATTACACAAGAAAGAGGGGGTGAGACCTGATCCCTGTGAGAAGCCAGCAGGAGAAACCTCAGCCTGCCCTGGGAGCTGACGGGTTCCAGCCCTGGCTGTAACTGGGGGAACCTTCACAGTGTAAACTTTGCCATCCCTCTGAGCTGATGCAGGAGCAGCGAGAAGAAGTTCCTCTGTCGGCCCGGGACAGGATGTTTATTTACAGATCTTGGCCCCCAGGGCCCCCTCCGTGATTCCTGGAAACGTGGAGCACAGCCATTTATAGGAATTCCTCGCAGGAGCGTTTGAAGGGACCTCAAGTAGGACCTCGTTTTAGAGGCTCCTCTTCTCTTTGGCTTCTCTGCAGCGCAGACCAAAGCTGTGCCTGGCTTTATTCTAGCTAAGGAGCTGGTGCCTTGCTGAAGCAGGGGTGAAGCAGGGCAGAAGGGCACAGCTCCGTGCGACCTCAGCTCTTACCTGCTGGCTCTCTCCTGTTCTGCTCGTGCTGGGGGCTGCACCCCAGAACCAGCCCTTGTTTCGCTCTGTTTTGCACCACTTAGGAAAGAAGAGGCGAGCATGCGTCTGCCTTCCATCACGAGCCAAGAAACGAGTGCAGAGGGATCAGAGCAGCCACGGCATAGCGATTCACAGCACCAAAGTGAAGGGGAAACAAAAAAAAAAAGCAGAGCTGAACGTGCACAAGCGTTTGAGATGGAAGGGTGGAGGGCTGGTGCCTCGGCAGGGCTGCTGGTAGTAGCAGGAGGCTGAATTTTAGTGCAGGGAGGAGCGAGGCAGCAGCCTGAGCAGCTCAGCTGAGGTGCCAGTTCCCATCCATTCCTGGTGACCCTCGCGTGCCAGGCTCCCCTGTTCCTCTGGAGGTGGGTTTGTGTGCAATAAGAAGAGTATTTGGGGGGTGAGGTAAAGTGTATGCTGGTTTCTCATCACAATGCACCCTGGTCTGAATAGCACCCATAGTTCGAGAAGGATACAAAATAGTGTTTCCCCTTTTTTGAAATCCCCCACTAAAAAAAAAAAAATGAACACAAACCAAAACGAGCTCTGGAAAAAAAAAAATAAAACAGAACTACAACTCATCGCGCATCTTGTCTCCTTTGGGCCTCACGAGCCTGCCGATGAAAAGAATGGAGTTGGTTTTGCTGTCCTTGATCAGGAAGACGAAGGGGTGGTCAGCATAGAAGAGCTTGGGGTTCCTCATCTCCTCCCGGCCGTAGATGTCAGCATCGTAGGGGTTCCCTTCTGTGTCCCATTCAAGAGCAGCGGCGTGGAAGACGTTGGACAGGTAAAGATCTTTCTTGCCCGAGATCTTTGACAGGTCAGCCTTGGTTTTGTCGATGGCTTCTGTCAGGCCCAGGCCAGCCAAGTGTTTCTAGGAGGAGAAAAGAGGTCAGCAACCCTCCCGGAGAGGACACAGGGCGATCTGTTCCCTCCATTGTCACGCCAGTTGATGGAAATAAAGCTGCCCAGCACGGGTACCCCATTATCCCGCTGTTTTCTCTCCCACCCCAAAAAAACTGCAAGGCTTAACCGCTTCCTTCAAGGACCTCCTTTACCTGAAGGTCATGGCTGACTTCCAGGACCACTTTAGGCAGCGAGATGGCCACTGATCTCTTCTTCATCTTGCCAGCCCAGGTCTTCAGCTGTTCCCTGTTCAGCAGTTTCTCGACCCTCTCCAGGGGCTCCACATGGTTTGGCATGATGAAGATCATGCTGGAGAGTTTGTGAGCAAGTGGCATCTCTACCACCTGCAGCTTCTCTGTCTCGTCATCGTAGTAGTTGTAGAGACCTTGAAGTTGGAATCAGAAGTGGGAAATGGTGAGAAGGAGAGCACAGGCAGAGCAGAGCTACCCCCGACCTTTTTGCCAATTCACCCTGGACTTGCCCTGCCAAGCAAGGGAAGAAAATCAGTGCTATTTTGGGAATTACTGGAGCTGGCAACAGCTCAAAATTGTGGATGCCATTCGTGTGATGAACTAGCATTTATTCCTAATAGCCAAGCATGCAGTAGCAAACCCGGATTATTTCTGCTCACAAAGACTGAATCAACAGAGCAAGCACACCCTATTTTGTTTTCTCTCACTCACTGCCCATGGAGCAAAATGATCTTGGAAGCAGCTGGTAGAAAACTGAGCAGCAGTGAGTAAAAATCCAGCAAGTTAGGGGTTGGACTCGATGATCTTTGTGGGTCCCTTCCAACCCGGGTTATTCTCTGATTCTATAATTCTAGGTCTTGGCAAGGGGAAGGAGGTTTGCAGCTTACCCGTGCGATGCATCATAGGAACACCCACGGTGTAGGACCGGGACACCATGAAGCCACGGTTGTCCACCATCTTATGGTGGAACTTTTCATCCCAGTGAGCTACAGGAGAGAGAAAATCAGCATGTGAGAAAAAAAGTGGTAATTTCATGCCTGGTTCCTAACTACAAAAAACAGTAGGCCTCCCGTGGACCCACGGTTTATCTTCCTACTTAGGCTGCTTTATATGGGCTCACGCTGGGTTTTGGGTCAATAACTGACGGAATAACTTACGCTTGAAGAACATGGCATTGACAATGAGGGCCCCATCAGTTTTCTCAACATCTTTTGTGACCTCCGGCAGCTTCCCATCCGTGGTCTGAGCCGCCCACTCGTTAATGGACTTCAGGGCGCTCCTCTTGTCTCGGAAGTTGATCTTGGAGTGCTCGTAGTTGTAGTGCTTCTTGCTGTTCTTCACGAAGTCGTCGGCGAAGTTGATGGAGGCCGGGCCGTACAAGCGGTTGCCGATCTTCCAGGTGACGTTGCGGGCCGTGCTGTTGCTCACCTCGTTGAGGAGCTCCGACAGCCCGCTGTGCACGTAGTCGTCGTTCAGCTTGTCGGCGCTCAGCACCGCCTTGGCCTGGGAGGCGGTGGCGGCCTTGCCCCCGAGGGACACGAGGCCCAGGGAAGAGGCCACCACCACGGGGGACAGCAGGATGTTCTCCATGTCCTTGTCCTTCGCCATGGCGTGGTAGAGGTTGAAGGCCAGCGTGGTGCTGCGGTCGGCCAGTGTCGTTGCCTTGTCGCTCAACTTTCTGTCCTCTGAGGGCACGGCCATGGCCAGGCCGCAGAGGGCGAGCACCACGATAATCCGCATGGTTTTGGCAGCACCTTACACCCCTGGGGACCTGCTGGGCAAGAAGAGTTCACCATTAGGATGTCCCAAACCATTCCTAGGGCCTTCAGAGGCCCCAAGGGCTCATCAGTGAAATCCACTCCTAATTTCCAGCGACTGCCAGAGCGCCCACGTCAACACTTTGCTTGGGTTGCAACGATCCCAAGTCCACGTTGGGCCTTCCCCCAAGCTCTGAAACACATTTTTTTTGAATGAAAGCTTCCTTTTTAAGCAAGTTTTGCTGTATTACTTTATGTTTGTGTACAGTACGTGACTTAAGGAAGGGCCAGGGGATGGGAGCGACAGCTATTTCTCTCCATAGAGTCGCAGGTTGAACCTCTGCATTGGTCAGGAAAAGGTAAAATTGGGATGTTTCTGCTGCCCAAGGGCCACGTAGCTGGTCCATCCTGGGGTTATCAGGGTCAGTGTGTGGCAGGATTGTCCCCTCTGGGGATCCCAGCTCAGCACCCTGCATTTTAGGCACTAGGTGGAGCACAGGAGCTTCCAAATCAAAGGGGCCCTCGGAGCAGCTCCAAGCTGGCCGGGCAGCTCCGGCTGACTCAATTTTGCCTGTTCAGCTCTATCAGAGAAGTAGGGGGACAAAGGGAGGTGGTGAATCCCCTCCTTTCCCCCTTCCTCTAATGCACACGCGTTGCTGAAGCATCTCAGCACAACTCAAGCGCAGCCAGGCCCGGTGAGGCCTCTGAGCCACTGTAGGGTTTTTAGATGAAGTTAAAGATTGACTGGTCCTAAATGCTCATTAAAAGTTGCAACTAAAATGTGAACATTTGCTCCAAATGGGTTGCTTGGGCTCCCCCTCTGCTGAGCGTATATATTTGCAACCTTGCTGAGGTCGCAAACGTATTTTCAACCCCACGCGAGCTTTTCCAGCAGGATGCCTCATCCCCAAGGCTACCAGGGCCGTGGTCCTGTCCCCCCACCCTGCTCAGGGTCCACAGAGAGGAGAACTGCAACGGGTTAAAAGGGAGCAGAGTAGGAAGCGAAGGGCCCGCCGGGATTACATATGGAAGGAAGCACGCACGCACACAGCTCCGAGCAAAGCGAGTGCGCAGTTCCACCAGGGACCTCTTGCCAGAGTGGGAATTACGTAGCTCCAGAAGGGGAGGCAATTTATAGCCAAAAGCCCTTTTGGGAGCAAGCCTTCTGCTGAAGGGAAGCGCCGTCCCGGCTAACTCAGAGCCAAAAAATGTGTGCAGAGGGCTCAGAGCTGTCCCTGGTGCACTTTAAGGTGAAAATAGAGTTGGGTGCACCAAGCATTTAAAAGCTGAGGGGTTTTCTTTTATCTCTTTTTTTTTCTTTCCCCTTTTATTTCTAAAAAATACCTTGAAACTGTTTCATAGGGAGGTCAACGCTTGCCTTTTTCCCTCTGAAAGAAAACAGATACACGGAGCAGTTCTCCCGTGAGCAACCCACGGCCCATGCTGCTTACATCCTCAGCCTAAAAAAGCTCCGTGACTTCAGAGACCAGCGAAAAATTTTGGCCTGGCAGCCGGGCTGTGATGAGCAGTGCCTCAGCCCACTGCGGCGAGACAGAAAAATGTTGCCCATCCTTGGAGGAAGGGTGAGATTATCACTGAATTCGTAACCCGGGGTGAAAATAGGTCCGGATGCCACGGGAGGAATGTGCAGGCGATAGCATCCTTGCGGGGGATGAACATCCCAGCCCTGCGAGGGGACGCCCCGTGCCAGCGTGGCATCCCGTAGACCTCACAGGGACCCATTCTCCGGGCAGGATTTGGAGGTGCCAGCACCCGTAGCCCCTCCGGGACCACGCTGTCACCCTGGTGAAGCCGCAGGACTTCGAGCAAAAGCCATCTCCGTGTGTTGGCAGAAGGAGGTGATGCTTTGGGAAGGCAGGAAAAGGAATAGGGCTCATCGGGATTGTCGTGGGGAGGCTGAGAGCTCGCCCTCCTGCGCTGGGTTGGTGCCCAGGGTCCCCAAGGCTCCCAGGCTGGGCAGGCGCAGGAGCTCGCAGCTTTTTCCAGCCCGGCGCTTCCCTTTTTCCCTTCTTCCACCCCCGTAAAGTTTCTCCAGGGTTGCAGCCGCTCTGCCATCGCCCCCAGCAAACCTTTTAACTCCCTTCCTTTGGCAAAACAGAGCTGGCTTTTGGGTTGCCCTACGCATACCCCCCCCCCAAAAAAAAACCACAACACTTCCATGCAACACCCCCCATTTTCTCCCTTTCCTCCTCTTCCCCACCCAAAAAAAAATCCCACGCGTATTTTGGGGAGCATGCAACACCCCAAACTAAGGGCCTGCAATCTCAGCTTGGCACATCCGATCCCTTTGGGAGTGGGGGTCCCAAGAGGGGTCCCAAAGTGGTGTCTCTCCCCCCCACTCCCCTTACCTGAGGAATGGGGCTGCTGCTTTTGCTCTTCTCCCCTTGTGCACCTCCCGGGCGGGCCGAGGGGGTATATAAGGGGCCGGGGAGAAACTTCTGGAAAGTTGGGAAAAACCTCTCCCAAACTAAAAAAAAAAGGAAAGAAAACGCCTGGGGAGGGAGAGGAAGGGGAGGATCCGTAAAAAGCACTCCCGGCCTCCCTCCAATGGCTGAGAGCGGCCAGCCCTGCTGCTGCAAAAGGGGGGGCTGGGTGGTCGGTGGTGGAGGAGGAGTGGGGTTGATGGCTTTTTTATTTTTTTTTGGTAGGGTATCGTTGCTTTTTTTTGACCTTTGATTGATTTATTTATTTATTTTCAGGGTGTCATCCTTTGCGTAATTGAAGTTGGTTATATAAAGTGCCCTACCCCGTGCACCAGCCGTGCCCACGGGCAGCAAAAAGTTTCACGGCTGCATCACTTCAGAGCCACCGCTCGTCATCTGAGGTGTCCCCAAAAGTCCCCAAAAGGCTTCCTTCTCTTACCAGATCCCACAGGCACTGCTTTGCCAGCCCTCTCCCCTCCTGCACAACGCCCTCTCTCCTTTTTCCCCCCTCTCTTTCCCCCTCTCGGCGCTGAGCCTCTTCCACCCATCGCATCCTCTGCACTTCCTAACCCACAGGTGTGAGGTTAGTGGGTGGTTGTTCCTTGTAGTACGGTGGCAAAGTCCTCGTCTCCAGCAAATTTCCACAATTTAGAAAGGGCTCGCCTTCAGTCTGTGTTACGGCAGCAAATATTCGCAGCCCCAAAGTGATGCTGAAGGAGTTAAATATTCGCGGTGCCTGTGTGCGCCTGGCTGAGAGCGCCTGCAGCAAAGACTGTGCCGTAGAGAAGTTTCTGTGCTGACTCACAGGTGGTGAACTCCAGTCGGCTTCACCCCTGTCACATTTTGAGCTGGTTTGGGATGTTTTTTACAGCAATCTGGCAGCCCCTTCGGGACATTTTCCAGGTACTACCCAGTAATTAAGCACTGTGCTCAACGGTGACCACATTAGAAGGATGCTGCACCGCGTTGGTGAGCTTTTTCCCTTACTTTAAATCACCTCTGATTTCATTTTGTCCTCTCTTAATGCTGGTTTTGGCTCTGCAGGTTCCCCTCAGGAGGCAGGGGTCTCAGCACGTCACTACCTCTTGATGCTGGGGTAGAAAACAGCCCCTGGTTTAGCCTGAATATTGTGCCCTCACCCCTGAGCTGTTGCCCTGCAAGCACCAAGATCAGCCCATCTTTCCACCTGCCACCCCACCACACACTATTGCTCCCCCAATTCTAGTGATATTTGTAATATTTGAGTGCTGTCTAAACCATTTGGGTGATGCCATGTGAGTATTTACTTCCCACCCCAAGCGAGGTGAGGTCTTGGAGCCTTCCCTACACAAATATTCCCACCAGCAGCGATGTGCCAGCTCCTGGAGCACTAATAATGAGACAAAAAAACGAGTTTGCTGCTGGCTGTGAGGAAGATTGTCCCATTCATCCACTCCCAGCAGCATTTAGCACGGCCGAACTGATCCGCACGGTGACATTTGCACAAAAACTGTTATAGGGGAAGCGTGCCAAGGGGCTCACTTGTTGGGTGACCTTTGGGTGCCAAGCAGGAGGTCATAACATCTCCTGGTGTTATGTGAGATTTTTATTTCTATTTCTATTTCAGTGGCATGTTGGAGAAAGAAATGCTTGAGCAAAATGTGTTTCCAGTTGATGCCTTCCCTGGGCATTTTGCATCCAAGCAGGTACCTGAGGCTGAGGTCTTTAATGATAGGATGCCGAAATGGTCCTAATTAGCAGAGATCATGCCCGTCATCTCAGAGCAAGTGGTGATGCTCAGAGGGATCCAGTGGGGGAAGAAGATCTGCGGTACCTTGAGCATCATGTCCTTACACGCTAGCGTACATTTGGAGCAATTTTCTTGCCTTCAGTGGGACCGAAGTGATCAAAATTCAGCCCCAGGGTTTTTACAGCACAATCTTTGCTTTATTACTGTGTTGCTATGGAGCAAAAAAAAAATAAAAAAAAGAATTTCCTGCTTGCAAACAGTTGGTGCCCAGGTGAAGTGGTGCTGGTCTGTACCAGCAGCACGCGCCAGCTGAGAAATGAGAAGAGCTCCTTTAAACCTCCAATGTCAGCCAGTTTCCCCTGCCAAGCTTTGATTTGCTCCACCTCCAAACCCTTCTAATAATTACTTCCCAGGTAAGATTTTATTTGATTTTTTTTTTTTAATTCTTCCCAGTGAAATGTAAAATGCATTCTAAAACTTTTCACGAGGTTTTATTTTTTTTTAATTCTTTCCAGTGAAATACTAAAACGTTTCATCTCTTTCAATGCCTCCCAGCACCAAATTATTTCAACAGAAGATCAGGGCTCTGTACTTCAGTCCTTTTAAACGGACTTGCCTTGATAAGGGGAATTTAGAGTTGCTTAAAAACAGTTCTTGTGTCTGAGGACAGGCAGCCCAGCACTGAGAAGTTTCAATTTTTGCCTGATTTTTTAATGTATTTTCCCCTATTGCCTTACTGATTTATGTCCCCAGCCAGCACATTCCCAGCTGCATTCCTCTAAGCTAACCACAGCAAATCTGCAGGGCTTTAGGATGTGAACATGCAGAAAACGAGCTCGTTCAACCAAAATATCTGCACCCAGCTCGATCGCGATGGGGAATATATTTTCCAGGGCAAAAGCGCTGGGAATGGGGCCGATCTGCTTGGCGGGGGGGCAGATTTCTCTCTCCATCGAGTGATATCCAAGCACAGTCGGACGTTTTTGGCTCTCCCAGCCCCCACAGTGCCACGTAGGAGATCCGACGACGGCGCTGGGGTGGGAGAGGACCGGGAAAGGGGGGAGCGATGCTGGGAGTTGCCTTCTTCCGTCTTCTCTGCTCCCATAATGAGAGGGCCTGGCTGCCAAAAGACACATCCACTTTTGCAGCCCAGCTCCTCCCCTCCAGCCAGCCGGCTTTTTATTTATTTATTTATTTTTACTTTCTGCAGGGCAAAACTTTTGCTCCTTTCATCGCCAGCTGCTTCAAGCGTGGGCAAGGTCCCTGGGGACGGCGAGCCTTGGGTATAGGAGGGTGCGGATCTACCGTGCTACGAGATACTTTAATTAAAAATAATCGTAATAAATCATGTCATAGGGGTCTGATTTAACACAGCTCGACAAAGCAGGCAAGGATTTATTGCATCTGAGCTGGGTTTGGGGGAGTTACTGAGGTAAATCTGCCCGGTATTGGGAGTCCTACAGCCAGCCCTGTGGTACACTACGCATGCCCAGACGTTTTATGGCCGCTGTGGTCGGTTGGCCTGGCTTTTGTAAAGCAGTGTTACTAATTCACTCGATTATATATTACAGGAGTGCTTTAGTCCTACGAAAGCAAGTGAAACCAAACCCTGCCCTCTGCCAGGCTCTTTGGACAGGACTTTTTAAATGTAAATACCAGCAGCTTTGCATGGTTACCCTGTCCCTTATGCTACAGTGACCCATGAGGCTGATGTTGTTTTCCCATGGTAGAGTCCAACGTCTCCAAAACGGCAATGAGACAGTGCTGCTGTGGGATTTCTGCTTTTCAAGACCAAGCACAGTCATGAGCAAGGATAGAAAGGAAGGTGATTTGTAGAGGAGATACCAGAGAAGAGTCCCTTGTAATTTAGGCTGTAATGGGGAAGGGGATTAAAGCTGTCTGCCTTATCCCACAGTTAAGAGCTAGGAAGAAGACATCAGGTGATCAATTTTAGAGATCCCTGGCAGTCCTTTTTCACAAAGTTGCATCAGAGACAAATTTATGGACAACAGCTCCAGGAGTGGATGCTACTGGGGACTGACGGGGATGTATGCTGAAAATCCACAGGCCAGACTCGGTGCTGGGGTGGCACAAGGGAAGGGCCATAGGTGAGCTAGGACCAGGTGCTTGTCCTAAATTCTCTCTCCCATGTCACTGGTGGGGTGTTGCTGGATGGACTGCAGGACTGTCTGCACAGGACATTTTGTATTTGCACGACACACAGCGGGATTAGGCCTCGGAGCATTGAAAGCCATGGCACCTGCAAAGATCACAGTGGAGGTGGAGAAGGCAATATCGATCCTCTTGGCAGCCTCCACCCTGAATCGTAGAATCATAAAATCATTGAATTAGAGAATGGTTTGGGTTGCAAGGGGCCCTAAAGGCCACCCAGCCTGGCCTTGGGCACTGCTAGGGCTGGGGCACCCCCAGCTCCTCTGGGCAGCCTGGGCCAGGCCCTCAGCGCCCTCAGAGGGCAGAATTTCTTCCCAATTTCCTCCCGAAGCCTCCCCCCTGCCAGGCTCCAGCCGCTGCCCCTCGTCCTGGCCCCCCAGCCCTGACCAAGAGTCCCTCCCCAGCTTTCCTGCCCTGGCAGGCCAGAACAAAGCCCTCCCAATCCAGAGCAAATCTTTTGGATGGAGCCAGGCGGCAGCCACGGCCGCTGCAGCCTCGTAGCCCTTTTCCTCCCTCCTGGCTCGCAGCCGTGCCCGGCTCCCAGTTTGGCTGGGGCTGGACGGGACCGGCTTTGTGTGAGCAGACAGCACACAAAGGATGGCAGTGAAGCTGAAAGCTGAGCGTCCCGTGGATGTGTGCCCTGGCCCGCCTGGTTTGTAGCAGCGACGAGCCAAACTCATCCCCGCTAACCCTGCCATGCCTCCAACGAGGGGGTGCTGCCTCTTGGGAAGTGCTGGGGTGGGTTTACGTGCCCTAAAAGTTCAAGTTTTGGCCATGGGTGCACATTTGCAGTGGTCAGCTTTCACTCCTTCAGCAAATGTGATGGGGAACAAGGAAGAAAACAACCCCAATTGCCCCGGAGGAAATAATTCTGCATCGCAGGAATGTCGTGGTGCACACAGGCCCCCAGCTGCTGCTTTCTCGCAGGGCAGAGAGGAGAGAGACTCCCTTGATCCCGCTTCATAATCCCTGTTTAATACTCCAGAGAAAAGGTCAAAATCCACAGGGTCCCCTGCCAACCCAGTGAGGACAGGGGGAAATTCCTCGGGTGCTCTCGTGTGGAAAGGAGGGCAACAATTTGGCCTCGGCGCAGGTCCCACGTGGGTAGCGGCAGGTCAGCTGGTGCACCCCTGTGTCCTGCACAATGGGGAAAAGAACAAAAAATAGGGGGTCTTTGTGGGTTGCCAAAGCTCAGGGATGGAGTTTGCCTTCCCTAGGAACACCCATGGCTGTGGGGTCCCATGGTTTTTCTACACTGGTGCAGGAGATCTGATTTAGGGCTGTGGCAAGGCCAAGAGGATTCCCTTTCCCTTTCCAGGCTGGCTGGATGAGTGTTTGTGCTCCTCATCCCTCCCCCTGCCTTGCAGTGAAAGGGACCATCTGGATCCTCCCAGAAGTTATCCAAAAGAGCAAGAAAGCAATTAATTTTTCAGCCACGTCAGCCCCATGTATGCCAGGGCCACCTCAAGGGCAGGGTGAGCCCAGTGCTTTGGGGTGCCGTGGCCTCAGTTTCCCCATTCCCAGCGCCTGGTCCTTGTCCTCCTTAGAGGCAGGGAATGTGCCACCTCCAGTTTTTGACCCTTTATTACAAAATGTGAAGGTCTGGGACTGGGGAGGTCAGTCTGCTGAGAGCAGGGCATGAAGCGAGGGCAACTCCCGGGGGTGGAATCTCTGGTGTCTCGTAAAAAGCTGCGTTCCCATCCACTGCAGCTCTTCCTCATCTCGTCCTGGCTGTTTTTTTTTTCTGGTTTTCCAGAAGGAACGTGGAGCTTGGAGCTCGGTGCCTCTCCTTTAAGTCATGCTGAAGCTGTCAGAGAGCTGAGAGGAGGCGCAGACCCACATTCCACCCCCCTGCAGCGCCGCACAGTTTTGGGCCCCTTCGAAGGAAATGGGATGTAAAAGGAAACCGTTTATTCCGGAGCCAGCTGAGGGAGCAGAAACGCCCCTAAAGCTGACCCTGCTTGGAGAGAAATCCTCCGCCAGCCAATCTTCTCCTTCCAGCACAGCGCTGGGACAGGCAACGGGGCGGGTGCTTCCCGTGCATGCATGTGCACGCGTGTGGGCGCACCATTTGCACAACTGCGTGTGTCACCGTGACAAAACCAGGCTGGCTCAGGCCCCAGCAACCTTCTTGGTGTCCCTCGAAGTGGCGTGGTTGTTAGAAGTGGGGTTTGCTGGTGATGGGATGGGGGTGAACGCAGGACACCCTGGGATCGGTGTTTTCATTGCGTTGGGGATTTTTGGGGTGCTCGGAGCAGCGGGTGAAGGCAGGAAGGGAGGAGGGGAGAGATGAATTCAAGGAAAGCCACGCTGGGCTCGGCAGCCCCTGCTCTGGGCAGCAGTCCAGCAGGAGCAAACGGCACGTACATAGCTCATCGCCCACGTGCTGCGGATATATAAGCAAAGGGATGCTTAGGAAGGAGTCTTGGCAGCCTCTTCATCTTTTCCACTCTCACAGACAACAGAAAAGCTGCCCAGAGAGATAGAAGAGGAGAAGGGGCTTCATTCTTTAGGGGCTCTTTGCTTAGGATAACACCATGCACCCACATCCAATGTCACACCAGCCAGGGCCCTACACGTAAATGTGGGATTGGGCCCAAATTCGGCCAAGGAGCATGACCCAAGACTTATAGTGCTTTTTGCAACTTTAATAATGTTTTTTTTGATGTCATTGTGTGGCGTCTGATTGATAACTTCACATAACGTTCAAAATATTTAACCATAATTTCTCTCTGTCCAAACTTTCCTATATCCCAGAATATAGTTTCTGCATGCAGGACCCTTACCAAAAAGGAGTGTCTTTTATATATCCCTATGCACCAAACCCCACAAACTATATCTAACCTAAATACCCCCGTTTAAAATACGCCAGCACAGAATTGCAACGAGCATTTTCCAGCTACTGTGTGGATCTGGAGTGAAAAGCTGGCAGAAAAGTGGCGGCAGGCAGGATTTCTGGAAATGTCAAGGAGCCCACATGATGCAACCCCGCTGCATTCTTGCAGAGCGCCGTCTGCGAGCGTAATCCTTCGCAGGGGCTGCTGGCATTTTACTCCAGATGTTCAGGGGCTGCACCGACCCGTTAAAGACTTTTCCAGGGTCAGGTCTGCGTCCCGCCAGAGCTCCGGGCTTTGCGCTGCCGGTGGTGCAGAGCCACATTCATGCGTCAGGGAGACTTCTAAATTTAGCAGCAAAAACCACTGCTAGATTTCAATTTTCCTTCTTTTATATCTTACAGAGAGGAGTTGTCGATCGTCCAGCGAAGCTTTTTCTGCTTCCCAGCTCAGAGTTAAACCCAACAGCCTGAAACCTTTACTAAAAGGACACAAAAAAATGCATCCAGCTCCCGCAGATCTTTCTTCTTTGCTTCTCCCTTTGCAGAAAGCCACTGGACACAGCAAATCTTGCAAGGCTTTTGCTGCACACGTGGCTGAGTTGTGCTCAGCTCCCGTGGCACCAGGAGCCTTGATGGGACCTGGTGGAAGTGCCTTTTGGCTCCTCCTGGAGCTCAATTAGCTGCTGTGGGCACCGACAGCAATTTGGCCACTGCAGGCAAATATACCCTGGCTTTTCTCTCTTTCATTCACAGCGTGCTGATGGAGACGGAGCTGTGACTCCTGTGCTGCTCACACAAGTGTTAGTAAGAAGATGGTGACCCTGCGACCGAATTGGGTCCAGAAACTCACAAAATAGGCAGATATTTGGAAATCTGGGGCTGCGCTGCCGCAGAAAGAAAGGGTCCTGGAAAAGGGACAGCCCCAAAGATGTTTGGTGGGAGATGGTCCCGGCCATGCAGGGCTCAGCAGCTGCAAACCGAGCCTCCCCAGGAGCATCCTGACTCATCACATTGAAAGATTTGCTTGTGCTGATTTCCAAAAGTTTTGTCAAGCTGAGCAAGGCCGATTTTCCTGGCTTAAGAGCTGGGGAAACCGAGGCACGGGTAGCAAGTCTGGGGCTAGAGTGAGAAGCCAGGTGTCCTGCACTGTGAGTCTTGCACTGGTTTTACTGGTTTGTGCTGCGTCCCCTCCCAAAATGATGCTGAGCACCACACAGGGAGTCACAGAGCCCCATTACTGCTCGGACAAGCAGCTTGGACAAATTCCCTCTTTGCATCTCCACTTTTGGTGCTGTCCAGGAGCAGCCCAGTCCACGCTCTCAGCCAACGCACAGCAAATGAAACCTTTTTTACATCTCACCCATGGCTCAACGAGCTGTTTCGAAGCCCGGAGGAGGTGAATTTGGGAATTTGGGCTTTGCACACAAGGTCTCTTGTTCGGCACGGGGCAGAGAGGTGGGTGGGCAGGCGGGGCGAGAGGTGGTGTAGGGGGAGGCGATGAATGGGGCCCGTTGTTTCGCTCCTGATTACCTCTGGGCGAAGTTTACCAGCCTTGCACAGCTTGGATTCAATCCTTCAAAATCATCAGCACTTCTGGCCTCTGTCAGACCGAGGACAGGGCTCGTATCTCCCTATAATTCCTCCTGCTTTGAGTCTGAGGGGGACGATGTGGTTAAAAGAGCCTTGAATCGAAGCCTCTCAGAGCCGCCCTCCTCCGCTCCTCCGCGGTCCTGGCGCGGCCCCATGCAGCTGGGATTTATTTCAGGCTCACTCGCTGCCCGAACATAGAGAAGAAGCAGCGAGGAATGAACGGCAGCTCCCGAGCTTTGAATAGTTCAGGCCACGAAACACGGGGCTGCGCTTTATTTAAAGGGAAATGCTCAAAGCCTGAGCTCCCAGCCTCACAGGTATCTGTTGGGTAGGGTAATACCCAGCTGCGTATTTGAGTGCAGCTTCCAGAGCCATGCTGGACGTGCAAAATAGTGCAAAATCTGCAATTTGTACATTGCCCAATTGGGAGAATGCCCTGGAGAGCAGTCTGCTCTACCTAGTCCCACCTAACGAAGGCTTGGGGTCAAATGCAGAAGTTTTGGTGTCTCCTCATCACCCGGACTCGTGACTGCCCTCCAAGGGCTCGTTTTCCATGTCAGGTTTCACATTATTTTTATTTTTTCAGGAATTGCCCATCAGCATCCCTTTCTCTCCGTTTTATTTCTTAACTCTTGAACTGTTTTTTTATTTGCTTGTTTTGTCCTTTCCCCCTTCTCCAGCTGGAAGCAATGCCAGGAATAGAGAAAAAAACCAAAACATTTCTATGGACATTGTGCCTCCTTGCGGCTGCATGGAGGCTGCGATGAGGTTTTGTTTCAAGGAGTGTGTAGAGCCTCTTTCTAGGCTTTCTCTCCAGCTGCTAGTCCACCTGCAGGCTGGATTGTGTATTTCCTCTGTGATTTTGCATCCTGGATGTCTGAAGCCCAGGAGCTTTGTATATTTGGAGAAGGGCAAGGCCTGGAGAGGGATGTGATTCCCCCATCCCTACAGAGCCTCCAGGAGTCCATCCAGGAGTCCACGTCCATCTCTCCTAACGTGGTGGGGCTGCCCTCTACCTCACTCCTAACCTCCCTCCAGATTTTCTCATGTTCACACCGTGTCCTGTCCAGGGAGAAGCAGCTTGCGAGCTGATTTGGTGGAGAATCCCATTGGTGGTGGTGGTAGGAAGGGGTAGGAAGGTGAGATGAGTCAAGGTAAGGTAAATCAAGGTGAGATGTGTCAAGGTAAGGTAAATCAAGGTGAGATGTGTCAAGGTAAGGTAAATCAAGGTAAGATGAATGAAAGTAAGAGGAATGAAAATAAGATAAATCAAGATAAGAGAAATCAAGGTAAGATGAATGAAGGTAAGATAAATCAAGGTAAGATAAATCAAGGTAAGATGAATCAAGGTTAGATAAATCAAGGTTAGATAAATCAAGGTAAGATAAATCAAGGCAAGATGAATCATGGTAAGATAAATCAAGGTAAGGTAAATCAAGGTAAGATAAATCAAGGTAGGATGAAGCTCTTGCAGCTCTGTGTCCATGCTGGGAGGAATTGCCTGCCAGAAATAGCTCTCTGGTGGTGGTGGTGGAGCTGGGCAAACCCTCTCTGATGTTACGGACACAATTTGGCAGAGGAATGGTGATTTTTTACAAAGGGTCGCTCCAGGAGATGGAATTCATCGTTCATTTGGGACAAATAAAGTCAGAAGAGGCAATTTGCTAGCCCAAAGGGAAATCCACTGCACTTAATTTGAATGCAACATGGTTTCTCTTTTATTTCACCATTCTTCTACACTAAAAAGGGGCAAAATGGAGCCTTAAATATAATTATCAGACAAAGAAAAATAAATTAAAAAATAATCGAAACAAACTGCTTGGGTTATTATCCCCATTTTATCATTTTTTTTTTAAACACTCCCCCAGTCTAGAAATGCTTTTGGTCACTGTGACAGCGCATGCCCTGGTGAATTAACGATTTAACGAGAGTTTTCTCCTTAATTCCAGCTAATAGGATAATTGGCCCTGCAAGTTCATAAAACGTGGGATGTGTAACGAGTCCTCTCCTTCATCTGCTCACCCCGTAACCCTGCACTGGGGACATCCCAGAGTGTGCAGGGTGTGCAGGAAGGGCTGGGGATGGGAGTGCTGGGAAGGGGTGGGTTGGCTGGGGGACACCCCAAAAACCCCATGGCATGGGGTTTTGGAGAAGCAAGGAGAGCAGGTTTTGTAGGGCCCCATGACCTGTGTTTTCCCATTAGCTGAAGGATCTTGATGCTCTTGCTTCAGATACGCAGAAAATCGTGCCCCTGATGTCACCCCCTCTCTGTCCTTTTGGGTGAGATCAAGGCAAAAGCCTCCCCCAGCCTCCAGGGCTGACATTCCCTGTCCCAGCCCCAATCCCACGCCCCAGATCCTGCCCTGGGAACACACTTCTGGCTGTGCATGGTGATGGACAACAGCTTCCCATGCTTCAAAAAGTGCCAGAAAACCACAAGAAACGGCACAAGGTCCCGCGCTGCTGTCTCCGAGCTCCCTCTGATCCCCGCGGGGCTGACACATGAGAGAACAATTATATTTCGGGGGACTTTCCAGGATATTAGTGTCAGTGAAGCATAGCGAGGAGGGAGAGATGAGCGGAAATGGATTTAAAAATAGTAAAGAGGAGGAGACAGGGCTGGAGGAGATTCCAGACCTCATGGGCTGCCTCTTGGGCTCCTTTTTCCCTGCGAAGGGAGCAGTAGCCACTTAAACACCGCATTGCTCTTGCTGCAGATGCTTCTCCTATGCAGAGGAGCATCCTCATTTTGGCCTCATCCTTTCCAGCCTCTCCCCGAAGTCTGTCCAGCTCCTTGCTCCTCGCACAGCTCTGAAAATGCCTGTGGGGTTTGGTGGTGAAGAGGTTTCGGCATCCCTGGGGTCCCAGCAGGAGCTGCTCGTGGTACCAGGGATGCTGGAGGATGCTGGAGGAGGTTGGAGGAGGCTGGAGGATGCTGGAGGATGCTGGAGAAGAAGTCCTGGAGCCCCCCCGAGTGGTGAGCAGGGGGTATCCCCCTAGCTGCAAGACCCCTGGTTATAACATCAGGTTATTTTGGGGCTAATGGGGCAGATTTCCATGGGATAGGGTAATTTCTGCCCAGCGCCTAGCAGAGGTGAGCACGGCTGGAAATGATGCCCTCGGCTCCTGCACTCCCCTTCTGTCCTGGGTACGAAAATCGCTCAAAACTTGCAAAATATCATTTAAGATGAAATTTATTAGAGCAAACACGAGAAAGGAAAAGACAAGGCTTTGGTCAACGCTGCTGTTCCGCTGGAGGGCAGCGAGGGGGAGTCCTTCTCCTTCTGCTCTTCGCCCTGCCCAAATCCCGACCGCTCAGAGGATGCTCAGCACCATTTCGTCCTCGGGGAGGGGAAAAATAGGCAGGGAGCAGCGGGTTGTGCAGGAAAAACCTTGCAGCAGGAGGGATTTGGAGAGGCTCCTTCAGACTGGGGGAACAAAACGTGGATGGAGCTGGAGGAGGAGCTGGGCGAGGAGCCCCCCAAGGAGCCTGGGGCGGCCCCATGGTGGGATCCTACAGGGTTACATCCTGCCAAAAGCCAGCAAAACCCCTCAGCACCCAGCAGGGAGCTCAAGACATCTCTGAGGGATGAAGGGGAGAAGGAAAGGCTGTGTCCCCCCGCATCCCATGGCAGCAGTGGCTCAGGGGGTGCGTGGATAATGGCACAGGCAGCGTCTGCTCTGCACTGATTTGTCCCTGGGCTTAGTCCATAGCTGCAATCCCAGATGAAAAATCGACCAAAAAGAGGGGTTGGTTTGTAGGAAAGTGGTTTTTTTTTTTTCTTTTTTTTTTTTTTTTTTTTCCTTCTTTTTCTTTAATTACTTTGATCCGACCTGGCTGGAGACCAGCAAGCCCTGGGTGTGTGATGGGAGCTGATGGCCTCACCGGTGTCATCGTCACCGCCAGCATAAACTGCTTGTGACCAACCAACCCGACAAAAAGCCCTACAGATCTGCCACGAAACATCTCATGCTCAGGGAACAGACATTTTAAGTTAAATATCATCAATAGGGCAGATTCTGCATCGACTTTGCAGTCGCTAGAGGGTGGGAACCCCCCTGCGGAGTCGCTCAGACCTGCTCTAACAGATGCCTGCATGAGAACAACCAGCTGAAGCAATAAGTTTTGCTCCACATATAACAAAGACAGAGCAATTAGAGCCTGTTGTAATTAGCACAGCCTGTCTGCAGGTGATTTATGGGGTAGCCGAGTGCCTCTGCACGCAGCTCTGGGTGCCTCGTGCGTGCCCTTCTTACGGACATGGTGCTTCCTGCAGGGATCAGCTGAATGAAAGAGGAATTGGAGGCATGAGCTATTTACTGACACAGTTCACCAAAAGGCCAGGTTCCCGAGGAGAAGCAGCTCAGGGTCTTGCTTTCGAGGGAAAATCTGCTTTATTAGGGCATGGCAGCTCACCCAGGGGGAGCGAGGGCTGCGCCCTGCCTTGGAGGCAGCCACGATTTGTCCCAAAGCTGGGTTTCTGCTGCTGGGCAAGGAGAAGTGGGGCAGGCAAGGTGAGCCAGGATGCTCTGGGGAGGTGGTTTTACCCTTCTATTATCCCTCCTGGAACCACTTTATTTAACACTGCAGCCCAGCCTGGAAGAGATGCCCCAGCTCAGCGGGTTTTTGGGGCAGACACAGCCCCAGCATTTTTCTCCCTCTTCCCAGAGCCCTGCCCCAGACCTCGGAGCCAAAAATGAATCAAACACATGCAGGGGATTCAATCAGCTTTGTTTCATGCCTGGGCACACGCTGCCTTCCCACCCTGCAAATTTCTGCAGCCAAAACCCCGCGTCCCTGGGGAGCTGCCTCCAGGACCCCGCGGCCTTTTGCTCGCCAACACTTTATTTCCATCCCTTCGGCTCCCGCCTGTCCTATAAATGGAAAGGCTTAGACAGCCACTGCTGCACATTTAGGGCTGTGTGACCACGAGATTTACCGAGGCAAACCCCGTCAGCTGATCCATCCCGGCGTGCTCGGTAAAGGAATTTATTTTCCAGCGACGTTCGATCTGCGTCAGCTGCGGGGGGGAGGCGAGCTGTTGTGCTCTGCCAAAAGGGTGAAGGAAAAGCTGGGGGCACACCTCTGCCATCCCTGCAGCCCCTTCCCGAACCCAGCTGCCCTCTTCTGCACTGAATTCCCACTTTTTCTGTCCCAATGGAGAGGGGATGGAAGATTGTTAAAGCCTGCTGCGCCTCCTCCTGCTGTCCTAGAGGAGCTGCCACCATTCAGGCAGCTCGTCCCTCGCTCTGCTTTTGGCTCTGCAAGCACCTCTAGCATCACAAAGGGAGTTTTTCTAAAAAAGTTTAGTGAAAACTCCCCTTTTGTGGCAGCCTAAGGGGTCTGAGCAGTGCAGGCTGCCTGATTTATTTACTTTTTTTTTTTTTCTGCTCTGAAATCAAACTCGATTCCAAGTGTGCCTTAGTATCATTGTAATAGAAACGCTGCTTTCTGCCTTGCTCTGTTGCTTCCCTTGGTGCAAGACACCCTGTTTCTTAGCCCAGACTGATGCTGCTGGGGATATTCCCTTAGCTATGGGTGTTTTTAAACCAGAGGTGGGTTCAAGCCCCCAAATGTGGACAGAAATCAAGCTGCAGTGCCTACATTTCCATCTCTGTGACGGGTCAGCCCGTGTGAGCAAGGCAGGGATTTGATTTTGGCACTGGATCCACATCTGAATTTCCATTCCTAATTGGATCAGATGCTGGTTTACACACAGGGTGCTGAACCTAGAGCTCTTCCAGCCAACAAATGCCCAACTTGCATTAAAAACAAGCCCAGGGAGCACCGAGCTGGCACTCTCCTGTGTTCACCTTATAGCTGCTCGAGCTCAGAGCCATGGGAGGAGGGTTTGGTTTGGGCTGAATCCATGCTGAGTTGGCCCACAGCAGCCTTAAACTCCAAAACTGCTACAAAGGAGATGGGGAAATACTGATTGCATCGAACTCGAGCTGCCTGGTACAGCTCCTGCAGTTTGGATCAAGAGAAATCCAAGCCTGGAACGGGTGCTGCTGAGCAGTGCTGGGTTCTTCAAGATGGGGCAGGTTTGTGGAGGGGACGTTGGATTATCCCATGATAAATACGAGGCAAAAAGGGTCAGGATGTCCTGGGACGTGTCCTGCAAACAGCCCTGCTGCTGGGCTGTACACAGCCTGGTGCAGTCAGGAAAATGCAAGTCCTGGGGGAAAGACAGAGAATTAATTTTTTTTTTTCTCTTTGTTTGTTTTGCCAGAAGCGGAGACATGAGACAAACTTCAAATTCCTAGAAAAAAAATAGTACAAATAAGGAAGGAGTAAACTCCCTGGCCATGGTAGAGAGGAGGAAATGTCACAGATGTCACTGCTGTGGTCAGACACGGGGGGAAAATCACAGGGATGTGGGGAGAGGAGGCTGGAGAGGGCTTGCAGTCCCCATTGCTGGAGGTTTTAAAGCACGTGGCTGATAAAGATGGAGCTGGGCCTGCCTGGGGCAAGGCTCGGTGGTTTTTGGAAGGCTTTGGGATTCCGGGTGAGCAGGGTTTGTTTAGTCTGGGGAAGCAGAGGATGACACATCGCTGTCTGTAAGTCCGTAGGGGGTCCGGGGCAATAAACACAGGGGGGAGAAAAAAGTGATTGAAGCAGCTTTGATGGGATTTGGTGTGGTTTGGGTGATGGTGAGGCAGGAGGAGGGCTCTGAGAGTCACAAGGTGCTGGTCAAAACATCAAGGATCTTCTGGGCCTCCACTAAGGAGGAGCTCAGCAGGCTCTGGGTGAGGCTGAATGCCCTGGTGCAACCGGGGACTGCGCCCAGGTGCCCAAATTCCTGCTGAGCCCTCAAGGAAGCTCAGGGAAAACATCTAATGAAATCGTGGAAGGCCCTGAGTTTTGGGCAGTTTCAACACAGGGCAATGATTTCGACAGAGCTCAGGCTCGCAGCAGCCACGGGCAGCTTCGTGTGGAGGTGGCTCCTGGTGAAGGCATCCCTCGAGCATGAAGCCAGGCACGTCCCAGGCATGATCAACCTCTGGATCCCTTTCCTCCCACCTTCAGCTCTCCAAGATCTCCCACAGACTCATCTAAGTTGGAAGAGAGCTTCAAGATCATCAAATCCAGCCAAGTTTCGGGCTCGGCATATTTTCTTTGAGGGTGAGCTGCTAACATGGCTGGGTTTGTTGTTGGCTCGGTGACTTTTTTTTGGCCAAAATAGGTTTCTCCAGAACATGCAACTTGGTTGAACTTAACTTTGCATGCACGGCTGTGAGCCTGCATGGTGCTTATGAGGTTTCAGTAAATTTCCATGAGGTGGCTTTGTTTCTTTTTTGCTCTGAAATAAGGGGAGATCCTTTTAGGTTTGAGTTTCTCCCAGGTTGAGGAGGAGCAGCAGAGGCAGGAATTCATCCTGGATCCCCCAAAAATGCTCAATTTCCAGCCAGTAGGGCACAAAGTATAGGATTTTTTAACTAAATCCTCCTTGATGTGTCCTGCTCCACAGCTGCCTGTGCTGGCAGGTCTGGGAGCATCCTTGGTGGTCAATGCTTTGTGGGACCAGCATCACAGCAAAGTAATGTCTGGATCCACACCAAACCCCTGCAGTGACCCATTCCTTCTTCCCCATGTCTTTTTTTTCCCCCTAACATCTCTTTCTCCAATCATTTTCGTGACATTGTGCCTCGAGATCAAGCAAAACCTGCCACCCACCTCCCTGTGTTTGTGCTGGCCTTGGGAATTAACCACACTGCAGCATTTTTTTCTGCTTCCCACCCCATTTAACACCAAATTTTATGAAAGGTGCTCCTACACAAGTCTCCTTTCGTGCACTAAACCCTTGCATGCACTTTGCAGGAAGCATCCCCTGCTCCTGCCTCTCCAGCAAAGCCAACACGCTCCTGCCTGAAGAATTATTTGTCACCCAGGCAATGCCAGGGAGGGCTTAGGCAGAGAGGGAGCAGCATTAAACCAGCTTTCGGCGTGGGCTTTGGCTCTGCGATGGAGCTGCAGAACGTAATCCATGCTTAGCTCCACTGGGGTGCAGGCTTCGTGCACCGGGAGAAAAATAAACCATCCCCCGGGCTGAATCTCTGGCCAATGGCTGGAATCTGAGGAAATCCTGCAAGTTTCTAATCTTAGGCTGCTTTTCCTGGGTAGTTTATTCCTTTAAATAGAAAGGCTTAAGTGGGATTGACTCCTACAATCCTTCTGTTCGGGATGAGCCTGTAATCTTCCGTGGCCAGCGACGGGCATCGGTGCTGCATCGCGCAGCCTTGCTGCCTCTCCTGCGCAGGGAAAACAAGCTGAGGTGGGCTTAATTTTGGCATCTTTCTCCCATCCAACCACTTCTGGAGCCTGTGGCCAATTTCAGACACGACCTTTGGGCAGTAGAAGTCTCCAGGCTTTGTGGCATGGAGCAGGGAGAGAGAGGAGATAAACGTCCTGTTGGGCTTGGACGTGAGCACAACCCTTATGAGACACCAGAGAATCCACATGGTTTGCTGCAGAAAATGCTTATTTTTATCCTTGCCTGCACAAATTGTCTCCTGCTGTCTGTGCTGAGACCCGTAATTCATGCAGCCGAGCTCCCTAACCCCACAAGATCTGTACCACCACCCTTCAAACACCCTGAAACAAGGCACCAGCCCTGGCTTTACCCATCCCCTTCCTCAACTCTGCAAAATCTTCTCTGAAAACATTCCCCTGGCAATTCTGCTCGTCCTGAAGGGCACCTACAGGAGGGCGGGTCCAGACCTGGTCACCTTATCTCCCAGACCACATCACCTTATCTCCTAGACCAGATCACCTTATCTCCATACATCCCCATCCAGAAAAACCCTTGTGCTGCCCCATCCCATCGCAGCTCCTCCACTCCTCCTTCATGTCCTCGTTGCCCCCTGATGTGTCCCCGTGGCCCAGGAGAGGGCAGAAGGAGAATTTTCCTTTCTCAGGAAAAATCGGGGAGCCCAATGCTGTTGGGAGGTTGTGCTGAGTCAGCCTTTGGGCGTGCTGAGTCACCGCGGGGCGAGGAAGGGCGGTGAGAAAGAGGAGGCCGTCCACCTTCATCAGGAGTGGTGGTGTAAATATCCTGGGTTGAAGGGCCAACCGAAGATGAATTCCTATTAATGACCCCCTTGCGGGGTCCTGTTAATGACCTATTTCTCTTAATGACCCCCTTGGGTAATCAAGGGCACATCGCCACCTCCTAGGGTTGCTTCACCCCATGAAGGGAGGTTGGTGCCTGGCCCTGATTCCCCCCCAAAACCCCAGCTGTGGCACCCCAAACCCTACAGACACCCCAAAATGATCAGTCCCTCAGGGAACAGCTCCGAGTGCCCCAGGCAGTGCTGAACACACATCCCCAGGTCCCCTCCTTGCGGGCACTTGCTGGTTGTAGGGCTGCTCCTCACCACCCTCATGAAGTCCTGGATATTTTTATGGATACCTGGATTTTTTTTTCTTACCTAGATATTTTTATGAAGCCCTTGAGTTCTTCTCTCTTCCCTTTCAGATATGAAATGGGGGAAGAATGAGCCCCGAGGATGGCATAAGGTTCAGGAGGATGGGGGGACCTTCCCCTCTGCAGCTGGGGTTGGAGCTTGTCTGCACCACGGCACTGCCAGATCTTCCTCCACAAGGTCTTCCTCCCCTCATCCTATATCAGATTTAACCTCCTTGCTGTCTCTTCCCCCATCTTCCTCCTGAAAAAACAGGCTACAGGCAGGGCATGGACATACAGCAGGGGCACAAACCCCAAAAAGAGATTTAGGTTTGACTTTTCTGCTGTCGGCGACGTTCAATTTTTTCTTACAGGTTCCCTCTTCTGGCTAAGACCAGAAATGGAGTGAGGCAGCGCTGGCTCTGGATTTTCACCCCCCTCTTCCAGCCTTAATAGGATAAATTTCCAGGTCAAGAGGAGCTGGAGGAACCACCCAGGAGTTTTTGGGCTTGGGGTCCCTGTCAGGGCCTGCCCCTAACACGAAATGAATTTTCTGTGCTCGCTCAGAGCAGAGGCCAAGCAGGGAGCGAGGCCAGAAAAACAAGGGGTCATGCTGGAGTTTCTTTTTTTTTTTTTTTTTTTCTTTGCTTAACTCCGAAATAAAAATATATCTTGGGCTTGTTTTGGGATTAACAAGAGGAAAAAATTCCTCTTGATGGGAACCATCTGTGGCCGGGAGATGCCGGCTCCTTTCCACCCCGCGCACAGATGCAGTTATGCGGGGTGTGTTCCTCTCCCAAATATTATTCCTCTCATCCCTGTCGGAGGAATCCCAAGTATTTAAGGAGGTTTCTCTCCCTGGATGGGCCCAGCATCACAAAGCAGGAGCTCGTTAGCCCTGCACAACATAATATTTGCTCTCTTTATTACGAGAGCGCTGCCCCGCACAGCGGGTCGGTGGCTGTTGGTGTCTCTAGCGTAAATAGGGGAAGAGTTTTCTTTGTAACCTTTCCACCCCAAACACTACAAAATGTTCAAAATAAATGTTTCGTGGCCTCTCCGTGATCCAGGAGGGGAAATGTGCCCAGGGGAGAGGAGCTGTGTTCGTGGACGTGGGGGCGTTTGCAGCAGTGCCCCCGTGGTGTAGGGTTGCTGGTAACCCCCTGTGGTGCCTGTTCCTAAAACGTGACCATTTCTACTTAAATAAAAAGTGAGGTTACAGCATGGGAAAACAGGAAAAAAGCCTCCCGGACCGGGAAGAGGAGGGGAAGCTCGAGATGAAACCAGACAAAGAGGGGCAGGTCTGGCCCCAGGAGGACGGCAGCGGAGGCTGAGCGCATTTCTCCGTGCTCCCAGCGGGTGAGGAGGATGGGAGCCTTCCTCCCAGGACTGGTCTCGGCAGGTGGAGCAGGAGCTTGGAGGCCAGACGAGACCAGCAGGTTCTCCGTGCTGCTGGGGCCAGCAGCAGGACCTGAGTTGGGATCCACCCTCTGCTAAGAACGAGGCACGGGGCTAATTAGGCGTGAAATGGGTCAAAATGAGCGCTTTTGGGGATTTTAACTCCTGGCTCAAAGGGAGGATTTTTACATGGCCAAGGTGTCTTTTGGGTGAGGCCTGGGAGATGGTTTGGGCTCATTTGCCCAAGTGATGGCAGGTCTTGCCTCCAATGCCCTCCTGCTTGTCCCCGGAGGACAACGTGCTGCATGGATCACAGTTCCCCTGAATTATTTTAATATCTACTGGGATCAAAGCAGTTTTCTCTTCTCTCCTCCCATCATGAGCTGGCTGGGGAGGAGGAGGACGGATTTTGCAGTCCAGGGGACAAAGGCAAAAAGCCTCCCAGCTTTGGGGCTGGCAAAATCCATCCAGCGGGCAGCGGCTCCCACACCAGGACCGTGGGATGCTCCAACGCTGCTGTGCCCAACCCTGCCCTGACCACAGGCAGCCCTGCCTGTCCTGCCCGTCCTGCATCCTTTGGAATTTGTAGGATAATTGCCGAAGCTCCCTTGGGCTCTGTCCTGCCCTGGAACCCAGGGACAAAGGAGACCTTGCAATGAATCCTGGCCCAACCAGTGCCTCCAGTCCCCTGGGATCTTTTTTCCTGCTGGTGGCCAGGAAGAGGTGGAAGCCAAAAGCCCAATTCTGCTTAAAATCCTCCCCGTGAGCCAGTGGCCAGGCACTTCTGCAAGGAGGACTCCACTTTCCACTGCCATTAAGGTCCTGATGGGCCAAATACGCCCCAAAACCCCCACGTGGTTTTAGCAGCGTGTTGCACGTAGCACACCGAAGCTCGGACAAGTGAAATCGTAGGAAACACCCCCCTTGTTCCTATTTCATCCATCAAAAAAAAGCAATTTACTGATTAAATTTGTATGAAAGGCCGGAGCAGCATTATAGAGAAACGACCTTATGTTGCAGCAGGGAGAAAATAACACCGCTTCTTTATGAGAAAAGGGGGGAAAAGGGTTCACGTAGTGCATCCCGGACAATGAGGTTTTGAACCGCCCGGGTTCAATTTCGGCATTGTTTGTGCCAACACGCCCCGCTGCCGCCATCTGTGAGGGGCCTTTCATCGTATAAAGCCCCTGTTATAGGGTCACCCAAGGCAGCCCTCGGAGCCCGGCGTCTCCACCCGAGGAAAACCTGGGACGGAGACGATCGGCAAAGCCACGTTCCCCTTCTGCCTGGCTGGATAAGAGCTGCTTTGTTTGGGGACACAGGTCGGCTCTGTGCCGCCCAGGTTTTATTTCAGCGACCTGCAAAGGAGCTATGAGAAGAATGCTGCAGGTTCCCCTCGGTCTGGAGAAGCGGAGGGATATCGCCCCGAGGGGTTGTTTAATATTAACCGTAATCCATGAAGGGTTTGATTGTGTGTCTATCTCTGCTTTTATATAAACGTCGCCTCCGGAGCCAAATTAATGAGGTTAAAGCCTTGCACGGGCTGGAGCAGGTGAAAGTCCTCCTGGAGGGAGACGTGTCGGTGAGGGCTTTTGTCGATAAAGGGATTTCTGTGCTGGCACCAGGGGTGTGAGCTGTGAGCCCCGGCCTCCCTGTGCTCATTGCTGAGCGGGCACAGAACAAAGGCATCACCGAAAGCCTCCGATTAATGCTTCTGATAAGGGAAATCTTATCTGAAACCAGGTGTAACCAGGTATCTGAAGCCAGCTGTAACCCGCTGCCCCCCATGGGGATGGCTGGGATGGGAGCTCCTGCAGCAAAACCTGCCTGGATTTTAATGCAAGTGAGGTTTGGCCTTCATTCTCATCCTCATCCTCAATTTCATCCTCATCCTCGTCCTCATCCTCGTCCTCATCCTTGTCCTTGTCCTCGTCCTCGTCCTTGTCCTTGTCCTCGTCCTCATCCTCGTCCCTGTCCTCATTCTTGTTGTCGTTGTTGTCCTCATCCTCATCCTCATCCTCGTCCTTGTCCTCGTCCTCATCCTTGTCCTCACCCTCATCCTCATCCTCGTCCCTGTCCTCATTCTTGTTGTCGTTGTTGTCCTCATCCTCATCCTCATCCTCGTCCTTGTCCTCGTCCTCATCCTTGTCCTCACCCTCATCCTCATCCTTGTCCCTGTCCTCATTCTTGTTGTCGTTGTTGTCCTCATCCTCATCCTCATCCTCGTCCTCGTCCTCGTCCTCATCCTCATCCTCATCCTCGTCCTCATCCTCGTCCTCATCCTCGTCCTCATCCTCATCCTTTTTGGACCAGATGACATCTGGGGCATCTTTGGTAAAGCTGCTTCCCACGTAGGCAGGGGAAAAGTGCTTCACAAGGTGAAAAAAGTAATTCTTTCCTCGCCGTTTCAGCCACATTTTTTTATTAACTGGACCACATCTAGGATCTGGAGAATGCTGTTAAACACGGTCATTTTGAGTAATTAGTTTAGGGACAGCTTCACCGACTTGCCCTGAGGTTCTCACAAGGAACCTCCACGCAGTCTGGCAGTGGGTGGACAGCTATTCCCACCTACAGCTAAATGCACATCTCAAAAAAAGGGAGTTACAGGTTTGAAATTATTTTGTTAGCCCCCGATTTTCCTCCCCGAAGCTGTCTTCACTCAGGGAACCACCAGACAGCGAGCAAGATGCTGGTGAATGACTCCAAAAAGGCCCAAAACCTCCTCAATAGTGCGCTTAGAGCCGCTTGCTGGGAGAGTTCACACTTTGCTCCCTAGGCATCGATTTGGAGGATGGTGGCAGGGAGGCCAGATGGGGCTGCGATAAAATATCTGTGATAAAGGGCTGGTTAACCTTTGCTCGGGAATACTCTGCTCACCTGCTTTGGGGCTCGACTGCACCTTTCAGAGAGGAAAGGAGAGGAACTGCCTTGGTTACTGACCTGATTGTGCACCCGATGTCACACTCTGCATTTATTTATAAAACCAGTCCGTATTTAAATACAGAGCAGGAGCATCTGAAGTGAGATATAGATGTCCAAGGGGGTGACTTCTGCCTCTGTTCATCACTTCTCATGGTTGTTTTTCCCTAACAGCTAAAAAAATGCTCATTTATCATCCCCATTGAAGCTTTGTTGCTGACTCGCAGCCTCTGGTCTATGCGAAGATGTGCTCAGGTCTAATTTTGTGCCGATGACGTGCCACAAAGCATTTTGTTCTGGCTGCAATCCTCTCCTCCAGGTGATGCCAGGCCAATGTTATCCCATTTATTGCATGGCTCTTGGGCCATCTGCATGGCCACGGGTTCTTCTCCATGCAGTAATTAGGGGAGACAGAGGGTGTTTGGGACCCGATTTACAAGCAAGAATAAACCATGAGAGTGACTTCCCTCTTATTTAAGCATCCTCACCTTATCTCCTCCTGAAAGGGCTCGGGGTTAACCCGCCACAGAGCAGGCAAACACAGCTATTGTGCAAACAGGCAAAGTGTTTCCTGGCTGAGCGGGCACGCGATATCTTCGCCTCCAGTTGCTGGGTAACATCAAACATTCTCATGCTCTCAGCCCATGAGCAATTCAGGGCTCCCAGACCCATCTCTGCCCCCGTTGCAGGGCTGGGTGCCTGGTGCGGGCTCGTGGGGGTGGAGTGAGGAGAGCAAAGGGTGAAGGAGAGGTGGAAATGCAGGGTTTGTAACAGCAAAATAGCTCCACGAGTTCTCCCTGCGGCTGTTATTATGGGGAAATAATGGGGCCCGAGGGGATGCCAGCAGTCAGGACTCTCCTTGCCCTTATTAGAGGCAAAAAGGCCGGGAGAAAGAATTAAGAAAAAGTGCCTTAATGAAAATATTTGCAGTACAAACACAGGAAAACGCAGCTCTCCCTCCTGTTTGTCCTGCGTTCCCCGAGCATTGGCAGGAGCAGAACAATAGCGTGTCCCTCGCCACGCTTCCTTCCCCTCGCCCGGGGCTGGTCGGATGCTGGGGCACGCCGTGGTGGGGTCTGCCTCCCACCAGCTCTGCTGCCACGCACGGACGGGCAGACAGACGGACAGACAGACAGACGTGTGCAGTGTGGCGTTGGCAGGAGGCTTCGGGATGAGCTTGGCCTTGCTTCTTTCATGCCTCGTTTTTTTTCTTCTGCAAAATGGAAATGGCAACGCTAACATCCAGCCCTTGCTCAATGGTGTCCATCCCAATGGGACGTTTGGGGTCTCCAATCCAACAGGACATCGGGGTCTCCATCCCAATGGGACACCTGGGGTCTCCATCCCAAGGGGACATCGTGGTCTCCATCCCAAGGGGACATCATGGTCTACATCCCAATGGGATATTTGGAGTCTCCATTCCAACAGGACATTTGGGGTCTCCATCCCAACGGGACATTTGAGGTCTCCAATCCAAATGGGATATTTAGAGTCTCCATCCCAAGGGGACATTGGCGTCTCCATCCTAATGGGACATTGGGGTCACCATCATCCCAACAGGACAATTAGGTCTCCATCCCAACAGGGCATCAGTGCCATCACAAATTTGTGAGCTGTTCCTTGCTCTGTCCCCAAATCCGACTGGAAGAATCCAACAGCAGCAGGGTGCAGACTGCATATGGCACATACATGTGGCTGTTTTGGGGGTCTTGTCCCCCAAAAGGTAAGTGGCAGCCACTTTATTTTAAGGCGATGCTCTCTGATTTCTGTGTTTTCTTGGTGCTGCTCACCATACACCTGGTCTTGTTCCCCAAACCTTCCTGTGATCACCTTCCCACCTCTGAGCACTGCAGAAAACACAAAAAGACAACACCCCAAAATACTCTGACTTACTAGGAAGGGACGGGGCACAAAAATTGATCCTTTTCCATAAGCACATAGCAAAACTCTTATGGGATGAGGTGAGAAATGTGCCCACTGAAACTTGCCCCTGGCTCCGAGCATCGGGGTCTCGCCGGGTCTTAATGCAGCACTGGGGGAGCAAGAGGGCTTTAATGAGGTTTTATAGGTAAAATCCTGAAATGAGCATTGCTGGGGTTACATGGTGAGGAATGAGCACAGCAGAGTCCCAGCCATGCCGAAAGGAGATATTTAAAATACTCCCAGCACTCCAGGCTCTAAACGGGATCGGGAACATTCAAACCAGAAAACACTTTCCCACTCCAAAACTGCATTTCTTTTCCTAGAAGAGGTCGAAAATCAATAAGAAATTTCCTTCCCTTGGTCAATCCATGAAGGTTTGGACATTGGACGTGCTTGCTGGGGGCAGGCCGGGCTTGCTGCTCTTCATTCCTCCCTTCACAGCTGCTTGGAAAAGGGAGCCTTGCCCAGCCCAGCGTGCTCCCCGGCGTCCGCGTCAGGTTCAACTGGAAACGTTGGAGAAAAAATCCTGAAAATGTGCAAACTGTGGTTCATTTCAGAGATATTTAACTCAGCAAGTGTTCCCGGGGACGGGAAAAAGCAAGTTACTGGCTGACACTGGGAGCAGCTGCAGTTTCTGGAACCTCAAGAGTTATACGAATATTTTCCCCGCAGCGCCAAAAAAGAAAATAGTTTTCCCCGAATCTTGCAAACGGTCGAGCTATTTCTGCTGAAATTACAAGGAGACCATCCCTAGGCAGACACCCAAGCATGCAAAATGTAATCCTGGTTGTTTAGAGCCTGGCAGAGTCGCAAGGAGCTGCGGTCACGGCTCTGCTATGTGCCTCTGAATACCTGCGCCTGTCCTCCGTCGCCCTGCACGTGGGGAAAAAAAAAACATGAAAAAAACATCCCCGAGCTCCTCAAAGCAGCCAGCAAGCAGGCGAATAAAGTGCCCACATGGGATGCATTTTCGTCAGGATTTAAGATAACCGCAGAGCTGAAGGAGAGGAAGGGAAAGGCGTTTGCAAGGCGCTCCCAGATGCAATGCCAGCCCGCTCCTATCCTGCTGTGGCCAGCCATCGTCTTTCTGGATCAGGTTTTAGGGGCTGATTTTTTCCCTTCTGTGTTCTCCTCCACATGAGGTTTCCCTGCTGGAGGGTGCAACCTTTAGGGTTGTTTCTGAGCTTGTTTTTTTTTGGGAAAAGCTGCTTGTGAGCTGTTGGCTTTGCCCGTGCCAGTAGAGGAGCCTGGTGTCTGTCACCTCGCGTGTTGTTTTGGCAGCACGTCTCCTCCTTTTGCACCATACACAGCCCTGGGACTGGCTCAGAGCGTGGGCCAAAAGGGTGAAAAACAGCCAATTTGCAGGAAATAAATAAAAAAAAAAGGGACTTGCTGCTTTCAGGTGTTTTCCACCTTGCATTAAAACCTGACGCTGGGGACAAAGTTCAGCAGGTCTCAGCACCCGGCAGCTCGGAGCAAGCCCTGGCTGCTCTGATTCATCCCTGCTGTCACAGCGTGCAGGAAACAAATCCCGAGTGTGGTGTAGGCAGAGCAAAACACTCATCAAAACACTCATCTTTTCCCCAAACTGCTACCACGTGCACCTCCTGTGCCGGGACCCCCAGAGCTTGCAGGTGAGGTCCTGGGGACCCCTCCGCGGTGCACGCTTGGGAGAGCAGGGGAAGACCAAGATGGAAGAGGATGGAAAAAATAAATAATTGTTGGGTTGGAAAGGGCACAATTAGAGGAGGAGGAGATGTCAGCAGGCTGCAACCCCTAAATCCATGCCTGACCCTTTTCCTCTGCTCCCTTTCTGCTTCCATCAGCTGGGATGGGAACCCCCGTTGCGCAAAGCGTCCCCCTGAGCAGGCTTTGGGATGCAATCGCCTTCGATATAAATATCCCAGAAACAGATTTTTTTTCTTCCTTTCCCTTAGAAGTGTTTTCCCTTATGGCCACTCCGCTCCCAGCTGCCAAACGGGGATTTACTGGTGCCCAGTTAACTGCGACCCGGGGCGTGCAGGGCTGGATTTCTGCTCTTGTTTGCTGAGGTTTCCAAGGAAAAGATTTTATTTTCGCTGCACCCTGCGTGCGTGCATGTGTGTGCACATCGCTCCCGGGGCGGACGATTTCCAGACCTCCAGCTTCAGAGGAAGATGGGGGTGGAGGAAGGCTGGCTTGGCCAGGAGAAGAAGGGGGGGGACTCAGTGCTATGTGGTGAGGCTTTTTTTGGGGTTCATCACTGCCAAAATCCCTTTGGGATCAAGCATCCCAAAGCTTCCCCAACCCCTCGGGGGTCTCAGGGCCATAGGGGAAGCCCCAAACCTGCACCCTGGGGGCACCTTGGGGGGTACCCTGTGGGTACCCCGATGCTTGCAGCCGGCCGCATCCCCATAGGGGCACCCCTACTAAGAAGGGGCTGGCAGCTTTCGGGCGCAGCCTTCCTCCTCCTCCTCCTCCTCCTCTTCTTCTTCCTCCTCCTGCCGCTGTCTGGGGCGGAGCTCGCCCGCCCCCAGCCCCCGCCCCGCTCCCGGGAGCGGGCGGCGGAGCCGAGCCGAGCCGCGCCGGGCTGCGGGGACAGGGACAGGGACGGGGACGGGGACAGGGACAAGACGGTGCCACCTCCCTCCTGCCGACCCTGCGCTGTCCCCAGCCCCCGCGCTGCAAGGGGACAGCGGGGGGACATCGCTGGCAGGGGCCGTGTCCCCCCCCATCCCACCCCACCTTGGCGACACGGAGGATTTCCCAGTGGCAGCAGGTAAAGGGTTGGACTGGTTGGACTGGGGAGGTGTTGGGGAGGACTGGGGGGCTTTTTGTATCCCCTCCCCAAAGCCTTGGGACCGGCCCCGGGGGTGCAGGGTGTGCCCGGGGGGGTGATGCTGAGCCTGAAGGGGTGTTGGGGTTTGGCCAATACACAGCTTTTGACACCCAAAAGGTGCTGCGGGGTTGGCAAAAGGCATTTTTTTCGCCCAAAATGCGCTTCCTTACCCTCTGCGCTCCCCCCCCCCCCAAAAAAAAAAAAAAAAAAAAGTAAATAAATATTTACCTCACCTGGCTGGGAGCATCCCAAGCAAAGCTGGGAGCCGATGGGAGCTGTCGCGCGGTGGGGGACGTGGGTGGGCACCCACCTGGGATGGGTGCCCGGGTGCCCCCTCGGCTCCCCAGGACCCCCCCAGCTTCTAGGGTGTGGATCCAGCCACCCCCCCCTCGGTCTCCTTTAGGCCATACTTGTTTTACAGGTAACTCTTCATTTTTATCCACCGCTCACAAAATAACGCCACCCGCCGTGTCCCGCAGCCCCGGGGCTTCACTCCGGGCTTGTCCGGTGCCGTAAAATCCTGAGAAAGCAAAATCCCCAATGGGTTTAATGACAGCTCGCCTGGAAAAGGGGAGAGGGAAAAAAATCCCGTCCCTGTTTTATGGAAGCTCTCTCGCTAGTCCTGTGCGTTCGCTGCCTAGAAAACTGGGCGTTGAGGAGTTGAGTCGCAGTGGAAATGTGAGCTCGCCTCTGGAAAAGGTCTGTTGTAGCAATTCCCGGTGTGGAAGCTGCTAAATTTCGCCCTGGCCAGATGGAAATGGGGATTCTTCAGCCAGAAAGAAAACAACAAAAAGCATTTTTTTTTTAAAAGGTTTCTTCTAACTCATAAGGATTCACAAGGATTTGCCTTTTGGGGGTGGGCTTGCACAGCCACTATTATTAGTTGTAATTGTGTGGTCTTAAGGTTGATTTTGGGGCTGGGAAGGGATAACTGGTACATGAACATAACAACGCTGCATGTGAGATTAAAAAAATAATAATAATTAGGGTTCTCTTTGCTGGCTCTTTGTCCCCGTGTGAAGGAAAAGGAGTGCTCGCTCGGTGAGCCCCCCCAGGGCTTTTTGTGTTAGGAAGTTACGCGGGGCACGGGGAACCCCACCACGCCGGGTGGATTCTGCCTTCTCCTCTGGGAAATTCAAAGCATTGCTTGTTGAGCAAAAGTAGCACCAGGGCTGCTTCTTAAAGAGCTTTTTTTTTGGGTTTGGATCCCGCACTGATGTAGGGTGAATGCCATCTACCTGCTCTCCCTCTCCTAAATCGCCAGCTTGCTCTTGGCAGGTGTGGCTGGGGCAAAGCTGGAGTCAGCGGGCTCCTTGCCTTGCCATTCACCCGGCACCTCCACGTTCGTGGGCTGTCAGATTGCTGCGGGAAGCAGTCCGTCAATGCACTGCACACCCTTTGTCCACATGGTGCATCCTTAAAAGTTGCTATTTTAACCTGTATTCCCCTCGCCGAGACCTGATGCGTCTCCAAGCCGATATTCGGCAGCACCCAGCTGCTCCGTGATGCACCAGGTACGGCTTCGGCAGCAAAAATAAGCTCTGCTTCGAGGCAGAGTTAATTTTGGAGTGGGTGTCTCTGTCAAGCTGTACTTTTTTTTTTTTTTTTCTATTAAATAAGCATGTTCTGCACGTTACGCTCCTCCCTGCAATGAATTCTCCACTTGAAGGCGAAGCATGACTGATGTTTGTCTTGTGCCTCGACAACGAGCAAAGAAAATGAGTTCGGCTCCGATCAATTTAGTCGGTGTCAGGCTGTAGATTCAGAAGCTGCTGACTGGGAATTAATGATAAAAGGTTGAGTTTTTAGCAAGGCAACAAATCGCTGTTATGAGCCAGGAAGGTTGTAGCGAGATACCGAGACATCTGCGGGGCCGGGGGGTGTTTCTTGCACCTTTATCCATAAAATGCTGGGTAAATTTCATCGTAGATAACTGCATGAAGATTATTATAGTGTTTCACTCTGCCCAATGCAAAAATCAGTATATTTTGGGTGCTTTTGTGGTTGTTTTAAGTGTGCGTTACAATAAAATGATATTTTAAGTTGAGGTCAAGATCTTGGCAGGGAATGGCTCCTTCCCCCTTCTTGTTTGCTTCGAGGTGTTTCGGTGCTGGCAGGTGGTGGAAGTCAGACCTGGGTGCCCTTTTAAAAGACGCACCTGCAGGGGATATTGTCCTTTAGCTGGCTTTTAAGTCTGTTTGAGGGCGAAGATAAAAGGAGATGGTTGCACTTTGAAATACTCATGGCGTTGCTGCGGTGCAGCTGCGGGCTTGTGCGTCGTGGCTTGGGTTTAGCCAACGCGAAGAGTTTTGGGGTTGGACGTGGATGGGTGTTTAGGACTCCTGCAAACACGGGGTGTAGTAGCACACTTTCCCTGAGGGGTGATGCTGCTTTGAAACAGCTTTTCCATGAGAAAATATCCCCAAAGGGGCCGTGCTCCTGCCCAAAAGTGCTGTAATGAGATGCTTTGCACCTTTTTGCTGGTAGGGAGATGAAGCAATGGGATCCACCTGGCCACCACTTGGCTGCTGCCATAAAGAGGCTGCACCAGGTGGGAATTAAACCTCAAGGAGACCAAATGGGGTTGGGGGAGGTTCTGGTTCTGCTGGTGGCATCACAACAAGCACTGCTGGTGCTGTGCAAGGAGGCTGGGGCTGGTTTGGGCTCTGCGATGCCAACCAGGGCACTTCCAGGGTGAGTGGTGCCTCTTGGCTTCTCCTTGTGCTTTTGTCACTTAGGATTGAGGTCCCAGGGTGTCACCCAGGGCTGTAGCTCCCCGGGGACACCGCACAGAGCTGGGCATGGAGCTGAGCAGTGCCTGCTGCTCAGAAGAGGGCAGTGTGACACCAGCGAGCTGCTGCTGTCCCCTAGCCCTGCACGGAGGTGCCCCCTTTTCACCCACCCAGGGCGCCGGGAGGGTCCCTAGGGTGCCATTCCCAGTCCCCTTGTGGGATCCCAGTGCCCCATTCCCCTACAAATTATTTCCCTTCCAGCTATGCTCTGTGCGTGGCAGGGCGCTGACGGTGTTTACCAGACCTTTGCAGGCATATTCCGTGCATGATGTGGGGAAAAGGGATTTAAAGGATTGTTTATAGCTGTTGCTTTTGCTTGCCAGCCTGTCTATAAACAGTGATTAGGTGCAGCGACTTTAATGCATGGCTCTGCTTTCAAAAAAAAAAAAAATAAAAAAGAAAAAAGAAAAAGAAAAAGCTGCAGGCTGGCGCTTGGCTTTGCTGCTTTTTCCTCTGTAGCTAACCGCCGAGTTCTCCCCACTTCCTCCAAAAATACCCACAGATACTGGCAGGACAACTGCCTGAACGCTTGCTTAAATAGCCTCTCTTGCTCAATAACCCCCCGAAAGCCTTATTTTTGTACGTAATTAAATATTTGTGTAATGCCTCTGCCAAGAGAGGGGTTCAAGGTACGGCGTGTTCCCCCGAAGGGTGTTCAAACAAGGACCTTCTTGGGTGGCAGTGGGAAATCTTCCTGTGCTTGGGTCTATCACGCCACACGGCGTGTTTGCACATACTGAATCCATTACCCGTCTTGATTGAGCTCTGTCTCTTTTTGCCTGTCTGGCCTTTGGGCAGGATCAGCTTGATGAGAAACGTTCCTCTTGCGAATGTGTTTTTGGCGCTGGTTTTTGTGGCTCTTGCGCCAGGTATTGCTGAAATGGGCTCTTTTTAAAAGAAATTTTTCTTTTCTTCTTCCCACGGATGAAGGGTGGGATGGGGGTAGGAGAGAGGCAAGCCGTGCCTCGCCCCAGATGATGCACAAATCTGGGCGCTAGCTCCTTCCCCTGTCTGTGTGCAGTCCTGCTGGTGGCGAATCTCTTCCTGGGAAATAGCTTGTGCTGGTTTTGATGTAATTCCTGAGCCATGACAAAATCAAATCCTCCTGCTCTCCAACCACTGTGTCCTCCGTGCTGCTCGGAGCCGGGCTCTCAGTAAAGCCTCATGCGGTGCTCAGGGTCTGAGCTGCTGCATCCTGGAGGAGTTGGATGCGATGGACTGTAAGTTTGTTTTTTTTTTTTTTTTTTTCCAGGAATGCTTAAAAGAGCCTCTTTCGCTTTCAGTTTTACCATGTGGTACTGTGTTCACACAGCTTTTATCTTCCAGCTTTGCCTTTAAAGCAAGTTTGCCTTTTCAAATGTTTAAATCCTCGTTTCTCTCTTTTAAATCCCTGCAGTTTCTGTTAGCCATTGTAACTTGTACAATCTTTTATAATTATAAAATAGCCACTCCATGGGTTTCCCTTCCCCCATGGCAAGATGAAGTGAAACTTTCCTCCCCCAGCCTGAGGTCAGATGCAGAGTGCAGAAATGTTCTGTCTGGGTGCTGGTTTTAGCTGTGCTGAGCTTTGGGCTCACACACGCACAGGTTGCTCAGGGAAAGCATCTTGCTTCTGATTGAAATAGCACAAGGTGAGAACCAGTGTTTCCTTTAACAGGTATTTTGGATGTGGCATTAAAAAAGGCGTAATGGACTGATTGTATGCTTTGGTGTCTGAGTGTTTGAGCTGCTCTAATAGAGTGGATCTTGAGCCACTTGCCTTGTATTGATGAACCTCTTGTGTTGACAGTCACCTCATCATAAATTGTATTGCCTCAGTCTCAAATCAAGTTACTGGTCAAGTCAGGATTACATTAGAAAAATACAAGATTAAATTTTTTGGAGTGGGAGTCAGCGAGAGAAATGTGGTTACTGGTTGGGACGCGGTGCCCAAAGGCTGTGGGCCATCAGGGTGATGCACCGAGGGCTGAGCGAGGCTGCTGGGAAGCTGATGTGATCCTGGAGCACTCACTGAAAGAGCTCAGAGGGGATTTGGGGCTGTGTCTGGGCTTGCTGTCCTGCAGTGAGGGTGGAAGCGTGGTGTTAAGGGGCAGGCTTGGCCCTTTTGAGGTGCCCCGTGTGTGTCATCAGTGCCCAAACTCTGCCCAAACGCCCTGGCTTTGGGATGGATACCAAGGGCTTAGGCTTGTTTACAGGGATTTACCACGGTGAAGTCTTGCTGTGATACTTGGGCGGATTTTGTTTGTTTTTCTTTTTTTTTTAACAAGGGGTAACTAATGCTTTCCTTGGGATTAAAATATTTCCTGCGTGTCTCAGCTGTTGGTGTCGGAAGGACTCATCCAACCCTTTGACCTCTGGCTCTTTGGAGACAAGGAAGGCTCTGTGGGGGAGGCAAGGAGTGTACAAAACCTGTTTCTCTCTTACCCGACTGCTTTCTTGGAGGCAGAAGCCCAGGGTAGAAAAGTTTCTTGAGGCTGTCAAGTCGGTGATGCTTTGTAGGCAGTCACCTGATGGAGCAGTGATTGCATTTGCAGGTAGGTTGGGAATTACGGTGTCACTCTGCCTGCTCGTTATCTATGCATCTCCTCAATGAGACTTTAAACAGCTGCTCAAACCTCCTCTGGAGTTTTTTTGGGTTGGGATTTCTCCGTCCATGGCTTGGAGCTGTGTGCTGTAACAAGGGCTGAGCGCTCCTCGTAACCCGTGTGTGGGTTTGGGGTTGTCCGGAGCCCTGCAATTCATCGAGCAGAGAGGTGAGGTGAGACCTCCGGCTTCTCAAAACTGCTATTTTTAGCCCTGTTCCTGTTAACATGCAAATTGTGTTTATCGCAAAGGATTGCTCTGTGCTTGCCACGCTGAACTTGAAAGCCTTGCTTTCCAGCTTCTACTGAGGTATCGAAAAGCTTACCAAAAATATGTATTTAAAAATATGTATTTAACACTTTCCCCATGTTCACAATCCTGTGGACTCCTGAAATGCTCAAGATGTGCTCTGTAAATGCACAGGGGAGGGTGGCTCCATGTTTTGGGGTGAGTTACCCCCTGCTTGGGCTTTGGCGTTAACTTGGAAAGCTGCTGGTGTCTGACAGCCTGCGAGCTTTTTGCAGTTCTGCTTCCTTTCTACTGCTTTTCCTCCCGCCCCAAGCCTGGAGACAGCATCAGCGTTAAAACAAAGCAGCTAAAACTCATCCTTAGCTCTGAATGAATCACTGATGCAGAGCGCTTGCCATCTTCATTAAAAGCCTGATTTAAAGTGCAAGGTTTACAGCTTGGCTGGAGACGCTTCCCTTTATCACGAGTGTTTCCTAATCCGCCCCCTCTGCGCGAGGATGTTTCTTGTTTGCATCCCGGGGCTCTTGCTCTGAGAGCTGTACGTTAAAGGAATGCGGTGTGCTCGTGGGCAAGCCAGCTGTGTATGTTAAAATGTTAATGTGGTGGGAGTAAAGCGTGTTCTGGTGTCTCTTAAGCTGTCAGGGAAGTCTTTGTGCCTTGCAAGGTCACGCCGCTGCATAGACGTGTGTTGCTGAAACAAACTGTGCGGGGCCTCCGTACGCAGTTTTGTTTTGCAAAGAGGAATAAATCTGCTCGTGTGGTGATAGCAAGGGAGCTGCTGTCCCTGAAAACACAGGCAGGAGGGTGGAGTTGAAGGCCAGCACCCAAGGAAGCGTCCGTCCTTGTGGCTGCACCTATCAGCCCTGCAACGTGCTGGGGTTTCAGCTCTGGTCCTGGCCTTGTATGGGGTGACTGGTTGGGTGAAGCTGCAAAAGCTGCCATCATTATAGGCATTTTAACTTCTATTTCTGAGTTTGTGTGATTGCAATTGATTTAATGAGCTCAAAACTGGAGCTGGAAGGGAGTCTTTGCAAGAGGGTCTTTGGCTTTTGTGCCAAATCCTTCCTGAAAGCCCTCCCTGGGGAGGTGAGCATCTCTCCTGCTGTCACAGGAGCGTTGCTGGAGGCAGGAACCTGCTGGGCTTCCTTGATGTTATCAGTGGGGTCAACACAACAAATTAGGAGATACTTCTTCTCAGAAAGAGTGGTCAGGCCTTGGGACGGGTTGCCCAGGGAGGTGGGGGAGTCCCCGTCCCTGGGGGTGTTCAAGGAGAGGTTGGACGTGGTGCTTGGGGACAGGGCTTGGTGGTGACACTGGTGGTAAGGGGTGGTTGGGCCAGGTGATCTTGGAGGGCTTTTCCAGCCTTAATGATTCTGGGATTGTAACACCTACCTTGTCAGCCCTTTAAAATAACCCTTCCAGAGCTCCTTGTGTATGGCTGCTAGGCTTTAGCATCTACCAACCTTTTTTCCTTCTGCTTTTAAGTGGAAAGTCCTTAAGTGAAGCAAGCTGGAAGCTGTGAGCAGTCTGTAACCAGGTGGATGTATCTGGCAACCCAAGCTCCATCAACAACTTTTAGCCTGGAAAATTGTTCTCCCTTTTTAAATCAGAGGGTGCTGGGGAGAAGGTGAGCGGTGCCACCAGGGTGGGAGGCTGTGCTGCAGATGCCACCACGTCTGCTGGCACCTGTGGCATTTGGGGACATGCTTAGTGCTTGTTAGGGGTTGGCCAAGACTGGTATTTTTGGGCAGTGAAGAGCACAAGGAAGCAGTGAAACAACCAGTTTCATAGGCAAGGAAAAATAGCAGGAGCTAACGCTACTGTCTGCTCTGGCTCGATGAGGATTGACCCCACACAGGTTCTCGTGGGGTCGGGGCAGAGCACCCTGCTGGCATCTGGGGGAAGCAGGAGCCTTTCTGTGCCTCTTTGATCCCCAGGGAAGATGAAATTACGTGGCCTCCAGCTAGGATCTGCCAGAGCTCTTGGAGAAATGCACCCACCTAGGTATCCAGATAAAGCCTGAGCGTACCCATTTCTTTCCTCTGGAAGAAGAACGTGGGGAGGAAGCTCTTGAAAACAAAGCTGATTGCTCCACTTCTGGGTTCGATCTTGAATGCAAGGTTGATTCCTACAGGTTTTGGGTTTCCAGCCCTCCAAACCTGTTTGGTTTGCTCTTGTCCTGGATCGTGATGCAAATCTATCTCCACCAAAAGTTGCTGATTGGAAATATGCCCCTGCTTCTGGGGGGCTGTTGCAAAAACTTGCCTGCTGCAACGCATCTAGCAGGCTGGAAAAGCTTTGGTGCATGCTGATCTCAAGCTGCATGGCTGAAAAAAGTTGCTGGGAAGCTTTAATGATGCTGGTGACCTGCCCCTCTGTCACCTGGTGTGCGGTGGTAAATGCCTGGGCTGGAGAACGGGCTGTGCTGTGCTGGGAGGAGTGGACAGAGGTTGGCTGGATAATAACAAGGCTGGGTTTGAGCCGGTGACCTGAAGGTAAAGGCTCCTGCTGGCCTGAAAACCCCTCATGGCTTTATCTCAATGTGCTAAATGCCGTTGTATTGCAGTGGGAATGTGATTAGTTAGCAGGAATGGAGCCTGGCAGCTTGACTGTGAAGCTGTAACCTGAAGTCCAGCCTTGTAGGGATGTGAAGAGTTACAGATCTCCTTCGAAGAGCAGAACGAGCTTAGACCAGGGGGTCCTTTATTTCTAAAAGTGTCAGCTTATGATGCTAAAAACCCTTATATCATGACAGTCCTTAAATCCAAGCTTCTGGGGCAATAATCTGGTAGTGGTGAGTGGTGTATTAGAGCCACGAGACCATTGCTTAAGTTCTCTTGGCTTCTTCCCTCCAGGCATAAGGAAAATATTGTCTTTTTTTTTTTCCTTATTTTCCTGAAGTTTGCAACTCAGCTGAGGGTTCCCTGGAGAGATGGATCTGGGCTGCTGACTTAAGGGCCAGAGGCTGTCCTGCTCTTCTCCTTGTGGTCTGGATGTTGATGACTTTGCTGCGGAGCTTGGGGGTACATGGGGTGAGCAGCAGCGAGCCACCGAGGTCACGAACTTGGGGAAAACTGTCAAAAAAAATAACGTGTCCGCTTGCATTTCTGCAGCTTCCCTCCATGGGCATTACGTGCTGCTCTCTATCTCTGCTGATATTTGCAGTGGCGATAAGAGGCTCGGCAACAAGTGTGCTCTGCAGCAGATAAAACTTGCTGTGCGCAAGAGCTGTTCCAGCCGGGAGCTTATCAACCCTATTAAAACTTTACGGATCAGCCAGGCTCGGGAGAGGTGGGTGTTTCGGGTCCTTTAGGAGAAATGCTCAATCAGGAATTGCACTGAAGTACTGCTGCTCTGTAAGTCCTGCTCAAATGTGCTTTATTTATTTTTTTTATTTTTTTTAAAGCAAGGAATAATCTGGGGAATGAGGCTTGTGAAGTTGGCCAAGGGTTTGGCTTGCCTGCAGCCAGCTGGTTACTGCCCTGCAGGTTTGTGCGTGTAAGGAGCTGGCTGCTGATTGAGGAAGGTGGTAGCTGGTCACAGTGTGGGCTTGAAATAAATTGAGGGATCCTTGTCCTCCTGCATCTTGCTGGGCTGCTCTGTGCTTGGAGAAAGATCTCCTGGTGCTTTTGTGTGACTCGAATGCCAGTGCAGAGAGGACAAATCTTCCAATTTGACTTGATGCTCTTTTAGGGCACCTGCAGGCATGGTGAAAACCTGGGCTGAAAGGGTACAGTGGTGTGGATGGAGACCAGGAATTACCTGGTTCCCACCTTGATTTGGAAGCACCTAATTCCCATGTGCTGCCCAGATGTACCAAGATGAGTGGAGGGGCTGAAGTCTGAGCACGGGCAGGTCTTGTCCTGATTTGGGCAGCTGTCTCCATCTGTATGCAGACTTCTCCATTCTCTTGGGATTTGCAGCTTGTGGCCTTCTCCAGAGTGCGGGTGCCCATGGCTTCTCTCTAAAAATATGAATTAATTCTGGGCTAAACTCCTGAGGAGGGAGATGTGATATCTGCTGTACAGGGGAGTGGTGCAATCAGAAGTGTTCAGAAATATCCTTTTTCCCTTTTGGCACGAGGAAATGAGACCTTTCATCTCCGTCCTCCCCAAAACTCCTTCCCGGGGAGCGATGGAGCCTGGAGGTCGGAACCAGATAGCCAAATATTTCTGGTGGCAGAAGTACTCATGCTTTCTATGAAGCCGTGCTCCAGGATTTTGGGTGCTTGCTCAAGGAATGTCAGCCCTGGAGGTGCTGCAGATAGTCTGAGCTGCTGGAGGAGATGGCATTCAGACAAAACCGGGAGCAAATGCTGTGTTGCTGTTACACACAAGGTCAGTGTGACCGTCGGCTTCCCAAATCGGGCAGTTGGGTTCAGTGTTTCAGCAAACACTTGCTGCTGCTCAGCTGTGTAATCAGCTAACAGGATTTAACACGGCATCCACTGTTTCTAACTCAGCGTTGTGTTAGCAACGTAATCAAAAAAGAAAAAAAAAAAAAGGCCAGAGTTAAAATAAGTGGAAATGTGAGTTCCTGGGGCTATCCAAGTCCAGTACCAGACAGAGAAACCATCTGCTTTCTACCAGGATTAATGCACTAACAGTTACATCAGAACTGACTCGAGATGTTATAAAGCTGGGGATAAAGAACATCTATTGGCACTTATTACATCTCAAAGACCTTGTGCTTAAGGCAGCATCTCCTGTGAAATTTCTCTTGCTTAAATAGCGTAGCTGGAACATGCAAACAGCATTTTGTGTTGAGGGAAGGTGGTTGCAGCGACCACAGGCTCATCTTCTACCTTGGAAGCTGCAAACTGGAAACCCTGACCATTTCATACTTCTAGAGGTGATTCTCTGCTTCAAGTTGGAAATGAAACAAAACCACAGTGGAGCCTGGGGTTAGGTCTAGAAGGAAAAGAAGATAAGTGGTGGTAGGAGGAGGCAGCAAACAGCTTAGTGTCTAGGTTGTGTACCGTCACTCTCAAACCTTCCACGTGCTGGCATCAGATTTGGATCTCAGCACAACTTTGTGTTCATGTGGTGGTCTTTATTCTTTATTTTTTTTCCTCCAACACCTTATAAAGCTCCAGAAGATAACTACTTAAAGGCTTGTGGAGTCCCAGGAGGAATGTGTACTGGAGAGGAAAGCCCTTGTCTGAGGGTTGCTGTTTCTGGAGAATACCCAAGTGCTTGACCAAAAATCAGGACTTCACACCCTCCTTGCACATGGCTCAGCTCTGCCACCGCTAATTTTAGCTGCCTACCCTTAAACACATCGCTGTGGTTCAGCTTTGCCTGAGGCTGATGTGATGTTCTGCTCCCAAACTCACCTTTTTTTAATTTATTTTTTTGGGGGTGACAGTTCCCATATGTTTGGTTGCAAAGGGTTGGCTTTTTTCTGGAAGGAAAGGTATGAGATAAATACTGCCTCAAACACTTGTGGCTGTCAGTTCTACCGAGCCAGCTCTTTTACAGGGGTGTGAGTAAAACCCTGTTATGTCTCATGCACCATCAAGTTTAATGCCTGCTAAATGGCAGAGCTGCTGAGGGGAAGCACTGGGCTGAGGCAATGCAGCCGGTATTAAAAAAAAATAAATACGGCTGCAAGTGGCTGAGCTTCCAAATAAATTGTGCTGTGGATGCTTGGTGAGTGGATACGAGGGGATTGCTGAGGTGTCTGGATTCTCCCCAAGGCTCGCTGCCAGGTGGGAGACTTGGGAAGGCAGCAACTACCTGCACATGGGGAAAATGTTGTGTCCCAGTGGTAATAAATCCTTTCCTTGCCATGAAATACAAGGGCTTTATTTAAATCGTTTTCCTGTTCTAGCATTTAAAGCAGCTACAGAGTTGGATCCTCTAGCTTCTTTTAATGTTGTAAATGATGGCCAAAGTAGGGTTGGTCATTTCCTTCTTTTTTAGGTTTATAGGGCTGAAAGATCTCGGTGCCCTAGAGGCATGGGTTTTGTGAAGACCTGTGTGCCATGGCCATCCTGCAGCTCTCGGGCACTGAAGGCTTGCTTGAGTTGTTGTCTTTTGATAATACCTGCTTAAGAAATTTTATTTTCTGGAAGTTATTTTGCAAAACACCAGAATTTGTTGGGCAGGATAAGCAGGACTTGTCTGAATGCACCTCTCTGTAAGAATGGCTTGGTCTTGATTTTATTTTTTCCCTTCACCACCTGAAAAAAAATTTAAAATACAACTTTCTGCTCTGCAGTTCCAGCACAGATGGCACAGGCAGCATGAAAACTAATATCCTACTGCTCCAGTCCAGCATCTCCTTCAGGAAAAACCTTGCTGTGTGACGAGGACACAGAAAGCACTGGCATGACAGCTCTTGTGGGAAGCAGTGGAGATGAGCTGGGGACAGAGTGAAGTGCAAACAACGTGCTTCAGGCTCTTTGCTGCAAACACAGAGCCCTGTGGGCTTGGACAGAAATCTTAGGACTGTTGGGACTAAAAACCATTGAGGGTCTTGCTTCTGCAGATGAAGGTCCTTCATCCTTCATGCCTGAGCTTGGATTTTCTCCCCTTCCAGGGGAGATGATGCCTGCTCTGCATAAGTAGTACAACGAAGTGTTGGGGATTACTGCTGTGGGTGTTAATGTATTTATTCCCTGGGTGGGTTAAAATCCCTTCAATGGGATTTTCTTAAGCTTAAAACGGTGACCCTCAATGCTAATCTTCCCATGGAAAGAAGGGGAATGTTTTTGGGATGTTTTTACTTCCATGGTGTTATTCTATAAGACTAGCTCTACTGCAGTCCTGTGGTTGTATCAGTCTCTGACCTTCCCAAAGAGTGCCTGATGCTCCTTGTGTGGTTTCCTCAACCCACGTGAGAGATGGGGACAGGGAACGTGCTCCTTTCTTCCTACCAACGCTATCCTGTGGCCAATTATTTTCTATTACAGATGACTGAAGAATGGTGTAAGCTGGGAACGGGGCTTTGTGGGATGTTATGAGTAAGTAATTGTCCTGAGATTCATGGCAAGTGTTTGCTTTGACCTTCCTGAGATCACTGGGAGCAGTTCTGTCCTTGGCTAGCTGGTGGTCTGGAAGCTTTTCTTCTCCCTTGGCCTCAAGAGGGATGTTTGCTCAGAGGAACTGGAGATCTCTGAGTCCTTCCTACCCAGCAAGATGAAGGCATCTGAAAGTGATTACCCAGGGAGAAGAGGCACTGGGTCTTGTGCGTGCCATCTGCCTCCTGTTTCAGCCTGGGAGAGCTGAAGCAGAGTCATTCATCCTGCATTTTAACGTGAGAAATGCTTGGATACGTGTCCTTGGATGCTGTGATGTGTAATGAAGCCTGGGGTTGATGTTGCGGTGATGAAGGGAGGATGCCTGAAGCATTGGGTGATGACTGGGGCTCATTTGCCTGCTCTACGCATGTATTCTCAGTGGCTTTGGTCAAGGAGAAAAATGTCAGCTGAGGACACAGCACTCCTTCAGGATGGGTGGTGGGGCAGTACGAGGATGTGAAGACTTGGATACCATAGAAAGGCAGGTAGATATGTAAGTTTTTCCCTCCTTGTGTTATCTTCTCACAAATCCAGCTTCCTTGGTGCTGATCTTGGGCTGACTGTACTTTATGACTGCTCTGGAGAAGAGTTTGGGTTCAAAAATGAGTTGTTTAATGTCAGGTGTCTGCTTCCAAGTACACTTACCACCAGCTCTGGCCATCCCCTGAGATGGGAGGGATACCAGAAAACCTGGTGTGAGCCATGTTTTTCTCTGATAATTGTTTTTTGGGGGGTCACTGTGTTTTTGCTCAATATTTGCCACTTTGAAGGTTGGAGTTAAAAGCCTGTACAAGCCACCTGCAGGAGTATTTTTCCACCAATTTTCCATACTCACCCAGAGATGTGACACAAGAAGCTGTTGAGCTGTCGCATGTCAAGAAAAGCCTCATTCCTGGAAAATGCCTCCCTTAGGTGGGCTGCTCGGCCTGTTCCTGCAGTGACGCTGGTGGTTTGAGCTGGTGAACTTAACTTTTTGGATGCCTGCTCTAACAAATGGAAATACAGCCCCAGAGATGTGTTCAGAGTATATTAGCTGTTTGGCCAGAGGGAGGGAGCTTGCTGGGTGGGCAGCACTTCAGATGCACCACTGGTGTAGGTAGATGCCACCCAAAATCACACGCACCCTGCTTTCTCTGTTGGGGGTGAGATGCTCAAAACCAAATCTACCTGAGCTACTACTGTTAAGCTTGTGGTGAAACTGGGATTAAAAGCCTCATCCTTCAATCCCTGTCCCCAGATGCTTTGTGTGCACCCTGTAGGTCTGTATTCCTCTTGCAATGGGCAAAATCTGCCATGGAGAGCTTGAAGGTGATGGTTCCAGGCCACGGGAGGACTGGGATGGCATCAGCAGGGAGCAAGGTGACTTGGTGGAGATTCATCTTGGTGATGGGCTGGGATAGATGGGGCATGCACGAGGGTGATGTAACATGCCCAAAGGATGGGATTTCTGGGGGAGTGGTGAGAGCAGAGATGAGAGAGGGTGCAGAAAGTGCTGTGTTGGAGGCTGGGCTCTGTACTTGGCTCCCAAGCTGAGGAGCTAGGCTTTGCTCTGGTATTTTAAGCTCAGCGTAATGGCATTCTTCCATGTGAGCAGTGATGCAGAGCCACTGGGGGACTATAGGGATAAGAAAAGAGAACCTGCAACAATTCTCCTCCTTCACATTTCCTTCCTAATGGTCTTTGTCTAGTGTGTACCAAATGATGAGCACGTGTGATTTCTGCCCAGCGATGGATGGTAGCTCAACACCACAACTCCTTGCAGCGTTGGATGCGACCTGCCAAAAAATAACTGGGAGCTCTGTGGGGGCTGGCGCTTGGTGAGGGGCTCTGGTGTCTTCATCCCAAACGTGCCCATGGGCTGAGTTCGTGGAGCATCTCTGGAGCCAGTGGGGTGTGAAGGTGGTAATGGGAAAACCTTCCTGCTGCTGTGGCAGTGACACGGGGCTGTTTTGTTTTTTGAAAAAAGTGAATATTGTTTTAATCAGGACAGAGTTTGAGGCTGCTCCATGCCCTTGCCAACCTTGTCAAGCCCAATTTTTGCTTAGTGGGGCTAATAAATTGGCGAGCCTCCTGTGGCACAGCACAAGCTAATGGGCAGGTGGGGCTGCTGAGGAAGTATTCAGTCCCTAAAATACTTGGTCTAAATCTGCTCTGAGATGTCATCTTCCAAAAGGTTTCCCTGTTACCTGAGTTTTTGCTGGAAAGTCAGTGACTGTGAGGGACAGCGGTGTGGTCTGTGCGCTGTTAGGTGTGGGGAGCTTTGTGTGTTACTCAAACCTTACTCAAACTTGTGGCTTTCTGGCAATATAGGAACTTGCAGTGCTGGTATGGCAAGAGCTTGACCTTTAATGAGATTGGCCGCCCCTTGCGGTGTGAGGCAGGATGCTTTGCTTCTGCCAACCCTTGCTGAGCAAGTATTTTGGTGCCCATATTTAGGTGTGCGTTCCTGTGAGCACTTGATGAGTAGCTGCAGAGGAACTTCCAGCCTCTTCTGTAAAATGCAGCTGTGGTGGCTTAGTGGCCATTACACGTGGAGGGGAGAGCAAGGCAAGCTGCTTCATGGAAATTTTTTCTTGCTAGGTGCAGCAGTGGTGCTTCTTCAGGGTCATTTGGGACCAGTCTGGAGGCTGCCACTGGGTCGTACGCAGCATGGCTTGGGCATGTGGGTCCGAAACTGCTTCTGACGTGGCATGGGATGCCCATTAGGTGGTGACTTCAGAGCTCCGCGTGGTGCCCAGACATGTGCAGGCTGCCCAGGCAATCATTCAGGCCTCGTTCCTTCTTGTTTTCCCTTGATCCTACAGCACTTGGAGAAGGAGCTCGATGCCCTACTGCAGGAAGGGCTTTGCTGTGCAAAGATGTCCATCTTCTCTCCCAGAATGCTTGCGAGTCTGCTTGCAGAGCAAAATCAGGTGGATACTTAATCCAGGTGGCTGCTGAAAGCATGGTTAGACATCTCAGTGCCTTGAGAGAACCACGTGTGCCACAAAGCTTCCCGTGCAACACCTGGCTGAGCAGGGCTTCAGGAGATGCAGTGTTGAGCTGCATCCAAGCTGTCACTCAGGGCAACGACTCTACAGCAAGTCACTGGCCTCCTGGTGCTGGTTTTGGCAATGGGGAAAGCTTGGCTTGGCTGCCTCTATTTATAAAGCTCAAATGCATTTGTCACCCAAGAGCCCGATCACTCGTAATTATAACGTCAAAGAAAATCACACCTCTTATTTCCTGCCTGCGTACCTGCTTTCTTGCAGTTTACCTTTCTCTGCCCCTCCTGTTTTCTGATGTTTGCATGCATCCTATGCTTCAAAGGCTGTGGTGTTTCAGTTTTATAATCCTTTCTTTTTTTTTTTTTTTTTTGTGGGGCATGAAGGTCAATGCTGCCGTGGCTTTTGCCAGTTGTCCTGTCCTGGGTACTCTCTGTGCACTGTAGCGCTGCTAGGAAGGTTTTAATTTTTCTTAGAAGTAGTTAAAATTTAAACACGAAATGAAATGCAGAGGTGGGAGCTTTATGTGCAGGAGTTTTTGGTGATGGACCTCACTTGTGAACCTTCTGTGTAGCAAAAAGGGCTTCAGCAATGCTCCCTCCTGCTTTTTCCCTTGCAGTGTTTACATTTTCCTCTCTAGCCCGTTGGCAGTGACTGCAAAACTCCCATTTATTGACACTGTGCATAGCACTGAGCTTGCTGCATCGATCTGGGCGCTTAAATAGCACAAAGATTTTTACCTTGCATCTGGACCGGAATAAACCCTCAGCAAACCCGGGTGCTAATTTTGGCACCGTGCACCCCTCTGCTCCCTGCGCAGGGCAGCAAAGTCACAGGTACTTAGCAGAGCGACCTCGGAGGAATCTTTATCTGGGTGGAAACAGATGGAGTTTGACTTGGTGTCAATCAGCAGCCTGGAATAACTTAATTTCAATGCAGAGGAAGCGGAAAGGTGCAGCGCTGCCACAGCCTGGATGCTGACAAGGAGGAATTTAAGCTTGGAGAGCGGTGCCTGGTGTGCACGCTGATTATTTCCACGCTCCAGAAGCTTGGCCACCAGGAGGAAACTGCACTTGTCTCTTTGCACAGGTCTCTGCTTGGGAAGGTGTTAAGCAGGGCGTTGTAAAGCATCCTCTTGATTGCAGCCTGGTGGCAGATCCCATAGCTGAAGGAGTCTCTTGGAGAAGGGATGTCACACTAGAGTGGGGTGAGGACCTAACAGGTAAGAGCTTCAAGTCCTTTTCTTTTCCTCTGCAGCTCTTGATGGTCACCTCCAACACTAGGCCAGCTGTGTAGTTGGGAATGAGCACAGAAATGGAACAAATTTCATGTGGCTTACCTGCTTTTTTCTTTTTTTCCCCCAAATAGTTTGGTGCTCTCCTTGCTGGCAGGCCTTTTGGATGGGGACCTGCTGGGGTGCTCAGCCAGCTGTGAGCAGTCTCCTCTAATTTCCCTTCTCTCCTTTTCAGTGCTTCATGCACTGAAGTTAATCTTGCAGAAGGGCCTGATGTAGACTTTGCAGAGCACTCTCGTGCCCAGGGCAAGCAGCCTTCATGGATCTCAGCTTTGTGCCCGGATGAAGGTGCACAGTGCTTTGGGCCATGGATAGTTGCAAGCCATCCTCTTGGCTCTGCCATGGACCCAGAAAAGCTGCCTGGTGCTGCAGACCAAAGAGCCTTCCAAAGGCAGCTTCTACATTAGCTTTTCATTCTCTGGGGAGAGATGCAGGACCCTGGCAGTGCTGTGGGTCTCCTGGTACGTTCAGGTTTCTGTAGCTCCAGGACTACACAGGCTGCTACTTAAATCTTTGAAGAGCTGCTGTGGTCGTTCCACAAACCTGTGGAAAGGCTGAATGTGGTTTCAGGATGGCTCCCCCGATTTGTCAGGTAGAGTTGTTCACCAGCTTTGTTTTAGTGGCTTGTTGAGGCCTCCAGCTACATTTATAGGGCTAGTTAACAGCTATGCAATGACCTGTCATCCCCCCAAAATGGAAAACCAATCTGTGGAACTACCCTAATGCTTGGCAGGGAAGGAGACAGCAAGTTGCAGCTCTCCTTTTTGCTAGCAAAGACTTCTCTGAAGGCATTGGATTGAATGTTGGTCCTGGTCTCTTCAGCCTCTGGTGTCACTTATATGCCAGGAAAGAAAAACAGCTCCAAAACTTGCCTGCCTTGAGCCTGTTGTCTGTTGCTAAAGCTCTCATTTATCAGCTGTTTTTACTGAGCTAGGGATGGGACTGTTTCCTTAGCCACCCCTGCTCTCCCTTGAATGGGGTGTAAATATCTCAATCAAGAGCTTTTTGGGGTGTCCAGGGGAATCTGATAGAGTAATGATACTGCAGTACAGCTTTCAGTAGCACACATGGATGCTCCTGCCTGTCTGTGCCTGGCTTGTTGGCCAGGTCAAAAGCTAGAGGAGGTGGAATAAAGGCAAGACTTGACCATTGCTACAACACACAGCTCTCTTAAATGCCCCTTAATACATTGCAACTAACTTATTTAACCCCCCTGTCTCTTGCCTCAGTGAGTTTGGGCCTCTCCTAAGCAATAATTAAACTTTAACCTCAGCAGCCCTTGCTAATGTTTGCCTTTTGCTTTGGAGGAAGGAAATGTGATCCTAATCGTTAGATCAAACGGCATCTGTACTTCCATTGGGGGGGAAAAAAAAAAGTAAATTTGTAGTGGGCTTAATGAAACCTAGAAAGATGTACTGGATGGGGACAGAAAATGGACAAAATTATATGCCTTTTAAAAACTTTTGTCTCCTGGAGTTACTGCAAGACTTCCTCTTGTGCTAAATAGGGATTTTTTTTTATTATTATTTTTTTTAATCCTGCAAGCTTTCAGACAAGAAAATGGCCTTGGAAAGCAGATGTCAGGGCTGAATTGCATGCTTCTTCCCTTAGCGTTTGGGTTGAAAGCGTTCCTTAGAGACCAGCGCCTGCCTCTGTGGAGATGCTGATTGAAAAGCTACCGATCAGGAAAAAAAAATGTTAAAAATGTCAGAAATTTGACTGTCTTTCAAACTTTATAAGTCTCTCTAACTTGAGACCCGTGGAGTGCTTGTGTGTGTATGGGAAGCTGGTTGCTATAGCAGAACTCCAGAGGTCTTCCAGAAGGCACCTGTGCTGCAGAAGTCCTGGAGGGGTGGGTTTTGGATAACCACGTCCCTGTTGTGTAGTGCAGGAGTATCTTATAACCCATCTGCTTGTTGGTAACTGGGGTGAGATCTGGCTGTAAACCCCAGGACTTAAAAGAGCAGCTTAATATCAAGCCACGTGGGAGATTTGAAGACCTTTTTCTAAAGGTGAGTGGTTTTGTTGCTCCTCTTACCTTTGGGGATGAAACCCAGGTGTGCCAGAGCACCTTCCTCCTGTCCTGATACACATGAAACACCACGGACAGCTGGGTGGCAGCCACTGGTTTAAGAGAAAATGGAAGGAAATCAGGCAAAGGGATGTGGAAGCAGATTTTTTGGTCCTGGGTCCTGGCTGAGTGCTGTTTGGTCTCCGAGGACCAGTGAGTAGCACAACAAAACAGGGATTACCTAGGGGGGAAATCTAGGAGGATGTGATAATGTGGCTGATAACTCGCTGAGGAAACAAATAGACTGAAAGGAAATACTGTTTTCTAGCAGCCTTGTGTACTTTGTTTTAGGTTGAAATCCATGAAAACTGGGGAAAACAAGAGGAAGGAATTTATCTTGGCTTAGGGAAGATGATTTAAGCTTACCAGCAGGATCTCTTTCCATTGGTAGTGCTGTGCTGGGACAGGGCTGTAGGACGATGCTGGAGGTCTTGGGATCCATTTGGACAAGGCTTTGTGCAAGGCTGACAAATCCACCTCTGGATAAGGGGAATCAAGTTGGGTGACATCTCAAGGGTCTTCCAGGCACTGTGCATCAGACTTCTCCCTCTCCTGGATGCTGCCAAGACAGCCTACAAGATCATTTGGCTTGTCCCTTGCCTGTGTCCTGTCCTCTGCTTGGTGGAAAGCTCATTTCCAGAGCATCCATAGGAACCTGTAAGATCTCGCAGAGGAAGGAGTGGTGTCTGACCTGATATTGTAGCGGTAGTGTGGAATAATGCAGAGGGATTTGTAGGAAAAAGGTTAAAGATAGCGGGACATGTGAATGTTTAGCAGATGTGTCCAGTTTCCTTTGGGAAGAGGTGCAAAACCATGATGTTTTTAGCACTAAAAAAGCAGATGGGGGAAAGAAATTGACCTTAAATGCTCCAAGAACCTCCAAGCATGCAACTGCTTTGCTTCTGCCAGTCATCAGGGAACCTGATTAATAATCAGTTAAAGGTGTTAGTTCAGATAGAGATAATTCAGTTGTGTGCCATGACCTGTACTTTGTGGGGCCAGGAAGGGTCTTGCATAGTGAGCTCCTGGAGGCTGGGGTGGCACAGGGCTGAGATCCAACAGTGGGTTGTTACTGGTGTTAGTGGTGAAGGACAGGGTGGCTTTGGTGGGATTAGCACTAAATGCTGTGCACAGGAAGGTGCTTTGAGGCTTCAAACATTTCTTGAACTTCTCCTGTTTGAAGGAGGAGGTATGCTAAGGCTTTTGAGACAGTGTCGGCAAAAAAAAAAAAGTACGGTTATTGCATGATTGTTGTGTGCTAATAGGATTTAATTTCTGCAAAGCTTTTGATGAGAAATAAAACTACCTCAAAGGACACGCAGGTATTTTGGGAAGGCTTAAGTGGAATAAAATTCAGCTGTGATCATGTTACAGCGGGGAGACTTGGAATTAACTGAGGGGGGAAGCAATGAATTTTACCATTGCTAAATGGAATGTGCACGGCCACATTTCTCCTGCTTATGCAAGCATCCTCAGGGGGTCTTCCCTGCTGGAAAGAGGGAGATGATGCCCTCAACTCTGCTCAATGAAAGGGGAAAAAGGGAAATGTCTGCATCTGAGAGCTGTGTTGAGTCTGTAGGCTTGCCCATGAAAGCTGAAAAGCCTGCAGGTGCCCTGGAAACCTGGGCTGGATTTGAATTTGTGACCTGTGGGTGAGCTGCTGCATTTTGCTGCCACTTTCTTGTGCCGTGAGGACTTGTGGGAGCTCTCAAGCAGTGTAATAAATATGTGGTCCTGCTGTCCTTTGGCCTGTTTTACTGGGGGAGGTGGAATAAGGAGTCGATCTCAGCCTTGGTGAATTTTGGGGGAAGGGGAATGTGGAAGGCTTCCTTCCTGGGGAAAAGGGCTGGTAACACCACCTGGAAAAATCAAACAAAGCTGCTTCTCTTCCCTTCTGGCTCAGAGCAGGCAGGCAACATCAAGGTGGTGCTAAGCCTTCCTAAAGCACATAGGGTTTTCCTTTTGTTTTTCTTTCTTTTTTTTTTTTTTTTTTTTTTTTTTCTTGAGAGGTGGGGTTTGGGGATTGGTTTATATGGCTTTTGGTTAAATCTCTCAAACAATGTTGTTTCCTCTTCCTTGGAGCAATTGTTCCCTGTGCAGCTGACTCTTTTCATTCCTCTTCCTCTCCATCGTGGGAAGCGCTCCGATGATGATGTATGGGCTCAGCTTCAGTCTCTGGTTTGCTTTTCTTGCTCCTGCTCAGGTCCCACTTATTCCTGTGTAATTTTTGTCTGGATCCCCATCGCAGGGTCCATGAAACCTGGTCTTTTTGTGGTCAGCCTGTTCTTAAAGCCTTTCAAATACACTCATTTTGGGGGAAACCCTTGTGATCTGTAGTCTTTAAATTTTTATTTTCAACTTAACTTTTATTTTTGCTTCTGCAATGCCTGAGAATCCCTTGGTTCCTCCTCTCAGGCCTTGCATCCTCTCTTCTTGGACCACACCAAGGTGTGCTCAGAGGAGGAGAGGACAAACTAGGCAGTGGGTCTTGATCACCTATTTGCCACATGGCTAAATGGAGATGGATGCCTACCTCTTCGGTGCAGGGGAAGAAGAATATAGTGGAGATGGTGCTCATCTCAGACCAGACAGGATTTTGTGAATAATTTCATGATACACTAAAGCCATGAGAATCCTTATTTCGGAGGTATCTCAATCCCCTGTGCCATCCACTATACCAAAGCTAGTAGACTTGCCTTGAATATTACTCATAAGACTGGATTTGTTCTCCACGAGCATTTCCAAAGACAAGCTGTCATAAATCAAGCCTTGATAGAGCAGCATGAGGGAAGATGCTCATCAATTCACTAAGCCTTCACCATGGGTGCAATAGGTTGGAGCTGAGCAATTTGTGGAGTGCTGTATGCAGAGATGATAAATCCTTGGATGCTGCAGGCTTAAGGACATAAGTAACCACCTGATTATGCAGTTACTTAAATTTGACCTACTTCTCTTTTTGAAAATGTTCTCTAGACTCCGTGGCAGAGCAGATAAATGCTGAAAAGACCTGGCAATTCTTATCAGAAGAGCTTCCTGCAGGGAGCTGTTGGTGATTTATGCTGGGGAGGAAGAGGAAAGGTGGCTGGTGTGAACGTTTCATGATAGGCTTTGTGTTGCTTAGCTCATGGAGTGAGCTAGGAAAGGCAGCAGCAAACTTGTGGGCTTTGCCCACTCCTGTTAGGTGGAAATCACGTGCTCTAATTAAACAACAGCAGTTCTTGATAATGTTTTTAAGGGATTATATCACGCTGTAGTGGGATGGGGCATGCAGCCAGAGCACATTCATCCTGTTGATAAGGCCAACGCCCACTGTAAACACTGTTATTAACAGCCTGAGCCTGTGTGAGATGCTCTAATGGAAAGCTGTAATTTGAGAATAGGCAAGAAGCTCGGAGAAAACCCTTGGTGGATATTTAAAACCTTGCCTACAAAACTTGTTCCCTGGGGCAATGATGACCGGTACCTTCTTGCATACAGTATGTCATTATTTTTTATGGACAGACATGATCATAACCCTTTCAGTTTCAACTTGTATGAGATGAAATGACGTAGTTGGGTTTCAATGGCTCTATTGGTATCCAAGGTCTGTCCTGGGATTCTGGGGTGGTGCTGGTCTGTCCTTTGTGCTTAGATTTTTGGACCAGGATCCCTTGACCTTGTGCAATCCCCCTAGCTTGCTTTCTGCTCTCATTCCTTAGTTTGCAGAGCAGCAATAAAATGCTACAGCTACGAGACACGTTCTGGCAAGTTGATGTATAAACACTTTTTTTTTTTCTGGCAAATGGGAGCCTTGAGGTTGGAATTTAGGAGGAAAAAGAAACTGAAAAGCAAGAGCATGTCTGCACTTCCCTGCTTAAAAATAAATTCCTCGTGTAGAGGAGGGGAGGGTGTTGTCTCCCTGGAGTACAAAGCTGATGAGCATCTGAAAACTTTCCACTTGGCATAACTGGATATGAAGTTATCTGGTGGGGTGGGATGGAAACTCAGATGGCTGCTGTCCATCCTGTGGCTGAAATGCTTCATCAGTGACTCTTCCCCTCCACAGAGCAGGGAAGGTGCATGGAGGTGATTTAGTTCAGCTCTGCTGCAGAAACTTGTCTCCATGGGATTCATCATAGCCATAATGATGACTTTGGATAGAAGCTTCTCTTGGAAAGCTCAAATTTGTGTTGACTTAAACTGGGGGCTTTCTGCAGCGGAGGCTTGCGTAGCTGGATTGTTCTGCAGGAGTGTGATCCTCTAAGGAAAACATTTCATACAGTAACGTGGGGAATGAGGCCAATTTGTTTTTTGGAATTTATTTGTATCTAGCTTGGATCTGACAATAGATTTCCATTCCAGAACATGTGAGGTCTGTAGTAGAGCTGTAACAAATAATCAGCCAAATCTGAGAATTTAACACCTTATTCTGTGTCTAGTAGTGTCCAGTGGGTAGATCTGAAATCCAGAAATTGCCCCCCAGCAGATGTCTTGTCCACAGAAATAATGGTCTAAATCTGCAGTAGCTGTAGGAATACTGATGAGAAATCTAACACTTGTTCAGGCCAAGGTGGATTTTTCTTTTTTGTTTGCTGAACTGGCCGTGGGTACTATGATGTGCCAGATGACTGCCTTCCCACACATGCAGGAATGGAGACCGGTGTTTTAAAGGCCTGAAATTAGTGCAGATTCTCACTTTGGCTTCTCCTCTGGACTGTTCGTTATTCCTCTTGTTCTTCCTCTTTATTTAATCTATGCTGCTCTTTAAAAACAAACAAAAACCCCAAACCTTTTCCTGGCCTTATCAAGGCGTATGGAGATTAGGAATTGCAGGCGATCCTCTGAAATTATTGCCTGAGAATTGCTTGGAAATGTTTGCTGACTTGGCAGATAAGTCCCTGAAACAGTGCAGTCTAAGCTGTAGTTTAGCATCTGTCCTTGCCCTACCACAGTCACTGAGGCTATACCTGCATCTGCAGTGGTCAAAAGCCAGATATATTTTTAGACAGTGTTTAAATAGACATCGTCAAAACTGTTTAATGCTGTCTCATGGGTACAAGAGTGATTGCACAGAGGACTGTTCTCTTGTATGGAGAGCTCATTTGGGCATTGCGGTAACGCAGAGGGCATGCTGGTGCAGTTCCTGTCACTTCACCCCAGAGATGCTGAGCAACGCAGTTAGCTCAGGTTGTGTGCATGGTATTGGGAGGACTGAGTTTATCTAGGCTCTTCTGATCTCTTCTGTAAACTAAAAAATAAAAAATAAATCACAAAGTGAGGAGCAATTAGGATATAAACAAATTTGCCATTTCCTGCATAAACTTCACAAAATCCCAGAGAGGTTGAGGCTGGGGGCACCCCTGGGTGAGCTGCTCCCACCCTGCTCCAGCAGGGCCACCCCAAGCACCACGTCCAACCTCTCCTTGAACACCCCCAGGGACGGGGACTCCCCCACCTCCCTGGGCAACCCGTCCCAAGGCCTGACCGCTCTTGCTGAGCAGAAATGTCTCCTCATTGCCAACCTGAGCCTCCCCTGGCACAACTCGAGGCCGTTCCCTCTGCTCCTGGCCCTGGTTCCCTGTGAGCAGAGGCCGCCCCCCAGCTCCCCACCCCTTCCTTTCAGGCAGTTGCAGAGAGCAATAAGCTCTGTCCTGAGCCTCCTCTTCTCCAGCCCAAACCCCGCCAGGTCCCTCAGCCGCTCCTCACAGGACTTGTGTCCCAGGCCCTTCCCCAGCTTCGGAGCCTTTCTCTGGATGTGCTTCAGGGCCTCAATGTCCTCCTTTTACTGAAGGGCCCAAAACTGAATACAGTACACACAAATAGCATAATGCAGCATGTTTTCCCTTTAACAGAGGTCCAAACACCGAAATGTTGACCTGGTGCCCACCAGGCTGGAGAAACTGAGGTCAGAACACTTCTTGGATGATTCATTCTGGGAGGTGGGCTGAGATAATTTATTTTCTGTGATATCCCTTGCTGGAGGGCAGACGTTTAGAGAGAAGTCCTGTAGAGACCATCTCAGGTACTTTTCCATACAGCTCTGCTTTGGTGCAAGTCTATCCAGAAGCGTCAAATAAGTCTCCAAGACAGGCTCCCGTGTAATCTGCAGCAGCCCTGAGACTGCTGGAGCCTGTTTTGAATCAGAAATGCTCCACGGATACAGCTGTAGTAGTGTTTTTCTGAAGTGCTGATCTGCTTCCTTCCTTTCCAATTCCTCAAAAGAAAACAAGTCAGTTGATTTAGGCACTGGAATACACTGCTGACTCTGCACAAGTTGTTTGCTCTTCTTGTGTCCTTTTTTTCTCAGCTGAATTACCGCAGGGTTTGGGCCACAGGGAAGGTACTTCTGGAAAGTCTTCAATGCAAAGCTGATCCAGAGGCATAGAAAAGAGTAGAGGGACAGAGCCGAAGCTTAAAGGCATTGTCATCAGATATGCTTTTCCAAGCTTGTTGCTTGGAGACCTTCTGTATTAGCTGTGTAATAATTTAAAGACATGTTGTAATGCCTTCTTAAAAACTGTAGGCCTTGGTGGGGTGTTTTTTAAGAGTATCCCCCTTGGAAATCTATAAACTTGTTTTTTGCAGTGTTTTGTGCCAAGAAGTTTTGCAGGTGGGCTACTTGGTGGCCATCACTCCTGGTGATGCAGAATGTCAGGGACGACTTTTGCCTTGTGGTCCTTTGGACAGGGACCCAGAATGGTGTGCACAGGGCAGGTCCACGCTACAGCTGCAAGGGTGGCTTCACCTCCCATTCATCCTGACCTTGGCAGTCTGTATCACCCCTTTAATCCCTATACTTATTTAAAATTGTTGTCAGAGTGTGTCTGAGCAGAGATTAGAGGCGGATGAATGAGGCTGCCTGCACAAGTGTGGAAAGAAAATGGAAGTTTCTCCTGAGCTGAAAATTGCTCTGAAATTCCTTTATGATTATTCCTATTATTTTAAGTTTTCTACTCCAAACTAAATGCTAGAGAACTGCCCCTTGTGCTTCAAGGGCTGTAGTGCAAAGGGATAACTAATGCAAAGGCTCCTTCACTGCAAAGTGAAGCCATCCTAGCTCTCTGCTTGCCTCCTGTGTTGCACTGGGTGCCTTTGAGGTGACAGCAATGGCATGGCCCAGCTGTCTGCGTTGCTCTGGCTGATCTGCACTAATGCACTGTTTGTTTGAGTCAAGCCTGTTTTGCTAATAATAGGCAGCTTTGTGGGAGATAAGCACCAGACTGACCTTATCTGTGCCCGTCACATTTGGCCTGAGGGAGCTTATTAGCTTGTGTTTCACGCTGTGATGTATGTGAAGGGAAATAAGCAGGAAAATACATTTTTTTTGAACTATTGGAGGAGCTTTTGGAAGGGAAGGACGGATTAAATAAAGGCAAGGAAGCTGGAAGCAACAATGAACGTGGCTTGTGCTGTTACATATCTCATTCCATGTGTCTTTCCCACCCCTTTGGTATGGGTGACAGAGGTTTGGTATGTGCAGCCTGGTCCCTGGGACCTCACAGGGGAAAATGAGTCTGTGCCTGGGGGCCACAACCGAACATCTTGTCTTCTAGGCTGCTGTAGGATGCAGGAGCCCTGTTTGTTTGGGCAGGAACAGGCTGCTGGTCCTGTGTGCTTCTCCACAATGATCCCTGTGAGATGAGCAGGAGTCCTGGTCTTGCAGGGGTGGTTGGATGGAGGTACAGAAACAGTTTTCTCATGTAACACGAGAGGATTGCACGTGCATACATAACCACACACAAAATTGGTGCTTGGAAGTGCTGTACATAGTTATTTCATTTTTTTTTTTTTTTTTTTTGAGAACTGGTGGTCAGTATCCAGCACTACACTTCTAAAAGCAAGTCCCCAGAACCAGCAGCTGGTGCTGAATTCACATGAACATCAGCTCACTCCATTTATTTCAAGTTGTCTGCTCGTTTAAGTGCTTATAGTTCAAAGGCAGTGTGGGAATCCTGACTCTGCTTCATGTGATCTTTCAGCGTTGGTGCCTTCTGGATATGGATTTAGCGCAAAACGGGGCTTTTCAGATGTTTTAGAAGTGGCCTACAGAAATACTGGGAGGAAAGCTAATGCAAAGGAAGACTTTCTGGGAGATGGAAGAGTGTTTGTTTCTGCCTTTCCTTTGGTGCAAAGGCTCAGAGTATGTTTGTCTGCTGAGCTGTGTGTTAGTTTTATTAACTAGCAGAGTCAGGCATCTCCTGGGCTGGTGGGATCAGCTCTTTCCCTCTCCCAGGCATTCGGACACAAAAAATGCTTGGAAGATTGCAGCAAAGAAATCTTAATGAATATTCATCAGGGCTGCTTAAAACTGCTTTATTCCTAGTTGCACTTGCACTCCTGTTATCTTGTTATGCTTTTATATTTGTGGCTGGAGCTGCAGAAGGTCACGGTGACACGTATTAAGATGCCAGCCGTTGTCTGTCTCTGGTGGCACAGTGGCAGTCCTTGCTGGTCATTGCCTAGTGAGTCCTTCGTTGCTAAAAATCACTGTGACAGCAGTGGGGACTGTGCCAGAGGAAATTTTGGAGGTGTTTATGGATCTTGCTGTAGTGCTTCTGAGTAAATCCCTGATCTCTGTGGATGCCATGGGCTGGTGTTGGCCCAGGGGTGCCAAGTGTTAATCAGTCTTCCTTCAGGTGTATGCTTGGGCTGATGTGATTGTTCTGCTCTGTTCTTTGTGGTAGAAGCTCTCAGCATTGAGGAGCTTTATTTCTGGGAATGGAAACAGTGGGGGTAGAAATAGGGTGCAAAGTAAAGGTGGGTGCAATGCTCGATGTCATCTGCAGCCCCAGACTGGGAGGGTGGTGGGAAGAGGCTGCACTTGCTTGGCAAGAGGTGGCACGTGTGTGACCACGCTGTGCAGCTGACCAGCTCCCCAGAGCACCAGCTGGGCTCTAAATGCCTGACGTCAAGTTATGGGTCAGGCGAGGGCACTGTTTACATCCTGTAATTAACGTCTGTGCAGTTAATCACCAGGACTGGCAGACCCGGAGACGCTGGATTGGTGTTGCACTCTCCGTTGCAGTTGGATCCCTGTCCCAGGGATGACAAGAGGCTAATAACAAAGATGTGTCAGCTTGGACCGTCTGCTAATTCATCCTCCTACCCCTTCCAGCATGAGTTTGCAGTGTATAAATCAACCCCTCTTTATGAATCAGTGCTTTGACTTTAATTTCTTCCTCCTTTTTTGGAAGGAAAGTTTTTCTTTTAACACGTGAACCTGTGGGGAGGATTCAGTAAAACTTGGCGAGGGCAGAGCCTTGAACACAGCATTTTTGTGCGAGCTGATGCATTGGAGCTGCTTGTGGGAAGCCAGGTTGAGACCTTGGTGGGTAGCACAACCACCTCTTTGACTCGTGGAGACTTGAGTATCTTAATTACTGTTCAGCGTAACTGAAAATCTAATATTTGGCAGATAACTGTGTTCTGAAATATGCTAATAGCTTGCTGGAGCAATTAACCTTGCAAAGCAGGAAATGTGTGTAATGTATTGATTTTTTTCTTTCCTTCCCCTTCCCCCTGTCTCTTGGTGAATGCCATTCTCATTAAGGCAAGGAGGAAAATAAAGACAATCAGTTGGTTTTCCTTGGTTTAATGCCAATTTCAGAGGATGCAATTTCCGTCCCTCACAAAAGGATGGAGACAGCCGTAGGAAGCCAGGAAATGGGGAGGGTGACCTGAGGTCTCCTCTCCTGGTGTGTCCACTGCAGAAGGTGGACTTGAGATTTCCCTGGGCTCCGTGAATCCCTGGCATGATTAAATGCTACTCTCTTAGCAGCTGGTCTGTCTTTTCTGCTGTGACAATGACTTTCCTATAAAGGTTTAAACCCTGTTTTGTATGACTTGCTTGCTCCTTTTGATTGATCGGTATTAACTTGCCTTGGAGGTGAAGAGAAATTCATACTCTCTCTCATCTCACTCTAAGCTGTGTATAAAGAAAGATTTAATTCTGCATCTAAAAAGGCTCCGTAGAGGTGGTGAGGAACAAAATACAGCTTTCCTAGCAGACACAGATGTGACCTTCTCCTTGTTAAAAAAATTGCGGTTGAGGCTTTAAAAACAGCCAGGGCTGTAAGAGTAGAGGTGCCGTTAATTAACATTTATCCAAATATGCTAGGAAGCTGGCTTACATGGTCACCTCTCTAATAAAAAAAAAAAAAAAAAGAGAAGGGCTGATGTCTTTTGCTTCCCACAGTGCTGAGGAAGAAGAAAAATCTGGTCCAGAAGCTGTTCACTAGGACAGTGTTGAAACCATTGAAGTCCTGCTCTGTGGGTGAGCTCTAGGGAAAGGGAGGATGTGACTCTCCCTGCTCAAAATAGTACAGAGCACCCCTAGCATGGGTTGGTGATAGTTTGTGGTGGTGTTTTGGGGATGATGCCCCAAAGGTAGCCCATGTGCATTAGTGCATGAGCCCATCTGCATTAGCAAAGGCTCTCTGGAAAAGGCCAGGACAGGTTCTCAGTTCCCTCACGGAGAATTAGGAGGATGGCTGAGAAGCTGTTTAGTTCTGTGTTGAGTTGCTGGGGGAAAGATGGAGTGATGTTAAGCAAGTGCCCAGCACTTTGGGACAGATTGGGATGAGCTCTTAGCTCAGATTTTCACCACCTACCTCTCCTCTGTTGAACTTGGCGTGTGGTAGTCGGCACTTTCTGAAATCTTCTGTCTGAGGTCTACAGAAACCTGAGAATTTCTGCCTTCATTAAAAACCCGTGAGTCTTCAGTTTTGGCGAAAAGATTAAACAAGAACAAAGCAGAGTGACCCAAGCCATCAGCTCTGCTTCATTCAGCAAGTGGCACAGCTTGTACGTGTGATTTCCTGCACACAACAAAAAAATTGCTGTGCTTCTCCTAGGGGAACATTTTGCTGTGTTCCTCAAAGGATGAAGAAGAATGAGGAGCAGGATCTGCATGAACTCAGGTTCGTCTGCCTCACTGCTGGTTTTGGATGGATGTGCTGGTGTGTCTTTGTAACAAAAGCAGCTGCTTTTGTTACAAGGTAAAAAAAAAGAAATAAAATAATAATAATAAAAAACCTTTAAGGTATGCTTCTGCCACTCTGCATTAAATAAAACTAAACAGGTGAGAGCTCTCTTCCTCTTGGTTTGAATAGAAGTGCTCTTGGTGGACAAGGCAGGGTGCTTACAGCAGGACATGGGAGGAAGGCAACACATTTAAACATCTATTGCATGTCCCAGGTACTGGTCTCAGTCCTGGGGCTGTTTGTTGCTTTTGGTGAGAAGGATAAATTGCTTTTCTTAACATCCCAGCTCCTTCTTCTGTAGGGTGGGAGAGGGAGATCTTTGTAAGCCACATCCCATGAAGGTGGAGAAAGCTGTGCTGCATGGTGTGCTGAAATGCAGGCACACTTCTGTGCCTGCCCTGACTGCAGCTCTGCAGAAAGGGCTTGGGAAAGCTAATTATCCAACTGGTGTTTGAATGCCCCAGTCCCTTGGGAAGAGGTCAGAGAAATGATAAGTTGTCTTGAAAGTAGTGCATAAGGTGTCTGCATAGGTGGTGATGAGCCCTTTGGTGCTTGGGTGGCCAGAAGTACCCCAAATACAGCCTGAGTCTCTTTTTATTTAAACACCACAATTACATTGGAGGTGCTTCTAGTGCCTGGGGTAGTGGCATCACAGTAATGAGGTGTGAGAGCTCTTAGGGCTGTGGAGATTGACCTGCTGTCCTTCAGGATAAAAACAATCCTTCCTTAATCAACACTGACAAACAGCCTCTTTAAATGGGAACTATCTGATTCTTGGTAAATTGTGTTTTTTCCTCTATTTTCTTCCAACACAGTCCCTGAATGGTCTTTAAGGCTGAACTACGTCTTTCTGTCCAACTTCTCCTGTGAAGCCGATAATCCTTCTCTACTTTATGTCCCTTCACCCCCAGATATCTGTGTGTGCATAAGCAGAGTCAACAAATCTGACTTGCCACCGCAGGGCTCTGTGGCTGTTTCAATCATAAACCCAGCTCAGCTCTCGGTTCTCTCTCTCTTTTAGCTGCATGGCTGTCTTTCCACGTAATAAATTGCCAGCATTTATTGGTCTTCTGACATATAGGCTTCCCGAGGGAAAGGAAGCAGGGAGGTTGAACAAAGCCTTCTCTATAATCAGGGTTTGCAGGAGGCTTTGGCCAGAAATGGCAACTGCTGGCCAGTACAGCTAGGGTTTTATGGATCTCCCTGTAACAGCGCTTATGCTAACCATAAGACTTGAGAGATGGTGAATAATACACCTTAGGCTGTATTAAGAGCTTAATGTGTGTAATATATGGTAGGATTTGCAGGAACTGATGAGAAACCAGTGTTTGCTGGATGCTTGTGTCTCCTGCTGGGGTGTGGGACGGTCAGTGCCTCTCACGTTCCCATCTCTTGAAATTTGCCAGGTAACTTCCACCCTCTGTGTGCACACTGTGCCTTTACGCTGGCGTTGGAAACAGGCTGAGACTTGGAGCTATTTGAAAACTGCTCTCAGTGCTGCTCTGCTTGTCCTGATTTCTTTTCAGCTGGCTGCAATAAGCTGGGAACATCCAGTAACTTCTACCTGATTTTTTTTTTTTTTTTTTGGCACCAGGCACCTTGTGCTGTGCAAGGTGTCCTGTAAATGCCAGCTGCATCCTGTGCCCTGGATGAAGCAAGAGGTGACTAAAAGGAGCTGGATCGTTGATGTAAAAGGGATAGCTCTTGCTTCTTGGTTGCGTTTATTTTTGCATCACCTTGTGCTGAAACAGTTTGCTGCCTTAATGAAAATGCTTTGCAATGACGCGTCTCTGTGACTCATCGAACCCAAGCCAATGGCTAACCCTATCAGTGCACATCCGTGTGAGATAAGGTGAATTTCTTCCTCTGAAAGGCTTTCTCCTACAGGAAGGAGCGTGGGATAGCTTGGGAGGAAAGCTTCTCATGACCCTCCAAAACAGGCTGCTGTGTTTTTGCAAGTACATGAGAGAAGTAATCCTCCTGAGATGATGAGCAAGGTAGGGTGAATCTTGTCTAAATGCTACTGGTTCCGCTTCACCTGCGGTTTGGTGGCTCTCAGGTAGATAATCCAGCACCAAGATCTAGTTTGAGAGCCTCAGCTTGTGTAATAAGTGGGAAACTTCCTTCCGTGGAAGAGTTGCTGGGTGAAACTCTCCATGTTCCTTCTCTCTGGAATTTTCCTTGCATCTGTCTCCCGTTGCATGAGGAGTGTGGATGACTCATGTGGATCCTGGGAAGACTTTGTGGGTGTTCAGTTGGGGTTGTAGTCAAGACAATGTGTCCATCACCTTAATGGCTATGTCCTTCTCCTCTTGGAGGTTGGTTGGGGAGAAGCTTTATGAAGGCACCTGGCCTCTCATCTACCCGGAGGACGCTGCTCTTCCTCACCCCTGAAGCAGAGCTAAGGAAGGCACTGGCAAAAGAGTTGGATGCAGGCCTAAAAAATGAATCCAGGCCCTTCAGTGACCTCTGTCCACCCTGACTTCATCGACTGCTGGACCAGGCGGTTGTGATCTCGATGTCCAGGCAGAAGGACGATTCCCTGGCTTTGCAAGGAGCTTGGCACGGCGCAGCCTGCGTCTGGAAGAGGCATCGCTGCAGCAGTTTTGGCAGGGCTCCTGCTCGTCTCTCGTGCTTGCAGAGCAGCAATAGCAGCTGCCTCTCCAGCAAGGAGGGAGAAGTAGGTCAGAATTTGCATTCTTTGCCCGGCTTCTCGGCATAACATGCACACTTTTTTCCAGGTCCTCTTTTTTTTTTTTTTTAAACGAGCTGTTCCTGTATGTGCGTGTTCCTTGGGCTGCCCTGAATCAGAGGGTGAAGACATAAATTCAGATGTATAATTGTGCTTTAATGTCTGTCTGCCCTCTGAGAGCACTTCTGGGAACCTCCTCAGACTCAAAGGCTGATCCCAGCATGTAAAATCTGAAATGATTGCCTGGAGCAGTGTCTTCATGTTGGTGGTTGTGTTTTTTTCTTGGTCAGGATTTAAACCTTCTCTTGTAGGTTTTGTTTTGCATGACAAGAGCAAGTAATTGGGATGAAATCATCCGTGCTGCAAACGTGATGGTGAGATTTCTTTTCAGCACTTCTGTGGGCTCTGGTGGTGGTTTGCATGGTCCTGGTGGGGGAGAAGAGAGGGAGATGGAGCATAGCAGGCTTGTGGCAACCAGACAAGCACCCAAACACTGCTGAAGGGCTGCAGGGCACTTGAAGCATTTCATTGTGATTTTGCTCATTGCAAGAGAAAGCTTTGATGCTCCTGAAATGCAAGTGTGTCAAATGAGGTCTTGTAGAGAGTGGGATTAGCTGGTGGGCTGCATGGGGGCACCATCCTTGTGTGAACCTGCAGGCTTTAAGGTCCAAAGTGTCACAATTCATCTCCTTTTTATCCCTTCTCTTACTCCAGAGATTTGCAGAAACTGGCTGTTCTCCCTGAGCTGAGCTGCTGCTCATAGCATGGTGACAATTTGTCTCCCTAGTTTTAGGGACAGGGGCATCCCTTTAGGATTTTTAGCTCTTGTTGCTGTTTCTCGTCCCCAGTTCAAAACCAGCCTGTGTTTCCTGGGTGATTCAGCATCTCTGTCGGGTTTTTCAGTAATCTGACTAAAAGAGGAATGCAACAAAACTTCCTGAAATCGGGTGCCCAGATAGGTGACTTTTTGTAGGGGAGGGTTTCAACCCGTAGATTCAGCATGTGATGGAAAGAAAAACCTGCTGCACAATTCTGGACTCTTTCACAGTGTAGGTGACTTTTTGCTGAGGGTTTTTGTGGTTAGATGCTCTGGAGGCCTGCTTGCTTTTTTTCTTTCTGCCAGTGTGAACTATAAAGCAAATTGCTGTGTGGTCTGAAGGCAAGCATGTGGGTAAAAGCAATAGAGAGAAACTACGTTAAAGCAAATGTGATCCTTGTTTCAAAGGACTTTCAGTTTGTTTTTGAGCAGGGTCAATACTTCACTGATCTTTTGCCTCTTTTTTTTTTTTTTTTTTGTAGTAGTGTGTGCATGCATCTAGCCAGAAGTGACTCATTTTCTTTTTCCAAGGAAGCTTCGGGGTGGTTTATCAGGCGTATCCGCTTTGCTCTAGTGAAACTGCAACCTGAATGCATCTAAGGCCTGTGAAAGGAGCAGGCAGTCACACTTACTCCTGTCTGTGGCTCCTCTGATAATGTTTATCTGCCCCCAAAGTGTCAGCAGCATTGAGTTCTCTGTGCAGGAATCACCTTTTGGGAGCTGAAGTTTTCCCCATCCTGCCCTGCTGCTTGATCTCCTTCCTTGGGGCTTTGCGTGCTCAAACACTGGTAATAGAAAGGCTGCTTAAAAGTAAATATAAGATGGTCTGAGTATTTCTTAAAGCACTGGAAGGATGTAATTTAAGAGTAGGTTTGGGGATTGAGATAATTGCAATGGAAGCATCTCCTGATGTTTTGTTCTTGTACCTGCCATCCAGCCCTCTGCCCGCATTAATCCATGTGGATGTCCCATTGTTCCCTTCAGGTACTAGGTTTTTAATTGTGCTGTCTTCTCTTAAAAGCCTCGCGTCTGCATGCTGAGAACCTCTTTTCAGGCTTGTGCAACACGTGGGTGTATAAAAGATCATCTGGGGAGGAGAGGTGTTGCAAAAAGGCATTATTGTCTTTCTGTTTGAAAATACCCCCGAGATGAAATGCATCCTGTGTATGTGCACAAATCTAGCTAATCCTCCCCACCCAGGGCACTCAACTGTTGCTGTTTATATGGGCTTTTAAGGTAACCTGGTTTCAGGGCTGTAATACACTTCATCTGTCGTGTATTCCTGTTCCCAGCAAGCAAAGGGGAAATTGTTGCTTTTTGCAAAAAGCATGCAAAAAATGTTGCTTTTTGCAAAAAAAATAAATAAATAAAAATGGTGCTTTTGCCACTGTGGGATGTGGCTCCATCCCCTGGATGATGCTGCAGTCACACAAGTGTTGTGACAGTCTTATAACTCTTTGCCCAGCATCTTTGTCGCTATAAAGCCTTTTCTGCTCTGTGTTGTTGCCTCTCACCTTCTTTCCACCTCCAGGTATTGTTTGAAGAAGCTACTTTTAATCTGAACTCTTGAACGTCTCACCGTTCTCTGTTCAGCTGCTGATGCCCAGCTGGTATTTGTACTCTGGGCAAGTGTCCTAGTGAATAACGTGCTCTAGCTGTGCTCAGTAGCACCCAGATTGCTGCAAAGAATAGCCAAATGGCTACTAGATCCATGCATAAATCTTTGTCTGAGAGATCTGGAGTCTAGGAGAGGCCTTGGGAAGAAATTCTGCCTGTTGAGGGCCTGGCCCAGGCTGCCCAGAGGAGCTGGGGGTGTCCCAGCCCTGGCGGTGCCCAAGGCCAGGCTGGATGGGGTCACCCTATGCTGTGAGGGCATGTCCCCTGCCCATGGGATGATCTTTAAGATCCCATCCAACTCAAAAATTTATGTGATCCTGTGACTCCGCTGCCTGTGGGACCTGATTTCAGCAAGAAATTGGTGATTAGCTTTGTCTTGCCTGTGCAGCCTCCTTTCATAAGGAGTAAGATGATGAATGGGTGCCAGTTCCGCTTCTAGTAGGCAATAACTGCAGCTGGAAATACTTTTCAGCTAATAAACTGCATTATAACTTACGACAGCCTTGAGTTTTTGCTTTAATACAAAGATGGAGTCTATCTTGAATACAGCTTATGGCTTCTAATGTGAAAATATGAAGTCAGTAGTGCGAGACTGCCCTGGAGAATATTTGCTCTGTAAGCTGCTGACAACTGTGTTTGGAAGTGCAGGGCTTCAGCCTCCTTGGGAAGGAGTGTTTGTAACAAAGCATGACCATGCAGCAAAAAAAAAAACAAAACACCCTGTGAATCTCAAACTTCTTGCCAAGAATATTGACTGTCCTCTTAAAAGCTCTTTCTTGTTGCTTCTGCTCTGCCTGTGACTTTTTTTTTTCCCTAGATCTGCTGGAGCTGATCCTGTACCTGCTTTTTCCTCCTGTATTGGTGGTCAGCTTTAGAAGGTTGTTTTTATTTTGGGATAAAACAGATGATCCTGTTGGCCTTGCAGCCTTCAGCAATGATACCTGACAGGCTTTAAATCTATGCATGCCACCTGCTGAACTCTCCTGAAAAAAATCAGGCTCCTTCTGCTCCTTCTAGTGCTTAGAAGGTCACCTCATCACGCATGGTTTGTTCCTAGAGTGCAGGGAAAGTCTGGGCAACCTAGATACAAGTTTCTTATGAAACCTGCCACAGAATAGGGTAGACCCAAAATATTACAAGCTGAGGGTAAGAAATAACTTGTAGTGTGCTGTCTCAATGTCCTTTTGAGGTGGGGCTGTAAAGGAAGCTGGCCACCCTGCTTGGATCTCCCTGGTGCATTTTAGGTGCTCCTGAGCACACCAGACCCTCTTCCTTCTAGGGCTTTGTTTCAGTAATTTCCCCTTGATAGCTTGAGTGGGAGAAGAAACGGGGAAAACCAATGTACCGGTGGGTCTAAGCTGTTTCTGCAACCTCAAAGATTGTGGCAAGCATGAGATTGTGCTCTTATACTCTCTGGCTCTAATGAAAAACCGAGTGATTTGCTGTGCTTGTTCTCTGATCTCCCCAGTGTGCTCTGCTCCTTCCTCCAGTGACTCCCACAGATCCTGGTAGGGGGTTAGAGCTGATGCTCTGGAGGATGTCACTGTTGCATGTTTTGCTCATCCTAAGCTAATGTTGGAAGCAGGAGGAAGCGCTGAAGACCAGGGATATTGGCCCTTGTGAGATGAGTATTTGTAGCCTCTTAGCTCCCTCCTTGCAAAACCTTGTGAAAATATTTATCCATCTATATCAAATCCCCAAATCTCCATTCTTCTCCCTGTATTTCGACAGCAAAGAACTAAGGTGCTGTGTATAATACCCTCAAGATTTTCTGTAAGACTTTCACTGGGCTGCCCCAGGATGGATGTTTTGAGACATCATTTGCTCTGCAGAAGAGGTCTTTTGGGACAGTAAGATAAGCTGGTGGGAGTTATTTGTGATAACAATAAGTGAAGCATTTCCATCTTTCTCCAACAAGCCTGGGAGATCCCAGTACTTACTCTTTATCATGTCTAGCTCCTGAAGTTTCTGAATAAGGGATCTTGTGAAAGCTAGTGGCACAGGGTTGGGGTTCCCCAACTGGGAGTCATCTTAATGCTTTTGGTCTCACTCTGGAAAAAAGCAAAACCCTTGTCCTGTATGAAGGGTTTTCTGAAATATGCTATGTTCCCCTCCATCCTACTTGCCTAAATATGGTAATGTGAGCTTAGTGGCACAACCACTTTTTTTTTTTCCCCATCTAAAAGTCATGCAGCCTTATATTTTGGAAACTTCTCTATAGATTTGGAAACTTCTCTATAGATAAAGGTAGAGACAGTGGTTCTTGTAGGCTGTGGACCACATGGAGCTCTTTGCAGCCATGTCTAAACTGTCAGTGGGATTATCTTGGGCCATGTGGTTGAAGTGTTTTGGACAAGAATGAACTTAAAATGTCATAGAAAGTGACTTCCAAGAGCATGAAAAACTTCTTGAAGCCTAATAGGAAGGAACCTGTGCTAGGGAAAGGTGCTTCCCTTACTGAGCATCCTGTCACCAAAGAATAGCTGTCTCCACCCCTTTCCACTATTTTCTATAATGCATTTATGTCTGTGGTCATTTCCTTGTGTATGGTGGCCAAGTATCAGGGTTGGGCTTGTCAAACTTGTATATCTATTATAGTAAATAGTCAGGGCTTTCTGTTGAGAGTTTGAATAATGACAGCTTTGACATCTAAGCTTAGTTGACAGAAAACCCATAGACTTCAGGATGCTCTGTTTAAAATGCATACTTTGAGCTGAAAGAAGATTTAAGAGAAGTCACACTTATGTTCCTGTAAAAGCTGAGCCACCTGTTGTGGAGAGGACTTGTGAGCTGGGGTGTGCCGAGCAAGCTGCATATGCTGGGTTCAAACCTGTGGGCTGAGCAAACGATGGGTGGCAAAGATTTCACCAGCAAAGGGAACAAACCTTATTAAGCTGTGAAATGAAACACGAACAGCCTGACGAAAGACAGAGCTAGACGAGACGGGGAGCTGCCTCCATGTTTTCACTTGAGGGGGATGCTGTGAAGCCAAACAGATTGAGGACCAAAGTGTGGGTGGCGTGTGAAGAAGATGCTTGCATAATGTCCCAGGAATAGAAACAGGTGTGTGATGCTCTGCTTTCCTCCCTGCTGCTGGAAGCAGGTGGTATCAGCTGTTTACAAAAAAAAAAAAGTTTGAACAGGCTTCAGTCAATACTCAAAAGAACAAAAAAGGAAGAAATGTGGAATTGTTGGGGGCTTGGCAGAAGATTGAACAACAATTCCATTACAAAATGCATAATGTTCAAGTTATTCAAGTTAAAATTTACCATGTTTTACTAATTATTGGGGCAGAGTGTTTTCTGCAGTGAGAATGTTGTCAGCCTTTCTTAAATAGTGCTGAGGAAGACGTGAGGTAAGGGGTTAGGGCTTTAAGTCTCACAGCCTACTCAATAGCTTGCAATTGCTATGCTGCTAAAGAGAAATGGATATTCTTGGAAAGCAGCACAATCCAAAACCCCAACTTTCTGGAATACGTGAAATTGCTTAGAAAGCTAAAAGTTAATAGCAAGGATTAAAGAGAAGACGGTGATTTACAGTGTTTTGGCCAACATTATTAGCTTGAGGGGGTTTATGCTGGAAAAAAGTTTCCATCCTGACCAGACTCTTTTGGAGTCTGTTGTTGGCTGCAAACCTCAGACTGTTTTAAAACTTGGTCAGGCACTTTGTTTCTCTAATGGAAACATCCATTGAGAGAGGGAAGAAAGAGGGGAAAACACTCAATTTTTCTAACTCCCTCTTTCCAAGTCGCTTCTGAGTACAGTGTGAGTAATGGTCATTTTTTCCTCGGTCACTGCATTGTGCTCTCCCTATCCAAGGAGGCAGACACCAAAACTTCTCCCTGCAAACCTCGTTCCTGTGTGGAAGCTGCTGCTGGAGACCTGAGCCTGGTAAAATAGCTGTTTGGCAGCTGGCTATCAGGAAGCATGAGCTGTGTCTTATATGCTTTTCCATAGCACCTTGATGTGCGGCAGAAGAATTAACGTGAGGCTGTGGATGAAATACAACACTTCTTGTGCTTCCAAGATTTTGAAAAGACTTGCTTTTACTGTGGCTGTTAGCAATAGTCTGTTCTGCTTGCTTTTCTCAGTTTTCTTGTAATACTTTGTGGTGCATTTCTCAGTGGATGGACCTGGCTCATTCACCATTGTTCTTAACAGGAGACAATGAGATGGACCAGTATTGGCAATACTGGTCCCACTGGTATGGTGGACAACAGGGTCCAGCTGTGTTTATTGCAGAACAGAGCCATGTTTTCCCTTGACTGGTGAGATAAATCAGTGCATAAATCAGGCACATCAGTGACAGAAGGAAGATGAGGAAAACTGTAAGCCCTCTGGGGAGGGAGCTTATGATGTCACCTAGTCAAATCTCCTTCTCAGGTCAGCTCTTAGGTCATCTGTAAAGCAAGCTGATCAAATAAAACCTTACAGCTGAACCTCGTGGCTTGGCAGAGCCTGGTGTGATGTTGCAGGATGCAGAGGCTGACTGCAAGAGCATCGCTAGATGAGCAGGAACTGCCACGTCCTGTGTGATGCAGAAAAACGTGGACCCAAGGGGTTTAAGTCTGCTTTTTTTTTTTTTTTTTTTAAGTTCACAACATGAAAAAACAGGGTTCCCCATTCAATTGGCTAGGAAAGGAGGTGACTTCTACCAATTATTAATCCAGATTTCTTCTGGTCTGCTTTGAAATAACAGTAGTGAAATGACTTGTTCACCTGGAGAGAGCAGTAAGAAATAGAAGTTTCCTTCATGTGTCTCACTTGATGCCTGTGGGCTGACTAAAACCAACAAAAGTAACTCCTTTTAGCTCTGCTGGGTGCAGATATTAGAATGACTCTTTTGTGAATGATGCAGTCTTCTGTCTCATCCTTTCTTAGACTTCGTGATAAGCTTCTTAGTGCCTTGAAGCTGCAGTATTTGTTCTTCCCCAGCATCCTTGGCTTAAGAGCTTCCAGATCCATGTTTACGTAATAGCTGAGCTGTGAGCTGACCATATCAGAAAAGTGAAAACTTCTTCAGGTACAGAGTCTCAGTCACTCCACGCAGGGACTTGTAAAGAGAAATAATCACTTTCTGGTTAAGAAAGTGCTCTGTGTTCTAATGCCTAAAATATTTGAGTGTTGGGCAGCTGATTGATTTGATTTACACCTCTAAAATGAGGAAGGCTGTGGCTGAGAGATGTGGAAGATGTGCTAATACTGCCAGAATTCAGGTCAGAGAAGAAAGTGTCTCCTTCCCATTGTAACCAGAGGGACTCTTGCATAACTGTTCTTGAACCAGCTTAAGAGGTAGCAGAGATGGAAAAAAATAGACAAACATATTGCTGATAAGCCCACAGAATCCAAAAATAGGATCAGGCTACCGGGAATAAAAAAGGACCTGTTGGAGGTCTGCTAGATCGACAGAAATTCAGATACTGTCAAATCAACCGTGAGCCATACAGAGCTGCTGTCACACATCAGCTGGGCTGTATCTTGATGTAAAGGTACCTGGCTCAGTTTATAAATTGTATCCTGTTTGGGAAAATCGTTTTCTAGTTCTAGCAAGTGGTGTGGAAGCTAAATTTCCTATGCCTTACCTACACCATGATGCTTACATCTCATGGATGGAGGGGAAATTCGAGGTGAAGAAAGTCCTGCAGTGATGAAGCAGAGGGAGCACCTATGTCAGGTTCCTGGTTTTTAGTTGAAAATGGTTCTTCAGGAGAAAAAAAATGGACTGCTGATTTTTGAAATAGAAGCATGAAGTACACTTTTTCCATACATCTTTTGTTTTTCTTTCTCATGCATGGTAGGTTAAGTCATTATGCTATGCAGATGCCTTCTGCCTTGTGCTTTTGATGAGCCCTGGAGTAGCAGTAGCAGGACCCCGGTCACTTTTATAAATGGGTTAACTATGTTAGGCACTGTGAACTCCTCCTAGGTCAGTCCCTTTCCTGAACTTTCAAGATGTTTCTTATCCCTGAATAACCTGAGAGGAAGGTTTCTTGGCCTAGAGTGCTTGACGGGGATTTTTATGAACTTGGTGCCATGGCCTCAAAGTCTTTTTCTTGTTGAATATACATATATGCCTTTTTCCTGCTCCTCAGGTAGTTCTTTACCCTGTTAATGCAGGGTTTTTTGTATTGCAGCCTTGTGCAAATATGAATAAATGGATTCTTGCTAAATGCAATCTTTGGGCTTCCCTGCTGCTCATCTTCACATTTGTGGCCTGAAACAAGCTGGGATTACTACTGTTCTTCCTTGCTGCATAGGGATTGCCTGCTTCCTATTACTATATAACCAACCATCGTTTGTACCTTGGTCCAGTTTATTTCCCAGTTCCACCTTCCTCCTCTCTTCTCCAGTCTGACCAGTTACCCAGCTAAGAAATGCAGCATTCTGTAGCAGTCCCTTTTTCTTTTTTTTCCCCCTTCTTGGCCAGTTCTTTTCCTTTAGGATTAAGTCTTCTGGCTTATCCAGTCTACTGGTGGTGCTGAACTCAGGTGTGCTCATCCAGGGAAGGGTAAGTCTTGCCCTTGAGTTTTAGGATTGTGCAAGAACCATTCCAACAACAAAATACTGCTAGCTGATGGTCCTTTCTGTTTTGTTTCTAGTGCTTGTAAAGCCTAAACCTGAATTTTTCTCACGGGGTTTGTACTTGCAGAGGTGCTTTGTTAGGTACTTGGTACTTTCTCTTAATTTGGTTAATAAGCCAGCTTTTTTTTTTTTTTTTTTTTTTTTTTTCTCAAGACCTTTTAAGTATTTTCAAGAGGTAGCAGATACTGGCTTGGTCCTTCATCCAGCAAGTTATTTAACGTGAGCTGTTTTCAAAGTTTTTCCATTTAACAAAAAAAAAAAAAAGAAGACCTAAGAGCAAATGAAATCTGTTTCTTTGGGACTTATTTCAAGTGTTTAATCTTCCCACTTCCATCCTTTCATGTCTCCAGCTGTACGTGTGGAGTAATCTGGGCTAGTGGGCTGGACTGGGACAGCTCTTCCCCTGGGGGGCTCCTGCGATGCTTTTCCACCCAGCAGCATCTTTTGGAGAGCTTGTCAGTGCACAACTGCTCTGCCTTGGAAGAGGCTGAGGCCCCAGGGCATTGATGCTTGGGGAGGGAAGGGTAGTGGAGAGCAGAGAAGAGTACGTGATCAGAGAGACTTATGCAAGCAGACGGAGTTTTCTTAGAAAAATAAGCTGAAAATAAAGATATTTTTAGCTCTTGGCTAGCGCAAGGAAATCTGCTTGTTTTCTGTGGATGGTAGCTTTCCTCAATGTTCTTATCTAGACAGGCTCTTAAAGATGAAAACCCCAAATGGGCTCTGCTAGAAAGTGAACCAGGCTGAAAGAAAACCATTTAATCCTGGAAACTGTTTGCGTGCAGCTGGCCTGCCCTTTCAAGCTACATGGGCTAATTTTCCTGGGAACCTCTTAATAAGTAAACCCAGGATGGACAATTAAAAAAAAAAAAAAAAGCTTTTCTGTGGGAGATCTGTGCTCCAGAAAGTCCTCCCTTTTCCTGGAATTCAGCTGCTTTTTGGTCCATATTCCAGGTGTGCATGAGGTGCATGATGCTCCCAGGTAGGTGTTTCAGCCTTGCAAACTAGCAAGTGTTTCTGCTTTTCTTGATGCTTGCATAAGGATGGCTCATCAAAAGACTTCCAGGAAGCTTTTTCGCTTGCCTGGTGCTGAAAGGTCTGCTTTAGGTGGTGTCTGTGTCATCTCTGCGGTGACATCCATGCCTTTCTTGGTAGGGAAGGAAAGGTCATCTTGTTGAATGAGCACGTATCCCTCTGGTCAGACTTATTAGCAATGACTGCATGCTTGCATAACTGATCTTTAGTCTGTGGTTCTGAGCTCTCTGCCCTGGTAAAAGTCTGCGGTTGTTTTTCCCCTCACCTACTGCATTGTCACAGGGCTACGAAGAACAATCAGCTTTCTCTCTTTCTCTTTGAGGCTTTTTCCTAGAAAGCTCAGTGCTTCATGGGGAAGGGAAGAAAAATACTGGTGCTGTTGCGTCCTGGCCTCTGGGCTCCTGTGGGACTTGCTGCTTAGCTGCTGCAGATGTTTGGCTAAGCTGCTCTGGGCTGGAAGCAATTCCCACCAAACTACATAACTGTGCATTGATGGACCCCTTGGGGTCTTGCCTCAAGACCATGTTCTCTGCAGCATGAGGCTGAGGCTCGTAAGCAGTGACCGATGTGGACATTGATGCTTTGAGGCACATTCGATGGAGAGCTTTGTGTCACATCTCCAAAGCCTGCTGTAACCTCACCAGTTTGCTCCAGGTATCTTTGCCTGACCGCCATCAATCATCTTCTCATTGTGAAGGATGAGAGGGAAAGGTGGAAATAGCTGTAAGGATGGGCAGCAGTGCTTGATGCTCCATGAATTATAGGATGCCTCTATTATCCATGACTTATTGTCCACCCAAATAAGTCCTGTTTAGTTTTTCTTAAGGTTTCACCAGGGGTGGGGGAAAGGTGGCTGTCCTGCTGCAAAGGCCGCTTGCTGCAGATGTCATTCTTCCACTGTAATAATTAACTAATTTGGCTCTGCCACTCTGCTCGTCACTGTTCATAGCATGCTGAGTGGTGGTGCCACTGGTAAATGTCTGGAAGAGCATCATTAATGCTGGGGATGGCTCTGGAATAGGCTGGGTTAATGCTCGTTGTGCTAAAAGTCCTCAAAAACATTTGAAAGCAAAACGTTTGAAAGCCCTTGGACTGATGATAGGTCTTGGATTTGCATCAGTAAATGAGTTTATGAATCCCTCATGACTTTTCCCTTCCATAAGGAAAATAAGATAGCAGCTGATGCAATGGTCAGAGGGAGTTCTGGTTTTTATTTTTATTAACAGGACTCTCCAGGCACAGCTTGGAAATGAGTCTCCTCTGTTTGCTCTGGGAGCCCATGGATCTGGAGGGGTGGATCCCTTCCTGGCTTCACCCTCTCTCCCCTTCCCTTGCTGTGTCACTTCTGATGCTGCCGTTGCAATGACCTTGCCCGGCGTTTTGAGATGCTCTTCTGGAAGCAGAACACATTGGGGGAACTTTGCAACCACTTGCTCAGTGAAACGAGAAAATTCCCTTCCCCTGAAAGATTTATGCGGCTGCAAACAGAGTAAAATCACTTTGTCCTTATTCATGTCTTCCTAAAGATCAGCTCCTGGGTTTTGAGTACACACATCAGCAGTCAAGACAAGTATTTACCTGGAACGAGTGACTGTATGATCTGGTGCTTGTCACCTGTCTTTCCTTGCCTGCTTGTTTCCCTGGATGCCATTTTCATTCACCGCGCGGTGCCTGGATCGAGCTTGTAAATCCTCTGGGAGGGAAACTGTCGCGTCTGCCTCCTTGCATTGAACAGAGACTGATTTATACAGGACTGGAAAGAATTCAGCCACAAGTGGAAAGAGGTTTTAGGAACGCGAGACAAACCTCTGAGCATCTCTGGAACAGGAGAGGGGTGAGCAGGAGTTGAGCCCTTCCTCGCCAGAAGTCAAAGCATCTGCTGTGAAATAGCTGAAGGAGGGGGTGTGAGTATAATTCCTGATCTTGTCTTTGATTGTCTTAAGGTTTTTTTTTTTTTTTTTTTTTTTTTTTTTTTTTTTTGAGTGATCTAAAAGCTGTAGTGGAGGTGATGAAGTGGAAAGTGCCAATTGTGCAAGTCTGCTCTGACAGCTTGGCACAAAGGGATTGTGGTGGTAAAATGGAGTCGCTTTTTAGGAGGTTTCCACTTGAAAAACCTGTGTGCGTGTTCTTCTGGAAGCTGGGGCTCCTGTGGGGCTGGTCCTTAATGTTTCATTTCTTCGTGGCTCCATCAGCCCACTGGGGTGGGAAGAGACCATTGGAGGGCTCTGCTCCATCTCACCCTGTTCAAAGCAGGGTTAATGTGAGCTTGGACCAGGCTTTTCCCATCCAGGTCTTAAAAAAAAAAATAATAAATAAAAAAATCTCCAAGGATGGAGTTTTTGCAACCTTCCAGAGATACCTGTAGCATCACAAGTCTTCCTGAGTCATCGGTCATATCTCCAGGTTTGAGACACTTTGCGTGCATCTTCCATGAACCTTTTGAGCCACTTTTTGTGCTTATGTCACTTCTGGCGTTGCTATGCATTCTTCAACTCTTGTTATGTGCAATCACACTATTGGTTTTGCTCAGCACTTTAATGTAGACAGGGAGAGAGAAATAGAGACACGAACAGTTCTATATCCATCTACTGATGGAGGCTGGCCATTTTTGGTTATCTCCTGGGCTTCATCAGTTTTTTTTTTTTTTGAGTGCTCTATCCAAAAATGAATGCCTGGAAATACTTTCGAGGGTTCCAGTGGTCTGTCTTGGTGGCAGCTGGACTGATTTTGAACAATGGAAAGGAAAGGAAAAAGTGCTGGAGTCAGAAACTCCAAAATCTCAGAGATGGGGTTGGCTTCCTCATGTCTCTCATGTCACCAGATCCTGCTATCTTTTTTTTTTTTTTTTTGATTACTTTGGCCACGGGATACGCAGGGTGTTTATAGTGGGAAGAAGCTTGCTGTTCAATTAGAGCCTTATCAAGTTAATTTATGCCCTCTCGGTGTAGGAAGCCAAAACAGTATCTGGCTTTTAGGACAAGGGAGCTACAGAGGAGCAGAAAACCGCGATGGAGCAGTGAATGTTTGCTTTGGGAATGGAAGGGTAATAATGTCTTGGAAGAAGCAGAGGGAACAGATCTTGTGTGTGTGGGTCTCAGTATGGTCAGAGAAGGTGTTTTGGTGCAGAGCTGTGCACGTTGGCTGTGGGCAGGAGCCTTACCTGGGAGGGAAGGAGCGGTTGGTACGTGGGGAACGAGCCTACTGCCCCCCAGCTTAGCTTCTCTGCTGTGTAAGAACAGTTTTGAAGAACGTTTCTTGCAGCCGCATGGAAGGAATCAATCACAGGAAATAAAGAGCTTGTAATCCATTTAACTAGGACTTTCCACCTCTCATTAAGTCAGGGACATTCGCGCTTAATTCTCTGGATAGCAGTTGCACAGCAGACGTGCACGGTATTGATTGTAAAATAAATCTTGCTGTTTTTTTTTTTTTCCTCAACTTACTGTTTCAATTAAAGTATGTGCTGTGGGTGTGGAGGCATTTTGCTCCTTCTCAGATGAGCGCTGTTGGCGTGGTTCGTGCAATTCTCCTCTCTTCCTGCTGGCGTGAACCAAACTTTCAGCAGTGCAGCAGGGAACACGTCTTGGGGAAAGCAGATGACAAGCCCTCTGTAGCAACGTGTTGGACCGACTTCTGCTCTAGTTGCTAACACCTTCCAGAAGAGATGAAAACTGCCCCTCGGAGGGCCCGCTAATGCAATTCACGTGTGGTTATGGTGAACCCTTCGGGGTGTGGGTAGGAAAGGGTAATCAGGGAGGAGGGGAGAAGCTTGTCTGTAAAGGAAACTGCATGGCAGGGTGTGCATGTTCAAAAACACTTCTGTTTCCCTTTAGTTCCTCAGCAAAAACACATGCTGAGCCTGGATAAGGCTCGATATAAACGTTTCTTCTCCATCTTGGCAGAGATGGCAGAGCTCTTGGGGTATGCGGGAAGGAAAAGCTGTGCAATCTTTTTAAAATTTATTGAGGAATCAAGAGATTTCATTTAAAAACAACCGGAGGAACTCTCAGATATTCTTCAACATCTAGCTGTGTTTCCTTGGTCCTAGTATTTTCTCCCACTGGTGACTTTCCTTTCCTCCTTGGCTGTCTCCACTGATGTGGTTTCATCTCCCAAACTGTGCTGGCATCACAGTGCACACTAGTAGATGTTTGTAGGCAAAAAGAGGTTGAACGTGGGATGCACCGGACAAGACGCAGCCTACCTCCCCGTCCAGCTTCCCCCAGACCTGCTTGGCACTTTGTGGCCTGACTTCTTCTGTGACTCAGCTACCGCTTCTTCCACCCCTTCTGCCAAGATCAACAGCCGCTCCTGGTGCTGTCTGGGTCCTTCCCTTTTTCCACCCCAGTTTACTGTTGAGCTGTTTTTTGGGTTTTATTAACTGTTGGTCTGCTGTGCTCTTGTGGTGCTAGTCTGGACATTTCTGGCTTGCTGTCCCAAGGTGGCTCCACCAGGCATGGTGCCGAGGCACTGCTCCGCGGTGATGGGATTTGGTGACTTTTTGTGTGATCCACACATCTTCCTCTCTCGCAGAGCCAATGATCTGAGACAGACATGTACTAGAGAACCTGTGCCTTCTGAAAACTGTGTCCCCAACTTATCTGTGGTTGGGAAAGGATGTAACCCAGAGGTTCTTCCGCTTTGAGCTCTCCACTGTTTACCAGCAATGGCGTAAAAAGTTGGCTGGTGTAACGTGGAAACTCCTGCTGGCGTCCTGGAGGCTGCCCTCTCTCTTTCCAAATGCTGGCTCCCTTAAATACTATTTAAATGCAGGATAACTCTATAAAAGTGACTGGGATCCTAGAATGGTTTGGGTTGGAAGAGACCTTAAAGATCATCTGGTTCCATGTGCAGGGATGCCTCCCATGACATCAGGCTGCCCAGGGCTTCATCCAACCTGGTCTTGAACATCTTCAGGGATGGATCTCCTTCTGGCTGATCTGGTTCAGGGTCTCACAGCCCAGGAGACTGGGGATGCCCTCATCACTTTCAACCCATCAGCATGTTCTGGTGCACTGCTGAAATCTGTTGGCTTCCTGGCATTTTTTTTTTTGGCTTGGAAATTAGCGTGTGCCTACCAAATGCTGGCTCAGAAGGATGGGGCTATCCTCTCTCCCAGTGTAAGGATTGCACAGTGGTTTGGCTGCTGTGGCTTTCCATGTGAAACTGTTTGTATTTCTAATTGGGTAAGTGACCCTGGTGCAGCACTTAGAGCCTTAGCTCTTAGCCAGAAAGCACTATATAAAGGAAATGTGCTTATAGAGCTAATTAGCTCCTTGGAATGGGAATTCAGGTACCGCTGATATTTCCTTTATTAATCTTCCTACCCTTTTTTAAAAGTCTCTTTCAGCCTTGCTTAAAAATGAGCTTAACATTTATGTTCCAGCAGTGGAATAATGTTTCTGTGCCTGCCAAACGGCATCCTGCCTTGTTCAGCAGTTGCCAGCCTTTCCATTCAAGCACAGGAGGCACCTCCGTGCACGGCCCAACTTGGGCTTTCCCTATGACATACACTCAGAAGTGGAAGTAGACCTCTACCATACCAGCTATGGCACTTTATGCATTTTCTTAACTTTTTTGGGTACTTCCAACTCGCCCCAGCCACCTGTATTTTCAGTGGCCTATAGTTTCTCTGCCAGGGCGAATCAGGTTTTACATCTCTTGGGCTGCTTAAAACTTCTTTGCTACTTCTAAAAGAAAAGAAAAAATAGATGTGAGCAATTGATGAGGCATTGGCTGTTGTTGTTGCCCATCTCTCCACCAGCCCCCAAAATAACAAACTTTTCACACTCGTTGCCAGACACACTTTGGCACAAGAAAGGACCAGCAAGTCCCTTGTTTATCACCTGCTATTTCATAGACTGGAGTGCCTTTGTTGCTTCCAACTATTAAATATCTCTTGTGCAGAAATCCTTTTGGTCTACTTTGACCAGACAGCAACACGAGTAAACGTGTGGGGTGTCCTCCCTGCTTTGTTGGTCTGACTTCTGGTGGCCTTTGGACTTCTGCATGTGGACCAGAACCCATTTCAGCTGGTTGTTCTGGTTTCCAGTAAATAGTCACTTAAAAATCAGATGGGAACAGCCCATGGAGATCCTTGTAGGCATCTGTCAACTCTAATCTGTCTCCAGCTGGGTCTCCACATTTTTCCAAGAAGAAACCAAGTTTATTGAAGGTGGTTGGTCTGTGCTTTGTCCATTCCATGTGGACCAAGACAAAGGAGTAGGCTTTTGGTTTTAGATGTCATAGCAGGTGCCTGGGATTATTGCGGAGCCATAATCTGGCAGGATTAGGGCAGGACTCTATGAAACTGGTGCAGTTTGCTCCTGAACTTTGGAAGAAGGGAGACAACTGAGTCTACTCGATGGATTTGACTGTAGCAGGTGTTGGGCTTTCAGAGCTGCACTGGTGTCTTGACCTGCAAGGTTTTGTTGTGAAGGCTCAAGCTCATGCAGAAAGCAGAGATGCTGTTTGGTTATTGCTCTGTAAGAAGTGTGTACAGGTTTTTCCGGTGTCCTGTTCCGCTTCTTCAAGCCCTTTAAAATGCTGGGCACCCGACATGCCCTTAGTTTGTGGAAAATGTTTGAGAAGCTAGATTGCAGAGGGCGTTAGCATGTGCCGCGCTTATTTATTTAGTGAGATTAAAGTAAAAGTTCTTCTTTTGTAATTCCTTTGAAGTGTTTATCTTTTGAAGTCTGAATTCTCATTAACTGGAAGTGTACAACCCCCGAACTACAAGCTGCCCTAGTTTCAAAGTGTTAATTTTTAAAAAAAATTTAAGAACAATAAACAAGAGGTCAGACCCATAGGGGCTACACGTCAGCCAGCTCCTGCCTATTTGGGTCATCACTCAACGCTTTGTGAATCAAAGTGGCTCTTCAGGGTGTCTGCCTGGGCTAGGATGTGGTCATAGGGTTTTTGGCATCACCAGGCATCAGGGAAACAGTGCTCTTCCTCTTCGTAAGAGTTCTCTGATAAATCAACCCCTGTAGGCCTCTTCTTAACTTTAGTTTTCCCCTCCATATTTTTTGTCACTGGAACAGTTATTTGTTGCACATACGCAGCAATGAATGGATTCAGATTATCGTTTTTTTTAATTGTTTATTTGCTAGGGAAAAATCTTGGTGGCAACAGGCACTTTAACAAATCTGATGCTTTTCCTTGTGCTGGGACTCTTCTGTGTTGCCTGGATAAAATTGGGTGCTTGTCACTGGGGGGAAAAAAAGGTAGGAGACCTCTAACCTGACCTGATTTCCAGAGCAGGGAATAACAAGATACTGGAAAGAAAAACCCCACTGGCTCATCAAGAAGGCTTCAGGAATTGAGGGGTCACCACTTCTGCTCCTTGGGCACCCTCCACCACCATCAAGGGCACAAGGAACCCTAGGGCACAAGGGCACATGTCACAAGAGGCAGCATCTCAGTGATTGAAGCTGCTCATGGCTTTGAGGTTCTCTTCTCTTGCTGTTCCTGCCTCGAAATTAAATCTTGGTCTTGTGAGCAGAGATGTTCTGGGCATGAGCCAAGAAAATGTGGAAAGTACTGCTCAGCGTGTGCATATAGATCTCCTCTTGTAGCAAACATCCCTTCTATAGGAGCTGTTCTATTATTAAACAGATGGGGATATTGTCCCTCTTCCATTCCTGTCTTCCAAGCTGGGGAAAATGAAATTGCATTACTTTGTTTTGGATGAGCTCAGCATGTTAAAGAAGAAAGATTGCTATGAAAACCGTGAAAGTCACAAGGATTTAGATCAGTTCCTTTAAAAGCTTTAAACCACTTCAGTCCTGGCCAGGCAAAAAGGATTTCTTTTGCGTGTAGAACTGGAGGGCTTGCTCTTGAAGAGATTAACTTCTTTTATTGAGAAAGTATTTTAAGAAAATCAGGATTTTCCAGTGTAATTAGGGAAACAATTGACCTGAAGGCTTACAAGAATATCAATATGGATAATTGGTTATCAGTAATGTTCTCATGTGTTTGGAATAGGAAATTACTTGCTTAACAAGGTTTTAAGCATAACCAGCTTGATAGAAGCTTTAATAAGAGATGGAGATGTTGAAATTTGACAGAGATTCTTGATAAACAGTGATCCCATGAGTCACCAATGTGAGGAAAAACACTTTTAATGTGGAAAGCGGTAGGATATGCCAAAGCCCTTTTAAAATGGGTTGGTTAAGAAAATATCTCAGATACCACTGGAGCCTGTGTTTTCGGCATTTATTTCAACCGCAAGCAGGGAAAGTTTGCTCAGGCCTGAATTTTGGGAGATTGCACTTCATGTGCTTGGGGCCTGCTCTGGTTTTGCTCGTCCCCCTGCTGTGCTGGCCTTGGGCATCGTTGGGTGTGGTGGAAGCACACTGAGGCTGTGGTGACCATGGCATTTCTCTTCTGTCCCCATCACTCTCCCAACAAACCTGCCTCTCTGAAACTATGGGATCCTCCTCTTCAAACCTCACAGAGACTGTTTTCCACTTGCTACGTCCTTCCAGCCACGTCTTGATGGGTGGAGATGTTGTGGAAGACCACAATGCTCCTGCTCTCCCTGATTGTTTGGGTTTTCATACTCTAGCTTCTCCCTAGACTTCAGGATTCACGAATTTCCATCAGAACATCCTCAGCTCTGTTTTCTTTCTGTGCCGAGGCAGTTTCAGCATCCTTGGCAGGCTTGAGCAAGAAGTCACATACTGCACTGTACCAGCCCAGGGGATCTGGGAGAAGGCTGGAGGTAGGAGGTCAAGGTAAGGCAGGCAGCAGCACCTTGCTCTCGACTCTTTCCCCAAATCATCCTGGCCAAACCATGTAGACATTCAGAATAGTAATGCTGATAATGCTGCTGGATGTGCAGTAAGCTGCTGGTCTCTGGGCTATTAAAAGATTTGTCCCAAGGTGCTGGATGAGATCAGCCTGACCTGGGTGAAACTGGGTTGATTAAATAAAAAAAGTGGAGAGGGATTACAGGGGAGGGCTTGGGCTGTACCAAGCCTTGCGAGAGGGTTAGGTGCTACTAAACCTGATACTCCAAGGCTTCATTCACATTATTTACTCAGTGCACTGAAGGATTTGTGCTGCTGCTCTTCCCTTTGCTAAAATGATTACATTGAGATGGTTTAATGATAATTAATGATCAGTCCTGTTTGCTCTGTTCTCTCCCAACTCCAGGCTTTTAAGGCTACAGTGATGGAGGAGTTAACTCATACAGGAAAAAAAAAATCCAAATTTTTAGGCCAAATCTCCCCAGAGAGCTTCCCTTTTAAATTTGCAACTTGGATTCTCTTGCCGTTTTTTTTTTGTTCCAAAGCTGTTTGGAAAGGAATAATGTGTCGCGGGCTGTAACGGATACCCACAGCCCAGGACCTCAGGAATGCAGTGTGTGCTAATTAGGCATCCCGGAGCCTTCAGAAAATGCTCCTACTGTATTTTCAGATGGATTCTTCCCTGCTCCCCCTTTTGGGACAAGCCGGCTTCCAAACTTGGTTATTCAGACCTAAGATGTTTGTAGCTATTGGCAGCTGATGCATCTTTAAAATCAAGGAGGATGAGCTATGTGCGTTTGCTTTATTTTATTTTTTTTTCTCCTTCTGGTGTGTGTTGCTGGATTTGAATAATTAATGTATGTTGTCTTGCTTCCTGTTTTCATTTCTGTACGTAACGCTAACCAGCAGAGGTTTGAATCATTCATAGCCTGCTTTCTCCACCTCAAAGCTGTAGATGTCATGGGAACACTGATTGTAAGGTGCGGACTTTCTGTTTTTCTCCCTTAAATCCGTTTCTGGAGGCAGAAGTAAGTATGCAGTCCATGATCTCAGCCGAGCAAGGAGCTCTGGTATCAGTTTGGCAACTTTATCCGTGGTTTGTCCTGAGCACCAGCATCGTGCTTGCTGTGCTTCAGTCTGTTCCCATACCTCCTGGTCTGTGTAGGTGTGGTGGGGAGGATGGGTGCTGTGTTGTTTATTTTCCTTTCTGCGTGGGGCTTCTGTGCATCTCCTAATGATGTTGATGGAGAAGAGGGGATGATTTTAGGCCTGTAGGCTGTGCCTTGTGTAGTTCAAGGCAAAGGGTGCTCAAGTTACTATGTTCAGGAATGTCTTTTTCTAAACTTATGTTGGATTTCTTCTTTGGGCTTCTGACTTCTCTTATGGAAGGCAGTCTGAAATGGATGAAAGAGCTGCTGCACCCAAAATCTATGGGGTCCTATAGCGTGTGTCCCTGTAGTGGTTCAGCAAGAGGATGAGGGCAACAGCTTCACTTGGTGGGGCACGGAGCCTTCTCAGCTATATTTTGCCTTGCAAGTTTTATAAAACCTTCCAGAGGTGCCTTCTGGTGATGTATTGATCAACAGATGTGCTTTTTTGGCTGCCCTTTTACACCAAAAGCACTCAAATCCTCCTGAACTGTGTCAGGAGTCTGAGGGATGTTGGCTTAGATGCTGCTGTGGGAGGCTGCTGGATGCTTTTCAGAACTGGACAGTAAACTTGAATGGTTTGAGTCTCCTCTGTCTGCTGGTGAGGGTTTTTCTTTAGGAAGAAGGGTCAATTGCTGGTCCGTCTTCACCTGTGAAGTGCACTTGTACCTTATTAAAGCGATGCAATGCTATTTGAAAAGGCTCTGGTACCTCTAGCTGTGGATGTGCAGCTTACCATGGTGAAAGTTCATGCCTTTAACTGTTGACTTTGCTGGATAAGCCATCATGAGGAGGTGTGTGTGGGTCTTGAACTGCTTGATTCAGGGATCCTTGTGGTAGCCCTGAGATGAAAGTTCTTTGTGTACCTGAAAATGTTAGACTGAAGCTTTATCCAAGCTTCCCATGCTTCCCCCTCCCCTGTGTTTATGAGAGTCTGGGGTCCAAGTTGCATTCCCAGATAGAGTTATTTAGTTATTTAGTTATTATTTTGGGAGAGGATGAACATGCAATCTGTGTCTCAGACCTGTCCTAGAAGACTTCTGGAAGTTTACGAGTAGTCCCTTGCCTTGGTCTACTCTTTGACTATCTATAGCCCACCCCTGTCAAACAGCAGCACTGACTGTCATCTTCTCTTGCTTTCTATCCTTTTTCTCCCTTGTTGCCATCCATTTAGATTGTGATCTCTTTTGGTATGTAAGGACATATGGATGGATGTAGCTCTTGTCTCTGGAAACCCCAGGTACATCATCGTGCTGTAATGATGCTAAGTCTGTAAAACTTTGAATTATAAAGCAAATGAAACTTCATGTAGCTTCATTCATAAATGCTGTAGCTGTAACTTCCCTAAACGACCGGTGGATCCAAGACTTGCACAGAATATGGGTTTTATTACTGCTGTAGGCACTTTCTGTTCACAGCTTCTTGGCATTTTGGATGAATAGGTTTTTTTTTTTTTTTTTTTTTTTTTTTTTTTTTTTTTTTTTTTGAAAAGTCAGCCTTGCCAGCTTTGGCACTCTGCTGTATGGCACCACTTCTCCAGGTGTCTGGGCTGGACAAGAGCTAGTGGCTGCTGAGAAGAGTGGGGTGATGAAATGCTCAAGCGTAGCACTCCTGGTTGAGTTTGCAATGTGATTCCTGTAAGCCAGCAAATAGAACACCTGGTCAAAGCTCTTGACGACGGAGAGGGTCTGTTTGTCCTCATCACTAAATAAAGAAGAGGTGGAAATGGGGAGAGATGCTGTCCTTTTGAAGTCAGTTCATGAAGGCTTTCTCGTAACAACCGTGGTCTTCAGGACACTGATATGTGGCTTGGTGGTGGGGTTGTTAGACTGAGCATGAT